>NC_060125.1:440606568-441206568 GCF_021461395.2 Schistocerca americana | reverse complement strand
TTGACAAAAATCAGCAAATGTACGCAAGCACGTCGCTTCACAAGTAAATTCATAGAACATGAAATTAGCACAAAGTATGAATCACGTAATCGCGAGCAGCAAATTACGTCTAAAGTACGTACCTAAGTGGAAATATGTTACCTGAAAAATAAACTCAATTAATAGTTACCTTTTTAGTTTATTAGTTTCTTCTTGGAAATTACATTCTTTCTGAAATTTTCTCGATAGCACGTCCTCTTAACGTCGGAGACACACAGAATTTACCTGAAGTTCTTAAATATTTTATACAACCGTATCCTGAAAAATACTGAATGTTAATAACATAATTCATCAAGCTTTATACTGAATTTAGTCGGAGAAATTAGACTGTGTATTTGTTTACGGCTGTCAGTGCATTCGCACTGAGCGCTCGATCAGCTGTAGGCGCGTGACGTAGGAAGTAATTGTTTGCGGTCAACGACTGCCTTGTGCGGCGCGCAGACTTGACTGTTGCTTTGAGTATATACCGCCGCCAAAACACAGCGCGGTACCCTTGTATTCTCTGCATGTTTACATGTAGCTGTTAGTTTCTCACAAGTATGTCAAACGGTTCAAATGGCTCTGAGCACTATGGGACTTAACATCTATGGTCATCAGTCCCCTAGAACTTAGAACTACTTAAACCTAACTAACCTAAGGACAGCACACAACACCCAGCCATCACGAGGCAGAGAAAATCCCTGACCCCGCCGGGAATCGAACCCGGGAACCCGGGCGTGGGAAGCGAGAACGCTACCGCACGACCACGAGATGCGGGCACAAGTATGTCATTCCACAAAAATTTTGACGTTTGATATATAATGTATTCCCTTAGTGCGTCGTGATTTAAGAGTTTCTACTTCAACAGTGTTATCATGAATAATTTTGCGAATTCTATATGGACCGTTATAAAGCAGAAAAAATTTGCGACACAAGCCTTTTCCTTTGTGAGACAAACGGTGAGACTTAATTAACACCTTCTGACCAACTGACAAGATTTTTGAACGACCAGGATGTTTAGCTGATTTCTCTCTTCTAGCAGCCGCAGATGCAATATTTTGCAGAGCCATGTTCACAACTTCAGAATGCCGCAGTTTCCGTGTAGGTGGAAAAGGAACGATTTCAGATATGCGATTTGTCGGTGCTTTGTTTTTTAATATCAGGATAGGCGGTAAAGAAGTTGAATCATTAGGAAGTTCATTCAGAATGTTTTGAAAAATATGAACATACTGATCCCACGTTCTGTGATTCTGATGACAATAAAGACGACACAATTTATTGATTTCCTTCATCCATCTCTCTGAAGCGTTAGATTGAGGGTGCAAAAGGGGAATGAAAATTGGTTTAATTTTACGACGCCGTAGAGTACGAAGCCAAATTTTAGAACGAAACTGTGATCCATTATCTGATATAACTTTATCAACATGACCCACTTCTTTAAGAAAATGTTTGATGAAAGCATTAGATA
Source organism: Schistocerca americana (assembly GCF_021461395.2). NCBI lineage: Eukaryota > Metazoa > Arthropoda > Insecta > Orthoptera > Acrididae > Schistocerca > Schistocerca americana. The sequence continues at coordinate 441,205,082 of NC_060125.1, read as the reverse complement.
CTGAACGAGCTGTTGCTTTGCGTAAAGGTGTAAAACACACATATTTTGATGTCAACTCCACTGCTACGGAAATGTACGCAAAACCATTAATAGATCGAACCACTGGACCGAACAAATCGACTGCAGCCATGTCCTTTAATTTCGCTGGAATGATAGGAAACAACGGTGCTCTGTGAGAAATTGTTGGCGGCTTAGCCTTTTGACATAATTTGCGTTTGGCCAGAACAGATCGAATACGTTTCTCCATATTACTGAAGTAGCAATTTTCCCGTAATTTATGAAAGCATTTTCTGGGACCAAAGTGTGCATAACTGAAATGTGTGTACCAAATTAGCTTATTAACCCACTCATCAGGAATACAAACTAACCAAACAGAGTTGTCGACCGATTTTCGTTTAAAAAGAACTTTCCGGATAGATCGCAAAAACGAGGTGTGGACAAATCGTCCAATCTAACAAAGCGTCTAAGAAAATTACAGACACCAAGGAAACTACGAACATCACGTTTTGTGGGAGGAACAGCATAATTACGAATAGCGTCTAATTTCTCTGGATCAGGAAGAATACCTTCTGTGGAAATAATGTGACCGAGAAATTTCACCTGAGAACGACCAAATTCAGATTTTTCTAAGTTCACTGTAATGCCAACTCGTGCAAAAATACGTAATAATGAATCCAAAATTTTGTTATGCTCACTCCAAGAACGTTTAGCAATAAGAATGTCGTCAACATATGAAGTAATATTGTTACGAAGATAAACAGGTAAAATTTCATTTAAGCTACGAATGAATGCTGCTGAAGGTACAGTAAGTCCAAACAGTAATTTTCGAAATCTCCTTTGGGTAAAATCGTCATATCCGGTTATTGTTTACTTACTCACTAGATAGATTGATAGTCGAAGAGTTGTTTTGACAGATGCAAAGAATAGTAAAAGAGTAGGCAGCGGTGCAGAAAACTAAAAGGGAAATAGCACCACTACAGCTTGGGGCCCTATGCTCGCCACGGCACATATTCACTTAGAGTAGTGAATCCCCTGAGGACTTTAATAGCCGCACATAATTTCCAGTTTGTGACTTAGTGGCCAATTTGGCGGGAGTGCGTACATAAATTGATCTAACCATGAACATGGATGTATGTCATTCTTAGAATTGCGGAAGATCTTAAATTTCCGAACAGTCAAAAAGTGTTTATAGTCAAAGTTTTCGCCTCGTGGCGACAAAGACCTACCGCGACTGTTCCAGTCACAATGACGATTATTGTTAAATTCACGCGCCTGGCGCTCTCTTGTTGCATCCCGCACACGAAACAAATTACTTTCTTCAAACCCTTCTGCTAAACTAACACTTGTCAATTTATCTGAGATCTCCTCAACTCTTTCCGATGAGTCACTTAATTGTTCTTTCTGTTTGTTTACGTCTTCTGTAAATGCCGCGTCTCCGGTTTCAGTATTAACACATTTGGTAGTTAACTGTTCATATTGTTGTGTTAGGTTATTTATTCTGTCATTTGGTACGGATTCCTCGATTCTTTCAATTATTTCTTCCTTATCGTGTGCACGTTGTAAATTTAATTCTGAAAATTTTTGTACTATCACGCGATCTCTTTCTTCCTGTTCTCTGTCCTGTTCCTCTTGCCTAATTTCTGTTGAAATTAAACTATTATTGTGAGCATTCAAAATCGGTTGTACTTCTTCTCTACTTTCTTTCTTTAATTCATCTTTCATGTTTTTGAAACACGTCCCTATTCGTGAGTCTAACCGTGTTGTCATTGCTTTCATCTCAGTTCTAATTGTTCCTAACTCTGTTTTAATTGTTCCTATTTCTGTTTTAAATTCAGATCGAAAAGTTCCCATCTGTGATCCCAAATGTAATATAGCACCCATCAACTGCTCCATTTCTTCTGTCGTTAACCACGCAATCAGAGAATTTTTCGATTGTGAAAAATTTTGAAATGGTTCCGGACTATTTTCCCGACTTATTAAATTGTTTTTCACTTCATTATTCATCATACTGTTGTCCTGTGTTGGCGAGTTCGCCAAGTCAACAATTTCGTCATTCTCACTATTCATCATTTTCGCCTTTTTCTTCGACCGCGTAATCATTTACAAAACATAAAAAATTCGTTACTGTACGAAAATTGCACACAATGACTCTTTATCTCCAACAATACCATTTACATGAAATGTTTCCCTCAAACACGATTAATCGAACAATTGAAATAATTGCACTAAATTGTCAAACGCGTATACAAGACAACAAATCAAATTCTGAGAAAAAAAATACCATTAGAAGAAGGACAAGTACCAAATCTACACATGCAAAATAGACTACAATTACTATACTACAAATTAGTACAACAATACTACTGTCTACTATTTTTACAATCAGAAGAATTCCAAGGGACGATCCGAAGCAGCGGTCGCCACGTGCATGGGGGCTTAATTATTATTAAATTTGAAAATCATTTAAATTTTTAGTAGCTGTCTGTCCGATTACGCTGTCTCGTAAACGGTTGGCCCTGACTAGTATTTGTCCGCAATCTGACTGCATAGAACAACAACAAAGAATGAAATGAAAATTTTCTGTTAACACAATTAATTAATTAAGTCCCCAGCAACTATAAAACCTACGAAACCAAAGCACAAGTGTAATTGTTCTGTGTGTGGGAGTGTGACTCAACGTACACATCTGGCACGGTTCTTCTTCAACAAGACAAGAGATTTTAAATATCATTTATACTGAAGTAATTAAAAAAAATAGAAATACTATAATTGCGCAAGAAAACCAGAATTACACTCTAATACAAGAACACACGCCAGATGCTTTGTTGACTGAACCTGTAATGACGCATTATTCAGGACACTGAAATAATGAGAGAGAAAAAGAAAAAAAATTTTTTTTTACCTTCGTTTATATTGATGAAAAGCACTCTAGACATTACAATCTCTCCACACCGACTCGCTACTATCACATCTCAACAAGAACTTTTCAGTATCACATCTCAGCAAGCACTGACTCCCACGAGTTCTCCCCAAGCACTCACTACTACAAGTTCTGAACAAGCACTGACTACTACGAGCTCTCCCCAAGCACTGCCAGTGGAGGCGGGTGAATAATACTCTTTGGCGCAATCTCTGGCGCTGTGGCTCAGTGTAGCCACCTTTCAAAATATATTATACTAGAAATGACATGTGATTACATTTTCACAAAATTTGGGTGCATAGATCCTAAGAAGTCAGTACCCAGAACAACCACCGCCGGCCGTGATAACGGCCTTGATACGCCTGGGCATTGAGTCAAACAGAGCTTGGATGGCCTGTACAGGTGCAGCTGCCCATGCAGCTTCAACATGGTACCACATTTCATCAGGAGTAGTGACTGGCGTATTGTGACGAGCCAGTTGCTCGGCCACCATTGACGAGACGTTTTTAATTAGTGAGAGATCTAGGGAATGTGCTAGCCAGGGCAGCAGTCGAACATTTTCTGTATCCAGAAAAGTCAGGAAAGGACCTGCAACATGCGGTCGTCCATTTTCCTGCTGAAATTTAGGGTTTCGCAGGGATCGAATGAAGGGTAGAGCCACGGGTCGTAACACATCTGAAATGTAACGTCCACTGTTCAAAGTGCCATCAATGCGAACAAGAGGTGGCGAAACGTGTAACCAAGGGCACCCCATACCATCACGCCGGGTGATACGCCAGTATGGCGATGACGAATACACGCTTCCAATGTGCGTTCACCGCGATGTTGCCGAACACGGATGCCACCATCACGATGATGTAAACAGAACCTGGATTCATCCGAAAAAATGACGTTTCGCCATTCGTGCACCCAGGTTCGTTGTTGAGTACACCATCGCAGGCGCTCCTGTCTGTGATGCAGCGTCAAGGGTAACCGTAACCATGGTCTCCGAACTGATAGTCCATGCTGCTGCAAACGTCGTCGAACTGTTCGTGCAGATGGTTGTTGTCTTGCAAACGTCCCCATCTGTTGACTCAGGGATCGAGACGTGGCTGCACGATCCGTTACAGCCATGCGGATAAGATGCCTGTCATCTCGACTGCTAGTGATACGAGGCCGTTGGGGTCCAGTACAGCCGGCCGCTGTGGCCGAGCGGTTCTAGGCGCTTTAGTCCGGAACCGCGCTGCTGCTACGGTCGCAGGTTCGAATCCTGCCTCGCGCATGGTTGTGTGTGATGTCCTTAGGTTAGTTTGGTTTAACTAGTTCTAAGTCTAGGGGACTGATGACCTCAAATGTTAAGTCCCGTAGTGCTTAGAGGCATTTGAACCATTTGATTTGGATCCAGCACGGCGTTCCGTATTACCCTCCTGAACCCACCGATTCCGTATTCTGCTAACAGTCATTGGATCTCGACCAACGCGAGCAGCAATGTCGCGATACGGAAACCGCAATCGCGATAGGCTACAATCCGACCTTTATCAAAGTCGGAAACGTGATTGTACGCATTTCTCCTCCTTACACGAGGCATCACAACAATGTTTCATCAGCGAACGCTGGCCAACTGCTGTTTGCGTATGAGAACTCGGTTGGAAACTTTCCTCATGTCAGCACGTTGCAGGTGTCGCCACCGGCGCCATCCTTGCGTGAATGCTCTGCAAAGCTAATCATTTGCATATAACAGCATCTTCTTCCTGTCGGTTAAATTTTTCGTCAGTAGCACGTCATCTTCATGGTGTAGCATTTTTAATGGCCAGTAGTGTAGTTAATCCATACCACACTGTCATTTCCGGTTTGCCCTTCATTTTTTTCAACGGTCTCATTGAAACCAGTTTCTACCCCTCTACATGAAACGGCATCATCAGTCCACAGAATTTTTTCAAGCGGGTATGCATGATCTTCATGTCATGTGAGCATCATTTCAAAAAATTCAACTCGCTCATCGCAGTCATGTGCATACAACATTTGGGCATAACGAGGCTTCCACGGTGTTTGCGGTGAATTCCACGCAAAGGCTGGAATACCACTCTCTCTTGTAGAGTGCCTTGCTGATTTTGAATGGATTCACTCTGACATCTCCCTCATTCCTTCCTTTTTCTGTTGTACCGAAGTTGACAGCCTCCTTTTCTGTGGCAGTTTTTAACTTTTTCGCGTCCAATGCAGCTTGCCTTCTCCACCTACGGACCTGAATTACAGAGAGCGACACCTCATATGTTGCTGTTATTTTGACTCTCTCCTCAATGCTTAAACAACCTGGCATCTCTGTCGCTTTACATGGTCTGAAAAAAATACAGAAATAATAGCATACTTTATTCTATATAAGATGTAACTGTCATTGCTATGTACACGTAACATCAGCAGAAATTCAAAATTCTCAATTGGTAGTTACTTTCCGTCCATCCTGTATGTAATTAAACGAATACTAGTTGCATGTACGTCGCGGAGATACGGCGAGTGGTGACTTCTGTATGTCGCGTGGCACGTTTTTATCATGGCACCAGATACCGTACGCAGGTGATCTACCGCAACAAGAAACCTTAACCTATACCACATCTCTTGCGGCCATAATGATCTTAGACTGAAATAAATGAATGAATATTCAATGCCACTATGCCTTTTAAGATGTATTCACTCTATTCTTGGCCACACTAGAATTAAACTAATTTATATGGCACGCGTTTAGACTTCATTTTACATGATCTGTCACTGTATATCGTTGATGGGGGTAAATCAAATCCTCCAGCAGAGCGATTTACGACTGCCGGATGGTCGCTGGTGCATGTTGACGAGCGGCAGTACTCTCCCCAACGCATCCAACACGTTCTCGAGGGGATTTAAGTCGGGAGAAATGGCAGGCCAGACCACTCGCCGAATATCCTCTCGTTCTAAGAGTTAATCCATCTGGCCCTTCCATGAGATCGTGCATTGTCTTCCATAAAAATGAAGTCATGGCCAAATGCACTCCTAAAAAGACGCACAAGAGGAAGGGGTATAGTGTCACAACAACACTAACTGGTGAGTATACTGTGTTCCAAGTTTTGGAGGTCAGTACGCCACTGCAACATTATGCCACCCCATACCATAACACCTTAACCACCAAAACTAGCATTTTCGACCACGTCGCTGGGTGCGGTACGTGTTCCCACCTCATCTGCTGCCCTAGTTGACCATGTTCGACCATCTCCCCGCCTTCAGGGAGCAGTTTCTGCATTTTGGAACGCTCGAAACAATGTTGTGAACAAAACCAAATACTTGGGCTATACTCATTCAGAGGCTTTGTTCCGGGTTACGCGTGTCTGAAACCTGGAAAGGTAGGTACTCAGACAGCACACAGGATAAGGTTATATTGTGGATGGGGCCGTAAACAGTCACTGTGAGTTGCACAGTCAAACACACAATTTTATTTTGCTAAGAACCACTCACTTATACATTGCTTTAAAGATCACAAACAATACGGCTGAAGGCCTAGTTAAAGAACTTGAGATGCTTTCTGGGCTGAAGGCCCAAAACCACACCAGAAACAAGAACGGCTGAAGGCCTGGCTTAGAAATCGCGCCGCGGAGACTTCCTCGCTGCTCCGTCCCAACCTACTGGCTGCCTGCAGCACGCAGACAGCATTAAAATAGCTGCTCAGTCAAAACCACACAACCTACACACGGCTTCACAAAACACTTCCACAAAGAACTCGAACAATACTAAAACTGTGGAACAACAAGGACGAATCACAAGTCGACACACACGGAGAACCCAGAATCGGTCGGTGAGCAAATATACGCCGTCCGCTGAGACGACCGACCGAACGACCAACAAAGGCCTTCCCCACACAGTCACGTGTGTCGGCAACGGTCGGGCGAGTCATGGCTGTCTGGACCTCTCTGGCGCTCCGTCCTGACTGAACTCCCGACCCGGAAATACTAGCGGTCGCTCCAAAGATAGTACGACAGCGCACTTATCGATAAGCGCTGCTGCTGGCACACACGGGCAGGCAAGCCAGCAACTTAGTGACGCCAGTAAATCGAATAAGAAACGGGACGGCAGTACTGCAAAGACAAGATGTCAAGCAACAAACTGCACGAACACGAGCCGCGCACAGCTCAGTGTCAAGAGCCACCTGAGAGGGCTGTCCGAATGTATAAGCTAAGACAGGGTTCGTGGTAGATATCCGGCACGGTTAGCCTCTGTAGACGCTAAGGGCAGTAGTGAGAAGTCAGAGGTCTTGGAATGTCTGGGTCTACGCGGTGGGAGGAGGAGCCTGCTGCAGTTCCCGTCACGTTGATCAGGATTCCGGAAATTCAGAAGTGTCTAAACAGCGCTCTGATTCGCCCATCGGCTACTGAAGTGTGACAGGAATTTCTCGAGAAAACTGTCGAGGGAGACGTGCTCTGATTGGCCTGCGTCTGGAGACATTCTGTGGTGGAAGTCTATTAAACGTGGTAGTTTTCACGCCGTAGGCGGGAAACAGTAACGCTATTCCTGATAGGCGGTTGTTGCCGTAACGGTGAAAACAGCAGAGTCGGGAGCAGGGACACGTGAACACTCTTGGTTTGGATGTGGACTGAGTTCAGACGGTGGCTTCACCATCCTGTCGAGCGAGGTCATTGTTCTTCACCGTTAATCCCAGCTACAGCGATATTGCCGTTTCATTTATTATTCAATCAACCGTCAGCGTAAACAAAGCATTTGGTGGGTTGCATTCATTTTAGTAATTGAATGTGCTGGTAGGATACGGTAGTGCTCTCCCAGTTGCTTCATACCTTTGTTACTATGACTTTTTCTAACAGTTCTGTCACTGAGTCTTTTGCCATGTCATTGCTTTTGATACAATAAACATCACCCCGCCCTGTTAGCCGTCAGGTCTGTCTCACGGCTTTCCGGGCGGGAAGGAGCGCCTGGTCCCCGGCACGAATCCGCCCGGCGAATTTGAGTCGAGGTCCGGTGAGCCGACCAGTCTGTGGATGATTTTTAGGCGGTTTTCCATCTGCCTCGGCAAATGCGGGCTGGTTCCCCTTATTCCGCCTCAGCTACACTATGTCGGCGATTTCTGCGCAAAAAGTTCTCCACGCACGCGTACACCACCATTACTCTACCACGCAAACATAGGGGTTACACTCGTCTGGTGAGAGACGTTCCCTGGGGGGTCCACCGGTGGGCGAACCGCACAGTAGCCCTGGGTTCGGTGTGGGGCGGCGGAGGGGTGAAGTGGACTGCGGTAGTCGTCGTTGGGTTGTGGACCACTGCGGCTGCGGCGGGGACGGAGCCTCTCCGTCGTTTCTAGGTCCCCGGTTAACATAACATAACACAACATAACATAATAAACATCAATTTAATTTTACTTCTTTCCTCGGTATACGTACGGCGATCCACAATTTGAGGGTGGCAGTTGTCAGCTGGCGCTGGCCGCGGACTATCAATACCAGACACATGTGTTTTGTGTCCCAGAAACAGGGGCCGAATACCCGAATAACGTCACTGTGATGGCAACTGCCCGTGCTCACAACTGATACTGCCGTAATGTGACAATATGCCCTGAGAGTTGCAATGACCCTTCGACCGTTGATAGATTGAAAAGTAAAGCGGTAAAAACAGTCCTGTGAAAGAGGTTTCCGCTGAAACAAAGATACAGGGCGCAGCGCTTAAATCCGGACAAATGAAACATTTTTAAAAAGGAAAATTTATTGCAGAAATACAAATGAGAATGAAAATCCTTTTACATATAAGTAGTGGTATCTTTCAAGAGTAACATTACGCGATGCAACACCCTTCGGCCGCAATGACCGCCTCCAGTCTTGTCCCGAAGCGACTGCACGCACTCTTTAAAACAGCGCTGTCCATATTCGCGAATACTGCTTCGATAGCGGTGCGTAGAGATGTGACATTTGGGTGCCTCATCTTATTGGTAACTCTTTCGACTACGCTCCACTCATAGTAGTCGAGGGGGTTCAAATCCGGGCTATCCGGGGCCAGAACTCCTTTAACGAAAACGTGTCAAAGTTATCCGAGAGCCAGTTTTGGACTAAATAGCATCGTATGAGCCGATGCACCGTCCTGTCGAAGGACATATTATCTCCCAGAGGCCACAGTTACCATCCACAGTTTCATTACATTCGTCAAAACTTGCGGCTGAACTTCTTTTGTGACAATTTGTCTCTTTTCAAAGAAATGTGGCGGCATGATATGACCTTCACTGGACACAATACCTAGGACGTGAACCCCAGACTTCTCCGAAGCATCATACTAGCCCACAATGTCGTAAACAGTTGATCTCGGATACCCGAAGAATCGGACTGTTTCAGTGGGCAAACGCCCAACGCGAATCCACTTTCGATAATCGCTGCTCTTCGCTTGTACTCCACACTTGTCTGTAACATCTCGGCCATTTTGAGACTCTGACTGTTTACTAGACATCTATGGCTTTCAAGAACGGCAATCGCGACCTCCGGCGCAACTGCGATATGGCGGAAAATTCAAATTGAAATCTGTCCGGACCCTGTAAACTGTACACGTCTACTGAATGACGTAAACGTCTTCTGAGCAGCTTAAACTGGTTTTAGTGCTCCTCCAGCGGTAGCGTGGCGATCGGTAGATATGCTGGCTTGCTGTTCCTCTGCCTGCGCGTGCGGCTATTTGCGAGATGATTTCACCTGGAGCCTTGAGCTGCGGTGAGAGGCGCTCTCGTGCAGTCGAGCAGTCACGCCGCCGCTAGCTGCCTTTGTGGCCGCTCTATTTGCATGTCGTGAAGACCCTCCTCCCTCCCTCCCATTAATGTGCCACCCATAGTTTCTCCCTCCGTAAGCGCCTCCAATCCGGTCGCTCCCTGTGTGCTGAAATACGACGTGCGGCCTATCTAACGACTAACGGTAAGTCGCCCCAGTTGCTGTGGAGAGCATTGTCTCCATCCGGCGACGGACTGGGACACAGATTCGCCACGACGTCAAGTACCTACGAAGTGCTGCTCTCAAAAGATGGCGCACGAAACAGCCATTACTGAAACCCATTTCACACTTCTCACATTCCACCACGAGTCCATATAACTGGAGAAATGTAACTGTAGGCGCCATATCGTCGCCCATAGCAGCAACCAATGATCGACTAGTAAATTTCGTTGTAGGATCCATACCTAGTACTAAACGAAACACCAGAAATACAACTTTCAAACCATTAACAACATGATGAACCAAAAATTTCAAAACCTACAACAAATCAGCAGCCAGTAACTAAGGACATTAAAAGAACTTACGGACAAGGTGACATATACAAACCTCCAAAACACCGAATAACGCACAGCACTAAGTTCATTGTCGCACTATATCAAAAATGGTTCAGATGGCTCTGAGCACTATGGGACTTAACTTCTGAGGTCATCAGTCCCCTAGAACATAGAACTACTTAAACCTAACTAATCTAAGGACATCACACACATCCATGCCCGAGCCTGGATTCGAACCTGCGACCGTAGCGGACGCGCGGTTCCAGACTGTAGCGCCTAGAGCCGCTCAGCCAATCCGGCCGGCCGCACTACATCACTCACAAACAGTTTAGAAACATAAACATCTCATACCAGGATGTGCTACCGCTTATTCCGACACGCCTTCTGGAAACACAGTCCATTTTAAACACACTGCACCTCAATGACGTCATACAGTACAACACAGTATCGTCACTAGTCACTAGTTATCTGCATGTACCATAAACATTTAAGCGATCCTTTTATCTAAATGATTTGAAACGAGTCAGTTTGCAGCATATGAACACATGACTAGTGTTAACGTTAATGAACACATTTGTTTTACTCCTACTCATGCAAGTACACTTAAAAACACGTTTGGTGGCATTAGTTTCGTGTAAAATAAAACATGGAAGCACAAATTAAAATGAAAAATATTACCAGTTTTAAAGATGGGCGTACATACACTCATGTTCAGAAAAACAGAACACTCTGAACGATTAGAGACAGGACGTTCATTTTCACGGGATATGTACATTTATACGTTCTGCGGAAATGAATAGCACTTCAGTCACCTCGGTTCAGCAAGTGTCCTGTTGCTTAGTAGGCGCAGGGTCCGCCGTGGGTCCTATTAACTTGTTCCTTGCGTGACGGCATCGAGGCGCATAAGGTGCGAATGGGGTCCTGTGGTATAGCCATCCACGCTGCATTCACCTGGTTCCAGGGTTCATAAGTAGTGGCTGGCACTGGATCACAGCGCTGCACCCATCTTTTCACCGTATCACACACATTTTCGATTGGCAACGAATCTGCTGATGTGGCAGGCTAGGACAAAAGGCAGACGTCCTGTTTCATCAAGAAAGCAAGTATTCGTGCAGCAACATGTGTTCGTGCATTGTCCTGCTGAAAAACGGCGTCTGGGGTGTTGTGCAGAAAGGGTATGGCTACGGGTCGCAGGATGTCACCCACGTAGATCACGCTGGACACGCACCAACTGTGACTTGTGGTTGTATCCTATAGCAACCCATACCATAAGACTTTGAGTTAGCGCTGTATGTCTTGTGCGAATGAAGTCACTGTGATGCCGCTCGCCCTGACAGAAGCAAACCAAAATTCTGCCATGGTTTTCCAACAAACAGAATCTGGGTTCTTCCGAAAACACTATCTGATGCCATTCCTGTCCTCAGTGACGTCGTTCCGTAACCATTCCTCAGTGGTAGGCGGAGATGAGGACGAAGCGCACGTAACCCGTGCCGTAATAAACAACGACGGACTGTCACCCTTTATTGTGTACAATTTTTTGCACTGTTCCAGTGTTGTGCCAGATCCGAGGACGACGCATATCTGTCCTGCAATGCCATTCGGATGAATTGTCGACCTCCTCGGGAAGTGGACTGGTTGTGCGACCTGGCCCATCTCGTCGTGTTCTACGGTCTCCCGTGCGCACACCCGTTGCATTGCCGAAACACTTCGTCCCACACGAACAGCAATATTCGGGATGGATACATCACATTATCTCACACCAATAATGCGCCCTCATTAATTTGACGGTATGGTTCGCCGTGCGGGGTAGCCGTGCGGTCTGAGGCGTCTTCCCACGGTCCGCGCGGCTTCCCCTGTCGGAGGTTTGAATCCTCCCTCGGACATGGGTGTGTGTGTGTCGTCCTTAGCGTAAGTTAGTTTAAGTTAGATTAAGTAGTGTGTAAGCTTATGGACCGATGACCTCCGCAGTTTGGTCACATAAGACCTTACCACAAATTTCAAAATTACGGTACGGTTCGCGCATACATCTGCAAGGCATCCTGCACGTCTGCTGAAGTCACACTCATCCAATACCTTCGGTTTGTAGCGACAACGAGAGCCGCAAGCACATTTTACCGGTAGATGGTGTTGCGCCACGATATCGATGTTGACATTGAACCCGTGGGCCGACATGGTTCAAATGCTAATAATTTCTGCAGTAGATACCAATGTGTATGCCCTGTGAATACGAAGTCCTATTTCTAGTCGTTCATAGCGTTCTGTTTTTTTTCTGAACATGAGTGTAGTAAGCTAACATGCCAATAAATTTGTAATTTGTTTTTGGGTATGAAACAGTTCTCCACCTCGTGAAGCATCCTGAGTCACGCTAAACGAATTTTTACAAAAACCGCTAATTCATTATTATGCATTACAGGCTCTTTTTCTTTTGATCTCGACATGCAGAACACTCCAGCTAATTCTTGTTTGTTGTGTGTGAGTACTATACCTGCATGACCAGAAAAAAGAGCTAGCTTTGCATCTCCATGAATATAGAGTGACAAGTCACAGTAAAGGTCCCAAGACTGAACGCTTTGGGACTCCATTCTGGATACCTCCCCAGTTAGAGGACTCTGCTTATTTTTTCAGACTACCTATACTGTTAATTATAACCTTCTGCATTCTTCCAGTTGAATATGAATTGAACTATTTGTGCACTGTCCTACTCATACAACAATACTTAAGTTTATCTAGATGAAGCTCATGATTCATACAGTCAAAAGCCTTTAAGAGATCACAAAAAATCCCTATGGGTGATGTTGGGGTATTCGGAGCATTTAATATTGGATCAGTGAAAACATACATAGCATTTTCTGTTGAAAAGCCTTTCTGAAAACCAAACTGATATTTTGTTAGTACATCATTTTTACAAGTATATGAAGCTAGTCTTGAATACATTAGTTTTTAAAGAAATTAGGATAAAGCTGTCAGATGTGACACTGGGCGGTAGTTGTTAGTATCAGACCTGTCCCCTTTTTTATGCAATAGTTTAACAATAGCATATTTCAGTCTGTCTGGAAAAATACCCTGTTTTCGTAAGTTACTACATACATGGCTGAGAATGCTACTTATCTGTTGGGAACAAGCTTTTAGTACTCTGCTGGAAGTGCCATCAATCCCATGCAGACTTTTCCTTTTGAAAGAATTTATTATGTTCCTAATTTCAGTAGGAGAGATGGGTTGAATTTCAGTTTTATAAAATTACGTTGGTATTGCCTCTTCCGTATACAGCCTTGCATTTTCTAATGAACAGCTCGATCCTGTTTTCTCTACAACACGTAAAAAAAGTTTTAACTATATTTTCTCCTTCTGGCTTTTTGCTAACAGACTTTTCATTGAGTCTGATAGAAATGAAGTCATCCTGTGCTCTCAGCTGCCCTTTTTCCCTTTTAACGGTTTTCCAAATTGGTTTAATTTTATTATCAGAGGTGCTAATCTCAGACATAATGCACATATTTCTGGACGTTTTAATAACTTTTCTTAATACAGTGCATTTGTTTTGGTAATGTTTGATCCTTTGACAGTTGAAGCCCGTCTGCATTTTGGGGCGTCTTAGAAGACTTTCTCCGTTAAAGCCTTTTTGTTAAACGTACATCCTGACAGTCGCTGCATTGAAGTGACTGTCAGTTCTGAGTATGTACTATGGGACGATATATTTTCGTGGATGAATACTCGTCATCAGACAATTGACAACTTAATTTTTTTTTCGCCAGTTCTTACTCGTCGAGCTTGGCGTACATCGCGGCAATACATCCGAACATTTTATTTCTGTTTCAGGGGGATCACAGAGCAGCACTGCAATACGAACACTTCACCAAGACTCAGCAGTGTAACGGAGACATGCTTCACTTTTTCGAGATAGAAGCGTCTTCATTACAAGCGCGAGCGCTACCATAGCCTTGGCGCGACGCCACAAACCATATTGCCATTCCGCCAGACAACTGGGAGCTCGTGGCCGCTCTGTAGCTTCCTCCGCTGAGCGACACGGGTTCCAGAGGACGGGTGGCGCTTTATCGCCGAAACAACCGACTTTCGGTTACATCATTTCTTTTTCGCAGCAGTTTAACCTGACTCTTAAAACCTCTCAAATAACTGGTTTCTGAAATAACCGTTTTTCAGTTTTTTATTTCTATTGGTTCCCGTAATAAATGTAGAAATCGAACGAAGATTGAAAAATTTTGACACAGTTTCAAGATACATAGAATTTGATTTTGTGTATCTATGTCTTCTTTATAATATGCAATCGATTTGTTTTGAAGTATTTCGTTAATAATTACCTCTGACGGTATAAAAAGCCAAGTAAAAAGAATTTATCCAACTGTCTTTTAATTATAAATTTATGCTTAAAGAGAGAACATTTTTCTGTTATTAACATGTTACATTTTGCACATCTCACGAGTCATCTTTGCACTGTTTACATTTCTGGTCGATATTTAATGAATGATATCTTTCAAAAAATGGTTCAAATGGCTCTGAGCACTATGGGACTTAACATCTGAGGTCATCAGTCCCCTAGAACTTAGAACTACTTAAACCTAATTAACCTAAGGACATCACACACATCCATGCCCGAGGCAGCATTCGAACCTGCGACAGTAGCAGTCGCGCGGTTCCGGACTGAAGCGCCTAGAACCGCTCGGCCACCGCGGCCGGCAATGATGTCTTTGTATCTTTGCTTAATGATAATCTGTTCATCGTAAAGAAAAACAACAAGTTTATAACACATGTGCGATGCTCCACATGCATTTTAAGAACATTGTGAAATGTGCCAAAGTGTTGTGTTGGAATCAAGAACACATACATCGAGCTAGAAAACCACACGGATCACAACAAAACAAACCACCATCTACTGGAACATATGTAAGTGAACGCAACTATTTTGCATCATATGTATATACAATGCAAGCACTTTAGATATTTTTATTAATGAAACAACTGATCAAGTGGCACTAAATACTCAAATATTCTAGTGCAGTATGGAGCAGACGACATGCTTTTAACCAAAACATCTACGTAACGGAAAATATTAGCCGTATGAAGATGGGCATGGTAACCCAAAACCGGTTACGGCAGTAAAATGGTTCAAATGGCTCTGAGCACTATGGGACTCAACTGCTGAGGTCATTAGTCCCCTAGAACTTAGAACTAGTTAAACCTAACTAACCTAAGGACATCACAAACATCCATGCCCGAGGCAGGATTCGAACCTCCGACCGTAGCGCTCTTGCGGTTCCAGACTGCAGCGCCTTTAACCGCACGGCCACTTCGGCCGGCTACGGCAGTAAAATGAAACATTCAAAAAGTATTTGTGGCTGCTTGCATCATTCACTAACTACAATTAATTATGTACATCGGTAGTTCGTCCATCCTGGGAATCGAGAATTCCATGATTTTTGCCTGTTATCGATATCGATACTGGTAAGTTATCGACGTAACATGTCATGTGACATAAACGGCTGTATCTTTTGACTGCACTCACGTAGGTCCCAAATTTTTTACACTGCCAAGGGGTCATACACCTTAGTAGGTGACGTAGATTTCAAGTTCCTACGTCTATCCGCTCTTAAGAAAAAGAGTTCTTAACACACTGACAGATAGACGCACAATAAAGTGATCTTTTAAGGATTCTGTTTTTCCCGACTGAAGCACGGAACCCTAATAATGTACCACTGATAGCTCCCTTTCCTACAATTTTGTAGGTGATGAGTAGTTTCCTTTATCTCGCGTCTCAATTAGGCCATTCTTCAGAAAAATGTGGATAATGTGAAAAGAATTTGTAAGCAAAGAAACAAACACGATTGAATGTGCATTGGGAATGGCATCAGAAAAATTAAGTAACAAAAACTTGTCCACTTGCTATCGTAAAACCTCACCATTCTTTCGGATCTGAGGAACTATAGTCACTGGCGACCGACAAGGTGAGTCAGCTGGAAGTGGTTACGAACTGGTTACTTGCGGGTTTTCTAACTGGTAGCGCCGCGTGCGGCTTTCCGTTGAAACACACAGGACGTGTCTCCCAGGAGACCTGGTGCCAACTCTCATTACAAACGAGTTGGTTTTCAGTAACTCGTTTATGATTCGAGTTGGCAGCAGGGCTTTGTTAGTAGTTCTGTCTACAGGCAGAATAAATCTTTGATTTTTATTTTATCTGTGAGTCATTAACTGCTGTATCTGTACACATCTTATCATAATTCTGACATCTATAATAATAGCTGATTGTTCGTCGTTTATCTCTAGATATCAAAATGCTACACGACTGTCAATGGGACAAATTAGTTCCGGTGTCTAACGCTCCCTATGTGCAGAACGAAGCGTACATCCAGATAAGGATACTAACTACTTCAAACATTGGATTAAAATCAAAATTATCAAACAGCAAGACCGTGGTTCACGTGAGAACACAAAGGCTTATATAATTTTTTTAAGTGATAGCTGACACACGTGCGGATTCTCCTTTGTCTCGTTTTAGATACTGCAGATCGGCAACACGGAGAAATAAAATGACGAGTCACCGACACTTGTCAGCCATGCTGTACGTAGGAAACGAAGTTTGTGAGCATAGAGAACTGACAACTAGAGTTTATTTTGCCACGAATAAACCAAACAATGAATTCATAATCACTGTCAAAAAATCTACGTCTATTGTATACTACCCACCTTACACTGTGTCCCGAAGGGTACTCCCAGCACCACTAAGTTCTGCTTTCGTTACTACTTTTACTAGCTTATTCACTTTATTTCACTGCTGCCAGGCATTCCTAGACATTTTAGTGGTTACTATTTTCAATGTGTTATTAGTCATCTACATGTTCCCGGTCATGCATTGTTCTGACCACAGCTACGCCCATAGTTACGTAAGACACTCCTTTTATTTAGTGAACGGTTACCCATATCGAAACGCGGTTTCCGCACGTATTGGAACGTTCAGGGGCACGTATGTTTGGTTAATGTCTTTAGCGCTGGTATCACCTGAGATACTCAAGTGAGTACTTTTTTAAAAACAGAACCATATACTTGTTCTAACTGTATTCGATAGCTCCTGAGAAGACAATTACAGTGATATAGTGTTATATTGCTAGAGAAGGCCGAAATGCACGCTATAAGCTCACGCAGGATGGCGTGAGGTCTGAAACAGGATACGTAATGAATGCTAGAAAGAAAAGTACGTAGCTTCTGGAATACTTAACTTTAATCCATCATTTGTATACATCGTTCTTGATGAGACATGCTTCATACGATAACTATCAATTGCTGTGGCGCCTTGCTAGGTCGTAGCCATTGACTTAGCTGAAGGCTATTCTAACTATTTTCTCTGCAAATAAGCGAGGCTTCGTCAGTGTTGCATCGCTAGCTAAGTCGTCCGTACAACTGGGGCGAGTGCTACTACGTATCTCGAGACCTGCCGTGTGGTGGCGCTCGGTCTGCTATCACTGACAGTGGCGACACGCGGGTCCGACATGTACTAATGGACCGCGGCCGATTTAAAACTACCACCTAGCAAGTGTGGTGTCTGGCGGTGACATCACATATAGTATTTGTTAATTTTGACGATGAAACCTGTTATAGAGAGAGAAATGTCCTAGAATGCGAGGGCACGGTGGCCGGAATCGGCATTTGCGGTGCAAACACTGAAGCAAGGGTGTTGCACCAGGCTACGTAGTTGTATATCGGAAGGTAGGCCTGCGCTGCGAGAATAAAGGTTTATTTCCACTTGAACCAACTTACGGCCTAGCTGTAGGTTCTCCTACGATTGTTACATATGGAAATACGACATAGGCTAGAATCTAACGTATCACAAAGGGCTTAGGAAAACTCCTGTATTACACATTTGTCTAACCTCCCAGATTTCCGTGAGATGAAACAGAGAAATCAACTATTCATTCTTAAAAAATACTCGTAAAGAGATCTTATGCGCTGCAAAAACGACTACTGTATTACATATCTAAATATCAGAAGGAAGATTTGACCTATATTTTCCTGTACATCGCTGTGTGCTTCTTAGAGGTAAAATACATACTGTTGGAGAATTGTCTCTACCTACACTGCTCTAAATTATATCATATGGAATACATTCGTTGAAGCAAACATTTTATTAAAAATACTTTGCTGATCGTCTATACACCGCAAAATAAATATTCTTCTTAACAAAACGTTTTTTCATGCTGAACATAAGCGCATAATTGCAGTGGTACCAGCTACGTGCAGTACACACTGTCGACTTTTTTGACATTGCGATGGAATTTCGTACACTCGTAAATGAAGTAAACAATGTACTAGTAATGATTTGTTAACCATCCAAATCACATAACATAAATGTTGTCTTCCAGAAAAATAACTTATTTAAGCGTGTGTTCAAACTGTTGACCATCGACTGAAAGGCACATCTGCAAGCACCGTTCGAATGAACGATGAACAGATGTGACTGCAGTGGACAATACGGTAGTGCACGTCTGGCGATTCTACGATACATATCGTCTGGCGTAGTTGAGGCTTCGTCGTAGACTGAATCTTTGAGCGCTCTCCAAGAAAAGAAATCAAAAGGAGTCAAATCGGGGGAACTAGCAGGCCATTTGACAATAGAATTTCGTTCTAACCAACGCCCAGCAAAGTTTTCATTCAGTATTTGCGTTGCAACACGGGACGAGCGAGCTGGACAACCGTCGTGTTGCAGCCACGTGCAACGTCGAATACCCAGTGGCACCTCTTCTCGAAGAACCAGCAGAACGTCCGACAGAAAATGTGCGTACGAATGTCCATTTAGAACGCCTGAGATGAAGTAAGGTCCCACGATGTAATTTCCTATGATGCCGCACCATACGTTTACGCTCTACGGCCTTTGATGTTGCACCTGACGAAGCCAGTGTGGATTTTCGGCTGCCCAGTAGCACATGTTACATAAATTTACGTTAACGTGGTTAGCCGGCCGGGGTGGCCGTGCGGTTCTAGGCGCTACAGTCTGGAACAGCGGAACGGCTACGGTCGCAGGTTCGAATCCTGCCTCGGGCATGGATGTGTGTGATGTCCTTAGGTTAGTTAGGTTTAAGTAGTTCTAAGTTCTAGGGGACTGATGACCTCAGAAGTTAAGTCCCATAGTGCTCAGAGCCAATTGCACCATTTTTTCGTTAACGTGGTTAATAAACGTTGCTTCATCGGTAAAGAGCACACGTGGGAAGAATGTAGGGTCATCTCTCAGTTGCTGATGGGCAAACCGACACAGTTCTGTACTACAGTCGAAATCACGGTATTCGCGTGCCAGATGTAGTGACAGATGATAGAGATGGAAATTCGGTCGATGATACTCGTCTGACTGATTCCACATTCCTTGGCAGTATGTCTCGCACCACTGAGCGGGTTCATTAGCGTCGTAACTAAAACAGCTTCTTCGTGTTCTGTCAGCTGCAGTCTTCGTTCTTGTCCTCTTTCTGACGGTCAGGCAGCCTGTCCGCACTAGTGTCTTAATAATTAATGCAACTCCCTGGCGCGTTGGACATAGACGATCCGGGTATATAGCCCTAACAGCTGTATTGTTTTTACAGCATTTCTTTTACATTCACCATATAAAAGTAGTATATCCAACTTCTCCTCATTGGTGTGCATGTTGAAGCAGAAATGAGCGGGCCTGCAGTGCAGACAAGTACACAGGAAAGTGTGTTGACATTCTGACATAGCGTAGCAGGAGAGCTCTGCTTGGCGGTGCTTGCGCCTCTAATTCCGAGTCCGGACGCCGTGCTCTCAAATTCTTGGGAATTTCCCGATTTTTTCACCAACAGGTTTCGACGTCAACATTTACAAATGCTTGAGAATAATTGTCTTCTCAAGAGCTATTGAATTCAGTATAGTGTTCCACTAACAAAAAAGGTTCTTACTTCAATGGCTCAGTTGATACCACCGCTGCAAACATTAACCAAACAAAAACATATATACCCACCGCTCTAACATTTGCCGAAAACCGCTTTTCGATATGTGTAACCGTTCACAAAATAAAAGGGGTGTTACGTCTTACGCGACTTACCCTCTCTTTAGAGGGTGTTATTGGTATAACAGCAAATATTTTTATTGATTAGTGAGAACAGTGTACTGACCAACATTACATCAGCAAAATGGTTCAAATGGCTCTGAGCACTATGGGACTTAACATCTGTGGTCATCAGTCCCCTAGAACTTAGAACTACTTAAACCTAACTAGCCTAAGGACATCACACGCATCCATGCCCGAGGCAGGATTCGAACCTGCGACCGTAGCAGTCGCGCGGTTCCGGACTGAGCGCCTAGAACCGCGAGACCACCGCGGCCGGCTTACATCAGCATTGACGTCATTTGCAGACTAGTAGTTATGGTTATTAAGTTGGTTAGTACCTCAAAGTGGATGTGGCAAGAGCGAGCCATTCATGTTTATTTTCCCTGGGCAGCAAATCAGGTGTCAGAGTGTGAGCACATGGATAGAAAACGGTTAGTTTATACTGACAGGTATAGTCCACTTAACGCTGCAGTTACGGCCGTGCAGAAAACTTCAGGTAGTAAGTTATGTGACGTTTGTGGGAAGACTGTTCGACACAGAGAAAAATCAACTAACACACTGAGATGGGCACATGTTAAGGTATAAATGATCACAATATCTTCACTTAAACCCCTAACACACTATATATAGATACAGAATGATTCAGCTGCCCCTACTGGTGGGTTTTATGCAACCTGCAACGCCTTCACATACCTAGTGCAAGAATTTCTTTTTCTCTCGCTCGCTACGATCGAACTGTAAGTTCTATGGGAAAAAACAAGACCTTCTTGTAGGAAGTTTAAAGCCGTTAAAGTTTTTACTAGAATGCGCTTTCGCTGGAGTCAATAGTTTTCGAATTATTGAAGAAAACGTACAAAAGTGATCTTCGAACGCGTTTCCCTTGAATAACTCGAAAACGTTCTGCATACAGTATGCTGGGTTACTATCTATTTTGGAATAATGTAAAAACGTAATGTTCAAATGTTAATACAAACAAAACCGCTTAAGTGATAAATAGATGTTCCGTTATGTTTCCGCCCAGGCGGATGTTCGAGTCCTCCCTCGGGCATGGGTGTCTGTGTTTGTCCTTAGGATAATTTAGGTTAAGTAGTGTGTAAGCTTAGGGACTGATGAACTTAGCAGTTAAGTCCCATAAGATTTCACACACATTTGAACATTTCGTTATGTTTCCTTTCGAATTGTTACCTAATAACTGTACTGTGTCACGCCTAATTTAATTCCTCAACCGGAAATGGATGAAGTAAAGATCAGAATTGAAATCGCCTTAGAACCTAAACGATACGTTTCTGGACATGTGTTCCTGTTCAAAATATTATGTACTCACTCCCTTCTACGAGTCCTAGAAGTCAGTAACTGGAATTTCTGAACATCTTATACAAAAACACGTGCGTTTTTGATTGCAACGTTGCGTCAAAATTTGAAAGCAGTCGCCCAAAACTGTCGGAGTAGAAGTATATGTTCGTCTGATCAAAATTTTAAATTTCCGAAGTTCTTCACCGAGTCTTTTTATATCTTGACAAAACGTTTCATTCGAGTACGAGCACCATATATATTTATATATATACTGACGGCAGGAAATCGCTACACTAAGAAGGAGTTGTGTGACATAAACGGTGGTTGGTAGGCGTGTGTCTACATTTGAAGGATGATACCTATTCAAATCTTGCACCAGTCGCATAAGAATTACGCTAGTAGTGCCGCTACGAGGTTGCAAATCAGGTTTTCTTCAAACACGTGTTGCAACGGTCGTGAATATCAGTAGTATCATACTGGACGTGGTGAGTTGATGTTAGTCAAGAATGCCTCTAAGGTCACAGTGACGCCATTATCAACACTTTACTAGTTTGAACGAGGTCGTGTAATAGGGCTACGAGAAGCTGGATGTTCCTTCTGCGATATTGCAGAAAGACTTGGCACGAATGCAGCCACTGGACATGATTGCTGGCAGCGGTGGAGTATACGGCCGTAAGAAGACCGGGCTCCGGATGGTCATATGGCAGAGGGGAAAAGAATCTTGTCCAGCGTGTGGCTCTGGCGTATCTTACTGCATCTGCAGCAGCAACCTGAGCAGCAGTTATCATCACAGTGGCACATCGAACTGTCACAAATCCGTTATTTCAGGGACAGCTGCGTGCCAGACGCCCTGTAGCGTACATACCACAGACCACAAACCACCGTCAGGTGCGACTTCATTGGTGTCAAGCGAGAGCTCATAGGAGGGCAGGTTGGAAGTCTGTTTGGTTGTATGATGAAACCCGGTTCTACCTCAGTGCCAATCGTGGTCTTGTGTTGCCAACTAGGCGGCCAGTTGAGGGTGTGCAACCAACCTGCCTGCATGCTAGACGCACTGGACCTACACCTGGAGTTATGGTATGGCATGCTATTTCGTATGGCAGTAGGAGCACTCTCGTGGTTATCCCACACAGCTGGACTGCAAATCTGGTGATTCGACATGCTATGCTACCATTCATGAACAGCTTCCACGGAATGTTTTTCAGCGCTCTCCCACATACCGCTGTGGTAACCCAACATGCACTACAGAGTGGCGACATGTTGCCTTTGCGTGCTCGATCACCAGATCTACCTCCAGTCGAGCACGTATGGGACATTATCGGACGACAGCTCCAGCGTCATCCACAACCAGCTTTAACCATCCCTGTATTGACCGATTAAGTACAACAGGAATGGAACTCCATCCCACAAATTGACATGACACGTCTGATACCAATGCGATACAATGCATGCACATTTGCATGCTTGCATTCAACATTCTAGCTTTTACACCGGTTATTAATGTACCAGCATTTCACATTTGCAATTGCCTATATCGAGTATCCATTAACATATGATCCTTCAATGTTAATCACTTAAATGTGTCATGTATATAAACGTATTCCCGAAATTTCATTACTCTACACTAATTATTTTTTGTTGCATTTTTTCCATCAGTGAATGTACATAGAGATTTATTACATATACTCGTATGATATTTGTATACCAAATACTGCTCCAGTAGATATACAGGGTGGTCCATTGATAGTGACCGGGCCAAATATCTCACGAAATAAGCATCAAACGAAAGAAATACAAAGAACGAAACTCGTCTAGCTTGAAGGGGGAAACCAGATGGCGCTATGGTTGGCCCGCTAGATGGTGCTGCCATAGGTCAAACGGATATCAACTGCGATTTTTTAAATAGGAACCCCAGCCGCGCGAGATTAGCCGAGCGGTCTGAGGCGCTGCAGTCATGGACGGTGCAGCTGATCCCGGCGGAGGTTCTAGTACTCCATCGGGCATGGGTGTGTGTGTTTGTCATCAGGATAATTTAGGTAAAGAAGTGTGTAAGCTTAGGGACTGATGACCTTAGCATTTAAGTCCCATAACATTTCACACACATTTGAACCCTCATTTTTATTACATATTTTGTATAGTACGTAAAGAAATATGAATGTTTCAGTTGGACCACTTTTTTCGCTTTGTGATAGATGGCGCTGTAATAGTCACAAACGTATAAGTACGTGGTACCACGTAACATTCCGCCAGTGCAGGCGGTATTTGCTTCGAGATACATTACCCGTGTTAAAATGGACTGTTTACCAATTGCGGAAAACTTCGATATCGTGTTGTGATCAAAATGCCCAACGGACGTGTGCTATGTATGCTGTTCGGTATCCTGGACGACATCATCCAAGTCCCCGGACTGTTCGCCGGATAGTTACGTTATTTAAGGAAACAGGAAGCGTTCAGCCACGACCTGCAACAAATGATGATGCCCAAGTAGGTGTTTTATCTGCTGTCGCGGCTAATCCGCACATCAGTAGCAGACAAATTGCCCGAGAATCGGGAATCTCAAAAACTTCGGTGTTGAGAATGCTGCATCAACATCGATTACACCCGTACCATATTTCTGTGCATCAGGAATTGTATGGTGACGACTTTGAACGTCGTGTATAGTTCCGCCACTGGCCACAAGAGAAATTACGGGACGATGACAGATTTTTTGCACGCGTTCTATTTAGCGACGAAGCTTCATTCACCAACAGCGGTAACGTAAACCAACATAATATGCACTATTGGGCAACGGAAAATCCACGATGGCTGCGACAAGTGGAACATCAGCGACCTTGGCGGGTTAATGTATGGTGCGGCGTTGTGGGAGGAAGGATAATTGGCCTCCATTTTATTTATGGCAATCTAAATGGTTCAATGTATGCTGATTTCCTACGTGATGTTTTACCGATGTTAGTACAAGATGTTTCACTGCATGACAGAATGGCGATTAACTTCCAACATGATGGATGTCCGGCACATAGCTCACGTGCAGTTGAAGCGGTATTGAATAGCATATTTCATGACAGGTGGATTGGTCGTCGAAGCACCATACCATGGCCCGCACGTTCACCGGATCTGACGTCCCCGGATTTCTTTCTGTGGGGAAAGTTGAAGGATATTTGCTGTCGTGATCCACCGACAACGCCTGACAACATGCGTCAACGCATTGTCAGTGCATGTGCAAACATTACGGAAGGCGAACTACTCGCTGTTGAGAGGAATGTCGTTACACGTATTGCCAAATGCATTGAGGTTGACGGACATCATTTTGAGCATTTATTGCATTAATGTGGTATTTAGAGGTAATCACGCTGTAACAGCATGCGTTCTCAGAAATGATAAGTTCTCAAAGGTACATGTATCACATTGGAACAACCGAAATAAAATGTTCAATCGTACCTACGTTCTGTATTTTAATTTAAGAAACCTACCTGTTACCAACTGTACGTCTAAAATTGTGAGCCATATGTTTGTGACTGTTACAGCGCCATGTATCACAAAGCGAAAAAAGTGGTCCAACAAAAACATTCATATTTCTTTACGCACTACACGAATATGTAGTAAAAATTGGGGTTCCTATTTAAAAAAACACAGTTGATATCCGTTTGACCTATGGCAGCGCCATCTAGCGGGTCAACCATAGCGCCATCTGCTTTCCCCCTTCAAGATAGACAAGTTTCGTTCTTTGTAGTTTTTTCGTATGACTCTTCTTTCGTGAGATATGTGGCCCGGTCACGATCAATGGACCACCCTGTATAAAAACACGTGCGTATTCGAACGCAATGTTGTGTTAAAATTTGAAAGGAATCGATGAACAGATCTCGGAGATATTCGATTTGGGACAAACGAACATCAGCATTTTTGTTTATACAGACAGTGTAATCGACCAAAAAAGAGTTTTTCGCCTATTAATGGACAACACTTTACACTTGGTGTCCATACCAACGTTTCAAGGCCAGAAGACTGCAGTGAATCATGGGAAAAGCATAAGAGCATCCACGATCAGCGCAAGGACTTGCAGTTGAACCTGAACGTTAATAATTGCAACGTATGTGCGAAAATAGGATACGAGATCCATTACTGCTCGATTACGCTATTGGTAATTGTCGTCGTCGGTTGCAACTCGATTACGAGTATGCGTAACTTCTTCCTGGGTAGAGTGAGCATTTCAGCTCATCTTATGGCGGTCGCGCGGTTCCAGACTGAAGCGCCTAGGACCGCTCAGCCACTGCGGCCGGCGACGATTAGTCCTTGGCACTTTACGGTTTGTACTGTTTCCGTCAGTTTCAGGTAAAGTTCTCACAAGAATTCTTTTAAATCGGCTACAAATTATTTCAGAGAGGATTACGAACCTCCCGAGGCCCAGTAGTCATGATCTTATGTGCCAGGCAACTCCAGGAAAGATGCACAGAGCAACAGAAACCTCTATATCTAGTTTCTTATGACCTGAAAAAAATCATTTTATTGAGTATCTAGATTTGGCTTATGGAAAGTACTGAGACATATTAGATGTCGTGAACTCTACGTGGAATTGGTTCAAGCTCTTCCTGATGGTATGTCTGGGCAGGTTCTTCACACTAACTTTGCATCGGATTTGTTCCCAGTAACTCAGGGTTTGAAATAAGTCTGTGTTCTTGCTCCAACACTCTTTGCATAAGATGAGGTTCGAATCCTGCCTCGGGCATGGATGTGTGTGATGTCCTTAGGTTAGTTGGGTTTAAGTAGTTCTAAGTTCTAGCGGACTGATGACCTCAGATGTTAAGTCCCATAGTGCTCAGAGCCATTTGACTAATCTTCCGGAGCTACCCAAATTCGAATGACCATACAAAACTAATTCTAGGGAAAGCAGATGCCAGGCTAAGAAAAAATGGGAAGAACGTTGCGGAAACTTAATTCATCCACTAAAGATATGTCTTACAAAACACTTGTAAGACCGATTCTTGAGTATTCATCATCAGCGTAAAACACTTACCAGATACGCTTAAGAGAAGAGATACGGATCCAACGTCACGCAATTGTTTAGTCGGCACGAGAACGTTGTGGAAAAGCACAACAGATTCCTTCGGCAGACGTTACAAGAGGGGCGTTGTGCGTTACGGAGAGGATTATTATTGAAATTTCGAATGCATGCGTTCCAAGAAGACGCCGGCAACTTGCTCTAATTGTCCAGTTCCATTTTTAATACTCTTTAAAATTATAGTTTCAAATTAAGATAATGAATATGAAATGTGCTGAATGCTAGCGGCAGGGCTACAATTGAGGAACGAAATCATTTCATTAATAATATTGGAAAAAATTTGTTTCATATTCACACCTAGGAACTCCAAGCCGCCATCCCGCTTCGAGTTCTGGGGAATGAAGAGCTAGGGAGACTAATGTGAATGCCGTGGTAGAGGAGCGGAACAGTAACATAAGAGGTACACCATACACAACTCGCCTTTCTCACGAAAAAAAGGGAAACAATTTGAAATTGTGATAGTTACAGCTGATAAGGTTCCCATAGCGAGCAGCAAGACTCAAGAAGAGTGACGATCAGCATAAGTGTAAGCAGTCAGTTTAGTTGATCTGTTGCGTCTTCTAAGACGTGTTGTGCCAATAACACGGAATCGATGCCTCTCTTCCCCCAAACGAGTAAGCTCACGTTGCTGGCTACTGTTCAGATAATCCGATTCCTTAACCTTGTTGTAAACCATTTCCTGTATTTCCGTAATGTTCTCTGTTCTCTTTTCAGGATAATAGTATTCCTTCCCTTTTAAATCACAGTTAACTTGTAAAATCTTTAATCAGCGGCATTTGATTTTAATACTCCAGCAATGCTTGGCATGTACTTCTTTCGTTCTGTCCATATTGAGTAAATTTGAGGTCAACCTGTACCTGGAATTTAGATATTTCTGCCTTTGCCCCAATAGCTCCAGACGTCCGACAGTTTTGTACTGTATAAGTCAGTAATTTTTTTGTCTTACATAATGCCTTATACAGTTCCAAACTCAGAACACTACTAGTCGCGCCAGTATCAATGTACGCGTCGACTGGAATATCTTCTATTTGCGTTTTAATCACGGCCTGTATTGTTCTATATTGCTGCTTTTGCACTTACTAGGTTCGTTTAATAATTCATCCTGCATTGCGGTATCATCATTAAAACGTAGCAGGTCAACGGGTTCTCGAGTCTGTTTTGGTGTGCCCCCACTTCGTCCGCCGACCAACAATAAGGAGATTATTGCAGTCGGAAAGAAATTTTTTGTCTGGGAGGGGCCTGGACGGTTGTCGTCTGACACCTCCAGTATTCTAGCATTGGATTGCTTCGCTGACCAATGTTTCTGGTATGCGTTTCCTCCACGATTTACATTTCTCTGTTCGCTGTTCGGTCCCGGTGAGGGACCTGTATTTTGATTCCACTGTGGCGAGAAATCACTCTGCCACTGTTACTATTGCTACTTCGCCACTTCGAATTACTTTGGTGTCTGGTGTTGGCTGATCATAACTATTTCCACTGTTATTACTGTGGCCTTGTTTGTTATATATATTGCCATTTTTCTGAGGAGAAGACAAATGATTTGTATCACTTTCTTCTGCCTTCGTCTCCTCTGGTGCCAAATCAGTCTTGCCTAATATTGGTAGGTATTGGTCTAAATATTCCTCGTCAATATTAATTAACTCATCTTTGATATGCCCGGGCAGCCACAAGTTCAGGAGCCGGATCACATCTTTACTAGCCAATGCCTCATCCCAGTACCTGGTCTTGCTAATGTATTTCTCAAAATATTTCCTTATACTACCATGTCTGGGATTATACATTTCTGGACAATAGACTTCATTTCTTAATCCCTTCTGAATATTCGGTGACCAGTACTAGCCTAAGAAAGCCTTTTCAAATTGCTTAGTGATGTGGCACCTAACTATTGCCTCACTTGCCCAAAGTCCAGCATCTTCCTGTACATGAGATACCGTAAACTGAAATTTTTGCTTTTCTGTCCACATACCGGCCAAGATATTCCTAAAACTTTTGATGAAAATGACTGACTATGTTTAAGTAGGTTTTCCTCTACCATCAGGTTCGGTGCCAGTACCGCCGCCCCCGAAATGCTTGGTAGCATTGTCGGTACACTATTAGGACTGTAGCTGTTCCGACCACTATCATGTGTATCATAATTAGTAGCCGTACTCGGTGCGCTACCATACACTTTACGAGTAGGTGTGATACTTTCTCTACGTTTTGACAGCCGATCGCCTCGCGCTCTAAGTTGGCAATACACTCTGTCACTTCGCGCTGCCTGTGTGGCAGCTCTGTGCGTAACTTATCGCTCAGCTGTGCGATTCCTGTTTCCAGCGTTTTCGTTACTCGATTGTTAGCAAGGTCAACGCCCCCAGTCACGCCCTGTCTCACAGTGTTTACTTTTTCGTCTACCTGTTTTACTATTTTTTGTTCTTTCGATTCCAGCCATTCCTGGGATTCTTTCTTGATTTTGTCAGCCTCATCGGTTAAATTATTTTCAATACACTCTCACTGTGAAACTTCTAGTTGCTCCATGCGAGTCGTGATTGAATCTACCTCCTCCTTCAAAGTCGTTTGTGCTGTCGGTATAGTCTTTACCTCCAAAGCTAAGTTGCTGACTAGTTCAGGCAGCTCTTGACATGAATTCTTTAATTCAGTTACCTCTGAGGAAATTTTCTCAAGGTAATCTGATAGTATTTTTTCATTAGTTTGTTCTCGTTCAGCTAACTGTGATAACAGTTGCCTATCTCTATCAGTTTGTAATCGATCACGTTCTTCTAATTCTCGTTTTAACTTTTCGTCTCTTTCCAACAATTGTCTCTCCCTCTCCGCTTGTAATCGATAATGTTTTTCTAGTAATCGTTTCAGCCTTTCATTTCTTTCAGCTGTGACCGATCACGTTTTATCAAGTTCTTCCAATTTGGTAAAGCTGCAAATGGATCGGGCAGTGGAGAGCACACAGGTGGCATAAAAAGTTTCTCCAATGGCCTGATCGGCGTCAAAACATTATCTGTTAACGGTCTGACATCCGCTACATCCAACCTATTTTTTGGTGTCAGGTGTTCCACTTGACAACTACTGCCAGCTGCCCCCCGCATTTCACCTGCTGAGGCGGTGTCTATATTATTATCAACAAATCTACTCATATCCCGAACGTTATCATGTTGAACAAAGTCTGTGTTTGCTTTCGCATCCATAATTCTGCCCACTTTGCCCATAACTTGATTTTGCTATTGTAACAAGTCTGCACACGGTTAGACACAGTGCACAAACATATACGCTTATAATCACACACGTTAAAAGCATGTTCTATTACAAATGTACAGTGCTAACCTTGGTTGTTGTGGCAAATTGAAATTTAAATTCAATAACATTACACTGTATTTATATCAGTATTGTTCTCAAATTGAAACTTGAAATGAATTTCTGCCTTACCTTGAATCATCAGTTCAGCAGTGCATGTCAAACTTCAGTGCAACAACTGGATAGTAAGCATGGTAGTCCTTGCCTTTATTACTGTTTTCTGTATCGGCTTATTTGTCTTTATTGGATTAGCCGAGCGATCTAAGGCGCTGCAATCATGGACTGTGTGGTTGGTCCCGGGGGAGGTTCGAATCCTCCCTCGGAGGATGTTTGTCCTTAGGATAATTTAGGTTAAGTAGTGTGTAAGCTTAGGGACTGATGATCTTAGCAGTTAGGTCCCATAAGATTTCACACACATTTGAACATTTGTCTTTATTTTCAGCTTGGGAGCTCTCTCTTTAAAATAACTCGGGGTCGGTTTTCTTCAAATCCATGTAACATTCCTTAGATGCTCGTAATTTTCATGTAAAATGAAGTTTGGGTTCTGGTTAGTATTCAAATTATAGATACAAATGTAGACACATAAAATCGCAAAAATACAAATATTACTGAGAAATTATATTTGAAATAGTGTTTATTTTCTATTATTCTAGCCTCAAGGGCAAAGGACGTCAGATGTGGTATATATTTATATAACCTATTAATGTGTGTGTTGTTGAATGGAATCTGAGTGTGGGGTTTTATTATTTTATTTATATTTCATTTTTATTTTTAATTTGATTTTGGTTTCACGGCAAAGATATGCGAAGGCACGGATCGTTCTTAGATTTCACTGACACGAAAATGTAGTGTGGGATCCTGCGTAATTATTGAAGATACTTAGACGAATCCGTGCTCAAAAACAGTTTATCATTATAGGCTACATACACACACAAAATAGTATTTCACCATTTTCAAAACGTAAGTGCGATTTAATTTCGTCTTAGTGCAGGCCAAGTCTGTGTCCTACTGCACGTAACATAAGTCGTCTGAATAAATCGTTAAGTACTTTGAAAATATCAGTTTCCTATAGATCATAAATGAAAGAAATAACATCGCCTATCTCCAGCGTCGCCTGTGGGAAGAACGGGATAATAATTACGATAATTTGAAATTGAAGCCTAATGGCGGCGAACTGCTGTCCAGCGATGTTCAGCTTGCTGCCGGCGCGGCGCCTGAAATTCTTTTAAAAATGATAAGACAAGCAAACGGGATATATGGTGCAGGTTACAGTTACAACAGCAATACTTTGGACATATACTGGAGCTCACTGTTCAAATAATAAAACATGTACACACCTTATTATGTAGATTACCCACAATGGCGTCCTATCAGAACAAGACATAGACAGAGAGAGTCTGGCGCTTTTTGTTTCACGCCGATACCAAAAAGAACAAAGATAATAATAATACTTATGTTACAGATTATTGTTTTTCTTTATAATCGCATTATTCCTTGACTTTCAGTAGAGTTTCTTTTACATATGACAAATATCATTGCTTAATATCGTGGAAAAATGTTTAATAATTTATAGTTCTCATAAGCTGGGCCATTGGACGTCATAGCGCGCAGTAAGACTTCACAAGAATGACTACCAGCGTAAGTGTAGGCAATCAGTTTAGTTGATCTGTTGCGTCTTCTAAGACGTGTTCTGCCAATAAAACGGAATCGTGGCTCTCTTCCCCCAACACATTTTTCTGTATGATGGTTCCAAGTCAAGTTATTCGTAATTGTAGTGCCTACGTATTTAGTGGGATCAATAACCTTTAATTTTGTGTGATTTATGGATTAAAAGAAATTTAACAGAATTTTTTCAACACTCATGTTGAGAATGTCACACTTTCTATTGTTTAGGGTCGGCTACCATTTTTCGGATCATACGGAGATCTCTGACAATCCATGAAGGGGAGTGGGACTGCAGTCGATCACGTAGTACTTACTGGAATAATGATAACGAAACCAGAGGCTATATTTGAATCGAGCGTCGTTTTGTTCTTTTTAATACCTGCTACCAGTTTCGACACCACATGGCGTCCGTCATCTTCAGACCCGAAAGTAAGCTGCCATCCACAACTGTTTTCATGTGCAGTGAACAGAATCTTATGCAGCGGGAGAAAATTAACTGGATTCCGTACCCTCCCTGGTGACCATCGCACCATCCAGTAACAACCATTGACCAGGGAAGGTACGGAATTCTGTTCATTGCTTGTGAAAAAGGTTGTGGATGGCAGATTACGTTCAGGGCCTGAAGATGACGCCATGTGGTGTCGAAACTGGTAGCATGTATCAAAAATAATAAACGACGATAGATTCAAATACAGCCGCTAGTTTTGTTTTCATTATTGAAGTAATACGGAGGTCTAGTCTAAATCGTCTTGTAGTTCGTTTTGGCCTTCTGATGCATCAAGTGCAAACAATTAGTAAATCTGTTCACGTTGTCTCGTGAATACCTAGCTGACGGAAAAAAATCGCAATCTCCCCCCCTCCCCCAAAAAATGTAGAGTAATGAAATTTTGGAAATACTTTTGTCTTGGTAACACATTTAAGTGATCGACATTGCAAGATCGCAGGTAAGCGCGAGATAAGGCATTGCAAATGTGAAATGCTAGTACATTAATAATCGGTGTAACCATTAGAATGTTGAACGCAGGCATGCATTCGTGCATGCATTGTGTTGTACACCTGCTGGATGTCAGTTTGTGGGACGGAGTTCCATGCCTGTTGCACTTAGTCGGTCAATACAGGGACGTTGATACTGTTTGTGGATGACGGTGGAACTGTCTGCTATGATGTCCCAAATGTGCTCGACTGAAGATAGATCTGATGATCGAGCGGGCCAAGAGAACATATCGACACTGTAGACTACGTTGCGTTACAACATCGATTTGTGGTCGAGCTTTATGCTGCTGGGAACTACAACATGGAATGCCGTTCATGAATAGCATAAAAACATGTCGAATCGCCAGACTGACGTACAATTCTGCAGTCAGAGTGGGTAGAATAGCCACGACTGTGCTGCTGACTACGAAATCGCATCCCAGACCATAACTCCAGGTGTAGGTCCAGTGTACACTGACAGGTTGGTTGCAGGCCCTCAAGTGGCCTCCTAGTTACCAACACACGACCACCACTGGCACTGAGGTAAAACCAGCTTTCAACAGACTACAGAATAGACCTCCACGCAGTCCTCCAGTGAGCTCTCGCTTGACACCACTGAAGTCAGAAATGGCGGTGGTCTGTGGTCAGCGGAATGCACGCTACAGGGCGTCTGGTTCGAAGCCGTCCTTGAAGTAACCGATTTGTAACACTTCACTGCGTCACTGTGGAGCCAAGTGCAGCTCAAATTGCTGCAGATGCAGTACGACGCGACCGACCCATACGCCTAACGCGATGATCTTCCCTCTCGGTAGAGCCATCTGGCCGCCCAGAGCCCAGCATTCTTGCGACCGTACATTCTTCGTGACCACCGTTGCCAGTGGCTACATTCTTGCTAAGTCTTTCTGCAACATCGCAGAAGAAACATCAATCTTCTCGTAACCCTACTACAAGACCTCGCTGGAACTCAGTGAGATGTTGATAATGATGTCTTTGTCGCCTTAGAGGCATTCTTGACATCAACTCACTATGTCCAATCTCAAAGGTCGCAACATTTTTTTAAAGCAAACCAGATTTGGATGCTCACAGTGTGTCTACTAGGGCTAATCGTATGGAACTGGCGCGAAATTGGAATAGACATAACTTTTCAGATGTAGAAAGACAGTATTGGAACAAAGCCAACACCAGTTCAAAATAACATTATCCAAGACGGCGGCAATGGCGTCAACCAATATGGCGGCCATGACGTCAATCAAGATGGCGGATTTTGGTGGGAAGTTAGAATTTTGGTGGGAAAGTGCCACGCCCCCTCCCCCAGAAAAATGTTGTGAAGTTCAAATTCCAGCAGGATAATGCACCACACCCTGGTTATCTCTACTAAGCAAAGAAAATGGCGGGAAAAAAGTACTTGTCTTTATTATTTAACCAATTTCAAACAGGTGTGTTCGCCACTAGGTCTGAACTCCAACTGGCTTGGTTCATATCGCTGCCACCAGAGGGCGCTCTCCTGACGTCAGATCATGACGCAAGCACCGTTATTCAGGATGGCTGCACCCAGTGTGTTCACCACGAGCTCTAGAGCCCAGCTGAGTTAGTTCATACTGTGGCCACCAGAGGGCGCTACTGTGACGTTGGGTGATGACACAAGATAGTCTGCTGTCTCTCTCTCGTGCGCATTATAACTGGACATGCGCTGCGTCAGGGGCCCGCAAGTGAGCGGCCGCTGACGTCACAGCCTCCAGCCTAGACCTTTATACTCGCGCCGGACATAGTCTTCTGTAAATGTGCTAACGAATTTAACTGAACACAAGTTACACCAACATTTCTCATCTAACCTATGAATTACCAAAGTACTTAATTCCATTTCAATTTTAATCATATTCAATAAGTTAATTTACAGTTTCAATATTCAATGATTAAATGAGAAGTTCCACATTTTCCCACTATCAGCGTGGTGTTCATTCATGACCTACTGCTGCCAGAATGCTGCACTCCTATTGGCTATTGTATTAGTCATGTGATTCGACTTCATAGAACCTAGGACTTGGAATCAATTTTCGCGAATGCCGCACCTACCTGGACTTGGAATCAAATAGTTGAAGTCTCCACCACGATCCTCAACCCAGCACCACACATCCGTGCCGACCCATGTTGGTGGGCTAACGTGTACTAACGTGCACAGCGCATGATGTCATCCAAGATGGTGGTGCGAAATGGCGGGAAAACATATCTGAATACAAGTCTTTATTTTGCAGGTGGTGTCTCCACCACGATATTAAATACACATTAGTGCCACCAGATCCTACTGTCATCCCTCCTATGACCTAATCCCAGATGGTGGTTTGTAGGGACTAGAATGGTGCCAAAATGACTCAGGCTGTACTGGGCTGCTGGAGAGAGTAAAGAAGGAGCGCACTCTATTTATTTTCGAACATTTTATTTACTTATCGAATATATTTATCACAATGACGCAAAACACTCGCCATGTTATGCTTCTGGTCACAATACACAGTCTGCAGACACAAACAACTCCTAGTGGTTAAATTCTTCTGGGTGTTATGCCGCGTTATTGCCAAAAAACTAACAACAATAATAAACTAAAAACGACGTTTTGGCAGAATTGCAACAGCCTTCCTCAGTGCATGACTGGTTCAGTCGTGCCCTGAGGAAGGCCGTTGCAATTCGGCTGAAACGTCGGTTTTATTTATTATTGCTGTTAATTCTTTAGCAATCACACGGCATAAAACCCAGAAGAATTTTAATCACTATGACACCGGCCGCGGTAGCCTACGTTCTTAAAACAACTCCTAATTTACAATTTAATTACAGACATTCAGACACCTTCTAAGTAATTCAGCACAGTTACATCTAGACACGTGGCCGTCAGCTGTCAAACCACACACAGGCCCCCGCCCGGGTCCCGCAAGCATGAGGTGGCCACATCTCATTCATACTTCATTTCTGAGAAATTCCTATCCAAATACGTGTTCACCTAGACACTCGTGCTTACATGATTGGTCTGGAGTGCGGCCACGAGCTGCAGGCGAAAGTTGAATCTATACAGTTTCCTTTATACCCGCGTCACAGAACTCCAAGGCGCAGCTCCCTACTCGAGAGACCTCAGACCAGCATTGTCTTTACCGCAGATGGCGGAACAGCACAGCCTGCTTCCATCTAACTGAACATACGTGATGTGTTCAGCTGTGCATACCTGCATCAGCTTTGCTCATGCCGCGTCTCCCGGCAAAACGTCTGTGTGGCGGCTCGCCATGTAACAACGTTCCCAATGTTATTCTTACGTTACATGGCTTTGTAAAAAAATAGCCAACTCGACCTCTCCTGAATTGCATATTCTCTCAGAAATAGTTAACGCTAGCTTTCTATATGTTCCAGCTTGTATGCACGGAAATTCCTGCTCTAACAGAACCTCCTTACGAAAATAAATTGGAATGCACTTATCCCAGCGCTACTAACGACTTTCCCCTCCAGATTTCAACATAAGCAAACGTTCCCTCCGCTATGTACAGACATCTACAGGGTGTTACAAAAAGGTACGGCCAAACGTTCAGGAAACATTCCTCACACACAAATAAAGAAAAGATGTTATGTGGACATTTGTCCGGAAACGCTTAATTTCCATGTTAGAGCTCATTTTAGTTTCGTCAGTATGTACTGTACTTCCTCGATTGACCGCCAATTGGCCCAATTGAAGGAAGGTAACGTTGACTTCGGTGCTTGTGTTGACATGCGACTCATTGCTCTACAGTACTAGCATCAAGCACATCAGTACGTAGCATCAACAGGTTAGTGTTCATCACGAACGTGGTTTTGCAGTCAGTGCAATGTTTACAAATGCGGAGTTGGCAGATGCCCATTTGATGTATGGATTAGCACGGAGCAGTAGCCGTGGCGCGGTACGTTTGTATCGAGACAGATTTCCAGAATGAAGGTGTCCCGACAGGAAGACATTCGAAGCAATTGATCGGCGTCTTAGGGAGCACAGTACATTCCAGCCTATGACTCGCGACTGGGGAAGACCTAGAACGACGAGGACATCTGCAATGGACGAAGCAATTCTTCGTGCAGTTGACGATAACCCTAATGTCAGCGTCAGAGAAGTTGCTGTTGTACAAGGTAACGTTGACCACGTCACTGTATGGAGAGTGCTACGGGAGAACCATTGTTTCCGTACCATGTACAGCGTGTGCAGGCACTATAAGCAGCTGATTGGCCTCCACGGGTACACTTCTGCGAATGGTTCATCCAACAATGTGTCAATCCTCATTTCAGTGCAAATGTTCTCTTTACGGATGAGGCTTCATTCCAATGTGATCAAATTGTAAATTTTCACAATCAACATGTGTGGGCTGACGATAATCCGCACGCAATTGTGCAATCACGTCATCAACACAGATTTTCTGTGAATGTTTGGGCAAGCATTGTTGGTGATGTCTTGATTGGGCCCCATGTTCTTCCACCTACGCTCAATGGAGCACGTTATCATGATTTCATACGGAATACTCTACCTGTGCTGCTAGAACATGTGCCTTTGCAAGTACGACACAACATGTGGTTCATGCACGATGGAGCTCCTGCACATTTCAGTCGAAGTGTTCGTACGCTTCTCAACAACAGATTCGGTGACAGATTGATAGGTAGAGGCGGACCAATTCCATGGCCTCCACGCTCTCCTGACCTCAGCCCTCTTGACTTTCATTTATGGGGGCATTTGAAAGCTCTTGTCTACGCAACCCCGGTACCAAATGTAGAGACTCTTCGTGCTCGTATTGTGGACGGCTGTGATACAATACGCCATTCTCCAGAGCTGCATCAGCGCATCAGGGATTCCATGCGACGGAGGGTGGATGCATGTATCCTCGCTAACGGAGGACATTTTGAACATTTCCTGTAACAAAGTGTTTGAAGTCACGCTGGTACGTTCTGTTGCCGTGTGTTCCCATTCCATGATTAATGTGATTTGAAGAGGAGTAATAAAATGAGCTCTAACATGGAAAGTAAGCGTTTCCGGACACATGTCCACATAACATATTTTCTTTCTTTGTGTGTGAGGAATGTTTCCTGAAAGTTTGGCCATACCTTTTTGTAACAGCACAAACTATGTTAATGAATCGAGCATTCTGATTTGCTGTTATCGAATTTACACGCCGAGTTACTTATGCCGCCGGCATCGAAACACAATCTACCTATTCTTTCTGGTGCTTTCAGCCGTTATATTACACAGATCGCTAAATTGCGTTCACAGTTAAATCCGCAAAATTGTCTCCACGTTATTGAATACATACCAGACTCATAAGAATATTGGAAGCCAGGAACATATTTACCACTGTAATTACAATGAAATATTACTATTGCTGCTACAGTCTGACACCAATCAATGTACAGGTAATCTCTCCTCTTGCTGACTGTACTACAGTATTTATAGCGAATATAATTTTCCACTTAAAAATTCTCACTCATACCCTCGTCGTTATCAATCTGCTCAATCAATCTATACGTCCCTCATGATAGGACACACAGTCATCCTCTCTGGTCACGTCATAACATAAACTATACTAACTTTACAATGCAATGTACACACATTTTACACAATGTAAGCCACACTAACTTTACAATACAATACATACATATTTTAGACAAACAGTGCAGATATCTTTTATATCTGTACAGCACCCGAAAAAATTATCGTAAACCTACACCCACACTGGCTATATCTTACCATGCTCCCCAATCCCAGCGAAGCACCATCAGCCTTTTATTTCTTTCTACATATGCGACATTCAGCTGTAATAAACTACTTAACACTGATCATTTCTTCGCCCCGACAACTAAACCTCGAAAAGTGCCATACACATCGTCAAATACGTAAACACGCCTACTCATTTACACTCTCCTCCCACTGGGGCCAGGAGCTTGAATATTAGTGCATGACCGATCTCCAACTCAGCAATATATCAACGTGTACCGTATCAATCTAGTAAACATACAATTGATATCCTACGCCTTATAAAATCACCCATTTTCCATCAGAAAGCCCTCAGTGAATCGAAGTCCCCGTCAGAACTGATGTACAAAGACACACTTGTTTCCTCCTCTGTACAAACGCGCTACTCTTTCTGGTCCGGACCCGCCTGCTTGCTTTCGTTTCTAAAGACATCTTCAGACTCTGGAATTACATGAACACACCTATTTCCACCATAATACACTCCTGGAAATTGAAATAAGAACACCGTGAATTCATTGTCCCAGGAAGGGGAAACTTTATTGACACATTCCTGGGGTCAGATACATCACATGATCACACTGACAGAACCACAGGCACATAGACACAGGCAACAGAGCATGCACAATGTCGGCACTAGTACAGTGTATATCCACCTTTCGCAGCAATGCAGGCTGCTATTCTCCCATGGAGACGATCGTAGAGATGCTGGATGTAGTCCTGTGGAACGGCTTGCCATGCCATTTCCACCTGGCGCCTCAGCTGGACCAGCGTTCGTGCTGGACGTGCAGACCACGTGAGACGACGCTTCATCTACTCCCAAACATGCTCAATGGGGGACAGATCCGGAGATCTTGCTGGCCAGGGTAGTTGACTTACACCTTCTAGAGCACGTTGGGTGGCACGGGATACATGCGGACGTGCATTGTCCTGTTGGAACAGCAAGTTCCCTTGCCGGTCTAGGAATGGTAGAACGATGGGTTCGATGACGGTTTGGATGTACCGTGCACTATTCAGTGTCCCCTCGACGATCACCAGTGGTGTACGGCCAGTGTAGGAGATCGCTCCCCACACCATGATGCCGGGTGTTGGCCCTGTGTGCCTCGGTCGTATGCAGTCCTGATTGTGGCGCTCACCTGCATGGCGCCAAACACGCATACGACCATCATTGGCACCAAGGCAGAAGCGACTCTCATCGCTAAAGACGACACGTCTCCATTCGTCCCTCCATTCACGCCTGTCGCGACACCACTGGAGGCGGGCTGCACGATGTTGGGGCGTGAGCGGAAGACGGCCTAACGGTGTGCGGGACCGTAGCCCATCTTCATGGAGACGGTTGCGAATGGTCCTCGCCGATACCCCAGGAGCAACAGTGTCCCTAATTTGCTGGGAAGTGGCGGTGCGGTCCCCTACGGAACTGTGTAGGATCCTACGGTCCTGGCGTGCATCCGTGCGTCGCTGCGGTCCGGTCCCAGGTCGACGGGCGCGTGCACCTTCCGCCGACCACTGGCGACAACATCGATGTACTGTGGAGACCTCACGCCCCACGTGTTGAGCAATTCGGCGGTACGTCCACCCGGCCTCCCGCATGCCCACTATACGCCCTCGCTCAAAGTCCGTCAACTGCACATACGGTTCACGTCCACGCTGTCGCGGCATGCTACCAGTGTTAAAGACTGCGATGGAGCTCCGTATGCCACGGCAAACTGGCTGACACTGACGGCGGCGGTGCACAAATGCTGCGCAGCTAGCGCCATTCGACGGCCAACACCGCGGTTCCTGGTGTGTCCGCTGTGCCGTGCGTGTGATCATTGCTTGTACAGCCCTCTCGCAGTGTCCGGAGCAAGTATGGTGGGTCTGACACACCGGTGTCAATGTGTTCTTTTTTCCATTTCCAGGAGTGTATTATATCATTTTCGCCGTACTTCTCGATATCAAGCACACAGCAGTAGCCTACCAATCGCTAGCGCAACATAATTGCGAAGATATACACTGGAAATTATTTCTTTACAAACCCAAAACTTTAGCTGCGTGGAGCATGCTCTAGACCACTGAGTAACTAGAAACGAACACATTAAAAATCATATTTCCACCCGCGAATACCGATCTCGCTTATGTAACACATTCCAAATCATCCCTATACTTTACAAGCCAACTAAGGTCTTTCCCATGTCTAGAGAACAGGCAACCATGTCTTCCACATGTCTAGAGAACAGGCAACCAAGTCTTCCACATGCCAGATGCACACAACACAATCGATCTTCTCTCAACTAAATAAAGGCACCAAATGTGCAGAAGTAGTGAACGGAACAATTTACTCGGGACCACTTTTGTTTTCTTTATATGTCAACGATATTTCGTCGGTTCTGTCCTTCTGTAAACATCATTTCTATGCCGACGACCTCCAGCTCTACCTAAGCGTCAGACCTGAAGATGTAAACACTGCAATCGCTCAGATGAATGATGATCTGTCTTCAGTAGTGACATGGGCGAAAAACCTGGGGCTTAAACTAAATGCAAAAAAGACGCGAGTGATCTTAATAGCCCATCAGAAATTAATAAGTACAGATTTCCGCGAACGACTACCTCCTATTCTGCTCGACGGTACTCCAATGCCATATCAGAAAACAGTGAAGAACTTGGGTGTAACTTTGGATGAGCTTCTCAACTGGGCGGAGAATACAGTCGCAGTGTGCCGAAAGACGTCTGCTTGTATCTATGCTCTCAAAAAGTTTCGGAACATATTACCACAGGACTTGAAACGCCAGCTCGTACAAGCACTCGTTCTACCGAACCTCCACTATTGTGATGTAATTCAACAAGGCATGAGTAGTGAAAACAAAAGACGGCTAGAACTAACCATGAATGCCTGTGTGGAGTGCTTCATACTCCGAGCTAAAGTGGCTGCGGCCTGACAAATTGCGTGACTACCACACTCTATGTCTACTTCACAGACTCCTCGTCGCGCAAGCACCCCAGTACCTTGCTTCAGAGATTAAAAACCTGTCATGCCATCATAATCGAAACACGAGGTCTCTCTTATTTGGTATCCTAACTGTGCCCTCTCACAAAACAAAAACTTTTGCAAACTCCTTCTCAGTTGCCGCTGTCCACCTCTGGAACAAACTGCCCCTTACCTTGCGCAAAATTCAATCTCCTGCTGCTTTTAAGAAGAAGCTGAAGCATTTCCTACTATCATCCTCATAACGTTCTCCACAAAATTAATGTACAAGGCCAATCCTCTCCTCTGTCAAATAGCAAAGCTAGTGTCTCCTATCTTGCTCCTTCCTCTTCTTCCTATTCATGTATCTCTATTAGCCACGCAATCTTCTTTTCCTTTATATTTCCTTAATTATGTTTTATCACGTCTTTCTATTCTTCTCCTCCCTTCACCATCAGTTTCCCTCATACTCCCTGCTGCTAGCACTCCTATCTAAAATCTGTCTCTTCAATAACGTCTAATTATAACAGTACTTATGATCTACGAATATAAACTCTATATGTATGTATTTTTCCAGGTGTGCCTTTGTAATTGTTTATTTCACTTTTTGTACTAGATGTAGTTTAACATGCCTACTTAAACATATGAAT
The DNA here is from genome assembly GCF_021461395.2 of Schistocerca americana. Classification (NCBI taxonomy): domain Eukaryota; kingdom Metazoa; phylum Arthropoda; class Insecta; order Orthoptera; family Acrididae; genus Schistocerca; species Schistocerca americana. Next base: position 441,163,269 of record NC_060125.1, on the reverse strand, counting down.
GTAAAATAAGTGGAATGCCTGGTTAGATGTAAGAGAGGGCCTGATGGCCCTAATCTTGCCAGGTTAAATAAATAAATAAATAAATAAATAACGCTCCACCGCAAACGCACCATCTTCTCAATTTACACTTGATCACGAAAGCCGCCCAACACATACTAAGTATTAGTTCGCCGTTCAGTCGTGTAGAGGACTGCAAGGTTAACTCTTATACATTAAATGGGAGAGAATGACACTCCAACAGGCCTCTGTATTCGCAAGACTGCTGCCGTTAACGGTGAACGTGAATCAATACCACCACAGACTTTGCATACACCGAAACATTCTAGAAAACCGGCCACATATATCTTCTGTCACTATACTTACAATTAAATGTTACGATCGCGGCCTCAATTGAATAACATTCGGCAATGAGCGAAGTGTCGGAAATACACCCCGCTGAAGGCTGTTGCTCTGGAAATGGAAATATCTGTACCTTCATTACTACTGGACATACTCTTCCCTTTGCCATCACAGTGCCCCAAGTAAAATCCATAACCACCTTATGGCTGGACACAGTCATTTCCTTTACACAAAAACAAACTTTATAAACCTGATGCTCAAATGCGAACATATCACGCACCCAGCACTAATACTATGTATAATACTAAGATACGAAATAATACTGACCGAAAATCAACGATCCATGTGCATGTCTCTTACGTTCTTCCTGCGAGTCCTACCACCCTGTAATAGATGTAATCGACCAGATGTTAAAGAAAAAACACGATCCCAACAACTACTGCATGTTACTGTCACAAGTGGTCTTTGTTCTACAGGTGGGCACAAGTACCCATGTTCAATGCTATACCCTCTTTACAAATCGAGGTACGATATTACTGCTGAAAGAGGCGATGTTTTCCGGACAGATACCGTGACGGTGATCGTACGAATACGCATTATCAGCCAACGATGCAACCTCGTCATAAAATCAATGAACTTTGAAAGTGATTTTGCTACGGATGTATGTAAGAGGCATTTGCGACTCTCACACACCCACAACTATAAAATTCTTTAGTATTTGCAACGCATTGTGTCTCGAGACCATATCAGAGATTCCGCGGAATATCCTCCGAGTTATAGGCGATGACTGATCGGGAAGGAGCACAAAAAATAGTAGTAGTAGTAGTAGATGACGTACTGATTGAGGGCCTAAGGAGAAAAAATGTACACTAGCTTCTCAGATCTCCAGTGTTGCGTTATATGTTAGAAATTATGCCCATCATTTGGAATCAGGTGTTTCCATTCAAGCACATACATGCATAGGCTCACACCCACAAGTGAATCATATTTCATGCACTCTCATATCTCTAAACGAGGCACCTTCCTCGAACCTGTCTGCTACAGTAAAATTACTGCCTGGTTTTAGTCACACCCTACACATCTTGCAGTCGCACCCATTTCTAAAGCTTTCCACAAGTGTTCGTTCCAATTTAAGTCGGAACTGAGCAGAAGTCGGAGAAAGACATATCCACCACCTTCTGCAACCCGTATTCATTCGTCGCATTCCGCTGACACCCAGTGATTCAGCCATACCCTTCTATTTAAAGCGACTACAGTTTCCTACGCGGCTTGCATTCGCTATGAGTATCAACAAAACTCTGGACCAATCACTTTGTGTGGCAGATATGGAACATCCCGGGCAATGTTGGGCACTGCAGTTAGTAAATAATAATTAGAATGTGTTGGCAACAGAGTGAGTAAGTACAACGGTTACTACCACGGCGCGTAGTGCACAAAAACACCAGCAGTAGCTTTTCCAGTATCGCTTCTCAATCACAGAGACACAGCCGGCACAAACTGTGTGTAAGAAAAGTGAAATCAGTCTCGTGGGAGGCGACATGAGGCGCTAAGCAGGTCAGCGATCTGCGAGATCCATCATCAGCTTTCTAAGAATGGCCCAGCTGTTCGCCAACGACAACGTTACGCTGGCTGGGTATTGATGTTCACTTTCGCTGGAGCTTTCGCTTTCAAACGCAGGAAGAACGGCTAACTTGGCTTCCGTCTCAGATCCCCTGACCATGTACAATTCCTTTGTGGCCTATTCGATGACGTTGTTCAGTAGGTGTTTCCACCTGCGGGCGACTTCTTGAAACTGTCAAGTTTCACCTTCATTCTAGCAGTTTTGGTAAAGATTTCTTTATTATAATGAGGAAATTTTGTGTAGCGTTTGACAGCACCGAAATATAACTGGAAGTGTAATGTCATTCCATATTAAGTCAGCGAAATTAGAGGCTTAAGCTAAGGAATGATATCGTTATCAAGTACTTCCTGATCTTCTATTTGGGAGTATTTATATGTGTCTAAATATTATGAAATGAATGATAAGATCATTCTACAGGGTAGAGAGAAACAATCTGGAAAGCATGTGTAAGGGTGTTGCAGGGTAGGTTGTGCTGATAAATGATTGCTAAGAAAAAAAAATTGATACATTGCGCATTTGAATTGATGTTAGTCAATCAGGCTGTTACGCGCACAAACTCAAGCAGCCCGCCAGGGACGGTGTAGCCAAATGTGTTCTTCGTTTGCTTTCCTAAGACCGAACAAGGGAGTGATACAAATATTGGCCATGGGACGGTTATACGGATCGAACCCGAGCCGAAGGCTGAGCAGTCTCTTGTGCTATCATCTACGCTATGAGAACAACTGACACTAATTGAATCCTGTGAGCCATTTGAACTTGCGTGCAAAACCGTCTTATTGTCCAACTTCAGTACTAATTAACTCGGAAACGGCGCAACGTATCGGATTTTTTTCTTAACAAATGTTTTTCAATATCCTGCAACAAACGTACGAGTTTTCCAGACTGTTTCTGACCACCTTGTATGTATCTCTCATAAAAATACGCACGAAATTTGTGGAATATTAATTGCGATATCTTTCCTTTCAGTTTTCTGTTCATCTCGAGAACTTGTTTTACGTAATCTCATAACTGGTTACCATTTTCCCGCTGATGTTGTACAAAGAAATGCTTGGACACTTGCTTTGGAAAGGGAGAATTTCAAGCCAAACGACTGCAACAGCTATGCAGCGAACATGTTTCAGACTCTTTGCAGGGGTATTACCATGAGTTAGAAGTTGTGTGTTGGTCGTCGCATCTAAAAAACTCTACGAATGACGAAGATTTTGAGACGACCAACTGTTTACACCTCACTACAGGTATTTTGTATGTGACCAATATTTTCTAACACATATGCGTCTTATTCTGAATTTTTTTTTGTATCTGTACTGGATTAAGGAAAAATTACCAAAAATAAACGCTTATTTTGAGTGAAAAGAAGACTTTGTCAATAGAAATGAATTTAATTTCTTATAACCTCTTCAGTCCCAAGGAAAATTTTTCTATTTTTTCAAATATTTTTTTATAAGAGCATTGCATATGGGTATCATGAATTAGCATTGTAATGGTAATTTTTTGTTACTCTTTATCTGGGAAGAGATTATCCTGTATTCAGTCAGGTGGACACTGGGACTCAAAGTAACTATTGATGATACATGGTCATTCAAGGAAGAAGACAAGATTAAGTTTTACATTATTTATTCACTATTAAGAAACATTGCTTACGAGGTGTTACAAAATTATGACACAAGAAAACCAGTTTTGTCACAGATATTTCTGAAATTGTAGTGGCACCTCTGAAACGTCCCCTTGGAAAAATTATAAATGACTGTGCTTAAAGTGACACACAATATATTTAGTGCAACGCAATCTGACATTCAATAATCCTTACAAAAGAATGCTCCTGACTAACATTAACCTATACATTTCACAAATCACTTACCTCACAAAAATCTTCGTTACTTGAACTACTGCAATACAGTGAGCGCCACTACTGCTAGCTAAATAAAAGATTCAAACTACTGAAGGCACTAACTACTGATAGGCATAATTAGCAAATGAAAGATTTTGATAGAGAACAAACAATGTATTTACCATAATAGTGTTCAAAAGTCATAATATATATATCAGTTCATGACATCCAGTCTTAAAAATTTACTGTCGCTGATGGACACACGTCCAGATCATCCGCTCTCAAAACTCCGCCATCTCTCTCCCCACATCCACCGCTGCTGGCGGCTCACCTCCAACTGCGCGACGCTACGCTCTGTTAACAGCCAACTGCCCAACACTACAATAGCAAATTCCAACAATGCAAACCAGCCACAGAGTGCACACAGCACAGTCCGTGATTTTCATACAGAGCGCTACGTGACATTACCAACATTAAAATCTGAACAGCCTACTTACACCTCATAATCGACTTCATTTGTGAAAGTCAAAGAAACATTTTCTGTCACTAGTTATACATAAATATACTTGACATTCTGAGCATATGAACTTGGTTTTAGCGTTGCAGCCCTTGTTTCGGCATCTCATCCGTTTATTTTTCTCTGTAATTGGGCATAGAGGTAAATGTTTGCTCTCACTTTTCGTAACATCTTTGTTTGGAATTTGAGCTATTATTGCATTTTTAGGAGCCACTTCATGAAATTCAGATTCAGAGTCTGAACAGTAAATGTCCTGTCACGCGGCAGTTGCACCTGAACTCAGTGATTTAAATCTTGAAATCTAGTAAATCCATGACTGATTTCTTTCCCACACCTAGTACCTACTGATCCTTTTTGTACTGAATCCACGAGTTCACAATTGCTATGTCAATGAAGCGGAAGAAGACTCTTATAGGCCACTTCTTCGTGCGTGTGGAGATTCGATAGTTGGAAATCATTCTGTCACAAAGATCCACACCTCCCATTGATTTGTTATAGTCACTGATACATTTGGGTTGAGGTACTTCAATGAACTCTTTTGTTTTTCTGTCCCATCTTTTTACTACATTAGTAGAAGAAGCACAAGAGAATGTAGATGCTACTGTTACAGAACGATTATCGATCCATTTCAAAACAGAAATATTTCCATCTTTTCTGACGAACTCATCGAAGGAACCTCTCCCTCTCTTCATCAATTCCTTGTCTGCAATGAGTTTCGATCTGGGAGCAGATGGAATACGGCTGATTAAAATCGTTCCTATTGCATACATTTTTCTTTCCATCAGGTATTGTAATAGCGTAATTGATGTGAAATATCGTTCAAAATACACAACATGCTCGCTGGGAACCAACAGCTTCTTCACCACAGAACCTCCCAAAGCGAGATCTGGTTCTGCTTGTCCAGAAGGCCAAGTGCTTGCTTCTTGGTAAATGAAAAAGTCAAGTACCAAGCTCATCAGAAGTTGTCAGCACAAAATTCTTCAGATGGACTAGATTTGGCTTGTTCTTGACATACTGTCTAAGAGATGTTTTGCCATGAAAAGGAATCATTTGTTCATCTATCGAAAGGTGACTAGAAACTGGCAGTGAGAGACATTTTCTCCTACTACTGCCAAGGACTGGTTGCACTTTCCATAGTTTGTTATTTCTCTTGAGTTCGTCTGCAACACTCAGATTATTTACAAAGTGCAAGTAGTTCCTCAATTTGAACATACGATTCCTTGGAATTGTAGGTACTACAGGGACCCTAAATCTGCTGCGATAATACATTCTCAGTCTTGGTAGTTTCATACAATCTGTTATTATGTATGCACCCATGAGTTTCTTACTTTCTGTAGCTGTTGCATTTAACGGAACCTGGCTATCCTGAGGCGCCTTTATGTTTGTCTGCTCAGCAATGAGACGCCACATGTCATTTCTAAAATACTGTTCAAAATATATTAGTGGTGTCCATAGTTCCCTGTTATCCACTGTTGGCTGTGTGATCAATATAACCTTTTTTCCAAAATATTTGTATAGGTTGTAATGGTACTTGAATTTCATAACCATTACGGCACCTCACCTCAACCTCTCGATACCAGCAATATTCTACTGTGTTTCTGTAAAATAGTTAACATATTTCTGTGACAACATTCAGAGGTACTTCGATACATCGATATGTATATATTGCAATGATATTATTCTTATGTGTATTCTTTCTTTTGGAACTATGATCTTTGACGTGCTTGTAACTGCGATTTTTGGGCGCGTAAGCAGTTATTAGAGAGTCAAGCTATGGTCGTCATGTTAAAAAGACGCAAATTGTAGTCAGTTTATGAAATGTGAACTTTAACAGTGAGGAAGATATTTTCAAGTATGTTTTATATTGTGAAGTGATGTTTTGGAACGAGTTACGTGATATTGCAACAAAAGTAATAAAAAAGAAGTGTAACTTAAATTCGGAGTGCTGATTACTTTTTTACATCACCATTGTCCTAACTTGCAAAAGTTTAATCTTCAAGAATGGTTTATGAGACACATCTATAAAACTTTTGAATATCGCAGAATAACACCTAGGCCTCTTTGCATCCGAGCTTGGAATCATCACTACCTAGATTTTCGGCGATTGAGCCATGAGTTCACAACGAGACCAGCGAGGGAAACACGAAAAGATGAGTGCCTAGTTTATCCATTATTTCAAGAAATGACTTTATTAACTGTGCTCTTATGACACCTGCCACATAATATAACTTTGTTGTTACCTGAAAATGCAATATTTAGCAGCGTGAGCAACACTACAATCATAATTAATTTTTGACCTTTGTTGTGGTAGGGTTATTAGAAGGTTCTACTTCTGATTTTCCAGCAACCCTTTTTCTCATAGTTGAAGTGCTTGGGCGTAGATCACTATCTTCAGTTTCATTCTGAAAGAAGAAATTATAAGTAAAAAAAAAAAAAAAACGGTTTTCAGACAAATAATTGAAATGCCGTATGTTTTCCAATCTTCAGTACTTTCTGAGTAGGTATCTCAGAAGGAAACTATTGTTGTAAATGAAATTAATAATGGAAGGCTTACCATGTCTGATGAACTGTCACTTTCGGCTTCAGGAACATACAAGTCTGTATTTGTAGTAATATCAAGGTCTTCCTCATCTGAGAAGTCCCCTATGTTACTCAAATCACTGCCCTCTTCTATTACTCTCAGCAGTTCTCTTTCGATTTCAGCATCTTTGAGTCGTTCATTCATGACTGAAATAGGTGAGAGGAAAAATAGTTGTGGATCGTTAAAGTTAATTACAAAATAGTAATTACGAAAGAGTTATGAACAGTTAATTTCATACACCTCGCTAAGTAATGAGAAGGACAGGCATCTGAGTCCGCAGCTCGTGGTCGCGCGGTAGCGTTCTCGCTTCCCGCGCCCGGATTCCCGGGATCGATTCCCGGCGGGGTCAGGGATTTTCTCTGCCTCGTGATGACTGGGTGTTGTGTGATGTCCTTAGGTTAGTTGGGTTTAAGTAGTTCTAAGTTCTAGGGGACTGATGACCATAGATGTTAAGTCCCATAGTGCTCAGAGCCATTTGAACAGGCATCTGATAGAGTCGATACTGCAATCAGGGATATTAGTCAATGATCAACTACAGTAAGAGCAAAGCTGCAGCCATCTGTCCAGTCGGATGGACTTCATTATTTACTCTTTGAAATAATAAGATATAACGGTTTGGGGCTACTACACAGATTGTAATATAATTCCTTGATCTATTTACAACAACAACAACAATGATAAATAATAATAGAAAACTGAGTATAGCATTCGCACTTACGTTTCTTTCTGGAAGACATCGCAGAGATATTGCCAGCTGCGGCGGCCATGACACAATGAGTAGAACCTCTCAGTGTAGCCAACAGTTGAAAGTAAATATCACCAGAAAAATTCCGGACATGGGGACCAGAGAGGATAAAAGCATTATAACAATTTCACACGTATAGTTTCTTTCTGGAAGACATCGCAGAGATATTGCCAGCAGTGGCGGCCATGACACAATGAGCAGAACCTCTCAGTGTAGCCAACAGTTGAAACTAAATATCACCAGAAAAAGTCCGGACGTGGGGACCAGAGAGGATAAAAGCATTATAACAATTTCACACGTATAGTTAAGAAATCATTAGGAAACTAAGTGCTTTATACCACAGTCGTACATGACTACCAAACTGGTATTCATGTATGTGGTATCGGCCACAATCCGGTCGGCCGCACTTTCAAATACGCGAACCGCCAGTCCTGCCTCCGCGTGTCCTGCAGCCGCCACCGCGAGGCGAGGGCGCTGCCACCAACGATTACGCCGCTGCCAATGAGATGCAAGCATCCCCTCTCCGGAGCTCCAGCAGCGGGGATACCTACGTTCGAACATTCATGCATGCACTGAGCCCATTTTTTGTGTGTGCCAGTCGAATAACATTTACAGGCTGTAATAGTGTCCAGAGCTTGACATCTTCTGTACAGACATTGTATTGAAGAGTGACAAATTTATAAATCTTTCGTATCTGTACATATTTCTACATTCAGATCTACTACTAGCAACTGACGCTGCATATACAGCAACAAAGTTACGTATTATTTTTTCTATTTGATATTACTTGCAGAATAAATTTATATCTGAACTCTCTGTTAATGAACAGCATCTGTTCCTCGCTCCTGTGTCCACTAAAGAACCACAGAGCGCGTAAAGAAAGACCTAACGATGTGCAAACGGTGAACTACATAACTCACAATGCAACAAAAACATAAATAACTGAAGTACTATAATTCTGTCGATTATTCGAAGAAAAGGTCAATGTAACGTCTGAAACAGTATCTGTTACTGGTCAAATGTAAAGACAATCACCACTGCATTAATACTGGAAATTTCTGATAAATTGCATTAACTGTACGTATGTAATACTAGGAAAACAAGTCGCTCAGTTGTTCACACCAGTGCTTGCTTTTAGTTGTCGGCTCCATTTGGCACAGAAACTTGCCGTTTTGTCGCGTGACTTTTATAACGGTAGAGTAGGGGCGTGCGCCGTCTATAAGTATCTGTGGTCTACACTGAGACGGAATAAATCATGGGATCGCGATATGCATACATACAGATGGCGGTAGTATCGCATACCCAAGGAAAAAAGGGCAGTGCATTGGCGGAGCTGCCATTTGTTCTCAGGTGATTCATGTCAAAAGGTTTCCAATGTGATTATGGTCGCACGACGAGAATTAACAGGCTTTTAATGGTAATTGGAGCTATAAGCGTGGGGCACTCAATTTCGGAAAACGTTAGGGAATTTAATATTCCGAGATTCACAGCGTCAAAAGTGTGCCGAGACTACCAAATTTCAGGCATTACCTCTCACCACGGACAATGCAGTGACTGACACCCTTTCCCTTACGACCGAGAGCATCGGCGTTTGCGTAGAGTTGTCAGTGCTAACAGACAAACAACACTGTGTGAAACATCCGGAGAAATCCATGTGGGACGTACCAGGAACGAATCCGTTCGTACAGTGAGGCGAAATCTGGCGTTAATGGGCTAAGGCAGCAAGCCACCGACGCGAGCGCCTCTGCTAACAGCACGACATTGCCTGTAGCGCCTCTCCTGGGCTCGTAAGAATATCGATTGAAGCCTAGACGAATGGAAAACGGTGGCCTGGTCTGATGAATCCCCATTTGAATTGGTAAGAGCTGATCCTAGGGTTCGAATGTGGCACAGACCGCACGAAGCCATGGAACCGAGTTGTCAACAATGCACTGTGCAAGCTGGTGGGGTCTTCATTATGGTTTGGACTGTGTTTGCACGGAACAGACTTGGTCCTCTGGTCCAACCGAAAGATTCAAGATTGGAAATGGTTCTGTCTGGCTACTTGGAGACCAATTGCCGCCATTCGTGGACTTCATATTCCCAAATACAGATGCAGTTTTTTATGGGTGTCACTGAATCGCAGTTGGTTTGTAGAACATTCTGGACAATTCGAGAGAGTTATCTGGTCACCCCTAACGGCTGCCATAATCGAGAGGTCAATTCGTGCACACTGCAATCTTGCAACCGACAACACTTACGCAATTATGGAAGGCTATAGAGGCAGCATGACTCAGTGCTTCTGCAGGGAGCTTCCAACAACTTGTTGAGTCCATGCCATGTCCAGCTGTTGTACTACGTCAGGCAAAAGGAGGTCCGACACACATCAGGAGGTACCCCATGTACTGTTAAGCATATGTAAGCGATGTAATCAATTTCAAATTGCTCTAAGCACCATGGGAGTTAACATCTGAGGTAATCAGTCCCCTAGACTTAAAACTACTTAAACCTAACTAACCTAAGGACATCACACACATCCATGCTCGAGGCAGGATTCGAATCTGCTACCGTTGCAGCAGCGCGATTCTGGACTGAAGCGCCTAGAACCGCTCGGCTACAGCGGCCGGCGCGATCTAATCGGCCGCCTGGAATCGGTAAGATGGATTTGATGTTCAGCTAAATGCTAGTTGACCCAGGGCTCAGGGCGGCTGCAGTTGACTCTTAAGGCCAACGAGGGATGAGACAGGGAGCACGTGGCCAGAAACTGGAAAATCACAGTATGGGGAATTTGTACGATGCGGTGCTCCCAGCGATGGCGGGCTTTGAGACGAACTGAGAGACGGGTGACATTTTTACCATTAACTGTTAGGTACCACGTTGCACGTGTCTCTGTGTGCAAGGAAACATGGTGTATCGGTCGCCGTACTACTTGCCAATTGATCGGACTGCTGTGTCGTCCGGTCGTTAGTATTCGATATGTGTCATGCGGCGTTGCACATCTAGCTTCCCACAGAGCCGTCTGGACGTAGCTGTACTCCATATATATATATAAAAAGCGCGTATATACTGGAGCGACTGGGAAATGTGCTGGACCGCCACTGGCGCCATTCGAGAAACGGGTGCTAGTTCTTCTATTACGATTCCTGTCAGACAAGTCTGATGTCGCCTCCACAGTTTTCACATTGTGCTGATATATAGTGCTACCGCTCGATCACGAAAATGCGCAAGACTAAGTCCACCCCTACTAAGAGGGAGGGTAAGGGCGTCGTATCTTTAAACAGTAAACCTGCAGTTACAAAGGAACCGAACGTCGCCAGTATTCGTCGTACTATCGTCACCGGCATTGGGAGTACTTGAGCAAAATGCGGAATTCGCGACACCAGGTAGGCGTTAATATACATGACCCACTGGATCGTGTCTAATGCCCGTGTGATGTTCTCTCCAACGCCCGTCCGGACTGACTGTAGTAGTCTCTTGTAGTTGTACGCTGCAGTGGGACACATGTCGTTGGTAAAAACGATGCCTAGGAATTTCAAGGTATCCATGAGCCGTAAGGGTGCTACACATACTTCCGTTAGTGCAACACTAATATTCATCGCTACGGACTTGTCCATATTCATACGGCTGCCAGTGGCCGTTCCACATTTTCGTATCCAAAATAATGCCACACTCGTACCGTTTTCATTCCGCAGTATCAGCACCAGGTCATCCGCATATGACTTGCACGTAAGTGTGTATCCTCGCAAAGTCAGTCCTGTCAAGCGGTGTCGTAGGCCGCAAAGTAACGGGTCGAGAACCAGTGCACATAATGTGGTTGATAAGGGACATCCTTGTCTGACCGATCTCGCTACGACTAGAGATTTTGTCGTACTTCCATTGACGAGCGCTTTGGATGAGGCATTGCTGAGCAGACGCATCACGACAGCGAGAGATGGTCGAGGAAATCGCATGTGTGTCAGGACTTCTGCAAGATAGTTATGGCTAACTCTGTCAAATGCTTGATCAAAATATAATGACGCTAGTGCTGCACGGAGGCGGCACGTCTTTCCTAGGGCGATCAAATCGCGACATTCAACAAGCGCCATCTGGATGTTGTTACCTCCGCCGAGTGAAGTTTGATCAAGTGAGAGTACTTGGCGCAATACTCTTCGGACGCGTGCTGCCAATAATCTGGTGAATATTAGCAGTGGTCGGTAGCCCCGTATCCGTGTACCACCCGCGGGTTTGTGTATCGGGATACTCAGCCCCTCCACAAAAGCCGGCGGTAAGGGCACGTCAGGAGACATTAATTCGCGGCAGATAGTAGTCCACCGTGGTACGATCACATAGCTAAAGGTCCTGTAGAACTCCAGATGGAGGCCATCTGGTCCCGGTGGTTTGTTCACCGCTCCCCTACCAATGGCCTCCATCACTCCCTCCTCTGTAATATCCCCAATCAGTTGTGCTTCCGCCTATGGATCAATTCTGCCGAAAATCATATGCGTAACTTCAATAATGACCGCCATATCGGTATCCACTGCGGTGTAAAGTTGAGTGTAATGTTAGGTGTCTGTCATCATCCGTGTCCACAGCATGTACTAGGGCTCTTCGCCGTCTTCTGTTTTCGTTGATGATGTGATACATCGATGGGCGTTCTCCTGCAACCGGATCTAGTATCCGCGCCCTGATCACCGTACCTTCGAGGTGGCGTCGCATGATGGATATAATTTTGGCCTTTGCTCATTGTACGCCTCTTGCCGCTCCGGAGAAGGCGTTTGTTCGGCGCATTCCCGTACCGCTGCGAAATAGAAGTCCATACTCTGATGTCGCCACACTGCCTGGTAACGACCATGTCATCATTGCACGGCACAGCGCCGGTTTGCCGCAACCCATCCACCAACTTAGGGTCGTGGGATGTCACCGAAGGCATCGTTCGCAAGATCTCCAAACATCTTCAGTGACGTCTGGACAAGCTAGGTCCCGCAGGTGGGCGACGTTCATTTTCCAAGGACCGCGGCCACGCCGCACTTGCTGCCGCCTGTGTGAGATTGTACATATTAAAGCTGTATGGTTGGTATAGGCTGTAGGCCACAGCCCTGCTACCAGGAAGTCAGCGTTAAGATTGCGTGTGACATCTATTCGGTCGAGACAGCTAGCGAAATGACTCGTTGTATGGGTGTATTCAGGACGGAGGCCATGGACATGCTCCTAGATGTCAACCAGATGCATACTCTGCACCAACATTCGTAATTCTGGACACGGGTATACAGAGGAAACTGGTCTTTCGGTGCAAGTACACAAAATCGCCGCCTAAGATTAGTCGGTCGTGTCGACCTTGTAAGAGCGGGGCAATTTCGTCTGCGAAGATTCGGGAACGCTCTCGTCACCTATCTATACCGGACGGTGCATAGATGTTGATGAGTCGTACATCAAGTAGCGTCATCGCTAATCCACGCCGTGATGCCTTCTTTAAGAAGTATTCCTATGCCGCTGCCAGTTTCAGAGACGTCTGGTACGTAGGATACGTACCCGTACATGACAAGTAGTTATTCGATGTATACATCTTGTAGGAGGTAGCATAATTCTTGATGCGTCAGCTGTATTTGGAGGCAGTACATGGTGGACCTTGGATGTTGTATGGGACAGTCATGCAGATTACGGTGGCCTTGAAGCTTTCCCTGATGCTAATGTTCTGGCATGGAAGACGTGGAGTATAACGGAGAGTGCAGGACTACTGGCTGTGTTTCCTTATGGTACCTTGGTTCGAGATAAGCTCAACTCTGACGAGTATGACCGGTGTTTGTAGCACATCTTTGAGTAAGGATATCATAATCTGTGACTGTGTATTATTGATACTGAAAGAAGCCATCCGATATGCTTGTCTTTGCTCCGTCGCATTTATATCGGCCACGGGAGCTTACGCCGTCTGCTGTTTTACTGGCACGTTACGTGACCCTGTCCTGCCTGTCGCCGTTGGTTATAAGTTGAACTTTAGAGGGGCGCCGCCCCCGCCGTGTCGCCTGTTGCGACTGTTGGTGGGTCCCCTTCACAACTATCAGCCCAGTCTCCTTGGGACAATTTTTCCGTCTACCGTGGATCGCCAGCACCGTCTCGCTTTGGCTGCTCCTCTAATACTTAGGAGTGACCGTGGACTGCGGGTTGCCGTGCGTTGTCTGTTCCTTCGATCTTGACGTGTGCTGCTGTCAAGACGGTGGTGTTCTGGATGAGGATTCTCGGGACCCTTCCTCGGTCGTTTCTTGATCGTCGCCTTGCATACGTATTAAGGAGTCGTCCGACGCGGTTAGACGTCGTTTCTGGAGCCGTTTTGGAGACCGTTGCTTACGCGTGTGCGTTTCCGTATCCGAATGTGGACGAGTGCCTCTGTCACCACTGCAGTCGGACACGAAGGCAGCCGTTGGCACTATTCGACTGTCGATGGCCATTTCCTCATCCTGTCCCCGGACTGGTGGTATCGGTCGGTGCTGCTCGGTGGGGGGCGTTGCCGCCGTCACCATGCTCGTGTCGTCATCCGCCGTCGTCAGCTTTTCGGCTGGCCTGTCCAGCTGTTGGGCGCTGACATTTGTTCCGGAACACATTTGCATATGTGACAGGGAGTGACGTCGCCACAGGTGTTGCTACAGATGCACCTGTCGGTATCTGTGAAATTCTTCGTTGGAGACATGCTGAGCGAACGTGGCCTTCCTGACCACAACCTGAGCAAGTTTTCGGCTGACCGTCGCAAATCACTATCGCACTGCAGCCTCCAATTGTGAGATAAGACGGCACATCTTTTGATAGCTCGATCCGTATTTGTCGAACACCATTAAGTACCGGGCACGTGGTAAAAGTTATCCATTTTTCTGCTATGTGACTAAGTGCCCGACTATACGGTTGCCGCGCGTTAACTACGATCTCAGCAGGGACCTCAAACGGTTGCTCAAATACTCTGACAGTTCTCAGTCCAATCAATAGCTACAGTTCCGACATGGCCGTCGGAATGTTTAAATTTAAGTCCATCTTTATGGTCGCGTACGATCTTGTCACATACTGTGTCGTTGACCAGTTTGACGTAGACCACACAGCTTGTGATTGAGAAGTGGATGCCAATCATATCTTGTGGTTCAATTTTAATTTCTTCATGTATAAATCGTCGTACTTCAAATATATTCGGTCCTGCAAATTCATTATTAAAGCCGATCTTGATAGTAGACTGTCGATACGAATGAGCTATTCAAGTTCGAAATTGCAAAGACTAGCAAAGGCTAACACGAAGTAAACATCCACGTACGCGCGAAGCTTCACGGCAGGGACATTAACAGGCGCCCGAGCCGCAGGACTATGGAAAGCAGACTGACCATTTGGCTATCCGTGCACGACTCAGGGCCAGTCCCAGACCAGATAAATGTAAACAATGCCATGTGGCTAGGGCCTCCCGTGGGGTAGAACGTTCGCCTAGTGCAAGTCTTTCGAGTTGACGCCACTTCGGCGACTTGCGTGTCGATGGGGATGAAATGATGATGATAAGTACAACACAACACCCAATCCCTGAGCGGAGAAAATCTCCGAGCCAGCCGGGAATCGAACCCGGGCTCTTAGGATTAACATTCTGTCGCTCAGACCACTCGGCTACCGGGGGCCTACACCAGATAAATGAGGAGAATCCAGTGACACAACAATATGTCAATGGCTTAAAAACTACAGAAGCTAATATTTCACAGTGAATAAACATTTTACAATGAACCTTTGAATTAACACCGTTTAATCGCTTCATGCGATTTCAACATACTATATCTCGGATGGTAGCATTGCACTATAGCTGTCATCCCTGAAAGCTACATATATATTTTATTTATTGATTTACGATGTCTTTTATTTTTTTTTCATTATGCAAATGTTAGTCAGAACATCCTATTCTCCACGTTTACACAGCAAATGAACACAGGATCAGTATCTCATATTTTGCCATACTTACGTTTTTATTTAATGAACAGTTTACTATTTTTCCAATAACTTTATTTAAATGTTGATTGGCAGTGCTGTTTCAAAACTGCACTAATTTAAAGTGGTCAGTCGCATGTGTTACCTGTCACCACAACTTAAAAGAGAACCAAAAGACACTTCTGTCAAGAAGGCACAAATAATTGTTTAACAGATTATCAACGAACATCTGTTGTCATTTGTCATGAGCACACTTGTGCAGGAATTCTGGCTTATTTATGTATGAACAAGGTATTACTATTTATTTTTGTTGTAAATGATCTTAGTGTAATCGAATGTTGGTAACATTTCTTTATTTAAATATTGTTGTAATTTTTTAGTTTAGTCCGGGAAGTGTTCAAGATAAGTCAAATCATGTATGTGAAATCTGAGAACGATGGATTTTTGATGGGGACGGACTTCAGCCAATGAGAGTTGGACAGTGACGGAACACTGTTGGAGTCAAGTGAAAACTGGGGCTTCCCGATTGAAACGCACAAGGGAACGGTTCTGGACACTTTATGGCCAGTTCTGGAAGACGGAAGACCTATCTAAAGCAACATGCGCGATTCAGTCGTATAGCTGATTGTTTCTGGGCGGTGAACGGCTGCTACACTACTCTAACTTTTCAAGGCACTTTATATTTCGGGAAGTCTGAATGTGATCCAGCGGAGACCGCTAACTTCTGCCGCTTGATTTCCGGAACCAAGAATAGACAGAGTATGAGTTACTATTCTTCCTATCGCGTGTGTTAACTTTTGAATCATCATGTTGAATTGTGAACTATTTTGAGCCGGATGATCTCTCGTGTATTGTGACCATGAAATGGAGTTAGTTTTCGAGTATCTTCAATGACTATTTAGACTGGGGATTTTGCTACCATTCGCGTAACGCTCTCAGCGTGCTTTACTGGATTTGATAAGGGTATTTTCCCGTTTATTTGAGATGTTCTTCCTTGAAAAAAATTTTTCAACATAATTCTCTGTCATCTACATCAATTACAGATGTTAGAATAGTGCCCTTGTTATTCATTTATTTATTAAACTTTTATTTTGAATTTCTATGTATTTTGTTAAGTCGCAATTCCAGCCAGTGCATAGACTGTTTGACTACAGATTCACAGCTACAGGTTATTATTTGCAGTGAGTGAGCTGCGGGTCATGAAAGCAGACGTGTGGTTCGGCCCTGTGACTACATCGAGCTATTCTTTTTAAACAGAGCCGTCCGTAGACCAAGTACCTGAAGTACTAGTAACCACTAGTAAAGACGGAAATGGATTGTTCGTTTGGGATGCTGTTTAGGAAGAGCAACTACACAGCAGTAACCGTTAGGTGCCATCAGGTCCCTGACTTTTGCCACCTCAGTCTATAGTACTGACATTATAGAGGACGCGTATCTTAAGTAACAGTAAAAACTAAATAAGTAGATAACACAAGCAAAAAGTTTCATGAAACAAGGGTCCGAAAACCTGCCGTTTGTGAGATAATTGCGAATGTGTGATAACGAACGACCACTTTCTTCGGTGTGAAATATATTTGACTACTATAAATGATTCATTCGTTTTCGAGCTCTACATTTTCCGAAGTATCAAATGTAAAAATATGATTGACGCACGAACAAAAGTGTGGTGTCACCGCCAGACACCACTTGCTAGGTGGTAGTCTTTAAATCGGCCGCGGTCCGTTAGTATACGTCGGACCCGCGTGTCGCCACTATCAGTGATTGCAGACCGAGCGCCGCCACACGGCAGGTCTAGAGAGACTTCCTAGCACTCGCCCCAGTTGTACAGCCGACTTTGCTAGCGATGGTTTACTGACAAATTACGCTCCCATTTGCCGAGACGATAGTTAGCATAGCCTTCAGCTACGTCATTTGCTACGACCTAGCAAGGCGCCATTACCAGTTACTATTGATGCTGTAAAACATGTACCGTCACGAGCGATGTTCACCAATTGTGGATTAAAGTTAAGTATTCCAGCAGCTACGTACGTTATTGGCTATATTAATTACCTTGTCCTGTTCCAGACCTCACGCCAGCCTGCGTGAGCTTAAACGCGTGCCTTTCGGCTTCCTCATAGTGGCTTGGCTGTCTTGCCAAACCACAACAGAAGTGTAAAACTTTTCATTTTGCACTTTGAAAATGTTCTATGACTACCCCTCTGGTGACACGACACAGTTCGTTTCACACTTTTTGTAGCACCATTCTGTGAATCGTCGGGACTGAAGCTTTCTCTTACCTGTTCCAGTGTACTTGGCAGCAGTGTACGTATACGCCTTCCTTTAAGTTATTGGATATACACTGAGGCGATAAAAGTCATGAGATACGTACTAATATCAGGTCGGACCTACTTTTGCTAGGCGTAGTACAACAACTAAACGTGGCTTGGACTCACAAGTGGTTTGAAGTCCGCTGCAGGAATATTAATCCGTGCTGCTGTAACTGTTAAGCTGTTTCTGGTGCAGGATTTTGTCCACCATCTGATCTCTGCATTATTTACTATAAATGATCGATGGGAGTCATGTTGGGTGATCTAGGTGGTTAAACTATTCCCTCCAACTACCCAAAATGTTCTTCAGACCAATCGCGAACAACTGTGGCCTGGTGACATGACTCACTGTCACCTCAAGGAGGTAGCTCTAGATGTAAACATTGGGGGTAAAGTATTTAGTCACTCCTTTTTGGTTGTTCCAAATTTGAGTATGAATATGGTGTTGTGGATTGATTTCCTGAGTAAATATGAGGCATATGTAGATTGTAAGGACCAGGTGGTGGAACTGAATACTGACGAGGGAAGAAAAAGGGTTAAATTCAAAAATGCACTCAATGATGAAAAACTGTTTTTTTGTTTGCGTGTAGCACAGTGCTTAATGGATGAGATGGAGGTTGAGAAAGAGATAAGGAGTAAAGTAAATGGTACAAAGGGGATTTCTGAGAATGAGAAGGCAGAATCATATCAGTTATTGAGTAAAAATAAAGATGTGTTTTCTGAAAAACCAGAGAAAGTGACTGATTTTGAGCATTCACTCAAAGTGAATCTACATGAACCCATTAAGGTTAGGCAATACCCTATAGCACCAGCAGAGAGGGAGGCAGTTAAGAGGATAATTTACCATGTGTATGCTGGCTAAGTTTTTTTTTCCCAAGGGCCTCCTTGCTGCGTACTATGTACATATGTGTTTAGTTTTAAGAGTTTTCTGGATGGCCTAGTCGTTTTCATGTTTATCTTTGTAAAAGTGTAGTGTAGTGGAACAGCTGGTTGACACAGCTACTTCTCTCATAATTCTCTCATAATGACTAGTGTTGCAGGCTACAACAGTTGTAGTCACTCTACAGCACTTACATGTACACTATTTGACATAAAACTTGACCGGCGGCCGGCCGCTTCAGAGGCTAAGTCCGCGCCGATCGCGACATGGGACAAAAAAACTGGCCTACTCGCTAATTCTCTAAGTCCGGTTATCTGCACAATCTGGCAACACTGTAGACTGCGGCACTTCCTGGAGGAAATCTTGTCCCATGATAGAGAAACTCTAGGCTGATTACCCCTGTGGTCTAGCGGTAGCGTGCGTTGTTTCTGTTCATAATGTCAGTGGATCGAGAGCAGCTGGCATAAAATATTTTTATAGCCTCTTCTGTCTGAATGCTGAAGACGTGAATGTAATGGTAGCGCAGATTCAATCTATTTCGCTTTGTGACACACCGATATCAAAATTTTATCCAGTAACGATTTTACGGCAGATTTCCTGCAGACTGTCCTCCTCTGGACGCCGTATGCGGCAAAGCTCCGGGATCCATTTGCTGGCTACTGGCAGCGGCCGTGGCGACAGCAGCGGCGCTGCACTCCCCCGTTCTTTATCGAAAGCGCCCGCTACCGCTCATCGCTTTTGATGATTTAAAACTCTTTATTATTAAATGTTGCTTCACAGAAAATTTCTACAATTTCCATTCACGCTCAAAAGCAACGGAGACAGACGCCCTGATTAGTAGGCGGGAATTATATTACAATAATCGGCAAGAGCTGAGTATGGCCCGAAATTAATTTTATAGACTGGGACGAAATTAAACCACCTCACTACATTCGATGAATTTATAAATGCTTCATACCTCGTTTCTTTTCCTTTCAAACTCAATTATTTGTGCAACTTTTGGTCAATGTTTGGATGTTTTCGTCAAGCCAGAGTGAGCGTCTGTGGTGTAAAGTGTATTACAGTTCTTGTTTCATTCCTTATGGTAAGTCTATGCGATAAACTGTGTGAATACCTTGCAATGCATGCTCTGTAGCAGTGCAGGAACACTGCACATTTGGAGTTCCATGTATGGGTTCATGAAGTATTTATTGTTGATAGGAAGTGATAGTTAAGGTCATCAGATTTAAACCAGAAAAATTTGTCGTTTTGAAGGTTTCAGAGAACGGAAAGGAATTGCTAACGCCGATGTTAGAAAACGTCTACAGTTAAATGCTATTGCAAAAATTTAGAAGAAGGGAACTACATTAATGAACATCTGCACTTCATAAACAACCTTCTGACATGTTAGACCTATATGACGAACAAAGCTCAAATTTATATCGTTGACAGTCGGTTTGAATCTTTTCAGGGTCTATTTTACAGTGAAGCACCTTGGAATTTGCAAAGCAGAAATCCATGATATTAACTTAATTTACTAAGTCGAAATCGGACGAAGATTGATGTTTAAAGGCATTCTTCAGATTTCGCATGAGAAATTTTTACTAGCAGTTTGCAACTCCATTAATTAAAATGGAAAATAAAAGGTTGTAGTCAGCGGCTTCTACCGTGATTCGAACTGCTATGTCTTATAGTACAAGCACTGCAACGCACAAGGGAACCTCTGAGCTAACGACACACTGGCGGCCAGAGGCGGAATATAGTCACTGCGATGTTGCCTGAGCCTCAAAACGCAACCTTGAACACACGAACAGAGGAGGTGGAGATTACTGTTTTAACGTCCCGTCGACAACGATGTCATTAGAGACGGAGCACAAGCTCGGATTAGGGAAGGATGGGGAAGGAAATCGGCCGTGCCCTTCCTAAGGAACCATCCCGGCATTTGCCTGAAGCGATTTAGGGAAATCATTGAAAACCTAAATCAGGATGGCCGGGCGCGGGATTGCACCGTCGTCCTCCCGAATGCACACACTAATAGGTGTTACTTATGTGAAGAGCGCCGTTCTTGGAGTCCAGAAATTAAATATACTTTCTAATTGTGTCATCTTGCAGTGGATTATATCGTACGAGTCTTCGATGTGGAAAACGAATGTCAAATGAATTTAGCGAGGTAACGCCGACCTACACCCGGAAGTAAATGCACTATCAGAGTGTTGACAAATACTTGCTACGACGCTGCCATTTCTAGGCTCTCTGACGAGGCAGCTCTTCAGCGAAATGCTTGCCGCGATTCTCCGATACGGTTCTTCAGAGTGGAGACGCGCGCGCACGTTTGGTTTTTATGCGGCGTTCTCCCCTGATGGTTTCTGACGTCGCCTTGTGGGCTATGTATACATATGAGACATTCAATTATCATTAATCCAGAATGATAAAAGTTTCAGCTTCCGGCGTGGAAGAAGGCTGTTGACGCCGACATTATATCATTTCAACGTAGGGAAAGCAAAACGGATCATTCAATGTTTCTCATTCAACATAAAGCATGTGAGATAATTTTCCGTAACGTTCATAATCATCTAAAAATACAAACGAAGTAAAAATACACCGGAAGCTTATTCGAATTGAATATAACGCTTTGCACCTCGATGTCGAATTTGTCCACTTGCAATCTTTTGCAGCATACACATAGAATGTCATGATTACCACGAGAATGAAGAAATATGTTGGTAAGGATGGAAGCAAGAAGAGACGCAGTCAACAAATATTCTATTCCTCATGGCATTCATTTCATTTGACACGTAAGAAGAGGTAAAGCGGGAATTTACTTTCGTTAACACGAAAGATATGCCGCACATATTGATAACGAGGAAGTCTGCGTCTTCATACGCTTCCTCCTTGAAATCTGTATGCTCTATTATATACTAAGTAGCCCGATCATTGTTTCAGTAATGTTACCCTCTTGTTTGACCCCGTAACGATGAACAGATTCCAAATGCATGTCTCCCTTCCTGGGTTGTTTTTTGTGTTTTATTGCTTGGAATTCCTGAAGCAGACCACTGTGCCTTCCCCCCTCGTGGGTTAGGTCTCAAAACTAAACCGCTTTGTGTCCAATGGTATAATTTATTCAGACAGATGAACAGATTCCAAATGCATGTCTCCCTTCCTGGGTTGTTTTTTGTGTTTTATTGCTTGGAATTCCTGAAGCAGACCACTGTGCCTTCCCCCCTCGTGGGTTAGGTCTCAAAACTAAACCGCTTTGTGTCCAATGGTATAATTTATTCAGACAGCATCAGCATAGAACTATCAAACAAAGCCTTCCATTTACAGTTGCAGCACTCTAACCAGCACTGACCAAAGTGTAATCCACGGTCATGGTCCTAAATTACCAGCTGTCTGCTACTGTGGCAAAGTCCGTACTACACTGTAGATTCCGCAGCACCATTTTATCTGGTAACACTGTGTAGTTGCACAGTTGCGCTACCAGGTCTGTCCTCACACTGTCAACTTTATGTATCTCACTTCTCCTGTAGCGTAGATCACGAGGAGCCGAAGTAAATGAGTGTATTCTGCATGACGTAACATTCAGTATTCCCTTCTTTCATAGCCACTCTTCATGTGCATCGATACCAAATAGGAATGCGAAAACTCTTGCGAGTGAGAGAATGACAATAACAATCGTAACAAGAACAAGCAAATAATGAATGATGTTTGTTCCAACGCAGAACGAGAATGGCTTTAAATAAAAAATTCTGTATCTATATCTATATCCATATCTATTGATCTTTGAGTTGGCACAATGCAAATATATTCTTAGCATTTAGTTACTGAATTTAGTTCTGGATGTTTGCAGAGAAAAGGAAAAGTCGGTACTTCTCGCTAGTGTAATATAATGTGAACCAGCAACTACCCTTTCCTTAGAACACGACTCAAGCAGGTCCTCAAGTAGGTAGCAAGGCACTGCTGCATTCTGTTCCCTGACATTGCTCTGATGACGGTTAATGCAGATAGTTCCGATTTTCAAATACAAAACGTATTCCAGGTTAGTTCCTAGGATAGCAACATTAAATTTGCGTTGTAGACGGCACATGAACGTGACGACTATCCATATTACTCATCAATATAAAAAGACAATATTTTGAGAATTTAGCAGGATTACTCAAAATGAATTCTGAAATTGGGTGACTGACTGCACAGGTGCTAAACGTCGTCAAGAGTATACGATGTCCTAATCGCATTAGGAATATGAAGAACGTCTTCGACAGCTCGCAACTTTCACATTGCTATCTCCACCCTACTCCAGACAGCCCTCGGTGGAGTTGCACTACGTTACCGATGTTATGGAAGGCCTTCAAACCGACAACAGACCACATATTGAAAAATACAAGCGAATTCTCTTGCAGCGTGAGCTTATTGTAACTAATCTAAAAATTATTGGAGAGGAACATTGTCCTATTCAAAAAAAGTAAAATGTTACACACTGTTGACGTCAAACGGACATTATCTATGTCCTGTCTTGTGTCCCACTCATCTATAATATCAAGTGTACTATGAAAATGATTATATATAATGGATGATAGGGTAATGCATTGATACCAGATGGTGGGGGCCGGCCGGTGTGGCCGTGCGGTTCTAGGCGCTTCAGTCTGGAACCGCGTGCCCGCTACGGTCGCAGGTTCGAATCCTGCCTCGGGCATGGATGTGAGTGATGTCCTTAGGTTAGTTAGGTTTAAGCAGTTCTAAGTTCTAGGGGACTGATGACCTTAGAAGTTAAGTCCCATAGTGCTCAGGGCCATCTGAACCATTTGAACTATTTAACACAAAATGACATTAAAAATTAAAGTTATTCACGAGCAGCTAGTTGAGAATATGTATGAACATTAAATGACACGACGAACTGAAATAATATGACGAAGAGTTCAGCGCTCACTGGGAATAGAGCCCCACACATATCGTTGTTGACTACACACAAAGAGACGTCAGCTACCGAATTTTTCTCCACCAGCTGCTCAGAATAGCATCTTGAACTTACAGTCATCTCGCAAATAGCTCTGTGTCTCACTGGGAGTTAAAAACATCAGATATCGTTAGTGTTGACAACGAATGAAAATACATTAAAAATCTAAATTATTATCCACCAGCAGATAGATGTTCTCATGATAGAGCTTGATAATACATAATTAAATCTTTAGTGCCTGGCCAGGATTCGATCCCATTCACGCGTAATATGTGAAGGTGTTGAGGAATCTGCAGTTTTGAACAAACAACAAATTGTAGCCGAGCTGTATTGCCACGAAGGGATCAAATTCCGCGTTAAGGGTGGTCTGAGTTGCATTCCCAGTTTAGAACCAATTTTATCGACATACAGAAGCTCAAATAAAAGATGGAATAAGTGTCCTGTGACCATACATAGCGTTTGTGTCGTCACTTGAAATAAATAACTAGTATAAGAAAGGTTACTGGTGATAGAGTTTCTACATGTCGCCACTCCAGACTTTATTGTGGTTCAACCTACCGTCTACTTGGTAAAGAAGGAATATCATCTTCAATGTGAATTTTCAGACCACGCAGCCATTGTATCTCCTTCACTTGGTGTAGCCAGGAGAGAATGGAATCTGTCTCTCCCTATCTAAAATCATTGACGGAAGTGGGAATCGAACCCAGACCATAAGTATAACAACCTACCATCCGTCCAACAGACCACGAAATCCTCTTCTCTGCGATTCATTTTTCTATCGTAACGCAGTTGCGCCACACTGGATGAGAATTCTGACACACAGGCTCCCTGTAGTAATTTGCAGCATGTTCAGTAAATTCATTTACTTGGTTGACCGAATCACCATGAACTAGCTGCCTCGGCTACCCAGTGCATACATTCGACTATTTTGTAATCACAGAAATAAAATCACGTAACTGCCACCTACACACAACTGCCAACAGTGTAGGATGCAGAAGTTTAAATAGGAAGTGTTCCTTTCCACTTGAGCTATTCTATTGCGCTATCTGTTACTAGAAAACGTCGTTCAGTCCAAAAGAAAAGCTGTAACTGTTTGTCTCTCAGAAGTCAAGACCTGGCCATATGCATAATCTCACAGTGCTGTGGAATCCAAAAGTTCTGGAGGAATAGTTGCCGAGCTCTGGAGCTGCTGTAGCTACGTGTCAGCTTGTAGCATAGATAAGATGTCGCGAGTTCGAATACATTCAGTGCTACGTTTTTTAAAACGCAATTCTGCTCTCTGCTGAAGGTATCAATCTAATGGAATTTTGAACATAATTCCCTCACTTCTCAACCCAAAGTAGTCGCATGTGGAAAAAGGGCTAACTACTGTGACATTTTGTTCTATTCAGGTTTAATAGACAGCAGGCAGCAGATGCATCTCGAAGATGTGCAGGGAGAGCGCATCGTGCCATAATATGTCAGAAAAGTATTTTCTACATTAGCCGTCGTGTGGTAGTGATATTTTATTCTTCTTCAAACTTTGTTTGACAGCTTTAACTCAGAACAAGTTTTCTACATGCATGTAATCAATAAACTGCATGTGCATTGTCAGACTGTCATAGGTAACATCTGAGAATTCGCATATATCGTTGATGATTAATTTCTCTCTCATGTTTACTATTGTTTTAATAACACTACAGGAAACGTTACGAAAATTGTGCACTGTATTATAAGAAATGAAATAAAACTAACCATGATAACCTTACGATGAAAGTATCTGTACACAAGCATGCCTCTATCGACACGAATTAGTAAAATACTACTCACTTAGATTTTGATTTGGTCTGTGTTTAATTGGTATGCTGTGTCATACTCAAGAGGTATGCAAATGTGGCATTTCAGAAATACAGTTACGTATTCCTAGAAACCCAAAATTCGCTTGTCAGCAGCGGAAAGAGGCCTTACCTGTTGTGCAGCATTGTAAGTTTTTCAACATTGCACTATGAGCTGAAAGCATTTTCTTGCGATTTCCTTATTGATGTTTGATCTGACTGCTTGTAGCTCTTTCACAGAAGGGATAAAAACGTTACAGTCAGTGAGACTGGAACTGCGAACCGAAACAGACGCTTTTTCACAGGTCAGCACGTTACCACAGAGCTGGCGAGGAGGTATGGGTCTTTGCTTCCTATTACGAGGGCAATAGTAACTAGAACTCGTAAACCGCTATTTGAAGGTCGAGATTAGTTGCGGTTTCCACCTGCAACGACTTTCCTGGGCTGAAAACCGTAAATTTTCAATCTTTTGTTACCCTTCAAGCGATAATAACTCAGATTATTCAATGGAAATGACAGGTAAAATCAAGTGAACTTTGAGGCTTAATTCCGTGCACACCAGGAAGTAACTCGTCGATCACAGAGTTGCCAAACATACTTTGCCTTGTTGCCAAATCTCAGTTACAGTACCAGCAGGAAGAAGACGAACCGATGTGATCCTACAGCGGTCTGGGAAGTGACCATAGCTGGTGTCTCCAAGTCACGGCTGCTACCGCCTGGAATACGTAATGCGTCTGATTCGCTTTCTGTAACTAGGTTTAGGGACTGGAGCGTAGTTACTAATAATACTCAGAACTGACTGCAAACTGAGCATCATAAATCAGTAACTCTCATTGTTGTTTTTATATTTCTTTCGTAAGTGTACTCAAAACTAAGAAAGTCATTCACAGGCGTTTTCGTGCCTCGCTGATACACGAGCACAACATACAAATAAAAAATAAAAAAGAATGTGTGTGTGTGTGTGTGTGTGTGTGAGAGAGTGAGAGTGCGGGTGAGAGTGAGAGTGCGGGTGAGAGTGAGAGTGCGGGTGAGAGTGAGAGTGCGGGTGAGAGTGAGAGTGCGGGTGAGAGTGAGAGTGCGGGTGAGAGTGAGAGTGCGGGTGAGAGTGAGAGTGCGGGTGAGAGTGAGAGTGCGGGTGAGAGTGAGAGTGCGGGTGAGAGTGAGAGTGCGGGTGAGAGTGAGAGTGCGGGTGAGAGTGAGAGTGCGGGTGAGAGTGAGAGTGCGGGTGAGAGTGAGAGTGCGGGTGAGAGTGAGAGTGCGGGTGAGAGTGAGAGTGCGGGTGAGAGTGAGAGTGCGGGTGAGAGTGAGAGTGCGGGTGAGAGTGAGAGTGCGGGTGAGAGTGAGAGTGCGGGTGAGGGTGAGAGTGCGGGTGAGGGTGAGAGTGCGGGTGAGGGTGAGAGTGCGGGTGAGGGTGAGAGTGCGGGTGAGGGTGAGAGTGCGGGTGAGGGTGAGAGTGCGGGTGAGGGTGAGAGTGCGGGTGAGGGTGAGAGTGCGGGTGAGGGTGAGAGTGCGGGTGAGGGTGAGAGTGCGGGTGAGGGTGAGAGTGCGGGTGAGGGTGAGAGTGCGGGTGAGGGTGAGAGTGCGGGTGAGGGTGAGAGTGCGGGTGAGGGTGAGAGTGCGGGTGAGGGTGAGAGTGCGGGTGAGGGTGAGAGTGCGGGTGAGGGTGAGAGTGCGGGTGAGGGTGAGAGTGCGGGTGAGGGTGAGGGTGAGGGTGCGGGTGAGGGTGAGGGTGAGGGTGCGGGTGAGGGTGAGGGTGAGGGTGCGGGTGAGGGTGAGGGTGAGGGTGAGGGTGAGGGTGAGGGTGAGGGTGAGGGTGAGGGTGAGGGTGAGGGTGAGGGTGCGGGTGCGGGTGCGAGAGTGTGTGTGTGTGTGTGTGTGTGAGAAACAAAAAGCAATGAGAGAGAGTGTAAAAAATTGTTTTAAAGAAATTGAATCATGGTATTTAAAGAAATCTTTCATTAGAATGACACGTTCCACATCATTACGAAATGTCGTATTCATGATCTATGGAACAAGAGTTAATCTAATGTAACCTAATGTAATCTAATCACATCATATTGATGATTAGCCATGAAGAGTCATGAATTACCGAAATTTTGGCCAATATCAGTAACCATATCTAAACTTGAAAATAAAAGACGACAATTTTTGTAATAAACCGCGACTCCTATCAAGACCCTTTCGTCCCTGTTATCTAACCACGAAAGATGTCTGATATACCTCCATTCTGAAGTAACAAAGTGTGCATGCATTTAAAGATGAAGTGCATGATGTGAAGTTCTGTGACGGAGATACGAACCCAACACGTAATCCGATTGTTAACTAAGAAAAATCAAATGTTACGTATCGGTTTTTCTTACGAGCCGCTAGGTCTCTGAATCTAAAGTAAGGATGCAAACTTTTGTGCCTAAGCGACAATCGAACTGCACACCTACCGTGCATCCACGAATATAGCTTAAGTATCAGTTGCTTACTCATGAACAGTAAGAGGTGTGCGTGTTTGACCAGAAATAACGACACCTGTTGCGATTGTTGGAAACACATGAACAGACATTGAAATTGCGCGTTAATTTTCACTAGCAGGTGGGTGTGCACTTGATAAAGCTAGAAATGAAATTATGAATATTTTTGTACTGGATCAGGTTTCAGACCCACATACTTACCTTTGGAGGAGACCTAGAGAAGATTGCAGTCTTGGGAAAAGGAACGAAATGACTGAACTATACTGTTCCGAGAGATTCAGATCCTCGAAAGAGGAGATACGAATTCGAATCACAGTCCAGCACCAAATTTTTAACGTCTCTAGTTCAATCAAGTACAAGTAAACTAAGTGCCCTGTCCCTTTAAATGGCTATCGGTTCATCAAATAAAATAAAATTTTCTAATGTAAGTAAGCTTACTGGCGACTGTATTTCTGTTTACCATGACTTCCGCTGTGTCATTTCCCAACGTAAACCGGCTCTGCCCAGTTGCTAATGAAGGAACGTGATGTTTAATGCGGATTCTGGATTATAACGTCTTTCTCTTGAGGTTACCAGAGGTAAAATAAATCTGTTTGTGCCTCTTAAAAGCAAATGCCTGAACCCACGCATTGCACCTGTGATAGCTCGTGCCACCATACCATTGTGGCCACATTACCCAGCCCCAAGAGTGTGCTGTAACGGATGATGTGCTTAGCTTACAAAATTAGTCACGGTGGAAAAAATGCGAGTCTATTAAATGGTCAAGTAGAAGCAAGCTTCTGACGCAGAGATTATGCTATTCTCATGTCGGCAGGATGTAAAGACTCTTCTAGGCATCATAGGCTGGATGTGAAGCCATTTTGATTTTTCACAAATTCAGCAAATTTCTTAGTTCGAGAAAATCCACTGTGAAGTGTGAAGTTGCCGGATAATTCGATTATTACTGTTATTATTACTATCATTTTATTCATACCGCTGCTGGAACACGACCGTAGTCTTCAGGTAAAACGCGAGACCAGCTAATATGACGTCTGGCGACCGAAAGCACATATCGACAAAATATTTATCGCCCCTTTCCTCTCGGTGCTGAAGCTATGAGTGTAATTCAAGCGAATCTACAATATCATATTAGCTGGTCTCGCGTTTTACCTCAAGACTACGGTCGTAGTCAAGAGTAATGTACTAAGACTGGAGTCAAGACTTCCTCTTGGAAGTGCCGCAGTCTACATGTTGCTAGATCGAGCATATTGCCAGACATAGAAATCTGAGAGGAGCACGACTGTATTGTCCACCTTACGTGAACGACTCGGCGGTCAATTTTTTGGTCTGAGACTGTATCTACAACACATATTGCACGCTGAAGACCCAGAAGAATTTAAAAAAAAAAGTAGTTTATGAGAGCAACGTTAACCATAGCGTTCGAAGTATTCATAGCCCGCATCTCGTGGTCGTGCGGTAGCGTTCTCGCTTCGCACGCACGGGTTCCCGGGTTCGATTCCCGGCGGGGTCAGGGATTTTCTCTGCCTCGTGATGGCTGGGTGTTGTGTGATGTCCTTAGGTTAGTTAGGTTTAAGTAGTTCTAAGTTCTAGGGGACTGATGACCATGGATGTTAAGTCCCATAGTGCTCAGAGCCATTTGAACCATTTTGAAGTATTCATAGTATTGTATAAGTGTGTGTAAACGCCTTCCAATGACCACTCAAGAAAGACAAGGATACACAGTCTAGCTCCAATATTATAAATACGCCTCAGTTTGTGGATGAACTCAGACTTAGGTTGATAATAATTGTGAAAATTTAGCAGCACTGTACCCATTGGTGTTAAACTCGTTTTCAACCAATGATTCCCACAGCTACAGGGATACTACTTGTGATACCTCTTAGACAAAATACTTAAGCAGTGTTATCAGACGAAAAGATCAACCTGACACAAACTGTGGGAAGTTTGTTTTACAACCTTCGTACCTGGATATTCAGCTTTTTCCTATTTGAGATATCTGTGAACGTTGCTGCTTAAGACGATTTAAGCAGAAACTAATTTCCTCAGCTTCGACAATGTTTAAAGAAATCGTCTTATTGGCACTAAATCGTGGTTTGTGAATTGTTTACCGGCCGTACTCTGCCGTATTTTGCCGGTTGGAAGGCAAAAGCTTACTGACAAATTTCACACAGAAATTACTGTTACAGTGTACTTATGGAGCCAAATGAGTGAATTGCGTATTTTCCGGTGAGAAAGAGCACTGGCAAACAGTCTTCGCTACATTAGGTTATTTAAACTGGTGTCACTCTGAGCTAGAATTTATGGTCAGCGACTAAGTGTAAGGTTAACGTTTCGGATGCGAGTTTTGCGACTGTGAAATACTTTCCTACATTATAGGAGCGAATATTAAATTTGAACTAATATTGCGAAAATTTTGTACTTGGACAGCTTAGAATGAAAATACTTCGGTTTATTTCAAAGGGAAACAATAGATTTTCTAAAACACTGTCTGTCATACACAACTTGAAACAGGTCATGTCGACCAAATCATGTGGAAGAACTAACAGCAACGTATATCGGAAGGCAGTAAGATCTCTTGCCTTTTAGTTTGTCAGTACTCGATAGCCATTTCTAGGCGAAAGTAAATGAAGAAAGGCAGTGCGTTTTTGTTACCAAGTAACGTCTTCGTCAATTACTTTAGTTTTAAAGTAATCTACGAGTAATTGCTGGTGCTTGATATTAACATGAAAAGGATTCCGTAGACAGGAAAAGAACCTGTTCTTGGGAAACTACATCTATAGTGACCAAAAGGCATTAAATGATGTTCAAGCACTTGTGTTACAGCAGCGGTATGAATAGAATGATAGTAATAATAACAGTAATAATCGAATTATCCGGCAACTTCACACTTCACAGTGGATTTTCTCGAACTAAGAAATTTGCTGAATTTGTGAAAAATCAAAATGGCTTCACATCCAGCCTATGATGCCTAGAAGAGTCTTTACATCCTGCCGACATGAGAATAGCATAATCTCTGCGTCAGAAGCTTGCTTCTACTTGACCATTTAATAGACTCGCATTTTTTCCACCGTGACTAATTTTGTAAGCTAAGCACATCATCCGTTACAGCACACTCTTGGGGCTGGGTAATGTGGCCACAATGGTATGGTGGCACGAGCTATCACAGGTGCAATGCGTGGGTTCAGGCATTTGCTTTTAAGAGGCACAAACAGATTTATTTTACCTCTGGTAACCTCAAGAGAAAGACGTTATAATCCAGAATCCGCATTAAACATCACGCATCACGTTCCTTCATTAGCAACTGGGCAGAGCCGGTTTACGTTGGGAAATGACACAGCGGAAGTTATGGTAAACAGAAAAACAGTCGCCAGTAAGCTTACTTACATTAGAAAATTTTATTTTATTTGATGAACCGATAGCCATTTAAAGGGACAGGGCTCTTATTTTACTTGTACTTGATTGAACTAGAGACGTTTAAAAATTTGGTGCTGGACTGTGATTCGAATTCGTATCTCCTCTTTCGAGGATCTGAATCTCTCGGAACAGTATAGTTCAGTCATTTCGTTCCTTTTCCCAAGACTGCAATCTTCTCTAGGTCTCCTCCAAAGGTAAGTATGTGGGTCTGAAACCTGATCCAGTACAAAAATATTCATAATTTCATTTCTAGCTTTATCAAGTGCACACCCACCTGCTAGTGAAAATTAACGCGCAATTTCAATGTCTGTTCATGTGTTTCCAACAATCGCAACAGGTGTCGTTATTTCTGGTCAAACACGCACACCTCTTACTGTTCATGAGTAAGCAACTGATACTTAAGCTATATTCGTGGATGCACGGTAGGTGTGCAGTTCGATTGTCGCTTAGGCACAAAAGTTTGCATCCTTACTTTAGATTCAGAGACCTAGCGGCTCGTAAGAAAAACCGATACGCAACATTTGATTTTTCTTAGTTAACAATCGGATTACGTGTTGGGTTCGTATCTCCGTCACAGAACTTCACATCATGCACTTCATCTTTAAATGCATGCACACTTTGTTACTTCAGAATGGAGGTATATCAGACATCTTTCGTGGTTAGATAACAGGGACGAAAGGGTCTTGATAGGAGTCGCGGTTTATTACAAAAATTGTCGTCTTTTATTTTCAAGTTTAGATATGGTTACTGATATTGGCCAAAATTTCGGTAATTCATGACTCTTCATGGCTAATCATCAATATGATGTGATTAGATTACATTAGGTTACATTAGATTAACTCTTGTTCCATAGATCATGAATACGACATTTCGTAATGATGTGGAACGTGTCATTCTAATGAAAGATTTCTTTAAATACCATGATTCAATTTCTTTACAACAATTTTTTACACTCTCTCTCATTGCTTTTTGTTTATCTCTATTTCTCTCTCTCTCTCTCTCTCTCTCTCTCTCTCTCTCTCTCTCTCTCTCTCTCTCTCTCTCTCTCTCTCTCTCACACACACACACACACACACACACACACACACACACACACATTCTTTTTTATTTTTTATTTGTATGTTGTGCTCGACTATCAGCGAGGCACGAAAACGCCTGTGAATGACTTTCTTAGTTTTGAGTACACTTACGAAAGAAATATAAAAACAACAATGAGAGTTACTGATTTATGATGCTCAGTTTGCAGTCAGTTCTGAGTATTATTAGTAACTACGCTCCAGTCCCTAAACCTAGTTACAGAAAGCGAATCAGACGCATTACGTATTCCAGGCGGTAGCAGCCGTGACTTGGAGACACCAGCTATGGTCACTTCCCAGACCGCTGTAGGATCACATCGGTTCGTCTTCTTCCTGCTGGTACTGTAACTGAGATTTGGCAACAAGGCAAAGTATGTTTGGCAACTCTGTGATCGACGAGTTACTTCCTGGTGTGCACGGAATTAAGCCTCAAAGTTCACTTGATTTTACCTGTCATTTCCATTGAATAATCTGAGTTATTATCGCTTGAAGGGTAACAAAAGATTGAAAATTTACGGTTTTCAGCCCAGGAAAGTCGTTGCAGGTGGAAACCGCAACTAATCTCGACCTTCAAATAGCGGTTTACGAGTTCTAGTTACTATTGCCCTCGTAATAGGAAGCAAAGACCCATACCTCCTCGCCAGCTCTGTGGTAACGTGCTGACCTGTGAAAAAGCGTCTGTTTCGGTTCGCAGTTCCAGTCTCACTGACTGTAACGTTTTTATCCCTTCTGTGAAAGAGCTACAAGCAGTCAGATCAAACATCAATAAGGAAATCGCAAGAAAATGCTTTCAGCTCATAGTGCAATGTTGAAAAACTTACAATGCTGCACAACAGGTAAGGCCTCTTTCCGCTGCTGACAAGCGAATTTTGGGTTTCTAGGAATACGTAACTGT
Source organism: Schistocerca americana (assembly GCF_021461395.2). NCBI lineage: Eukaryota > Metazoa > Arthropoda > Insecta > Orthoptera > Acrididae > Schistocerca > Schistocerca americana. The sequence continues at coordinate 441,129,965 of NC_060125.1, read as the reverse complement.
ATTTCTGAAATGCCACATTTGCATACCTCTTGAGTATGACACAGCATACCAATTAAACACAGACCAAATCAAAATCTAAGTGAGTAGTATTTTACTAATTCGTGTCGATAGAGGCATGCTTGTGTACAGATACTTTCATCGTAAGGTTATCATGGTTAGTTTTATTTCATTTCTTATAATACAGTGCACAATTTTCGTAACGTTTCCTGTAGTGTTATTAAAACAATAGTAAACATGAGAGAGAAATTAATCATCAACGATATATGCGAATTCTCAGATGTTACCTATGACAGTCTGACAATGCACATGCAGTTTATTGATTACATGCATGTAGAAAACTTGTTCTGAGTTAAAGCTGTCAAACAAAGTTTGAAGAAGAATAAAATATCACTACCACACGACGGCTAATGTAGAAAATACTTTTCTGACATATTATGGCACGATGCGCTCTCCCTGCACATCTTCGAGATGCATCTGCTGCCTGCTGTCTATTAAACCTGAATAGAACAAAATGTCACAGTAGTTAGCCCTTTTTCCACATGCGACTACTTTGGGTTGAGAAGTGAGGGAATTATGTTCAAAATTCCATTAGATTGATACCTTCAGCAGAGAGCAGAATTGCGTTTTAAAAAACGTAGCACTGAATGTATTCGAACTCGCGACATCTTATCTATGCTACAAGCTGACACGTAGCTACAGCAGCTCCAGAGCTCGGCAACTATTCCTCCAGAACTTTTGGATTCCACAGCACTGTGAGATTATGCATATGGCCAGGTCTTGACTTCTGAGAGACAAACAGTTACAGCTTTTCTTTTGGACTGAACGACGTTTTCTAGTAACAGATAGCGCAATAGAATAGCTCAAGTGGAAAGGAACACTTCCTATTTAAACTTCTGCATCCTACACTGTTGGCAGTTGTGTGTAGGTGGCAGTTACGTGATTTTATTTCTGTGATTACAAAATAGTCGAATGTATGCACTGGGTAGCCGAGGCAGCTAGTTCATGGTGATTCGGTCAACCAAGTAAATGAATTTACTGAACATGCTGCAAATTACTACAGGGAGCCTGTGTGTCAGAATTCTCATCCAGTGTGGCGCAACTGCGTTACGATAGAAAAATGAATCGCAGAGAAGAGGATTTCGTGGTCTGTTGGACGGATGGTAGGTTGTTATACTTATGGTCTGGGTTCGATTCCCACTTCCGTCAATGATTTTAGATAGGGAGAGACAGATTCCATTCTCTCCTGGCTACACCAAGTGAAGGAGATACAATGGCTGCGTGGTCTGAAAATTCACATTGAAGATGATATTCCTTCTTTACCAAGTAGACGGTAGGTTGAACCACAATAAAGTCTGGAGTGGCGACATGTAGAAACTCTATCACCAGTAACCTTTCTTATACTAGTTATTTATTTCAAGTGACGACACAAACGCTATGTATGGTCACAGGACACTTATTCCATCTTTTATTTGAGCTTCTGTATGTCGATAAAATTGGTTCTAAACTGGGAATGCAACTCAGACCACCCTTAACGCGGAATTTGATCCCTTCGTGGCAATACAGCTCGGCTACAATTTGTTGTTTGTTCAAAACTGCAGATTCCTCAACACCTTCACATATTACGCGTGAATGGGATCGAATCCTGGCCAGGCACTAAAGATTTAATTATGTATTATCAAGCTCTATCATGAGAACATCTATCTGCTGGTGGATAATAATTTAGATTTTTAATGTATTTTCATTCGTTGTCAACACTAACGATATCTGATGTTTTTAACTCCCAGTGAGACACAGAGCTATTTGCGAGATGACTGTAAGTTCAAGATGCTATTCTGAGCAGCTGGTGGAGAAAAATTCGGTAGCTGACGTCTCTTTGTGTGTAGTCAACAACGATATGTGTGGGGCTCTATTCCCAGTGAGCGCTGAACTCTTCGTCATATTATTTCAGTTCGTCGTGTCATTTAATGTTCATACATATTCTCAACTAGCTGCTCGTGAATAACTTTAATTTTTAATGTCATTTTGTGTTAAATAGTTCAAATGGTTCAGATGGCCCTGAGCACTATGGGACTTAACTTCTAAGGTCATCAGTCCCCTAGAACTTAGAACTGCTTAAACCTAACTAACCTAAGGACATCACTCACATCCATGCCCGAGGCAGGATTCGAACCTGCGACCGTAGCGGGCACGCGGTTCCAGACTGAAGCGCCTAGAACCGCACGGCCACACCGGCCGGCCCCCACCATCTGGTATCAATGCATTACCCTATCATCCATTATATATAATCATTTTCATAGTACACTTGATATTATAGATGAGTGGGACACAAGACAGGACATAGATAATGTCCGTTTGACGTCAACAGTGTGTAACATTTTACTTTTTTTGAATAGGACAATGTTCCTCTCCAATAATTTTTAGATTAGTTACAATAAGCTCACGCTGCAAGAGAATTCGCTTGTATTTTTCAATATGTGGTCTGTTGTCGGTTTGAAGGCCTTCCATAACATCGGTAACGTAGTGCAACTCCACCGAGGGCTGTCTGGAGTAGGGTGGAGATAGCAATGTGGAAGTTGCGAGCTGTCGAAGACGTTCTTCATATTCCTAATGCGATTAGGACATCGTATACTCTTGACGACGTTTAGCACCTGTGCAGTCAGTCACCCAATTTCAGAATTCATTTTGAGTAATCCTGCTAAATTCTCAAAATATTGTCTTTTTATATTGATGAGTAATATGGATAGTCGTCACGTTCATGTGCCGTCTACAACGCAAATTTAATGTTACTATCCTAGGAACTAACCTGGAATACGTTTTGTATTTGAAAATCGGAACTATCTGCATTAACCGTCATCAGAGCAATGTCAGGGAACAGAATGCAGCAGTGCCTTGCTACCTACTTGAGGACCTGCTTGAGTCGTGTTCTAAGGAAAGGGTAGTTGCTGGTTCACATTATATTACACTAGCGAGAAGTACCGACTTTTCCTTTTCTCTGCAAACATCCAGAACTAAATTCAGTAACTAAATGCTAAGAATATATTTGCATTGTGCCAACTCAAAGATCAATAGATATGGATATAGATATAGATACAGAATTTTTTATTTAAAGCCATTCTCGTTCTGCGTTGGAACAAACATCATTCATTATTTGCTTGTTCTTGTTACGATTGTTATTGTCATTCTCTCACTCGCAAGAGTTTTCGCATTCCTATTTGGTATCGATGCACATGAAGAGTGGCTATGAAAGAAGGGAATACTGAATGTTACGTCATGCAGAATACACTCATTTACTTCGGCTCCTCGTGATCTACGCTACAGGAGAAGTGAGATACATAAAGTTGACAGTGTGAGGACAGACCTGGTAGCGCAACTGTGCAACTACACAGTGTTACCAGATAAAATGGTGCTGCGGAATCGACAGTGTAGTACGGACTTTGCCACAGTAGCAGACAGCTGGTAATTTAGGACCATGACCGTGGATTACACTTTGGTCAGTGCTGGTTAGAGTGCTGCAACTGTAAATGGAAGGCTTTGTTTGATAGTTCTATGCTGATGCTGTCTGAATAAATTATACCATTGGACACAAAGCGGTTTAGTTTTGAGACCTAACCCACGAGGGGGGAAGGCACAGTGGTCTGCTTCAGGAATTCCAAGCAATAAAACACAAAAAACAACCCAGGAAGGGAGACATGCATTTGGAATCTGTTCATCGTTACGGGGTCAAACAAGAGGGTAACATTACTGAAACAATGATCGGGCTACTTAGTATATAATAGAGCATACAGATTTCAAGGAGGAAGCGTATGAAGACGCAGAGTTATCAATATGTGCGGCATATCTTTCGTGTTAACGAAAGTAAATTCCCGCTTTACCTCTTCTTACGTGTCAAATGAAATGAATGCCATGAGGAATAGAATATTTGTTGACTGCGTCTCTTCTTGCTTCCATCCTTACCAACATATTTCTTCATTCTCGTGGTAATCATGACATTCTATGTGTATGCTGCAAAAGATTGCAAGTGGACAAATTCGACATCGAGGTGCAAAGCGTTATATTCAATTCGAATAAGCTTCCGGTGTATTTTTACTTCGTTTGTATTTTTAGATGATTATGAACGTTACGGAAAATTATCTCACATGCTTTATGTTGAATGAGAAACATTGAATGATCCGTTTTGCTTTCCCTACGTTGAAATGATATAATGTCGGCGTCAACAGCCTTCTTCCACGCCGGAAGCTGAAACTTTTATCATTCTGGATTAATGATAATTGAATGTCTCATATGTATACATAGCCCACAAGGCGACGTCAGAAACCATCAGGGGAGAACGCCGCATAAAAACCAAACGTGCGCGCGCGTCTCCACTCTGAAGAACCGTATCGGAGAATCGCGGCAAGCATTTCGCTGAAGAGCTGCCTCGTCAGAGAGCCTAGAAATGGCAGCGTCGTAGCAAGTATTTGTCAACACTCTGATAGTGCATTTACTTCCGGGTGTAGGTCGGCGTTACCTCGCTAAATTCATTTGACATTCGTTTTCCACATCGAAGACTCGTACGATATAATCCACTGCAAGATGACACAATTAGAAAGTATATTTAATTTCTGGACTCCAAGAACGGCGCTCTTCACATAAGTAACACCTATTAGTGTGTGCATTCGGGAGGACGACGGTGCAATCCCGCGCCCGGCCATCCTGATTTAGGTTTTCAATGATTTCCCTAAATCGCTTCAGGCAAATGCCGGGATGGTTCCTTAGGAAGGGCACGGCCGATTTCCTTCCCCATCCTTCCCTAATCCGAGCTTGTGCTCCGTCTCTAATGACATCGTTGTCGACGGGACGTTAAAACAGTAATCTCCACCTCCTCTGTTCGTGTGTTCAAGGTTGCGTTTTGAGGCTCAGGCAACATCGCAGTGACTATATTCCGCCTCTGGCCGCCAGTGTGTCGTTAGCTCAGAGGTTCCCTTGTGCGTTGCAGTGCTTGTACTATAAGACATAGCAGTTCGAATCACGGTAGAAGCCGCTGACTACAACCTTTTATTTTCCATTTTAATTAATGGAGTTGCAAACTGCTAGTAAAAATTTCTCATGCGAAATCTGAAGAATGCCTTTAAACATCAATCTTCGTCCGATTTCGACTTAGTAAATTAAGTTAATATCATGGATTTCTGCTTTGCAAATTCCAAGGTGCTTCACTGTAAAATAGACCCTGAAAAGATTCAAACCGACTGTCAACGATATAAATTTGAGCTTTGTTCGTCATATAGGTCTAACATGTCAGAAGGTTGTTTATGAAGTGCACATGTTCATTAATGTAGTTCCCTTCTTCTAAATTTTTGCAATAGCATTTAACTGTAGACGTTTTCTAACACCGGCGTTAGCAATTCCTTTCCGTTCTCTGAAACCTTCAAAACGACAAATTTTTCTGGTTTAAATCTGATGACCTTAACTATCACTTCCTATCAACAATAAATACTTCATGAACCCATACATGGAACTCCAAATGTGCAGTGTTCCTGCACTGCTACAGAGCATGCATTGCAAGGTATTCACACAGTTTATCGCATAGACTTACCATAAGGAATGAAACAAGAACTGTAATACACTTTACACCACAGACGCTCACTCTGGCTTGACGAAAACATCCAAACATTGACCAAAAGTTGCACAAATAATTGAGTTTGAAAGGAAAAGAAACGAGGTATGAAGCATTTATAAATTCATCGAATGTAGTGAGGTGGTTTAATTTCGTCCCAGTCTATAAAATTAATTTCGGGCCATACTCAGCTCTTGCCGATTAATGTAATATAATTCCCGCCTACTAATCAGGGCGTCTGTCTCCGTTGCTTTTGAGCGTGAATGGAAATTGTAGAAATTTTCTGTGGAGCAACATTTAATAATAAAGAGTTTTAAATCATCAAAAGCGATGAGCGGTAGCAGGCGCTTTCGATAAAGAACGGGGGAGTGCAGCGCCGCTGCTGTCGCCACGGCCGCTGCCAGTAGCCAGCAAATGGATCCCGGAGCTTTGCCGCATACGGCGTCCAGAGGAGGACAGTCTGCAGGAAATCTGCCGTAAAATCGTTACTGGATAAAATTTTGATATCGGTGTGTCACAAAGCGAAATAGATTGAATCTGCGCTACCATTACATTCACGTCTTCAGCATTCAGACAGAAGAGGCTATAAAAATATTTTATGCCAGCTGCTCTCGATCCACTGACATTATGAACAGAAACAACGCACGCTACCGCTAGACCACAGGGGTAATCAGCCTAGAGTTTCTCTATCATGGGACAAGATTTCCTCCAGGAAGTGCCGCAGTCTACAGTGTTGCCAGATTGTGCAGATAACCGGACTTGGAGAATTAGCGAGTTGGCTAGTTTTTTTGTCCCATGTCGCGATCGGCGCGGACTTAGCCTCTGAAGCGGCCGGCCGCCGGTCAAGTTTTATGTCAAAGAGTGTACATGATAGGATGTGAATGTGAGATAGGGACATTGAGTGGCATTTTCTGATTGTTTATAATGATACGAATATTAATTCAATTTTTCATGAGTGGTGATTGTGATTTGGTCACACACCAAATTCTTTTGGTGCGTGTTGGTGGAGATAGTTCAGCATGGGATTGACTGGTGAGAATATGGAATTGAATGGTATTCATATAATATGTTCTTGTATTCATTGAAGAACTGTTTGGATTTGAGGGGGTATGTAATTTGTTTCTTTCATTTTTGTTTATATCATAAGGATTACTTAGTTTCAGGGGAATACAGGCTGATTAGTGGATTATGTTGTGTCACGGGGTATTTTATATATTTGATTTTATTCAGTTTGCAGTGCTGTAATTTTCATTGGTCATTGAGCAGCAGTTACATTATTGTTTGGGTTAAAACTAGAGACAGGGTTGTTGCTGGAACCTAGCATGTAACCCATCACATAATACACATTTGAGCACTATTCTGGTCACATATTTCCTTAGTTTCACTTTCATTAGAGAAACCGTGTCTCAGTGTTGTACAGTTGCAAAGATTTGGGCTGTTTCCGTTCTTGAATGGAACAAATTGTTGCAATCAAAGAAAAGTCTGTAGCCAGCATATATTTTATGGTAACACTACCAATGTCTTGGTACCCAGACGCCTTTACTGATGGGAAACTGATCAGATGAATTTTGTTTGTTCCTGGTAGAATCGGGTTAGCTGACTGGCAGGAGACCTTGAGAAATGACGCTTGAGGTCTGAGCTGCAGCACTGATGCAGGACAGAGACACACCACAGAATACAGCAAAAGGTGTAGTGCTTACTCTATGTGCTGCGTAATTTCTAATAAGAAATTTAGTGCATCGAAATAAAAAGATTGAAGAAAAAGAAAAAGGACAATATTTAGAGGACTTTAAGAAAAATTGCTGGTCCACCTTCGATACGTTTATGTTTCGTTACTCACAACCTTTGGCCAGTCATATCAGAATCATGGAAATACTGATGAATAAATGTATTTAGCGTAAGTTTAGTTAAGATAGGGTAGAAAGTGCTGTCGCATGAGATAATATAGGGACTTGTTCATTTCGATTTTTTTGCTCTCGTATGTAGAGTTTATTTTTGTGTATTATTTCGTTTCTGAGGCGCAGATTTGGTTTGGTGCTACTTGCTACACCATGCACTGGGCTATGGAGTAGCAAGTGGCGATAACCGTGAGCGTACAAAATGTGGCGGGAGTTTAGAGCCGCGCGGGATTAGCCGAGCGATCTAAGGCGCTGCCGTCATCGACTGTGGTGCAGGTCCCGGCGGAGATGCGAGTCCTCCCTCGGGCATAGGTGTGTGTGCTTGTCCTTAGGATAATTTAGGTTAAGTAGTGTGTAAGATGAGGGACTGCTGACCTTAGCAGTTAAGTCCCATAAGATTTCACACACATTTGAACATTTTTGGAGTTTAGAGCGTCCGTTTCCCGCCGCAGAGCACGGGGCCGTGGCGAGCGGCTAGGCAGGGGCGCGTATGGCCGTGTTTTCGCGCTTGGAGGAATTTATATGCCAGTGAAAACTGATAAAAACAAAACTAAGAGTGACCCAGAGATGCGAGTTGGCAATCATGGACAGAAAAATACGTAAAACTAAATTATCTAGACGCGCTACAAAAATATACGATAGTTTAAAAGTTATTGTTGTCTTAAAAACTGTAAATTTATGAAAGTTCAAAAGCGAATATCTCGGCAATGCTTTGGTCGATTAATATAAACAAAGTGTCTACGGATGCGGCTAGTAGAGCTGCAACGAGCAAAACATGTACCATTTTTTAATGGGAGGTCGGAATATGGGATTCGACTGAGAGAAACTGTGTTTTTGGTAATAAATAAATTTGAAGAGACAAAACTATCGGCAGCATTCTAAAGTTTAAAGAAGGTAGACGAGTAATTAAGCATGTATTTTTATTTGTTTACTTATGTTTAGTATCAAAAATCCGGGAAAAGTAAAATCACGCCACAAGAACACTATTTTTTTTAAAAAAAAACGGTGGCAGATACAAAAAAATTGGACTTTAAATTGTTATTGACCGGAAAATTTCCATATTTTTCAATATATCATATACGTTTTAGAATAGTCGTAATTTTTGTCAAATATTGTTTTTAGTGAGGCAGTCGTTTCGGGGGTGGACAGGGCGGCCACCTTGATGACGGAGGAGTTGGTTCTGAGCGACGCTAAGAGCAGACGTGTTGCGCATCTGGAGGTAGTAGTGGAACGCAATATAGTGGTTTAAGAGAGCACACAAGCGTCTATTTTGTGAATTTGTGAACAGCCTCTCGACTGCGGTGATCGCGACATGTGAATTTTATAGTGAACTGTTGTAGCATCAGTTGTTAAAGGCCGCCCTTGCGTAAAATCCCATCAGACTGCATTTTGAGTGTTTAGTGAATATACTGAAAAATAGAAATAAACTACTTGTTCTAATTATAAATCAACATGAGTGACTCAATATTTTAAATTTCACCGCGATACCTGTCTGCAATGTTTTTTTATATTTTATTTCAGCTTAAAAATTGAGTTTACGACAGGTGTGAGCTGGCACCCTATGACGAAAAACGTAGCCAGACATTGAGACCAGCCACATCTCTTTGCCGCTCAACTAAGCTGAGTGTAACACATATATATATATATTTTAGTGCCATAGCACGTGGGGGCTCGAGCCAAACTATTCAAACTTCGATGTCTAGTGTCCAGTACAGTCGTACTGACCACAATGTAATCTAACTGAAATCTTCCCGTATCACACGGGCTATTCCAAGTGTACCTCCTCCTCACGTGATTCTTGAACAGAGTATTCGCTATTACTAGTTGATATTTGTTGCAGAACTCAATTAGTTTTTTCTCTTGTCATTCCTTGTCCCAAGCCCATATTCTCCTGTAACCCTTTCTGCAAATCATTCCTCTACAATCGCATCTCAATCCCCAATGCCTATCAGATTTTCATCTCCCTTTACGTACTGAACTATCCGTTCTATATCCTCATATTCTCATGTACTTTCTATACTTCTTCATCTCCGGCTTGCGACGTCGGCATGTCTAGGCCTATGCAAATGGTATTTGGACTGGAGCGTGATTGTCTCTCACAAGAAGAGAAAAAAGTCAAACTTCACTGTGCGAAACAGGGGCCAGAGCGAGAGATAAATGGTCTCCACGAAAGGAATACTCTTGTATTACTTCCTAGAGAACTATTAAATTAAAAACAGAAGAAGAAAAACTCAACTTTTTTGCAATAAACATAACTAAGGAAAATGAGCTTAAGCAGAATATACGTATCAAATCCTCCCCACAAGCAAGGTCATCCTGCATTGGGATACATGTTAGGCAGGGTAAATACGAGTATTATGCCACTGAACAAGAGAAAGACCAGAAGATACCAACAACAAAACAAATAGCAATGAAAAGGATGTGCCACACAAACAGTAAGCAGGCTGACATCCTAAATAAAAGTTAAAATACAAAAAAGAAACTATTACCTAATGTCGCAAGGTACAGTAGTTCCCAGTCGAGTCGGTATTTACCTGACAACTGAGGGTAACACACAACATACAGGTACATCGGTCGGAACCATGCGGTTTTTCTTATTATTATTTTTCTTTAGATCTTTTACGTTCCACACATGGGAGCTGTGCGTACTGTTTTAGAACTTTGTCCGCCGAATAACTCATAAGGCAGCGTGTGGAGAAGAGGGGTTCCCAACTTGCGATTCAGAATGTTTGGCAGGCGATGTCCATTTCCATCATTCTCCTGATAACCAAGGAAACCCTCCCAGAAACCTTTTTCCCAGCCGGAGGAACCTCTAGAGTGCGAGGAAGCAAAAGGACAGTAATGACTAGGGCATTCCGCGCCCCACATATTGCCCACCATGCAACTACAATATTGGCTGCTAATGACAGCAAGAGGCAGGACTGGACGTACCCAATTGTGAGGACAGCATGAGGCTACCGAGCGTAGTTGAACTGCTTAGTCGATGAGTAACTCATAACAGTGCTACAGTGGTGTTGATACAAAGCAAAGCAATGGCAACGATAAACAAATCAAACATTCCATTATATTTACAACAGCAGTTGCCGAAGTTGACATTTCGTCAGAAGCGAATCCAAGCAATTTTACAGAGAGAGAATGAAATGGCAGATGAAATACTAGCGCTTCTGCAAGATGAGTCAATGGAATGTGTGGTGTCGTATACGCTCGACCGTGCGGACAATGTATTTGACTAGTACAATGATGACGATACGTGCTTAACATGTGAAAGTGATGTTGAAACTAGTCTGCCTGTAAAACTCCTACTCCTTTAGAGTAAAATATCCCTCTCAAAAAGTGTGTGATATTGCATTTCATACCACCTGGAAGATATGAATGGTTCTGGAAAAGATGGAGTTTGCAGTTATGGAAGTTGCTTATTATCTTTTAGAAGAAAAGGTGAAAAATTACAGGAACCGCTCTTCAGTGAAGACAATGACAAAGTGCTAGGACTGAAGTATTAATTTCGAACGGCAAGAAAAAAAGCGAGTCAGAAAATTGGCCGCTAGTCTTTCCGTGAACACACACCGAAGAACGAAGTGGCAGCGCTGTGAATGACCTTCCGTCACGCGATGTTACCGCCTTCTGGAATTCAAGCTGACTGAATCACCTGTTATTGTCTTCCTTTGTAGTGTTTCATAACAGCAGTTCTGACAGCTTTTGCACTTCGCACTGCTTCCTTCTCAATGTTGTGTTTAGTGCAAGTGTACAAATTGTTTTGCCGAAGTCGGTTAATGAAGGATGCTGATATCTCTTCATCCAGTTTCCAGAATAATTGACACCAACACTCAGTCATTTGCAGCCAAAAATGCAATGGAGTCTCCTGCTCGTTTTATACATTAACAGTCATGATTTGACCAACCTTTTAATACTGACAAGTTACACTTATTGCTAGTAACGATGCTGTTGTGATCAACACTTTACCAATTACAATGTTACATTTAATTGCGACAAAGACCATTAAAATTCATAGCACGTAGACAGAGAGAGATGAGCGTCCAGTCGACGTAGATGGTGTTAGAGATGGAGAATAAGCGCAGAAAGGATTCAAATAAAGAAGAAAATCGCTGTATTATTCAAAAGAACCATCTGCGTATTCGTCGTAATCGATTATGGTTGTGGATGTTAGCTGCACTATTATTTACATGAATGAAGTGTGTCTTGACAAGGCCAATCAAAACGTAATAATGGTTTTAGAAAGAAGGCCAAGGGAACGTGAAACGGCTAGGCAAAGTTCAGGGAAAACATCTTTCACGTTTTAGTTTACACACTTTAATTTAAGAAGACCCAACATTCTTCAGTAAGAGAACATCTCCGGTGTTTCAAGAAATATAAAAACACGTAGCATAGACTGCTGGCCTACTCAAGCGCTTGAGAAAGATTTACAATTGCCCAATTGTTAAAAGAAGCGTTAACTACTTAAGCCAAGAAAAAAAAAATCAAGTGACACCCCAAAATGTGCTGTAAACTCAACTTTGTAAATATGTATCACATCCTTTAAGATATTAAACTCCCAATGAGACTATAATGTTTAGCAAAATCTTACTTTTTTCTCTGAGTTAAACAAGCAACAGGAAATTTTTTAAAAAGGTAATAACCAATTAAGAAAAACAGTCATTTAAGAGACACCCTCAAAATGTGCTTTGAAGGCAAACTTCCAATTATGTGTAATTGCTTTAAAATATTAAAGATACAGTGAATCCACCTACTTAATAAAATATTATAATTTCTTTCAGTTAAAGAAACAGGGAAATTCTTAAAGTATTAACCATTTAAAAAAACAACAACCATTTGAGACACCTCCAAAATATGCTCTCAGATCAACTTCGCAAATGCGTATAAGCTGCTTTATGTAACTCTTGAGTCGGTGAGCCATTTGCGGAATCGTCGTCCATCGGTTGTCACAGGTCTGTGCGTCCTTCTACTCTGTCAGCTGCTGTCGTCTTCTGCACGGCATGGCCCTCGTGCCCGCTAAACCAGAACACACTAAGGCGTGTGTTAACGGTCTCTTCCATACCATTTGTCCAGAAGTAGTTTTAAAAAGTTCGCATGGTAGGGAAATATAAGTCTGATGCGAAATCGCACAGCGCCTTCGTTAATCCACAGTCAATATGGAAGCACCGAGCTACCAGGGGCTCAAAAGACAACGTACAGAAACCAAGGCCCACAACCCCCACGCGGCCGTACCGAACCAAAACACAAGTCGTTATGGTGACCCAGTACAACTCAAAGAGGTGGTCAACAGACGCAAAAGTTAAACCAAACAGCCGCCCAACTTAGGTCAACTCTGGAGAAGACTAACTTGCAGAGTTCACGCTCGTTCGCTCGGAGGTGTCAGGAAATACCTAGAATAGGACGCCAGGTGAGCCTTCAGATTAACTGAATAAATATGAAACAACTGCCACCAAGGCGACACTATCCCGGCTCATTCTTTCGGGAAATCACGTAAGCAAACAGCTAAGCCGTTAGTCAGAGTTTTGTAACGAGGATCAAAATTCGTGACCAGGATCACAGCGCTACAGCCACTCTACCAAATAACAGAAGGTAAAGAATGTCGCCAAGTAGTGAAGAAACGACCAGGGCGGACGATGACCCTCTGCAACCAACACAAACACCTGTGTTCTGGAGACCGATGGGACTCCTGCTGCCCGTTCTGGCGGTACGTCCTAACTCGCGCTGCCACTCCCGTCCGAGCGGATCCGCTCCAGCAGACTGGCTTGCATCGATCACTGTCAGTTAGGTTTAAGTGGTTCTAAGTTCTAGAGGACTGATGACCTCAGAAGTCCCACAGTGCTCACAAGGGAACCTCACTATCGCAACCCCCCCCCCCCCCCTCAGATTTAGTTATTTAGTTATAAGTTGGCACAGTGGATAGGCCTTGAAAAACTGAACACAGATCAATCGAGAAAACAGGAAGAAGTTGTGTGGAACTGTGAAAAAAATAAGCAAAATATACAAACTGAGTAGCCCATGCGCAAGATATGCAACATCAAGGACAATGTAAGCTCAGAAGCGCCGTGGTCCCGTGGTTAGCGTGAGCAGCAGCGGAACTAGATGTCTTTGGTTCAAGTCTTCCCTCGAGTGAAAAGTTTAATTTTTTATTTTCAGACAATTATTATCTGTCCGTCCGTCCGTCCGATGTGATCACTTTTTTGGGAGTGATTATCACATCCACAAGAAAACCTAAAGCGGGCAAGGTAGAAGAATCCTTTTACCCATTCGCCAAGTGTACAAGTTAGGTGGGTCGACAACATATTCCTGTCATGTGACGCACATACCGTCACCAGTGTCGTATAGAATATATCAGACGTGTTTTCCTGTGGAGGAATCGGTTGACCTATGACCCTGCGATCAAATGTTTTCGGTTCCCGTTGGAGAGGCACGTCCTTTCGTCTACTAATCGCACGGTTTTGCGTTGCGCTCGCAAAACACAGACACTAAACTTATTACAGTGAACAGAGACGTCAATGAACGAACGGACAGATAATAACTTGGCGAAAATAAAGAAAGTAAACTTCTCACTCAAGGGAAGACTTGAACCAAGGACCTCTCATTCCGCAGCTGCTCACGCTAACCACGGGACCACGGCGCTCCTGAGCGCAGAGTGTCCTTGATGTTGCCTATCTTGGCCATGGACTACTCAGTTTGTATATTTTGCTTATTTCTTTCATATTTCCACACAACTTCTTCTTGTTTTCTCTATTGATCTGTGTTCAGTTTTTCAAGGCCTATCCACTGTGCCAACTTATAACTAAATCTGAGGGGGGTGCGATGGGGAGGTTCCCTTGTCAGAGCCATTTGAACCATTTGAAACAAGGGACAGACAGACCCTGGGAATTCGAAGGAAGCTGAGCCGCATGGCTCAAGCCTTATTCACACACACATGGTTCGACCATTTATTGCAGTGATTCGTATGTTCTGGAATTCCATTCTAGAGAATATACTAGAATGATCCCACTATCTGCAGTCGACTGACTTGTAGCACTGGGTGGTTATAATTAAAGAGCAGATACTCAGAGAGGTTCAGTGTGGGCTGTAATTAGCGTATGGCGGCAAAACTAACAAGATATTCTAATGCGTTAATAAAGAACCGATTTCCACGGAAAAAATTAGTTAGAATTTTGGCCACCAGGTGCAAATGTAGCGCTGTGAATGAAAGAAAGATGTACAGGAATGTTTCCATATGTAATAGATTACAAAGTCGATGCGGGCAGAAAAGATCAAACGAATGAGAAAGGATAATGGTGATTTTATAATCACACTACACCGCTTACACAATTTGTTCAATATGAGCACCGGAGACGTCGATGAGATGCAGTGCTGCGTCAGATTTGCAGCTGGTGGCCAAAACGGGAACTAGTTTATTTGCAGCGTAAATCGGTTCCGCATTTACGCATTAGCATATCTACCAAGTTTCGATGCGTACGGTATTTACAGCCCACGCTGGACTTATGTGAGTAGCTGCACTTTAATTATAACTGCTCGGTACCTAGTTTTAAATATAGGGCGGCGCAAGCAAACGGAAAAATTGGAAATATCTTCCACAAAAATTAGGGTATGACTGTAGGTTTCGCAACAAAAAGTTAATTCGTAAGGATGATGTCCTGAAGATGATGGCCACACGTGTGGATATTCAGAACACCTCATAGCTCTAGAAAGTAACAGCTCTCATTGTATATACGTTCATCACATAACAGCCCACAAACATCACCCAACTACAAGAGAACTATATCTCAAAAGTGTAAAATCCGGCCACAGCCTGTACTATAAAGTTACAATCGCAGAAAACTTCCACATACAATTAGCAACAAAGATTAAAAACGACTATACTACACTAAGCAATGGCATACTGTTTAACACGTTAATGGAACTATACACAAAAGACGACACAAATAGATAAAAACACCTCTCCTCGCACACTCACACACGTCTGCACAGGAAGAGAAAAAGTAAACACAATTTAAATTTGGCACCAGACTGATGCGAAAACAGGTGAACATCAACAGGGACTTGAAAAACAGCAGCAACGTACATACTGTGTTTAGTGAAGTGACAAAGTGGAACTTGCCAGACGCGAAATATTCACAGGTAAAATGATTGCTAATTTTCCAACCAAGCTCACAGTAACAAACATCATTTAGCTGTAAATCATAGGCTACCAGTATACAATAATGTATAGAGGGTAGTACAGAAACCAACAGTGTGTGAGGTTGGTGCATAAGTTGGAAGCATTTTTGTTTTGCATGTTTGTCTTCCGGCTGCTACGGGTTTATTTATCGATTGTCATTTTATATTTGTAGCTCACTGTTGTTATTTGAGCTTACATACGGTCATTTTGTCATTTGGAGCTGTGGACGCTAGAGAATGGAGTGCCCAATGGAGAAATCGGAACATTTGCAACATATTCTTCTGTTTGAGTTCACTAGAGGGAAGACAGCAGCAGAGGCAGCCAGAAACATTTTTTAAGGAGGTTCACTTTGACGTTAGTGACTCTCCACGTGCAGGAAGATCGTTTAAACGTATTAATCCACAATGATCCACATCCCTGTACTAGAGAACTGACAAATCTGCTGAACTTTGATCGTTCCACCATCGCACGACATTTGAATGCAGCGGGGAAGGTTCAAAAATCGGGTGTATGGGTACTGCATGTTCTAAGCCAAAATCACAAAAATTAGCTGATGGCCATATGTGCTTACTCGTCACCAACTGGCTAATGAACAGCACCGTCTATTCCTAACCTGTATCGTTATTGGTGACGAGAAATGATGTCTTTATGGTATCATAAGGAACCGAAAGGAATAGTTGAGCCCAAACAAGGCAGCAACTCCCCATAGAAAGACCTGCGCACATCCACAAAAGATAATGTTATGCATCTCATGCAACTGCGACATCGTGGTGCACTATGGATTGCTTCCACGAGGTGTAACCATCACTGCTGACATTTGTTGGCAACAATTGAGACGTCTTGCAGACGCAGTCCGAGAACAACCATCAGAAAGACTGTGCGAAGTGATGCTACTCCAAGATAATGCCCGCCCACATTCTGCTACATTGACGAAATATACTGCTAGACTGAAAAAAACACCATAAAGAAGTTGGGTTGGGAAGTCATTCCACACTCACCCTATTCACCTGAGCTTGCGCCCTTAGATTTTCATCTTTAACACTCTCTATCAAATAACCTTCAAGGAACTTCCTTTCCCGATGAAAATGCGCTCCGAACACGTCTCGACGATTTCTAAGGTCGGGGAATCGAAAAGCTACCCCAGCGTTGCTAGACTGTGTTGAAGGAGAATATACGTTATTGATACCTAAAGTCTCTGTTATATGTATATGTTGTATTTGTTAAACTTATGTAAAAAAGATACGAACTTATACACCAACCTAATAGAATAGTAAGATCAGAACCACAACAGAAAAACTATTCTCAGGCCTGATTTCGTCACAATAATTATTAGCCTACTTAAAACATGTTGACATTTTACAAATAAAATGGTTCAAATGGCTTTGAGCACTATGGAACTTAACATCTATGGTCATTAGTCCCCTAGAACTTTGATCTACTCAAACCTAACGACATCACACAACACCCAGTCGTCAGTGGCACAGAAAATCCCTGACCCCGCCGGGAATCGAACCCGGGAACCCGGGCGCGGGAAGCGAGAACGCTACCGCACGACCACGAGCTGCGGACTGACATTTTACAGAAATGAATAAAAGTAGCCAATGAAGACAGAAAAAACGTGATGAACATGTTTGGGCACTTATAAGAGAGTGTTATTTATGTAATAGGCGGCTCTGAAACTGGCGTGTGGATTGTTAATCGGTGACTGATGTAAGCACTCGGCTTTGTGACTACCGTGGTTTTATTATTTCGATTATATAACCATCATAAGTTCCTGGAGTGTACATGGAGAGAAACCAAATCAAACTGGACTTTGTCTGTACCACTCTGGCTGCACACATTGACGTGTTTAAAAAAGGAAACAAAACTTTATACGTTATTCTGATAGGTCTTGTAAATCATTTGTTATTACCTAGCACAGTTACGAAATTATCCAAGTCTCAAGTACTCCCTTTGTCAGCAAAGATCCAGACTAGAATTTTTGAAATAGAAAATTGCACTACCAAGTAATGATCCTACCTCCTGTCGCAGTAGTCCCCTTGGCTATCTGTACAGTTGCCAACGTTTCTGGAGACGTCGGAAGCAAGCAAGAAAATTTTCAGCTGCGATGTGTGAAAACTCATTTCTCACAGCCCGTTGGATGCCTGAGATATCTTCATGAAACTTTCATTTCAATCGCCTGTTCTTTCACTCGCGATAACAAGAAAAAACCGCAAGGCGAGTAGTCGGGCAAATATTGGTGATATGGGATGGTAATAATAGAATGTCTGGCCATATTCCCGGTAACAGGTATGGAATGTTGCAGTGTTATGCAGTAAGAACCAGTCCTGAGAGTGCCACAAATCAGGGCGTCGAATTGCTTCTGGCAAAAATTTCAAGACTTCGATGTAAAGAGCTAGGTTCACTGTTTGACCTGGAGAACATACTCATGGCGAACTAATCCTTTGGTATCAAAGAATGCTATCAACATTGTCTTTGTTCTTGAAGGTTGTCGTGTGACTTTTTTCAAGGCTGTTGATCCAGGACTCCGCCATTCAGCACTTTGATGCTTCGTGTGACGGTCATACTGGCAGCGTCATAAATCCTCGCGTAAAACCTTATGACGCATATCACGATTCAAATTAAGTTCTTCTGATATCGCACAAACAGTTACATGCCTTACTCGCCCCACGTTGTAGAAGGGCGACCGGATCTGGGATCGTCTTGCACTGAATCTCTGTCTTCAAGAAACCTTTTGTGCCACTCGAAAACACGACTTCCTGAAAGTGCCCCTTCTGCATATGCTTGCTTAATCACTGTCCACGTTTCGCAGGGGTTTTCCCAAGCTTAACGCAGAACTTAATGTTCACTCTTTGGTCACAATCAGCATCCATTGTGTCACGGTAACAAATGCGCAAAGAATACAAATAGTTTGTTACTAAGCACAGCCGCGCCACCTAATGAGTTTGCCAGCAAACATGACCAAGGTCGTTTCAAGGACGCACACATACCAGGTAACATAAATACATTTGTTCCTTTTTACTAGTGGAAATTCAGAAATAAGAAACCTGTTCTGGAACTTTTCTGCCAAAGGAAGTAAAATAAAATTGGCCAGGTACAAGCAGGGGTCCGTACAAATTTCATTGTGTATACAGACAGCTTATCCATTCTGGGAATAGAGGATATTATCTGTTTATAGCCTGTTATCGACATTGATACTGCAAGATATCGGTCCTGCCCACTCGTGTAATGCAGGGTGCCTAGGAAGCTGTTTTCTCGGACAGCTAGACAACGTACAAGCTAATCTTGTTTATGGAGTTTATTACAATAAACTGAATTGACTGTGCTTTGCCTTTTCACAACGGAGTGTCGAAAGCAATTGGCGACATGCAAATAATCAATGTCCTTCGATATATAAAATTTCCTTGCAAGCAAAACGTAAGTTACGACTAAAGAGTTAGAATGACGGTTCGTCTTCTAGTGCGACTATTCTAGTGCGTCTTCAGCGCGTCTCTTCTAATGCGGCCAAGGCTAGCTGGAGCGTCGCTTATATTCTCTTCTTGTGTCCTTCTTGTGTCTCTTCTTGTGTTCTCTTCTCCTGTCGTGGTGTCGTCGTAGTCAGCGTTCTATTGGCTGACGTTGTCTCACAGCCTTCTCTGCTGTATCGTTTCGGGCCGACGTGCCGGCGCTTGATATTACGCCGGAACACCCAAGGATTCCAAGACTTTCAAGAATGTTTTAATTCCGAGCTTGAAGTCTGATAACAAACGGAAAAAGAAACATTTTTTCGTGTAATATAATTAGAAACTGACAATTTCGGGTTTTTCTCCTTGCTTGTACTGTGAAACCTTGCTTCTTGCCAAATTTCATGATTCTGAGTTAACTGGAAGTAGACTGCAGGTGTTGATGAATGAGTTTTCGAGTATCAAAATATTTGACATAATTGATTGTAGCTTTTGACTGCATTGACTTAGAAGCTTAACATTTTTAAACTGTCAAGGGACCATAGACCTCAGTATATGATATGCATCTGAACTTGATACGTTTACTCGTTGCAGAAAAAAAGGGTCGTTAAGTGTCAGATAGGCAGACGGGCAAAAAAGCGGTCCTATGAGGGTTCCGTTTTTACAAACTGAGGGGCGGAACCGTAACAAAGGTAAAGTTCTGCGTTGTGCACCTAGACAGGCCACTCGAGCCCTACCGACCGCCATGTCACCCTGTGCCAGTGGCATCATTGAATATGGTAAGGAAGTACAAGTAGTCAGCACACCGCTCTCACAGTCGTTGTCGGGTTTCTTGACCTTGGAACCGCTACCACTCAAGCAGCTCCTCACGAGGTTGAGTGCACGCTGTTCCAGCCCTCCCACCACGGAAAAATCCCTAGCTGAACTAAGGTTCTGGCCTGAGTCCCCCAAAGACCAGTCAGCCGTGCTGACCACTCAGCTATTGTAGCCCGGACAAAGTACAAAGTAGCAAAGACAATTTATGGACATCCTTTGAGGTAAGGGGAGGATTTTCGCGTCCAGATAGTTTCTTGATATTTGTTTATTAAGCTTACTGCGACCACACCTTTGCAGGGACAACATACTGGAGATCAGAAACGGATGGAATGCAAGTCTAAAGCTGCGGAACGCGTGCTTCACAAATCAAGGCGCTACTGTGACTTCAGTGCTAACGGTCTTCCTTCGTTTCCGCTGCAGTTGCGCGAGTATGACGAGTCTGAGAAGTGTGGCGCTGCGGTCGCTTCATACTCGTCGACTCGTTCTATCTTTCCGAAGCGTGCAGGAGTGTAAGGCTAATCGCGACTTATTGTTAGTACGGAAGATGAGTACACGATCTTGCTGCTGTAAAGCGACACTAACAAGACAAAATGACCGATTGTCGCTGTCGGATGACCTTTAACGACGCTGTGTTTTCTACTATTGTGGAGGGTGTAAAGACGAGAATTAACTGATGCAAAGTACATAAATGCAAATGTGCCGCATTAGAGGAGGAGTGATATCTGGAATAACGTTCACGCTATAGTCCACATTTCAGATGGGAAAACATACAAATTTCATCCAGTACAAACAAGGGGATGTATTATTGTTTATTCCACCACCACCATGAGAAAACATTTGTGCTGCATCAAACGAAAACTGGAGACAGCGCAACATCACTGTTACATCCCTGCGACAAAATGATCTGCTATTTCTGTATTAATTTGGTTATGGCATCTCGCGTTTACAAGCTAACAACGAGTTGTCTATTTATCATTGATTTCTGTAATTTATGTTAGTAATTAATTACCTTTCAGAGATAGCACTTCATCCTCATGTCATGTTTTCTGGTACTGTCGTTACACGCTCGGTGACTTCTCGAAAGTATATATGTCTACGTTTTATTAGACGTTCTGTCAGTAGATATTAAAATAAATGTACGTCAGTCATGGAAAAAGTTTTGTGTGTATAAATGTACTCGTATGTATAAACAGAGCAATATTCACTGCTGACTACCAGTCGTTATGATGGTATATAACTAGCTTCTGTCTTTTAGGCATAACAGACATTTTGTGACATTTCATCTTGCTCTTGAGGACGGCTATCATGATGTGTGAAACAAATGAATAGTAATGTACAGTTTAAAGGCGGAAATTTCCTTCGAAACGGGTACATATGTAGCGGGAATGTCACGAACCTGCGGTTATACTTACGAATTCGTGTACTCACTTTCCATCTTCAGCGAGTCGAGTTCATTTGTACCCGACAACAGACTCAAGTGACGATTGGATTAACTTCAGCATAGGTGAAGTTCATGCACGACCCACTGTTTTGCGCCATAGCTCACTTTCATTTTAGTTTCTGAATACAGTGTAACGAGCAAAACAGATAGGCTGATGCAATTGCCCCTACGTATCGTTTTATGCAACCCGCAATGGCTACAGAAACCATGCGCAAGGTCTTCATATTCTTTCGCTCGCTGCGCGCAAACTATTAGTCCTACAGAAAGAAAATCAACTTGACCTTTTTGTGGGAAATTTAGTGTAGTTAAATTTTTTACTGGTATACGTTTTCGCTGGAGGCCACGTTTTTCGCATTATTCAAGGAAAACATGTCTGGATGTCCCTTTTGTATGATTTTGTTGAATAATTCCAAAACTACGGCCTTTAGCGAAACGTATCCCAATACAGAATTTAACTACGTTAAATTTCCTACAAAAGGGTCCCGGTCATTTTCTCTGTAGAACTGATAGCATGGGTATAGCGAGCGTATTTGACGTAGCAGTTTGTATAAAACCATGCAGTAGCGGCAGCTG
This sequence comes from Schistocerca americana, assembly GCF_021461395.2. Lineage (NCBI taxonomy): Eukaryota > Metazoa > Arthropoda > Insecta > Orthoptera > Acrididae > Schistocerca > Schistocerca americana. The sequence goes on along the minus strand of NC_060125.1, from coordinate 441,108,037 downwards.
AATCACCCAATACAATTTGCTTCCTGTTCATGTAAATTTTAATTCATTCGGCATATCACGAAATCACATACTTTAAAATTTTAGGTCAGAGTACGCCAAAATAAAAGAAAAAAATATCAAAAATGTCAAAGAAGTGAATTAAGAGAAACAGTGAAACATTACAGTTGATTCAGCTGCAAAAAAGGTGGGTGTCCCATGTATTTCAACAAAAGACACCCTTTCGTGACATTCAACCCAGGCAGCATTAGTAAATTTGAATACGTTAGTAAAACAACTTGCAGTGACATCAAATATGCGGATTCAGCTCTTTAATTTTACTTTAAGGATACGTGAAATAGGAATTGAATTGACAGTTACCTCGGTAAGAAAAATTTGTAAATTCCGAAGATGACATTGCTAGTAAACGGCGGAGGGCTTGTTTCAGGAGGAGATACAGGTTGACTCTTGGGGTAACCGTGACTGTTGCTACATATAGAGGTCCAATAGGCAATAAGAATATTATTAAACAGCCTCTAATGAAACTAAACACCAAGGGACAATCCTCATGCAATAAGGAACTTAGACATAACGGGGAGAAACTCATTCTCTTCTTGGATGTGTGTGTTTCCACATGAGAGATAGATACCACCTCTGATTATTTTCAGAACAGTGAGGTGGATCACCGGCGAAATATTAGTGCAATGGTTTCAGTTTTTCATCAGTTCCATTCGACCCGCATGGCTAATTGTCTTGATTATGAATTCCCATGCATCGGACTTCAGTCTAAACATAAAACAAAGATATCGGAGGAGGACAGCATCTCCTTACTGACTTTTTCTGCACATCTGCAGTCCTTAGATACAAGAATTACATTAGGCAGACAATGTGAGTTCTCTAAACGAAACGCCAACAAAGAAATCCAATAGGACTAACTTCCGTATAATTCTAAACGCAGCTTTGATCAGGGTTTCGACCTGAAGGCTAATTCTAATGCTTTTTTTTTTTAAAAAAATATTTCTGTTCGACAAGGTAGTCACCTCAATAGAAGCTACAGCGCCACATTTCCTTACAGAAAAAACCACAGCTTTCCGAACTCTAGAGAAACATCACGCCTTCAGCACATCTATAAACACCCAGTCGTTAATTCTGATTTATATAATCTTAAAAGTACAACTGACATGATTTGAATTGGAATTTATTTCACAGTAAATGTTTGTGATAAATTACATCTTACAAAAGACAAAGTTAATACTTGGAACTGCATGTATCATTCACTCTGCTAATCATGTTACAACTACATTATCATGATGTTCAAAATAGCAGACAGGGAATTTTCATATATTACGCACAAACACACAATTTTTTTCAGTCTTGGCCACGCTTTTTTATTTCTTATTTTGATAATGCATTTCGGCTATTTTGTTGGCTCCGCACAGATGTACAACAAATTAAATGCTAAGTTCGTTAAAATATCAAGAGAGCTATATAGGTGCACATGTATAAATCCACAAGGATCTACATCTACATCTACATCTATACTCCGCGAGCCACCTTACGGTGTGTGGCGGAGGGTACTTATTGTACCACTATCTGATCCCCCCTTCCCTGTTCCATTCACGAATTGTGCGTGGGAAGAACGACTGCTTGTAAGTCTCCGTATTTGCTCTAATTTCTCGGATCTTTTCGTTGTGATCATTACGCGAGATATATGTGGGCGGTAGTAATATGTTGCCCATCTCTTCCCGGAATGTGCTCTCTCGTAATTTCGATAATAAACCTCTCCGTATTGCGTAACGCCTTTCTTGAAGTGTCCGCCACTGGAGCTTGTTCAGCATCTCCGTAACGCTCTCGCGCTGACTAAATGTCCCCATGACGAATCGCGCTGCTTTTCGCTGGATCATGTCTATCTCTTCTATTAATCCAACCTGGTAAGGGTCCCATACTGATGAGCAATACTCAAGAATCGGACGAACAAGCGTTTTGTAAGCTACTTCTTTCGTCGATGAGTCACATTTTCTTAGAATTCTTCCTATGAATCTCAACCTGGCGCCTGCTTTTCCCACTATTTGTTTTATGTGATCATTCCACTTCAGATCGCTCCGGATAGTAACTCCTAAGTATTTTACGGTCGTTACCGCTTCCAATGATTTACCACCTATGGCATAATCGTACTGGAATGGATTTCTGCCCCTATGTATGCGCATTATATTACATTTATCTACGTTTAGGGAAAGCTGCCAGCTGTCGCACCATGCATTAATCCTCTGCAGGTCCTCCTGGAGTACGTACGAGTCTTCTGATGTTGCTACTTTCTTGTAGACAACCGTGTCATCTGCAAATAGCCTCACGGAGCTACCGATGTTGTCAACTAAGTCATTTATGTATATTGTAAACAATAAAGGTCCTATCACGCTTCCCTGCGGTACTCCCGAAATTACCTCTACATCTGCAGATTTTGAACCGTTAAGAATGACATGTTGTGTTCTTTCTTCTAGGAAATCCTGAATCCAATCACAAACCTGGTCCGATATTCCGTAAGCTCGTATTTTTTTCACTAAACGTAAGTGCGGAACCGTATCAAATGCCTTCCTGAAGTCCAGGAATACGGCATCAATCTGCTCGCCAGTGTCTACGGCACTGTGAATTTCTTGGGCAAATAGGGCGAGCTGAGTTTCACATGATCTCTGTTTGCGGAATCCATGTTGGTTATGATGAAGGAGATTTGTATTATCTAAGAACGTCATAATACGAGAACACAAAACATGTTCCATTATTCTACAACAGATTGACGTAAGCGAAATAGGCCTATAATTATTCGCATCTGATTTATGACCCTTCTTGAAAATGGGAACGACCTGCGCTTTCTTCCAGTCGCTAGGTACTTTACGTTCTTCCAGCGATCTACGATAAATTGCTGATAGAAAGGGGGCAAGTTCTTTAGCATAATCACTGTAGAATCTTAAGGGTATCTCGTCTGGTCCGGATGCTTTTCCGCTACTAGGTGATAGCAGTTGTTTTTCAATTCCGATATCGTTTATTTCAATATTTTCCATTTTGGCGTCCGTGCGACGGCTGAAGTCAGGGACCGTGTTACGATTTTCCGCAGTGAAACAGTTTCGGAACACTGAATTCAGTATTTCTGCCTTTCTTCGGTCGTCCTCTGTTTCGGTGCCATCGTGGTCAACGAGTGACTGAATAGGGGATTTAGATCCGCTTACCGATTTTACATATGACCAAAACTTTTTAGGGTTCTTGTTTAGATTGTTTGCCAATGTTTTATGTTCGAATTCGTTGAATGCTTCTCTCATTGCTCTCTTTACGCTCTTTTTCGCTTCGTTCAGCTTTTCCTTATCAGCTATGATTCGACTACTCTTAAACCTAAGATGAAGCTTTCTTTGTTTCCGTAGTACCTTTCGTACATGATTGTTATACCACGGTGGATCTTTCCCCTCGCTTTGGACCTTAGTCGGTACGAACTTATCTAAGGCGTACTGGACGATGTTTCTGAATTTTTTCCATTTTTGTTCCACATCCTCTTCCTCAGAAATGAACGTTTGATGGTGGTCACTCAGATATTCTGCGATTTGTGCCCTATCACTCTTGTTAAGCAAATATATTTTCCTTCCTTTCTTGGCATTTCTTATTACACTTGTAGTCATTGATGCAACCACTGACTTATGATCACTGATACCCTCTTCTACATTCACGGAGTCGAAAAGTTCCGGTCTATTTGTTGCTATGAGGTCTAAAACGTTAGCTTCACGAGTTGGTTCTCTAACTATCTGCTCGAAGTAATTCTCGGACAAGGCAGTCAGGATAATGTCACAAGAGTCTCTGTCCCTGGCTCCAGTTCTGATTGTGTGACTATCCCATTCTATACCTGGTAGATTGAAGTCTCCCCCTATTACAATAGTATGATCACGAAACTTCTTCACGACGTTCTGCAGGTTCTCTCTGAGGCGCTCAACTACTACGGTTGCTGATGCAGGTGGTCTATAGAAGCATCCGACTATCATATCTGACCCACCTTTGATACTTAACTTAACCCAGATTATTTCACATTCGCATTCGCTAATAACTTCACTGGATATTATTGAATTCTTTACTGCTATAAATACTCCTCCACCATTGGCGTTTATCCTATCCTTGCGGTATATATTCCATTCTGTGTCTAGGATTTCGTTACTGTTCACTTCCGGTTTTAACCAACTTTCCGTTCCTAATACTATATGCGCACTATTTCCTTCAATAAGAGATACTAATTCAGGAACCTTGCCCTGGATACTCCTGCAGTTTACCAATATTACGTTGACTTTTCCTGTTTTTGGTCTCTGAGTACGGACGTTCTTTATCAACAATGATAATGTCCTCTCTGGTAAGCCGTCAGGTATTTTATCGTTTCGCCCAAGGGGGGGGGGGGGTCCCTCTAACCTAAAAAACCCCCGTGTGCACGCCACACGTACTCTGCTACCCTAGTAGCTGCTTCCGGTGTGTAGTGCACGCCTGACCTGTCTAGGGGGGCCCTACAGTTCTCCACCCAATAATGGAGGTCGATGAATTTGCAACCATTATAGTCGCAGAGTCGTCTGAGCCTCTGGTTTAGACCCTCCACACGGCTCCAAACCAGAGGACCGCGATCGACTCTGGGCACTATGCTGCAGATATTAAGCTCAGCTTGCACTCCGCGTGCGATGCTGATTGTCTTCACCAAATCAGCCAGCCGCCGGAAGGAACCAAGGATGGCCTCAGAACCCAAGCGGCAGGCGTCATTCGTTCCGACATGTGCTACTATCTGCAGCCGGTCACACCCAGTGTGTTCAATAGCTGCCGGAAGGGCCTCCTCCACATTACGGACGAGACCCCCCGGCAAGCACACCGAGTGCACACTGGCATTCTTCCCCGACCTACCCGCTATTTTCCTAAGGGGCTCCATAACCCGCCTAACGTTGGAGCTCCCTATAACTAATAGGCCCGCCCTCTGTGACTGTCGGGACCTTGCCGGAGAATCGGCCACTGGCCCAACAGGCGAGGCATCCTGTGGTGGCTCGGAAACGATGTCATCACCACTAGGAAGCACCCCGTACCTGTTGGAAAGGGGTAAGGCAGCTGCCACGCGGCCAGATCCCACCTTCGCCTTTCGGCCAGGCACGCGCGAGCCCACCACTGTCCGCCATTCACCCTGGAGTGATGGCTGACCGGTAAGATGCTCACTGCCGGAAGACGCAGCGACATCAGGGGTTCCATGCGATTCCAAGGCCACCGAAGTAGGCATAGGTCTCACCACAGTTGCCCCAACGCCACTACGAGCCGACGCCTGCGCCTCGAGCTCGATGAGCCTAACAGACAAAGCCTCCACCTGCCCCCGAAGAGTGGCCAATTCTCCTTGCGTCCGCTCACAACAACCACAGTCCCTACACATGACTATGTTTACCCTACAAGCGAACGGTGTACTCGCCTTATTAGCAGCAGGAAATCGAAGTGCTCTCTCACTGACGGTCTAACCGACACTGAGCTGTTCTAACCAAACAAACAAAAGCCTGTACGATACGAGGGTCGATAGCAACGGCGATACTGTACACTACACTGTTATTAAAATAAACGGTTGTGTCTAGTAGGCACTCAAACACGCAAGAAATTACAAAAATAAAATAGTAACTACCCAGATAACTGAAAATAAGTTGTACCTGTTTGAAGCTCGTAAAAATGTGTAACAAGCGAACGGTGTACTCGCCTTATTAGCAGCAGGAAATCGAAGTGCTCTCTCACTGACGGTCTTCGTGGTTACTTAAACGAATAACAAAAATGGAAGTATATTTGTAATTTAATTCACATTTAATTGACGTTTTCTTTAAAACAGTGCTCTGTTATTGTGCTATGAGCATCACGTAACGGCAGCTGAATAATTTACCTTCTTACCGGTGGCTGCTTCGCCGCCAGTATGCACGTACACCTCGCACGAGTGTGTATTATTTGACGGTATACATGGTATTTATATTTTAAAGTATTTAGTATGTGTTACACATATATTTTACCGTATTTGTATGCTATTACTGCGAGTACTTTTCTATTTTTTATGCATAGAAATAATATGCATCCAGTGGTTATTTACCAAAATATATTTGTAATTGTGCAAAGAATTTTAAATCTCACGTTTATACGTTTGGCTTATATCGGATCCGATGATGGCAGATAACCGAAACGTGTTATCAAAATAAGAAATAATAAAGTGTGACCAAGACTGAAAATAATATTCTGCATTTGTGTATCACCAAATTACGAGGAGTGTTCAAAAATTAACGCAACACATTTTTTTTTTTCTCAAAGCAGATTGCTTTTATTCAGGATTGCAATACACTAAATTTTTCTCCATCTTTTTGGCTACAAAATCCTACTTTTCAGCATAGTCTCCATCCAATGTGACGGCCCTACGTCACATTACTGTGAGGGCTAGTCTGCCCTCATGGTGCCACCCTACTAGCCGATGTCGGAGCCTATGTCTTGCCGCAACGGTAACCCAGTCACGAGATCACGGCTGTAAGGTGGCTGTAGAGTGAATGAGGAAGAACTGTCCGACGGATTTTTGTGAGGCCCTCTCGGGTGCGCAGACTTGTGCGAGACCTTGCGTTGCCATGGAGAAGGAGAAGTTCATTTTCATTTTTGTGACGACGAATACGCTGAAGTAATTTCTTCAGTTTCTTGAGGGTAGCATTATAAACCGCTGAGTTGATCGTAGCACCATTACGGAACACATCAAACGGAATAACCTATTCAGAGTCCCATAAGGCAGTGATCATAACTTTATCAGCTTAGGGCACGGCTTTGAACTTTTTCTTCGGAGGAGAGGTGGTGTGGCGCCCATTCATGGATTACCGTTTTGTTTCTGGTTCCAAGTGATGAACCCATGTTTCATCTCCCGTGTCAATGTTCGGCAAAAAAACGTCACGATCAGCCTCGTATTGTGCAAGCAATTCCGTACAGATGGTCCATCGTTGCTCTTTATGGTTATCTGTTACGTAACGAGAAACCCTGCGGCCACACACCTTTGAGTACCACAAATGGTGGAAAGCTGTGTCGACACTACCAACAGGGACGTCCAGTTCTGCAGTGAAGTGTTTTGATTGTGATCCGTCGATCATCTCAAATGAGAGTGTCCGCACGTTCCAACATTGCAGGAGTCACAGCCGTGTGCGACCGTCCGGCACGCGGGACACCGGACAGGTTTGCGCGATCTTGTTGCGATGATGACATAGGCCTCGCCCAAAGACTCACGGTGCTTTTATTGTCTGCCAGGTCTCCGCTGACATTCTGTAAGAGCCTATGAATATCTGGGAAGCTTTGGTTTTCCGCCAAAAGGAGCTCAACGTCAGTTCTCTGCTTGGAAGGCACCTCCGTTACAGACGCCATTTTGAGGGCTATGTATAGTGCCGCCACCTATCGGAACCACAAGAGACGATAGGGGCTCAAGCGGCAATATTCCACGATGTCCCACAACAAATTCCACATTTTTTTCAACCGAAGTTGGCCAAGAAAAAAGTGTTGCATTTATTGAACGCCGCCGGTCGGGGTGGCCGAGCGGTTCTAGGCGCTACAGTCAGGACCGCGCGACCGCTACGGTCGCAAGTTCGAATCCTGCCTGGGGCATGGATGTGTGTGATGTCCTTAGGTTAGTTAGGTTTAAGTAGTTCTAAGTTTTAGGGGACTGATGACCTCAGAAGTTAAGTCCCATAGTGCTCAGTGCTCAGACCCATTTGAACCACATTGAACGCCCCTCTAACGTACCCATGTCTCGAAATTACCTACCAATTACTGTGGTACTTGATCATGATTTAAAATTCAACTTGTACTTGTAGCAGAATAATTAGTACATTTTTGTTTATAGTTGATCCTATTGGTACGAACAATCGAACTGGACCAAATGCTTTCATGTTAGAGAGTGAAGGAAATGTTGTAAATGTAAATCTGTCATGAATAATACCCGCCTTTAAAAAATAAAAGCCAATAAGATATAGTCATATTTGTCCATATCTACAACTACACACATTTGTAAATCTTCAATCTTTTTATCATACAGGTGCTGCGAACTGTTGGGCTTCACTACAAAAACATCAAGTTGATGTAACAGTACGTTAAAATACGGAAGTGGTCGGTTAGTTATATTCCACTGTGCACACGAATATTATTGTTATTATTGTTTGTTATATTGCATGGTAATTATTGAATGACCAGTTTATTTATTACAACAGTGAATATTTCAAAATTATTTATTTTAGTCCATAAAACGAAGCCAAGTGCACAAAGTATGTTTTGAAAACGGGTACATATTTCTGTACAAATCCTGCAGCTAAAATCATTAAAAAATCATCTAAGAGCATTACAGCATGAAATAAAAGTTTCCTTACTGCAGAAAAAATTCGCGTCTGAAAGGGTTAAAGACGTCAAACGAACTGGAAAGACTGTGCCATCCTTGTCGCTGATGTACTAGAATGCTTGGCTCCGACTAATTGACGAAGAATCTGGGTGAGCTGTCAATGAGGGAGCGACCCAGCTGCGGCCGGCTTCCGCCAGACAGAAGCCCGTGTCTCCCCGTTACATCATTCATGGACAGCTTAATTGGCCGTCATTAGTCTGGCCTGGTTGTCTGCGCCTTTGCCACGAGGTTAGCGAGCAACTACCGCCGTGGTGCACATATCTGTCGCAGCACGCGGACAGCCTCGTGGCTTTTGTGTTAACGCTGCGGGCAGACTGTGTGCTTAACAACCCTCATTGCCAAAGAACATGCGATCCAGTGTCCGAGAGAAACAAAGCCTGATTGATAACTGATGTCATCCTATTAATGGGTTCTAATTGCCATCTCAAAAAAATCGAGCTGCGAGCTTGGAACTTCGTGGTGGTGTTAGTCCTCCTCTGCATATTGCACCCTCAATGTGACACATTTTTCTCAACGATGAATTACTTCTGAAAGGCGTGTTGGTATTTGTTCACTATCAGAGCCCCATAGAACTTGGATACGCAGACGGCAGTCGCGCTTAATTTTGTTTCTCAGCGTGCAAAGCTGGCCGCTGTGCCCGAGTGGTTCTAGGCGCTTCAGTCCGCAACCGCGCTGCTGCTACGGTCGCAGGTTCGAATCCTGCCTCGGGCATGGATGTGTGTGATGTCCTTAGGTTAGTTAGGTTTAAGTAGTTCTAAGTCTAGGGGACTGATGCCCTCAGCTGTTAAGTCCCATAGTGCTTAGAGCCATTTGAACCATCAGCGTGCAATGTCATCTGCGACTCTGCCCTTCCACAATAACATCTCTGCGTCGGCCGCTCCTTACGGACGGTAGTCGCAGAGATAGTCAGTGCACACTGTGAACTGAGGCACGGCCTTGAAAGCGGCATTGCAAGAATGGTGAAAGTTTATCTTTATTGATGATTTTACGATATGATTGTTGATATCTTTACTGCGAGAGAGGAAGAATTTGACTGACTTGATGAAGACTTTATAGTAAGGTAATAATTTTCTTTGCTTTAATTGTGCACGGGCTGCTGCCTGCACATCATTATAAAAATCTAGTATCCAACACAGGACTTTCCCACTTGTGACGTCCCCTCTCCGCCGGGTGCTGGTGTTGTCGACGCCGTGGAGCTGTTACTGCTACAACTCGGTCGGTGGACCCGAGACGCGATGCGCGATGACGGATGTCTCCGTCGGTTAACGAGAGACAAGATCTGAAAAAGCTCTTAAGAAATCGTTCCTCGCGTAATGATTAAACTTTGATTGCGAGTCCGCACACTTGCCTTATTAATGCGAACTGCGCACTCTGATTGTCTCTTATGGTTTGAAGTTGAATTATTATGTGCCCGGTTAACACTTTAGTGCAGGAATTGATGAATCTTTCCTCATGCGCATCGTCCACATCACCAAAAGCGAGGAAAAAGTTCAATTGCAAATCGTATTGGTCGTTGTTTGTTCGTTGCTAAGGAAAATTGTTCACTCTATATGACGCGAGATCCACAGATACTCTTTAACAATGTCTTAATTATCTTGCCTCGTAATATTATGTATGTCCACACCTTCCTTGTCACAACTAACAGTCCACGAATTTACTTCCAAGTTAAATAGTCACTGTTCATTAACTTTTTATGAGCAATTACCAAATTTTCATAGAATGATGGAGGCGACACGTTGAATATCCACTTTTGATGAACAATTTTATTGTTCCTTTTCGCTAAATACTTTATAAACATGACGCCACACGCACACACGGTTAATTAGCACGGGCAGTTCTGTTAGTTTCAAGTATCGTGACAATTACGACAGTGTCTCCTACTCGAGACCAAATGTGTATTATAGTCTTTCGAAACTTTGTCAATTCTTTTCTGTAGGTTCACTTATATGAATGTTGAGTTCAATATTGCCTACTTCCGTTAATAAAGTCCAACAACTCGGTATACACAGTCAGTATACTATCTCGGTTCAAGTCTCTAGTCTGTATATCAGTTCACAAAATCCGTGCGTCTACGTCACGCAACAACGGCTCTTGAAAGTAAAACAATCTCATCGCGCTCCGTTCGCTCAACTATGGCAAGAGCTGCTCTCGTATGACTTGATAGCACGATAGCTAGCAGGCGACATACTTTTTCCGTGAATGAGTATTGTAGACGCATTGAATTTCTTCGTTGCGTTTACAACTCTCTTCCACATAAAAGTTATCTCTGACCGACATTTCTTTGGACTTAACTTTCATGGTATTAATTTGCAATTATTACTTAGATGTTTGGCAAATAACTAAAGATACCTTTCTTTCTTCTTCCTTTCTACCAAAACTCGCTCTGTAATGCTTAATGTTGGTGTTTATCAAGACTTTCTGGTGTTATATCAGCGGCAAAGTTGTCGTACCTGTCAGTATAACTTTTTCCTACTTTACATCATGATGGTCTTTCCTAATTGGGTTTTGGGGTTCATTAGGGTGTTACACACTCTTCTTAATTAGATAGCATTAGCGACAATTCAGGAAATATTAACTCAATTAATGCAATCTTTTTGTATTCCACGACGATCATATACTTTTGCAATAATTCTTTGAACATGACACTGTTGAAGAAACAATTTTAAACTATTTTCAGAGCTTGTCATTTACTTGCAGTTCTTGATTATAATGAAGAATACTTTTGTAAAGTGACTTTTCTAAATTTGTCAGCGCGCCTTTTAAAGGAGGTTTGGAAGCTTTTTTGAATGGGTGTGACCAGTAGCGGAAGCCAGCAAGCGGGGGCCTAAGCCATATTCAAAATGTTGTGCAAGATGCTGAATAGCTTCTCTATGACTGATTTTCTCTTATTCCACTATCACCTCTAATTTGATTAAATATTTAGGCATGATACTGGAAGGATTTTAGTAGAGAGGGTGAATGGTCGACTTCTGTTCACTGAGAGACTTTTAGTAAAGTGTGATTCATCTTTAAAGGAGATCGCCTATAGGATGCTAGTGTGGCCCGTTGTTGAGTACTGCTCGAGTGTTTGGGATCCGCTGAAGGTAGTGTGTGTGTGGTTTGGGATCGTATGGGCGCCCAACGGCGAGTTTATCAGCGCCCTGACATTTATTAAAACAAACGAATGTTGATATGAACGAAAACTGTCGTACACGCATGCACACGAAACGACCACACAATGACTCTTATCGCACAGGAACTCTTACACGCACTAAAACCAATGAGGAGGCAAGACAGCCAATCAAGAAATTAAATCAGAGGGAAAACAAACCACAAAAGAGCTAAAAGAACAGCACAGGGAAATGTGACTGGCTGACTACTTACAAAAAAAGTGGGTGAGCCAGCCACCCTGCTGACACATTAAAAATTAAAAACGTGGGACAAGTCACAAAAGTTTAAAACGCGAACCACATTCGTTTGATCATTGCATAAAATAGACTGCAGACCCGCGGGCAAAACCGCTGCCGTCCGCTGGTCAGAAAAAAATAAATACAGTCCAACAAAATGTGGTGCACCGTGATCCGCACGCCACAGACACCACACATCGGAGGGTCCTCTTGCCGGAGTAAAAAGCCATGCGTCACAGAGCTGTGGCCGATGCGAAGACGAGTGGGGAGGACCTCGTCTCGTCGACGTGGCTGGAAAGAGGTACGCCACGGCCGAGTTGTGGCCTCGACGACACGGAGCTTGTCGGTCACTTCTACCCACTCATGTTCCCAGCGGCACATGACTTTATACCCCAACAGCGAGGTGAGGGCATGCGGGGGGATAGCGCACTAAAAGATCTGACGGTCACGACACGCCTCCTTGGCTGCTCGATCAGCCCTTTCATTCCCCAGAATTCCTACGTGTCCTGGTACCCAGCAGAAAGACACGTCCTTCCCCAGTCGCTGTAGATGGAAGAGGGCGTCGTGGACAGTCTGGGTTACTTTGTGTGCTAGGTTAAAAAAAAAGATAACGTAGCAATTGGGAGCCGGCTGCTACCTTCAGTTTGTTACCGGCAGGTTCGTACACACGCAAGTATTACGAAGATGCTTCGGGAACTGAAATGGGAATCACTGGAGGGAACACGAAGTCCTCGAGGAGCATTTTTGAGAAAATTTAGAGAAACCCAATTTGAGGCTGACTGCCGCCAACGTACACTTCGCGTAAGGACCACGAATATAAGATTAAAGAGATTAGGGCTCGTACAGAGGCATATACATAGTCGTTTTTCCTCGCTCTGTTTGAGAGCGGAACAGGAAAGTAAATGACTAGTAGTGTTAGAGGGCACCCTCCTCCACGCACAGCTCAATGACTTACTAAGCATGTATGTAAGTGTGGATGTAGATACACCGATCTTCGAGCTCCAGTTCTTCTACACTACTGGCCATTATAATTGTTACACCACGAAGATGGCGTGCTACAGACGCGAAATTTAACCGACAGGAAGAAGATGCTGCGATATGCAAATGATTAGCTTTTCAGAGCATTCACACAAGGTGGCGCCGGTGGCGACACCTACAACGTGCTGACATGAGGAAAGTTTCCAACCGATTTCTCGTACACAAACAGCAGTTGACCGGCGTTGCCTGGTGAAACGTTGTGATGCCTCGTGTAAGGAGGAGAAATGCGTACCATCACGTTTCCGACTTTGATAAAGGTCGAATTGTAGCCTATCGCGATTGCGGTTTATCGTATCGCGACAGTGCTGCTCGCGTTAGTCGACATCCAATGACTGTTAGCAGAATATGGAATCGGTGGGTTCAGGAGGGTAATACGGAACGCCGTGCTGAATCCCAACGGCCTCGTATCACTAGCAGTCGAGATGATAGCCATCTTATCCGCATGGCTGTAACGGATCATGCAGCCACGTCTAGATTCCTGAGTCAACAGATGGGCACTTTTGCAAGACAACAACCATCTGCACGAACAGTTCGACCACGTTTGCAGCAGCATGGACTATCAGCTCGGAGACCATGGCTGCGGTTACTGCTGACGCTGCATCACAGACAGGAGCGCCTGCGATGGTGTACTCAAGGACGAACCTGGGTGCGCGAATGGCAAAACGTAATTTTTTCGGATGAATCCAGGTTCTGTTTACAGCACACATCCGTGTTTGGCGACATCGCGGTGAACGCACATTGGAAGCGTGTATTCGTCATCGCCATACTGGCGTAATGGTATGGGGTGTCATTGCTTACACGTCTCGGTCACATCTTGTTCGCATTGACGGCACTTTGAACAGTGGACGTTACATTTCAGATGTGTTACGACCTGTGGCTCTACCCTTCATTCGATCCCTGCCAAACTCTACATTTCAGCAGGATAATGCACGACTGCATGTTGTAGGTCCTGTACGGGCCTTTCTGGATACAGAAACTGTTCGACTGCTGCCCTGGCCAGTACATTCTCCAGATCTCTCACCAGTTGAAAACGTGTGGTCAATGGTGGCCGAGCAACTGGCTCGTCACAATACGCCAGTCACTACACTTGATGAACTGTGGTATCGTGTTGAAGCTGCATGGGCAGCTGTGCCTGTGTACCTGTACACGCCATCCAAGCTCTGTTTGACTCAATGCCCAGGCGTATCAAGGTCGTTATTACGGCCAGAGGTGGTTGTTCTGTGTACTGATTTCTCAGGATCTATGCACCCAAATTGCGTGAAAATGTAATCACATGTGAGTTCTAGTATAATATATTTGTCCAATGAATACCCGTTTATCATTCGCATTTGTTGTTGGTGTAGCAATTTTAATGGCCACTAGTGTACTTTTCCTGCTGTTACCAGTTGATCATGTAGGGAAGTTCTACCAGTTTACTCTTTGTCATTTGCCACTCTGGAGGGGTCTGCGTCTGTGTAATATAATGAAGATCGAAAACATTACCTCCACTGCCTATCACTAAAGGAATTTATACAAGCGGAGCAGAGGTGACGGATTAGGATGCTGATGCAGGTGCAAGTGCTTCAGAGCAGTGCATTTAGCTCAGGTTTCTGGAGACCGGGTTTGCAGCAGACGGCGCCCGTGTGTTCCCACGTTGACGCAAAGACACCGTCATTTACGATTGCAGTGGGCAGCGGACAGTCGGGATTGGACTGTGAATCAATGAAAACTCGTCGCCTGGTTGACTGAATCACATTTCTTGTTACACCAGGACGATGTTCGTGTACCGATTTGCTGTCATACCAGGCCTACGGCTCTTCGGAACAAGCACCGCATCAAAGTCACAGGCTGATGACACAATATTATGCTTTAGGGGACATTCATCTCGGTTTCCATGGGAAACAGACAATCACGGCTCTTCAAAAATTTAAACCTGGCCAGCGCCAGATAATAAAATTTAAGGAAATCTGACAACGTTGGCAACGGCCGTGTTAGGCCCTGTAATACGTTAACCCAACAGCGCGAAACTCTCAAACTCACATTAATTAAAACAAAAAATAGGATAATATTTAAAAAAGCAAAATAAAACAAAATTATTACAGTTACGGCGACGGAGGCCCTAACAAGGTTACGGAACTTAATTCTCTGCGGCCCGTTGTGATGCAGGAGACGGCAGGCAAGGCTAAGACGATGTCGGTAGCCGATGCACACAGGCGGCCGGTCCACATGAGAACTATATCTACATCTGCTTCTAGTGATTACTCTTTTATTAACAGTAAAATGCGTGGCAGTGGGTTCAGTGGGGCCAACAGACTCGGTATCTTACACGTGTGTCACAGCGGCTGAAGGCTGGAACCGACTAAGCAGCGTCAAGTTGCGGCACCACCAGCCCCTTTCACAGTCTCCTGTAATCGGGTGTTTAGCCAGGAAAGGATTCCTTTAGCTGCACCACTTCTGCAAAAGTCGATAGCTCTCCACACAAAGAGTCACCAATCATTTATAAAAATTTAAATACACTCCTGGAAATTGAAATAAGAACACCGTGAATTCATTGTCCCAGGAAGGGGAAACTTTATTGACACATTCCTGGGGTCAGATACATCACATGATCACACTGACAGAACCACAGGCACATAGACACAGGCAACAGAGCATGCACAATGTCGGAACTAGTACAGTGTATATCCACCTTTCGCAGCAATGCAGGCTGCTATTCTCCCATGGAGACGATGGTAGAGATGCTGGATGTAGTCCTGTGGAACGGCTTGCCATGCCATTTCCACCTGGCGCCTCAGTTGGACCAGCGTTCGTGCTGGACGTGCAGACCGCGTGAGACGACGCTTCATCCAGTCCCAAACATGCTCAATGGCTTCCCACATGCCCACTATACGCCCTCGCTCAAAGTCCGTCAACTGCACATACGGTTCACGTCCACGCTGTCGCGGCATGCTACCAGTGTTAAAGACTGCGATGGAGCTCCGTATGCCACGGCAAACTGGCTGACACTGACGGCGGCGGTGCACAAATGCTGCGCAGCTAGCGCCATTCGACGGCCAACACCGCGGTTCCTGGTGTGTCCGCTGTGCCGTGCGTGTGATCATTGCTTGTACAGCCCTCTCGCAGTGTCCGGAGCCAAGTATGGTGGGTCTGACACACCGGTGTCAATGTGTTCTTTTTTCCATTTCCAGGAGTGTATTTTTGCCCTGTCAGATTTACTGCTGACAATTAGAACCAACAATACGATTGCTAGAATCACATGTTAGGCATTGCAGCCCCTTGATTCTGCCCAGCATCTGGAAGGAAGACCCAGGAACAGGAAACAAACCCAGACACCTTCAATATCGCCTTCTCCTGCCTTAGCACGTCTAACGCATTTAACCAGCTCCAAGCTCACTGGACCAACGGACTGCACAGTAACCCCATAATCCAAAGGCCAAGCGTCTAATCAATCAGAGTCTCCAAGAAACCAACTCTCCGTACATTAGTTCATACAAACTGAATCTGCAAATGAGAGGTTCAAATGGTTCAAATGGCTCTCAGCACTATGGGACGTAACATCTGAGGTCATCAGTGCCCTAGACTTAGAACTACTAAAACCTAACTAGCCTAAGGACATCACACACATTCATGCTCGAGGCAGGTTCGACCCTGCGACCGTAGCAGCAGCGCGGTTCCGGACTGAAGCACGTAGAATTGCTCGGCCACAGCGGCCGGCCAAATGAGAGGAAAATGATGTGAATGTACGAAGGAACTAAATTTTGACGCTCAAGGAGCACACAGGGCCATTGTTTAGAAAACAGACGTCCATGCAGGGCAGGAAGAAGAAGAAGAAGAAGAAGAGAGATAAAGGGTCCTTCAGAAACTAGAAATTATACCAGAACTGTCCATTATAATGTATGAAGCACAGGACAAAATATTGATGTTTTACTTGTGTAATCGTATTTCGTTGTTTACTTTTTGTTATTTTATTTTTGTACCTTTCTTGATTATATATATTAATATTATGATTTATTGTTGTATATTATTAAGAATAAAATTATTGTTATGTTTTCATGTCCTCCGGTTAGTCTCGAGTCATCCCTCGGGCATGGGTGTGTGTGTTGTTCTTAGCATAAGTTAGTTTAAGTAGTGTGTAAGGCTAGGGACCGATGACCTCCGCTGTTTGGTACCTCAGGAATTCACTCACATTTGAACATTTTTTTCATGTGTTCTGAGTATTTAAAGTAACATTTGATGATAGATATGTTTGCTCATCATAGCCCACTGACACTGATTTGTGGGAAAAGGGCCTATAATGTTTATCAGAAATATTATTTTTCACATTGAAAACATAGGTTAAAATGTCTAGTATTATAGAATGATTTACTCAGTAGTAGTACACACGCTAATACCCGTTTTGTCCTATCAGCCTTTCTTCCGGAAAATGTCTCAATTGTCCTAGACTGCTGTTGGGAGCAACAAAAATATGTGCACCGATGGAATTTTGAAATGTAAGTTGCATATCACGACGTGGTAAGCGCTATGTGCTGCGTTATCAGTTAAAACTCTCGAACTTCTACTCCAAATGATTGCAGGTTCAGGTCATACACAGACACTGGAAGTTTGTGACAAAGTCACGCCAATGGCGGATCGGTGCCACGTCAATATGTCACATTTCTCCCATAAAAGGCTGAAAAATGAAACTGACTATAAACTGGTAGGTAGCATAAATATCTGAACTGGTATGCCTCCTGGATATATGTGGTACCGAGGAAATGAAACACTCAGGGCGGACCGAAACTATCAATAGCATCGATTCCCACAATGGGCGGCTACAAAAGGTGTCTTTACCGCATGTTAGTGGTGGCGTCAACCAACCTCCTGATCAGGCTGTACTCGGCAACACGCCACAAATCCAACCACTAAACATCACGATGGAACAACGAGGAAAATCTCACTACCCCGGGCCCCAGTCAATAGAGTGGAACAGTCGCGAGCATCGGATTCCGGGGGCTCACGGACATCATGAGGAGAATAGGAGCTTCTCAAACTCCCTCAAGACAAAACAGAAACACTACATCGCAACACTCAATGTGAACACACTACTGAAGACGGGCAAGATGAAACAGTTCATGGATAATTTAGACAGGTTCAAGATGAAAATATGCGCACTACAAGAAACACGATTCCCAGATGAAGACCATTTCAACGCAGGGAACTACAGAATATACGAGGGAAAACCATCGGTA
The DNA here is from genome assembly GCF_021461395.2 of Schistocerca americana. NCBI lineage: Eukaryota > Metazoa > Arthropoda > Insecta > Orthoptera > Acrididae > Schistocerca > Schistocerca americana. The sequence continues at coordinate 441,089,999 of NC_060125.1, read as the reverse complement.
CACAGGAAGAACCTCAGGTTCTATGGCACAGGACTCGCAGTACACAGGACGATCACAGACACAGTAATGGACTTAACATCGCCTAACGAAAGAATCAGGACACTGACAATTAAATCGGCAAACAGGGCATACACGATCATAAACGCACACGAACCAACAAATGACTACAACAGGAAGGACCCGACTTCAACGCAAAACTAGGAAAAGAACAAAAATACAGACACATTACAGGAAGATACACACCACATCGTGACACAGACCTAAACGGGAGACACCTGATAGAATTCTGCGAGACCCATGATCTCAAAGTCATGTCAACGAACTTCAAGAAACCCATACAAAAATTAACGACATGGAAACTCCCAAATGGTAGAGATAATTACAGATCGACCACCTCATAACACAAAGAGAAGCACAGAGGGGAAAACCAGAACATCAACACACGAAAGGGCTTCTTTGACTCGGATCACCACCTGCTACAGACAAAGACATGCGTAATCCCTAAGGGGAAACAACGGAAAACTAAGATCTTTAGACAAGACTCAGAATATCTAACACTCAACCAAGAGAAAATACTGGAGAAAATTAAGATAGGAACAACGCAAAACTGGGAACAGCTGTCAGGAAAGCTTCAGGAAGCCATGAAATTAGCAGTAGCACCGAGAACCGTGAAACATCGCTGGTGGTACCACACATACGACCTAGCAATCGAAAGACGAGTCAACACATGGGAGAAGTTCAATAGCAACAAGATACTAGAAAACTGGCAAGAATTTCTCAAAACACAAAACAGAAAAGTAAAATTATCCGTAAAGAAAAACGAAACGACAAACAGAAACTAGAAGGGATAGAAGCAGACTTTACGAGGAACAACACGAGGAATTTCTACAGGGCGTTCAGAGAAAACATGATAAAATACTAAGCATCGAACCTCTGCTTTAGGAGACCGGACGGCACAACTAGAAACCATTACCAAGAAAAACTGTAACCTCCTAGCGAAGTACTTTGATAAACTCCTAAACGCAGGATCACCTACAGACAAACTGGACACAGAGGAGAAATCTTCAAGAGCCTCAAGAACAATAGAGCACTAGGAGAGGATGGAGTCATCGCGGAATTTGGAAGCTACGAGATCTCAAAGAACACATACACAACATCATGAAACTGATATGGGAAACAGAAGAGATACCGAAAGAATGGCGCACACCCATGTTACACCCTCTACACAAGAAAGGGGATAAGTCGGACCTAAACAACTACAGGGGCGTCTCGCTGTTACCTGTCACATATAAGATACTTTCGAAAGCACTGCTAAATAGATTAGAGAAGCAAACAGACCACTGATTGGAGAATACCAGGCTGGGTTTCGGAACCATAGGTCGTGCGCTGAAGAGATATGGAAACTTAAGATGATACTGCAGCACAAACAGAACATAATCATCACCTCCGTCGACTTCAAGAAGGCGTACGACTCAATAGACAGAGAAACCCACTTTAAAATCCTGAAAGTAGATAGGAAGACACTAACCATAATTCAGCCAACGCTAACAAACTCGACATCTAAAGTGAAGTTCTGTGGAGAGCTCTCAGGAAAATTCGAAATCAGAACAGTAGTCAGGCAGGGCGACGGCCTCTCGCCATTGTTATTCAACATAGTACTGGACAAAATAGTGAAGGAATGGGAAAAGACACAGAAAGGAATCCTGTATGGAAAAGCAGGAGTCAAATGCCTAGCGTTCGCAGACGATTTAGCCATCGTAAGGGTACGAGAAACAGAAACAATCAAGTGTCATAGAGGAACACGAAATCGCAGCCAAGACGGGACTACACATATCATACGAGAAAATACAGTTCATGAGCACCCAAAAACACAAATCACTACACACAAAATATGGGGCGCTATACAGAACAGAAAATTTCAGGTACCTAGGACGAACAATACAGATTACAGGAAGAAATAAATTATGTAAGGAAGAGAGAAGAGCGAAACTAGAGAAAGCGAGGTAGGGCCACTTGGCCTCCGGAGCCCGGTCTTTTTGCGACCGTGCATTCTCGCGATCACTACCGCCAGCAATCATGTACGGTTGCCACTTTCCTGCCACGTCTTTCTGCAGTATGACAGAAGAAACATCCAGCTTCTCGTCGTCCTGTTACACGACCTCGTTCAGACTCGTGAGATGTCACGTTAAAGGCATTCTTGACTAACATCAACAAACCATGTCGAATCTCAAAGTTATCTAACGCTCACGACCGTTACAGCTTGCATTTAAAGCAAACACGGTTTGCGTCTTCATAGTGGTGACAGTAGCGCCATTCTTATGCGGCTGGCGCGAAATCTGAATAGACGTCATCTTTCAGGTGTAGCAACACGCCTACCAACTTTCGTTAACGTCGCTTAACTCCTTCTTGCTGATGCAATTTTTTTTCCGTCGGTGTAATAAAAATCATGGAGAGGTGGCAAATTAAGAAACATTATCCCAGACAGTTTCTTTATGCTGAGCGCAGCTGCTTCGCGTCTCTGCAACACGATTTTGTAAACGTCTCTATGACAAGGCCTCTTCATAGCTCTATAGACGGCTACCGTCTTTGCCTACAGCCATTTGCGCTTCGCAGTTGAAAGCTGTCAAAAGCGCTGCCAGGTGTCAGGTATTTCCTCAGTTTGACTCGACTGTACGAGTGCCTTAGCGGTAAAGAATAAATCTATGGAACCTTCATGCATGATGCGGTAATTTGTCACGAGGTTCATTGTTTATGACGTCATATCTCCTGAGCTATGTGTGGTATCATGAAATAATTTTGTAGATGCGTTCAGTGGCATATATGGATACTGTATGCAAAACGTGTTGAGAATAAAATCAGTAGGAAAGAAGTAATAAAGTTAAATGTCCGACACAATGAGGCAGTTTTCCACGAACTTCAGTGGTTATGGCGTCATAAATCCTGAACTACGTGTGTTAGCACGATATACTTTTGTAGGTACATTTAGTAGCATATGTGGATACTGTCTCCAAAATTCAATGCGAATACAGTGGCACAGAAATAATACAGAAACGTCATGTATGATACGGTAGTTTTTCGCTCATGTCATTGTTTATGAAGTTATATCTCCTGGCCTATATTAGGTAGGCGGTTCTTATCCCCACTGTGAGTGATGCCTGACTGTAAAGGATTTGTGTATCAGGTTTGGTTGAAATCACTACAGGGGTTAGTAGATGATGTGGAACACACACACACACACACACACACACACACACACACACACACACATCCATTTTTGTAATATGAATTGATCACTAAAACTGATCATATATTACTTTTCATCTTACGAGAAACAAACAGTCTAGACGGCGTTTATTACTAAACTGTCATAATCAGTTTATGCTAAACTAGTTGTTATCTGTGGCTGCGTTTGCATATCAGTAGCTATTCAAGATGAGTGACGGTGAGCAAATAAGCTATTACATGTGCAGTAACAATGGCTGCCCTCACGAGTTTGCCGACGCCGGCCGGTGTGGCGATGCGATTCTAGGCGCTTCAGTCTGGAACCGCGCCACCACTACGGTCGCAGGTTCGAATCCTGCCTCGGGCATGGATGTGTGTGATGTCCTTAGGTTAGTTAGGTTTAAGTAGTTGTAAGTTCTAGGGGACTGATGACCACAGATGTGAAGTCCTATAGTGCTCAGAGCCATTTGAACCATATGAGCGAGTTTGCCTGTTCGGGTACCCACAGCTTAAGGTCTCCCCTCGCCCCCCCCCCCCCCCCTCCCACCATCCAGCCGCCCCGCCCCACTTACACCACGTCGCTGCCGAGTGGTGCATGCGGTGGGATGTTAGCAGCAGCTTGCATCTGAGCATCGTGCTATTGAAGTAGCTATACGTTATACAATTTATACATTATACAATGTATACATTATAAAATAAATTTAATAATTTCTTAACATTATGTTCACGGATGTAGAAAAAGATTCCACTCCGTACTTTATCCTCTCAAGGGGAGATATTTTCCTTTCTACAGTAGCCATGTTCTTCCTCAAGGTTCAAGCTACCTCCGTACAATGTTTCGTCGAAAACTGTTCAGCGGTTTAGGCTTGAAAAGGTAACAGAGTTACATTCGCTTTTATAATACAGGGTGGCGCAAATGAAAGTTGCTCAGAGAACAGAGTTCCGGGGTACAAGGAAACACTGCAGAGGAAAATAGAGTACTATACTACCTATAACAGATGTTGAGAGTTACCACCGTTCATCTCTTGGTATTTCTGGGCCCTGGTCAGCAAGTTGCTGGAGGCGGATCGAAGGTGGACTGCTGGAATTGCTGCAGTCTCGACCAAAATGTTCTGCTGCAGTTCTTGAGGACTACGGGGATTGTTGCGATGCACCTTCGACTTGAGGGCTCGCCATACAAAGTAATCGCACTCTGACGGATCAGGTGACCTGAGTGACCAGCAAGAACTGCGACCAGACTGACCTCTGCTAAACAACTCTGTCAGGCGTGAAGACAGTGCATATGTGCTCCAAGGTTCGGCCGGCTCTATGGCCAGTTGCTCCATCCTACTGGAAGTAACTGCAGGTCTTTTCCTCCTCCGCTAATGCCGCCACTACAAATGGTTTCAAAATGTCGCCAATAAAGCGCCGAAGCCAGCGTCTGATGAAAGAAGATGTGACCAATATTATGGCGTGCAGACACTGCACACCAAAATCCAACCTTCTGATCATGCAATAGTGTTTTCTCCGCTGCCCAGAACCTTTGATTCTGTGACTTGACGTAACCACTCAGGTGAAACCAGGCTTCGTCAGACGTAAAAAACATATCTGTATCCCAGGCCATTTATTGCACTGTCAGTGAACAGCCATTCACGAAACTGGAGGCGCTGAGGAGCATCTGTTGGTTTTAATGCATGAACAACAGACACTCGGTAGGGATGCATATGAGAAGTCCAGGTGGAGTATTTGTCTGCACGATCGATGTGATATTCCGGTGTCTTACCACCGGCGTAGGGTTGATATGGTGGAACACTGAAGCATTTTCTGGTGAACTGCAGCCACAGTTACTGGTGTGCGGGCACGTTTCGGATTATTTTTTGACTTGTTGAAAACAGATCCTGTCTGACATCATTTTCGGCCTAATCGTTGCATGACAGTCTTTGCTGGCATTTTGACACAATAAAATTTCTGAATAAACAACTGTCCACACCGTTTCCATGACTTTGTCCTCGCGTAACGTAACACAATGAACTCCTGCTGTTCCACTGTCAGTACCATCGTCCCCTTTGTCTGCTTCACTCACACTGACACAGCCCGCACTATGCTCTCAAGCGGTGTGGATCACGTGGCGGGCGCACACGCATGTGCATGTCATGAGGTGTGGTTATATGCATACATTCACGTCCAATCGTATCCTCTCGTCCGAGATTTAATAAGTATTTATTAGACCACCTTCAGATGTAAATCAATGACTGCTGATTGGAACGGCGTGTAGTAGTTGACGCCAATGGCAGCAAACTGAAGTTGGTATAACTCGGCCTAAACCGGCTACGACAGTTAAATAAAAAACGTCATCTAGACCGCTTCCTTCACATAATTATAAAATAAGAGCACTGTCAGACGAACATGCCCCCTTTTTTTTGAGTTTCATCTTGTTTCTGCTTTTGACACACAATTCATCAGCAGATGTCCATATTGACAAAGCAGCTTCCCAAATCCTCCAACTGCTAAGCATGCAGTTTTGCTTTCTTTCAGTTTCGTAGAATGGTTATAGCGTGACAGATCTGCCAAATTTAACACAGAAGAAACTACTTGTCCTACAACGATGTGAAATAACTGTCTATGTACGATAAGTTTTCTTCAATATATGTTGTATGAATGTGTGTATGAAGTAGTAGTCTGCACAATTAGAAGAACGTCTGTGTCGTTGTTGATTAACGTACACAAACAAATTTTCGGTAGACATCTCATTAAAGTAAATCTTCGCTGATATCGGTGTGTATCACAAGTTGCAGTATATGCCAAGTAAAGCAACACACATCCAGTCCGAGTCTCTTATCCTCGTGGAAGTACTGTCTCGTTCATACGACGAAGCGTCTTTGTCGGAAGTCGCCCGGGTCAATGTCCCCACGTAACATATGAATATGCAGAATCTCTTATCGTGTGGAAGTGTGTTGAGAGGCAGTACCACGGTGCGAAAAAACGTCGGAGGTCCGTGCTTACGCCACAGCTCTTGGAGGTTTTGTAGGGTCATCAAACAGTTACAAAGCAGTTAATAGTTTGTATCACACGAATTTATTACTTAAGGATGCTGAAATTTAAATGAACTGATAAGTAAAAAAATTTGTTTTTCGCAGAATAGGCGAGGAGAGAAACATTTAATAAAGACTAACTGAAAGCGGGAGAGGATGATAGTCTATCATTAACACATCAGGGAATAGCTTCCACGTTAGTAGAGAGAGCCGCAAATGATGACAGCTGCAGCTAAGACAGAGATCAGAATGTACACAACTCGTTTAGGACGCTGGTACACACCCTGTTCTGATATGAAGAATTCGGAAAGCAGTTTAAATCAAGGCGAGTCGCATTAAATCAGAAGAAGACTAATCTTTTCTTACCCCTTCACTATATAGTAAGAAAAAGTCTTCCACGTCGATGCTAGAAATTAATACATTTTAAAATAATCCAGATCGTGATTTTACCTGTTTCAAGAGCATTTTTTACTGTAATCAGTTGCTGCTGCTCCTCAGTTACTACATTAAAATCATCGCGTAAAATAATATGAAAAATGAAGACTGCATACAAACAATCAAGTTACAAGGACGAGGAATGATACGTTGTTCAACCAGCAGTTTGTAAATTTTCCTAAAATTTCGCTAAATAAGCTTATTTTTACTCAAATAATATACATTCTGTAAGCGGTGTTCCACATAGGTTAAGAGTGATACATTTTGAAAATATTGCCTGATGTGACGAATGATTTTATTTCACCACGACTTTCGACCATAAAAGGCACAGAGAAATGAACCTTTTTGGCAGTTTAAGAATAGATTTCAAGGAAATATTTTTGAAGCGAAAAGTAATTTGTACCCACTGGGGCGTTCAGTATTTGGAAATGGTGCATTGCACTGCACCCAGCTCTAAAACCGGTTCATTTCTTTGGTTTAATAACTTCCAATTTCCTGAATTGGGAGAGAAGCTTGATGGGAGTTATAATGGACAGAAATCTTGGTTCACTGCTGGCGAGAAATGCGACAGCTGGAATATACACAGCAGGAAGCCACACAAGTGATAACGGGGAAAGACTTAGTGTTTTCTTGAATGTGGTGTGGTTTTTGTATCACACGCAGGTTACTGGGTAGTTTGTTCTGCAAATATATTATTTAAAAAGATGTCGAGAAATATTTGGAGCTATAGGCTGGACATACAAAATTTTATATGGCATGGCATGAAGATGTTTCTGTGTTGTGGTCTACAGGTCGAAGACTGGTTTGATGCAGCTCTCTGTGCTAGGCTATCCTGTGCAACATATGATTCTATGGTTTGGGCATCCACAGCGTAGATACATGACAGAAATATTTCAGGTTTTTAAACTATTAAAACCATCGAAAAAATGTTTGGTAGCCAGCACACTAGCTTCTTTCGTTCACTCCGCGCGCCGGCAGTTTGAGACGTTTTGGTGGACTGGCCTTCCTACTTTCTCGCATAGTCTCGTCTCCAACATGTGACGTCTCTGGGCTCTTGTTGATTTTTCAACACTGGTGAGTATATGTTTTTCATCGAAACAGGGGTTCATTCCTTCTGGTTTTCTTCCGAGATCTTCTTTCGACTCCTTTTTGGGTCCATACCCGTAACTCCCAGTGCTTATGCACCTGCCTGTGCTCGCTACACTTTGGGGTTTTGATGTTTAATCTTGCAACCATCCAGTTTAGGCGGTTTTGGCATCTGAACGTAGGGAGACCGTATATTTTTAACGAACCTATGTTAAATTAGTTATATGAGCATTTGTTCCCCTGTCCTTACGTTTAAGTTCCTTGTTTTTACCGTTATTATACCTTCTAACTTATATTATTTTTTCATAGATGTATACAACTGGAAATGCGATTAAATCATCGCGAAGCTGGTTGTGTATGATCCTGTAATAAAGGAACAACTAACAGCTAATACGGCTACCAAACAGTATTTGGACGATTTAAATAGTTTTTTTTATTAAAATATTTGTGTCCTATGCAAGTGTCTTCACCTATGCATTACTACTGCAACCTACCTTTATTTTTATCTGTTTACTATATTCGAGTCTTCGTCTCTCTCTACAGTTATTACCCCCATCCGCTACACATTCCAGTACCATACTGACGGCACCCTGATGCTTCACGATATGATCGTTCAACGAACCCATTCTTCCATCAGATCGCGTCATAAATATCTCTTTTCCCCAATTCGATTCAGTACCTCCTAATTACTTACGCCATCTATCCAAATAATCCTCGGTATTCTTTCTTAACACCACATTTCAAAATCTTCTATTCTGTTCTTGCCTGAACTCTTCACTGTCCACGTTTCAGTTGTATTCAAGACCACACTTCAGGTAAATACTTTAAAAGAAGTGTTCCTAACATTTAAATTTAGGTTCTAGGCGCTTCAGTCGGGAACCGCACAACCGCTACGGTCGCAGGTTCGAATCCCGCCTCGGGCATGGATGTGTATGATGTTCCTAGGTTTAAGTACACTACTGGCCATTAAAATTGCTACACCACGAAGATGATGTGCTACAGACGCGACATTACACAGACAGGAAGAAGATGCTGTGATATTAAATGATTAGCTTTTCAGAGCATTCACACAAGGTTGGCGCCGGTGGCGTCACCTACAACGTGCTGACATGAGGAAAGTTTCCAACCGATTCATCGTACACAAACAGCAGTTGACCGGCGTTGCCTGGTGAAACGCTGTTGTGATGCCTCGTGTAAGGAGGAGAAATGCGTACCATCACGTTTCCGACTTTGATAAACGTCGGATTGTAGCCTATCGCGATTGCGGTTTATCGTATCGCGACATTGCTGCTCGCGTTGGTCGAGATCCAATGACTGTTAGCTTAATATGGAGTCGTTGGGTTCAGGAGGGTAATACGCAACGCCGTGCTGGATCCCAACCGCCTCGTATCACTAGCAGTCGACATGACAGGCATCTTATCAGCATGGCTGTAACGGATCGTGCAGCCACATCTCGATTCCTGAGTCTACAGATGGGGACGTTTGCAAGACAACAACCATCTGCACGAACATTTCGACGACGTTTGCAGCAGCATGGACATCAGCTCGGAGACCATGGCTGCGGTTACCCTTGACGCTGCATCACAGACAGGAGCGCCTGTGATGGTGTACTCAACGACGAACCTGGTTGCATGAATGGCAAAACGTCATTTCTTCGGATGAATCCAGGTTCTGTTTACAGCATCATGATGGTCGTATCCGTGTTTGGCGACATAGCGGTGAACGCACTTTGGAAGCGTGTATTCGTCTTCGCCATACTGACCTATCACCCGGCATGGTGGTATGGGGTGCCATTGGTTACGCGTCTCGGTCATCTCTTGTTCGCAATGACGACACTTTGAACAGTGGAAGTTACATTTCAGATGTGTAACGACCCGTGGCTGTACCCTTTATTCAATCCCTGCGAAACCCTACATTTCAGCAGAATAATGCACGACCGCATGTTGCAGGTCCTGTACGGGCCTTTCTGGATACAGAAAATGTTCGACTGCTGTCCCGGCCAGCACATTCTCCAGATCTCTCACCAACTGATAACGTCTGGTCAATGGTGGCGGAGCAACTGGCTCGTGACAATACGCCAATCACTACTCTCGATGAACTGTGGTATCGCGTTGAAGCTGCATGGGCAGGTGTACCTGTACACTCCATCCAAGCTCTGTTTGACTCAATGCCCAGGCGTATCAAGGCCGTTATTGCGGCCAGAGGTGTTTGTTCTGGGTACTGATTTCTCAGGATCTATGCACCCAAATTGCGTGAAAATGTAATCACATATGAGTTCTAGTATAATATATTTGTCCAATGAATACCCGTTTATCATCTGCATTTCTACTTGGTGTAACAATTTTAATGGGCAGTAGTGTAGTTCTAAGTTATAGGGGACTGATGACGTCAGAAGTTAAGTCCCATAGTGCTCCGAGCCATTTGAACCATTTAAATTTATATTCAGTGTTAACAAATATACCTTTTTCACGACTCTTTTACTTGCTAATCGAGAGTCTGCATTTTTTATCATTCCTACTCTGGCGATCATCAGTTACTTTACTGCCCAAATAGTAAAACTCACATTCTGCTATTAGTGTCTCATTTCACTCGTCACCTGATGTAATTCCGTAGTTTCCATTACACTCTCTGTACTTTGGTTGATATTCATCTTATAAAATATTTTTAAAAAACTATCCATTCCATTCAGTTGTTCTGCATGAGGCTGAGTATTTGATAAGCAAGGCAGGGAAGTGAGGAGCTTACTAATACGCTATTGATTAAGACACAGCGCACAAAAGTCATGCACCTTATAGAAGCTTTTTCTGTAGGCTGTCATACGGATTTTTCGACCTAGAAAGATGAGTAATGTGCAGAAGAACCAAAAGGAAACTGGACGAATCTATACCTAGAGAGAAACAGTTGAATTAAAAACTTCTTAATGCAAGGGTGCCGTCTTTCTCCTCTAGTTTTCAACTTGTATACCATGGAAGCCAAAAATTGTTCAAATGGCTCTGAGCACTATGGGAGTTATCTTCTGAGGTCATCAGTCCCTTAGAACTTAGAACTACTTAAACCTAACTAACCTAAGGACGTCACAGATATCCATGTCGGAGGCAGGATTTGAACCTGCGACCTTAGCAGTAGCGTGGTTCCAGACTGCAGCGCCTAGAACCTATCGGCCACCCCGGCCTTCACCATGGAAGCAATGACAAAAATAAAAGAAAAATCAATGAGTGGGATTGAAATTCAGGCTGAAGGTATATCAGTGTTAAGATTCGCTGATGACATTAACATCCTATTTGTCAGTGAGGAAGTTTTGCAGGACCAGTTGAATGGAATGAACTGTCTAGTTGGCGCAGAATATGGACTGTGACTATATACGGAAGTATCTAGGAACAGCAGAAATGAGATTACCGAGTAATTTAATGTTAAACACAATAAGAAAATATGCTATCTTGGCAGCAAAATCATGTATGAAGATAGCAGAATATAAGAAGCACACTGGCGCAGAAGGTATAGCATTCCCCGCCAAAACAAGGCGACTAGTATCAAACGTAGGTCGTAATCTGAGAACGAAATTTTTGCCTATTCAAGTACAGGACGCAACTTTGTATGTAGGAAACAAAGAAAGAGAGGTGGTGGTGGTGGTGAGTGTTTAACGTCCTGTCGACAACGAGGTTATTAGAGACGGAGCGCAAGCTCGGGTTAGGGAAGGATTGGGAAGGAAATCGGCCGTGCCCTTTCAAAGGAACCATCTCGGCATTCGCCTGAAACGATTTAGGGAAATCACGGAAAACCTAAATCAGGATGGCCGGAGACGGGATTGAACCGTCGTCCTCCCGAATGCGAGTCCAGTGTGCTAACCACTGCGCCACCTCGCTCGGTAAGAAAGAGAGGGTCAAAATGTTTGAGGTGTGGTGTTGCAGAAGAATTGGAATACATATGCACACTCACAATTATATACACTTGAGTTTACATTCTCTGTCTTACAAAACTGTGTGTTTCGTCCTTCCCTGCTCCCATTACTCTAAGGCCGTGTGATTCCCAACAGATGGTTCGCGGACCCCTAAAGGGGTCCGCAAGATGCTATTAGAATAAAAAATATATTAAATGTGTTTCGTATTATAACAGATTTTTAGTTTTGGCCGCTTCATGCATGAGCAGAGCTTTAGCGAACGCTAACTTCTGCGTCTAGCGTCTTCCTAGAGCCAAACTAGAATTAGATAGATGGAAATAGTTCTGCTGTATGCCGATAGACTACGCGCGCTGCCTGCTTGCAGCTGACAACTGACAGTCACTTTACACAAAAACTCGCATTTCAGACGACAATCGGCCATTGTTAATTTATTTCCAGTGCTTTCACAGACCGTATTGTTTACATATTCAATATTCTGTATTGAAACGGTAGTGTTTGTAAAGCGTTGTTTTTTGAGGAAGTTACAGTTCGCGTAGTTATAAATGGACCGTTGGTTAAAAAGTGCTTCGTTAAAACGAGGAAGGCCTACAGATGAAGAGGAAGATAATGCATTTGTTATACTAAACAACCAGATTTGAAGAGAAATATTTTGAGCAATAATCAAAAATTTAACAATAACAATTATGGCTAAATTGAAAAAGTTTTAAGCTCAATATTTTTTCAATAATGATTATGTCAATGTTTTTTCTAAGTACCAAAAATAGAAAACGTATAAAAAGACTATTAATTTGGCTTTTTTAGGTACTTGATACTGTGATATGACAAGGTACCAATAATGATCGATCAGGGGGTCCTCCAGAAAATTTTGTTGGGAACCCCTGCTTTAAGGCGTTAGATTGTTATTTGTTATATGGGTTGAATCTATGTTAGTGACAATGGGTGGCCGGATGCCCTTCCTAACGCCCAACTTTGATGATCGCAGCTTGATTCTTTCGAGGTAGTAATTAAACTTCTCGCAGTTCAGTTTCAATGCATTTGATCTTTCTTTCCAAGCTCCCTCTGAATCTAACCCCACGCATGTTGGCAGATTAAAGGTGACGGACAGCTCTTTTTAAGTAGTTTATGACTTTGCTTGGGTAGTTAGCGCCCGCAGGACGTTCCAGCTTGCGGCTTCCCCCTCACTGAAGTGTAATTAGAGCGGCCCACGGAGCGAAGTTGGCGCGCCCTTTCGCCGCCCGGCGGCCTGCAGTATTGATCTGGTCGCCGTTATCACCGGCCGTGGCGCACGATAAGCCCCCAGGGCCGGGGCGCGGACCACGGCCACACCTGCTGCCCTGTCGGCCCGCACTATATCACTCCGCGGAAGGAGCCTCAGCGCCGTCGCCCCGCGACTACAACCCGGGGCCGCGTCGCGTGCCGCCGCTACCCAGCCAGCACTGATTACCGCACGGCCAATTACAGACTTTCTACCCAGGCGGGCAGTGGTTACAAAGCTCAGATAAGCCACCTCGTTACAGCAGCGGCGAACTTCGAGGCCTCAACCTAAATCCAGCACAGGGCTCAGTTGCGCGGAAAAGTAAATCGGCAAAGAACAACGCTTGCTACTACTGTAAACTACACTACTCGCCATTAAAATTGCTACACCATGAAGAAATGCAGATGATAAAAGGGTATTCATTGGACAAATATATTATACTAGAACTGAATGTGATTACATTTTCACGCCATTTGGGTGGATAGATCCTGAGAAATCAGTACCCAGAACAACCACCTCTGGCCGTAATAACGGCCTTGATACGCCTGGGCATTGAGTCAAACAGAGCTTGGATGGCGTGTGCAGGTACAGATGCCCATGCAGCTTCAACACGATACCACAGTTCATCAAGAGTAGTGACTGGTGTATTGTGACGAGCCAGTTGCTCGGCCACCATTGACCAGACGTTTTCAGTTGGTGAGAGATCTGGAGAATGTGCTGGCCAGGGCAGCAGTCGAACATTTTCTGTATCCAGAAAGGCCCGTACAGGACCTGCAACATGCGGTCGTGCATTATCCTGCTGAAATGTAGGGTTTCGCAGGGATCGAATGAACGGTAGAGCCATGGGTCGTAACACATCTGAAATGTAACGTCCACTGTTCAAAGTGCCATCAATGTGAACAAGAGGTGACCGAGACGTACAACCAATGGCACCCCATACCATCACGCCGGATGATACGCCAGTATGGCTATGACGAATACACGCTTCCAATGTGCGTTCACCGCGACGTCACCAAACACGGATGTTGTTGAGTACACCATCGCAGGCGCTCCTGTATGCGATGCAGCGTCAAGGGAAACCGCAGCCATGGTCTCCGAGCTGATAGTCCATGCTGCTGCAAACGTCGTCGAACTGTTCGTGCAGATGGTTGTTGTCTTGCAAACGTCCCCACCTATCGACTCAGGGATCGAGACGTGGCTGCACAATCCGCTACAGACGTGCTGATAAGATGCCTGTCATCTCGACTGCTAGTGATACGAGGACGTTGGGATCGAGCACGACGTTCCGTATTACCCTAATGAACCCACCAATTCCATATTCTGCTAACAGTCATTGGATGTCGACTAACGGGAGCAGCACTGTCGCGATACGATAAACCGAGATCGCGATAGGCTACAATTCGACCTTTATCGAAGTCGGAAACGTGATGGTACGCATTTCTCCTCCTTACACGAGGCATCACAACAACGTTTCACCAGACAACGCCGGTCAACTGCTGTTTGTGTATGAGAAGTCGGTTGGAAACTTTTCTCATGTCAGCACGTTGTAGGTGTCGCCACCGGCGCCAACCTTGTGTGAATATTCTGAAAAGCTAATCATTTTCATATCACAGCATCTTCTTCCTGTCGGTTATATTTCGCATCTGTAGCACGTCATCTTCTTGGTGTAGCAATTTTAATGACCAGTAGTGTAGCAATACGGTGCCCTGTGTAAATTTCTTTCTTTAGCATGGTGAAGGACTTACTGATTTCTGAGTGCTTTTGTGTGCGTCGGAAGACACAATGTATTGGGGCTGAGTTGGGTGAACAGGAAATATTACGGAGAACGGCACTGTGTGTGGAGACTGGCATTGACTTTGTGCAACTCAGACTGTCGCGGCGTCTGAGGGGGCCGCTAAGCACTGCCCAGTTTATTTGCTTGGGCAGGCGATTGAGCTTCCAGGGGCAAAGAGACGCTACGAGCTCAGGCGAGACCTGTTTTCTCGTGTTTTGCAGACTGGCTTTGTAGGCAGCCATTGGCTGCTTTGAAAAGCATGAGGTGCACAAAATAATGGGCTAGGCTCGTGAGCAGTATATCGTAATTCCGGAGGCCCTCTGATGTGAGGCTAACTCTACGGGTGCCAAGATACGGGACTGGCTCCGTAAAGTGTGACATCCTGAGCATAGACCTCGTGCGAACAGTGTTTTGCGATATGATTGGCTTCCTAAGGTGATTTGCTGCTTTCTAGGGATTCTCTGTGCTTGAAGGAATCCTCTGTCTTAGCCCGTGGTAATTTTTTAATTCTGCTATTGGAAACAGGCGCTATTTGGAGGGAAAGAAAGAGCACAGGGCACGAAGGAAAGCCAAATGTCAACTTCGATGGGCAGACTTCGGTCAGTGGTGGACCACAAAGTTTCACCCGTGGACTAATGGCCTTCCGTGGAGATTAGTTGAGGGGACAAAACTGGAGGTTATCACTATGGTCCTTGTCTTCTCTAACGAGCCACATCGACGCCAGCGGAGTTCGCCTCTGCCCACTAGAAATTCATGGTGAGCATTAAAAGTTGAACCTGTGAACTAGATCGTTCTGTTCCGCTTTGTGAAATTTCACACAATTGCCCATCTCAGATTCAACGTTCTTGCGTTGAATGGACATGTATGTTTGATTTAATCAGTCACCAAGCTTTGAGCAACTGTGTTTCTCGACAGGAATTTGCGGGTTTAAATTTAGGTCTCAGATCAGGATTGGAGTCAAATGGGTACAGTTTTGCCAGTCTTCTGTCGGTCTGATTCGACCTGCCGCAAGTTCATCTCCTGTGCAAATCTCTTCATCTCAAAGTAGCCCTTGCAACATACGTCCTCAAATATTTGCTGGATGTATTCCAATCTCTGTCTTCCTATACAGCTTTTGTCCTCTACGGCTCCCTCTATTACCATGGAATTCATTCCCTGATGTCTTAACAGATGCCCTATCATCCTGTCCCTCCTTCTTCTCAGTGTTTTCCTCATATTTCTTTCCTCACCGATTCTGCGCAGAACCTCCTTATTCCTTACCTTATCAGTCTACCTAATTTTCAACATTCTTCTGTGACACCACGTCTCAAATGCTTCGATTCTCTTCTTTTCTGCTTTTCCCACACAACATTTTTCACTACCACACAGTGCTGTGCTCAGAACGTACATTCTCAGATATTTCTTCCTCAAATTAAGACCGATGTTCGATATTGGTAGACTTCTCTTTTTTTTTACTTTTTTTATGTCCTCCTTGCACCGACCATCATGGGTTCTTTTCCTGCCTAGGTAGTAGAATTCCTTAACGTCATGTAGTTCTCATTACTTTTGTATTTCTTTCATTTACTCTCAGTCCATATTCCTAGAACTGACATATGATTACATTTTCACGCATTTTGAGTGCATAGGTCCTGAGAAATCAGTACCCAGAACAACCACCTCTGGCCGTAATAACGGCCTTGATACGCCTGGGCATTGAGTCAAACAGAGCTTGGATGGCATGTACAGGTACACCTGCCCATGCAGCTTCAACACGAAACCACAGTTCATCATGAGTGGTGACTGGCGTGTTGTGACGAGCCAGTTGCTCGCCCACCATTGACCAGAGTTTTCAATTGGTGAAAGATCTAGAGAATGTGCTGGCCAGGGCAGCAGTCGAACATTTTCTGTATCCGGAAATTCCCGTACAGGACCAGCAACATGCGGTCGTGCATTATCCTGCAGAAATGTAGGGTTTCGCAGAGATCGAATGAAGGGTAGAGCCACGGGTGGTAACACATCTGAAATGTAACGTCCACTGTTCCAAGTGCCGTCAATGCGAACAAGAGGTGACCGAGACATGTAACCAATGGCATCCCATACCATCACGCCGGCTGATACGCCAGTATGGCGATGACGAATACACGCTTCCAATGTGCGTTCACCGCGATGTCGCCAAACACGGATGCTACCATCATGATGCTGTAAACCCATCACATATTCACAGTAGGAATAGATGTTGACACACGAGCATACTTTACATCAGCAACAATAATTATTGCTGTACCTACAGGCAGAACCTGAATTCATCCGAAAAAATGACGTTTTGCCATTCGACCACCCAGGTTCGTCGTTGAGTACACCATCGCAGGCGCTCCTGTCTGTGATGCAGCGTCGAGGGTAACCGCAACCATGGTCTCCGAGCTGATAGTCAATGCTGCTGCAAACGTCGTCGAACTGTTCGTGCTGATGGTTGTTGTCTTGCAAACGTCCCCATCTGTTGACTCAGGGATCGAGACGTGGCTGCACCATCCGTTACAGACATGCGGATAAGATGCCTGTCATCTCGACTGGTAGTGATACGAGGCCGTTTGGATCCAGCACGGCGTTCCGTATTATTCTCCCGAACCTACCGATTCCATATTCTGCTAATAGTCATTGGATCTCGACCAAAGCGAGCAGCACTGTCGCGATACGATAAACCGCAATCGCGATAGGCTACAATCCGACCTTTATCAAAGTCGGAAACGTGATGGTACGCATCTCTCCTCCTTACACGAGGGATCACAACAACGTTTCACCAGACAACGCCGGTCAACTGCTGTTTGTGTATGAGAAATCGGTTGGAAACTTTCCTCATTTCAGCACGTTGTAGGTGTCGCCACCGGCGCCAACCTTGTGTGAATGCTCTGAAAAGCTAATCATTTGCATATCACAGCATCTTCTTCCTGTCAGTTAAATTTCGCGTCTGTAGCACGTCATCTTCTTGGTGTAGCAATTTTAATGGCCAATAGTGCACCTCAATTGAAAGTTTTTCATAAAAAATGGAATCTGCAAGATCTGGAGCAAAATTTTAACAAAGCAGTCCAATCTAAATTAAAATAACATTACCTTTATCTCTACTTTTGCGTTATGTCGTAATCTGTTCAACAAATCTAGTTATTTTATTTCTGTCCCAGTTACAATTTATTTCGCCTCTACGTGTGTAAATGTTTGACAGCTGATTGTATAATTGGGAATGTAGACAATCTGTGGCACCTGATGAAAAACTGATTCTGTTGTTTATTTTCAGTTGAATTGTGATTGCGTTGTAAGTTCGTCGCTATCGTTTCATAAAATGAATTAGGTTCCGTTCTTTTATCTCAAACAAATTTAATTATTTACCTGTGAAATACTATGAGCTGAAGTGACAAACGATTGTGCATTAACAACAAAGCGATTCAACTATCGAAACTCAGTTGGACTGTGATTATTCACACTGCATATTTATTGCAATCGACACATTTCATTTGGGTTCACACAAGTTAATCGCACTGAAATGCGAAAAAAAGGCAC
Organism: Schistocerca americana; assembly: GCF_021461395.2. NCBI lineage: Eukaryota > Metazoa > Arthropoda > Insecta > Orthoptera > Acrididae > Schistocerca > Schistocerca americana. Next base: position 441,071,787 of record NC_060125.1, on the reverse strand, counting down.
AACAATTAAGGCCGCACAATTCTCAGTGTTACAATCCAAAGAAATTTTCGATCTAATGGAACTGCAGAGCAACACGAAGAGTGTGTTGAAATGAACTGAAGCCTATACATTAAACACCTTCAGCACGTACAAAAAAATAAAGAGAAATTGCAAACGAATATGATATGCATCTAATGAGAGGTCATCGGTCACTAGAAACCAGTCGCACGACAAGGAATTTGAATAATCGTGCAAAAAACAATAAAGTGTTACGTTGATACTCGCCGAGCTTCATTCGGTTAAAGCGTGAAAATTGATGTCTTTGCAGACCGATCCGTTGTGATAATCGTTGTGTGCCGACATTTCAAAGCATCGAAATACAGCTTGCGTTACGCAAGTAGCAAAGTCAGATTGGCACCACTGTTCCCGCCACTAGAGCCACTGGTCTCTGGAACAGGAACAGATTCCAGATATTTCCTAACACAACTCCAGAAATACAACAGTCGCTTCCAAATGACCTCATTTGGAGCCGAAAATGTGGTTCGGGACAATTTCATGACCACTTTCAAGGCAACTGTAGCACAATCATCAAAATGATTCAAATGGCTCTGAGCACTATGGAACTTAACATCTATGGTCATCAGTCCCCTAGAACTTAGAACTACTTAAACCTAACCAACCTAAGGACTTCACACGACACCCAGTCATCACGAGGCACAGAAAATCCCTGGCCCCGCCGGGAATCGAACCCGGGAACCCGGGCGTGGGAAGCAAGAACGCTACCGCACGACCACGAGCTGCGTACGCACAATCATCTTTCACACCATTTGACACTTCCGCACGATATATATTTATATCATTCAGCAGTTTCACGCAACATCATCATTCGACAACAACGTTATTATCATTATTATAAGTTAGTCGAAACAAAGCATTTCTTTGTTTTGTTTGAATATCTATCTTGCAATTAAAATCAAAACGTAAATTAAACGTTTCTGAATCATTGTGATTTAAATTTAATGAAAAAAATAAATCATGTGGTTGATATGAACTTCTGACTTTAATCAGCTGAGCCTTAAATTCTAATACAAAACTGCTTGGTTTCAAGTCAATCACATTCCAGGTACATCACACGTTTGCAACATACCAGCGTTGTAATGTGAATAAAATTCATCTCGCATGTAAAGTTTCGCACTGGTGTACTTCTGAGTCTGTTCCTACTCAAACTGAATATTCATGGACACAAATGTTAACAGATCAGATATGACTCAAAAACACGTTTTTTTCCCATTTTTACTTTGTTTCCTTATTTCCAATTGCTTTTCACAAATCCACTGATCGTTCACAAACAGAACTATTGAAATTTGGACACGACAACGTCTGTCGGGTCAGCCAGTAAAAAATAAACACGAAGATGACGTGCTACAGACGCAAAAATTAACCGACAGGAAGAAGATGCTGTGATACGCAAATGATTAGCTTTTCAGAGCATTCACACAAGTTTGGCGCCGGTGGTGACACCTACAACGTGCTGACATGAGGAAAGTTTCCAGCCGATTTCTCATACACAAACAGCAGTTGACCGGCGTTGCCTGGTGAAACGTTGTTGTGATGCCTCGTGTAAGGAGGAGAGATGCGTACCATCACGTTTCCGACTTTGATAAAGGTCGAATTGTAGCCTATCGCGATTGCGGTTTATCGTATCGCGACAGTGCTGCTCGCGTTGGTCGAGATCCAATGACAGTTAGAAGAATATGGAATCGGTGGGTTCAGGATGGTAATACGGAACGCCGTGCTGGATCCCAACGGCCTCGTATCACTAGCAGTCGAGATGACAGGCATCTTATCCGCATGGCTGTAACGGATCGTGCAGCCACGTCCCGATCCCTTAGTCAACAGATGGGGACGTTTGCAAGACAACAACCAACCATCAGCACGAACAGTTCGACGACGTTTGCAGCAGCATGGACCATCAGCTCGGAGACCACGAGTGCGCTTACCCTTGAGCTGCATCACAGACTCATCGACGAACCTGGGTGCACGAATGGCTCAAATGGTTCAAATGGCTCTGAGCACTATGGGACTCAACTGCCGAGGTCATTAGTCCCCTAGAACTTAGAACTAGTTAAACCTAACTAACCTAAGGACATCACAAACATCCATGCCCGAGGCAGGATTCGAACCTGTGACCGTAGCGGTCTTGCGGTTCCAGACTGCAGCGCCTTTAACTGCACGGCCACTTCGGGTGCACGAATGGCAAAACGTCAATTTTCGGATGAATTCAGGTTTTGTTTACAGCATCATGATGGTAGCATCCGTGTTTCGCGCCAACGTGGTGAACGCACATTGGATGCGTGTATTCGTCATCGCCATACTGGCGTATCACCCGGCGTGATGGCATGGGGTGCCACTGGTTACACGTCTCGGTCACCTCTTGTTCGCATTGACGGCACTTGGCACAGTGGACGTTACATTTCAGATGTGTTTCCACCCGTGGCTCTACCCTTCATTCCCTCCCTGCGAAACCCTACATTTCAGCAGGATAATGCACAACCGCATGTTGCAGGTCCTGTACGGGCCTTTCTGGATACAGAAAATGTTCGACTGCTGCCCTGGCCAGCACATTCTCCAGATCTCTCACGAATTGAAAACGTCTGGTCAATGGTGGCCGCGCAACTGGCTCGTCACAATACACCAGTCACTACTCTTGATGAACTGTGGTATCGTGTTGAAGCTGCATGGACAGCTGTACCTGTACACGCCATCCAAGCTCAGTTTGACTTAATGCCCAGGCGTTATCAAGGCCGTTATTACGGCCAGAGGTGGTCGTTCTGGGTACTGATTTCTCAGGATCTATGCACCCAAATTGCGTGAAAATGTTCAAAAATGTTCAAATGGGAGTGAAATCTTATGGGACTTAACTGCCAAGGTCATCAGTCCCTGAGCTTACACACTACTTAACCTAAATTATCCTAAGGATAAACACACACACCCGTGCCCGAGGGAGGACTCGAACCTCTGCCAGGACCAGCCGCACAGGCGTGAAAATGTAATCAGATGTCAGCTCTAGTATAGTATATTTATCCAATGAATACCCGTTTATCATCTACCTTTCTTCGACGTGTAGCAATTTTAATGGCCAGTAGTGTAAGTAAATACGGCGAAAATTTCTCGACTAATTCTTTATAATCTTTTAACTGCACCATTCCCAGCCTGCGTCAGAATGATCTCTGTCAAGAATTTGCATTAGAGTGGGCTTGAAGATGGTGTCTCCGTGATTTTATTGTCTCGGAGGAGACACAGTGAAGTACCTACTGTGGTAAAAAGTAATTTCTGCACCCAACCTTAGTGGTGAGGCTGTGCGGACGGAGGAAGACTTCCTAGTAGTGCTTAGGTTGGATATTCGGGGGGGGGGGGGGGGGGGGGGTGGCAACAGTTGGGAAAGGCAATAAAAGTCCTCCTTAGTGTGCTGTCACCTAGTGGCACAGATGTAAACTTGCTGTTGAGTGGTTAGGGCTAACTGTGTACGCTGTGGGCTGTGAACATTGTTAATCAAATCTGCATGTATTTGGCCCATAAGGCAATTACGTCACACCAGCTGCGCTTGCGCAAAAGCTCCTTAAAACGTGCACAACTGAAGGTGTGTTCGCGATCCTGATGCCAAGTTTCACTGAGTCTAGAGGAGAAATGCAGCACAGTGCAGTAGACTTAGAGCCATGTATTTCAGATTACAGCATCTACGTCACGTTTAACAGCGTTCAAAGAAAAATAACCAATAAATCCGCAAGGTGTCTAGAGTTAGGGTGTTCATGTGCTCGTACACAACAGCTGTCATTGATTATGTCCTATTGACTCCACCGTCATCCAGAGAACTGGAAATTTACGACTGAAAAATATTTAGGTAACTTATTTAGGGAAATAAAATTTCCATCAGCCAGTGAAAACAATTTTTGAGACCAAGTTACAGACATTCTAACCTGACTGCTATACGAAAATGAGGGACGGATGTACGTTTTTAGGTATTCAGGTGGCTACCTGTTTTTGTGAATGCCAGTGAGATGGGGTGAGAGGGCTTAATTGGTACGTGCAGCTGCGGTTCAATGGGTCTAATTACCTAGCTGTAGGCAGCCATGTACAAATTTTAATCACACGTGGATTGCATTTTTTTAAATAATGACACATCTCGTATTTCATATAACAAAAGCCATTGCTACCACGGGCAGTGTACGCCTGACGCACCGCTATGTAGCTGGAGCGACTGTATAAAATGTAGTGGCGATGGGTTTCACCTGTCGGAGCAAATTCATTAAAAAGTAAAAAAGTATAAAGTTTAGAAAGCTTCCCTTATTTTTCCCGTAACCCGAAATTTACACGCTGACTGCGAATTCTTTGATATCAGCTGTATTAGGTACAGATCTACTACCAAGTAGTGTTCTATGAATATCTGTGCCGTATCAGGACTGTAACATGGATTTTCATATATCACTACTGGGTATTAGGTCTATAACTAATGCAGCTGATGTCAAAGAATTCGCAGTCAGATAATTAATTTCGAAGTATTTCGTACAGCTGTGGATCGTGAACAGTGTCTGTTCTTCCAGACATGCGTGTAAGTTTTCCCACATCTTGCGAGGGAATCCGTACATAATTTTAGTAGCTACTTCATTGTATTTAAGTAAACGAATGAACATTACGTGCACACCCACTGTCAGTTATGAACTAACGTGTAGTTGCTAGATTTCAAATTCACTGCAGACGCAGTGGAAATGAAGGAAGATGCAAAAAGGAGTGAAGAAATCGAGAATAGGTGGCAGTGGGCCAAGATTGCTTCAACATTGGAGAGCTTGCGGTATCAAACTTTCGTATAGAACTGAAGGGCCGGCCGCGGTGGTCTCGCGGTTCTAGGCGCGCAGTCCGGAACCGCGCGACTGCTACGGTCGCAGGTTCGAATCCTGCCTCGGGCATGGATGTGTGTGATGTTCTTAGGTTAGTTAGGTTTAAGTAGTTCTAAGTTCTAGGGGACTGATGACCACAGATGTTAAGTCCCATAGTGCTCAGAACCATTTTTAGAACTGAAGGAAGAACGTTTACGGTCTAAACGCCAAGGACAAGAAATCGACAGAGATGGTCACAGAACAGGGGGAGAAATTTCAGAAAGTGTTCGTATGGAATTTTGTATAGAAAAGAAATGGAAAGAACGGGAAAACTGGAGATGATGAAGTGTCTGAAATGTTACGCTACATATAAATAATAGATAGGATGTATTACGAAAGTAAAACGAACAGGGGAGAGCAAGCTAACGGAACTTCTTGTAAGAAGAAGTTACAGGACGATGGTAGGAGATGACAAAGACGTAACGAATCAAATAATAGATAAAAATGAAGGATGGGTTAACTTCTAGTTTCTGTATGTCCATCCTTCTGCCTGAAGGTTTAAGGGCCATTTATTTACGTAATAAAATGGAACAAAATGGTTCAAATGGCTCTGAGCACTATGCGACTAAACTTCTGAGGTCATCAGTCGCCTAGAACTTAGAACTAATAAAACCTAACTAACCTAAGGACATCACACACATCCATGCCCGAGGCAGGTTTCGTACCTGCGACCGTAGCGGTCGCACGGTTCCAGACTGTAGCGCCTAAAACCGCTCGGTCACTCCGGCCGGCAAATGGAACACCTACAGCCTTCCTTACGATGTTATTTATTATATGGCTACCAGTTTCGGTACTCCAGTACACCATCGTCAGGCCATAACTGGTTAACTCCAATCGTATCTACGATTCCAACAGTGGTCTACATACACTCCTGGAAATTGAAAGAAGAACACCGTGAATTCATTGTCCCAGGAAGGGGAAACTTTATTGACACATTCCTGGGGTCAGATACATCACATGATCACACTGACAGAACCACAGGCACATAGACACAGGCACAATGTCGGCACTAGTACAGTGTATATCCACCTTTCGCAGCAATGCAGGCTGCTATTCTCCCATGGAGACGATCGTAGAGATGCTGGATGTAGTCCTGTGGAACGGCTTGCCATGCCATTTCCACCTGGCGCCTCAGTTGGACCAGCGTTCGTGCTGGACGTGCAGACCGCGTGAGACGACGCTTCATCCAGTCCCAAACATGCTCAATGGGGGACAGATCCGGAGATCTTGCTGGCCAGGGTAGTTGACTTACACCTTCTAGAGCACGTTGGGTGGCACGGGATACATGCGGACGTGCATTGTCCTGTTGGAACAGCAAGTTCCCTTGCCGGTCTAGGAATGGTAGAACGATGGGTTCGATGACGGTTTGGATGTACCGTGCACTATTCAGTGTCCCCTCGACGATCACCAGTGGTGTACGGCCAGTGTAGGAGATCGCTCCCCACACCATGATGCCGGGTGTTGGCCCTGTGTGCCTCGGTCGTATGCAGTCCTGATTGTGGCGCTCACCTGCACGGCGCCAAACACGCATACGACCATCATTGGCACCAAGGCAGAAGCGACTCTCATCGCTGACGACGACACGTCTCCATTCGTCCCTCCATTCACGCCTGTCGCGACACCACTGGAAGCGGGCTGCACGATGTTGGGGCGTGAGCGGAAGACGGCCTAACGGTGTGCGGGACTGTAGCCCAGCTTCATGGAGACGGTTGCGAATGGTCCTCGCCGATACCCCAGGAGCAACAGTGTCCCTAATTTGCTGGGAAGTGGCGGTGCGGTCCCCTACGGCACTGCGTAGGATCCTACGATCTTGGCGTGCTTCCGTGCGTCGCTGCGGTCCGGTCCCAGGTCGACGGGCACGTGCACCTTCCGCCGACCACTGGCGACAACATCGATGTACTGTGGAGACCTCATGCCCCACGTGTTGAGCAATTCGGCGGTACGTCCACCCGGCCTCCCGCATGCCCACTATACGCCCTCGCTCAAAGTCCGTCAACTGCACATACGGTTCACGTCCACGCTGTCGCGGCATGCTACCAGTGTTAAAGACTGCGATGGAGCTCCGTATGCCACGGCAAACTGGCTGACACTGACGGCGGCGGCGCACAAATGCTGCGCAGCTAGCGCCATTCGACGGCCAACACCGCGGTTCCTGGTGTGTCCGCTGTGCCGTGCGTGTGATCATTGCTTGTACAGCCCTCTCGCAGTGTCCGGAGCAAGTATGGTGGGTCTGACACACCGGTGTCAATGTGTTCTTTTTTCCATTTCCAGTAGTGTAGTAAAACTTGTATTTTGTTAAGCTACTCATTTATTTGTACTTCCTTATATACGTGCACTTATTGAATGCACTCACTACAGTAATTGGTTTGTGTATTTTATTTTTTATTGATCTCTTAACTTATATTAATTGATGTTTGGTTGGTGTTTACCGTGTCTTCTGCGGTCTGTTTGTGTCCCAGTTTCTGCGGGTTGGGGTGCGTGGGTGCGGCGCCATGTCCCGCTGCAGTGCACAGAATCTGTGACGTGCCGTCTAATGGGAAGTGACTCCCGGTTGAGCCCCGACGTTTAGGTGTTGTTTGGACGGCTGGTCGGCTGCTTCCGGCATTTAAGTTAAGTCACCCTTGCCCAGGGCAGCCTGGGGTCACTGCCCGCTTGATAAATATAACCTATTTTATGTGTTGATTTTTTTCCTTTAAAAAAAGGGATTTTAAATTTCTGCCCGCATCTCGTGGTCGTGCGGTAGCGTTCTCGCTTCCCACGCCCGGGTTCCCGGGTTCGATTCCCGGCGGGATCAGGGATTTTCTCTGCCTCGTGATGGCTGGGTGTTGTGTGATGTCCTTAGGTTAGTTAGGTTTAAGTAGTTCTAAGTTCTAGGGGACTGATGACCATAGATGTTAAGTCCCATAGTGCTCAGAGCCATTTTTTAAAAAATATTTCTTTTGATGCCATTTTTTAAAATCAGCTCCTTACTGTAATTTATTTGAAATCTCTGTGGGTCATCTCTTTAAGTCTGTTTGTAATTGTTATCTGCTCTCTTGCTTGAGAAGCAAGATATCTGTAATATTTTATAAAAAGATGTCCACGTTGTCTCTTACCTGTTTTGAATAAACAATGAATTTGGTAGTTGTTGTTTAAGTAGTGACATTACATGGGCCTTGACCTCCCATCCTAAGTGTACCCCTCATCCCCACTTCCTAGGTAACAATAGGTGGTCCATTTTATTACATGGGCTAATTTCTAGTTGATGGTTGTTTCAGGCGCATAAAATGTTACCCACCCCTCTTTTCTTCAGTGTCGGCTATAAATTCATCTTCCCAGAATGTGGTATAGTAGTCAGTTAGTGCCAGTAAATAGCAAATTATAGGCTGAGCCGCATAGGATGTAACAATGGTAATTATTCACGGATATGACTGGGACGGTTACTTGAAACAAAAAAAAAGATCTGTTAAACTCAAATGCCTACCTTAAGAGCAATGAGCACTTGTTTAGTAGAAGAGATGTGATCCACAGTAGCGAAGATTAGCAAGTGCTCATAGCTCTTAAGATATGCACTGTAGAGCCCTTGTTCACTGGACATTTTTTCTTTGTTTGGGTCCCTACTACCATCTCTCAGGCCAACGGTCTCGCCGCAATGGTAACACCGGTTAGCGTCAGATCATCGAAGTCAAGCGCTGTCAGGCTGGGCCAGAACTTCGATGGGTGACCATCCGGTGTGCCGAGCACTGTTGGCAAGCTGTGTGCACTCAGCCCTTAAGAGGCAAATGAGGAGCTACTTGATTGAGTAGCGGCTCCGGTCTCGGAAACTGACATACGGCCGCGAGTGCGGTGTGCTGACTACATGCCCCTCCATATACGCATACAGTGACGCCTACGGGCTGAGTGAGGATGACACGGCGGCCAGTCGTTACCGTTGGGCCTTCGTGGCCTGTTCGGGAAGAGTTAGTTGAGTTGTTACCTACTCTCAGAGTATGGAAAGCAGCAGAAGAGATTCGTTTCACTGTCTCGATGATGAAGTGCTAATAGCTAATAAGGCATGCATTTTAGAGCCCACGTTTACTAAACGTTTTGCTTCGAATGATCGTTCTCGTTATATCTCTGAATACTTCCGATTCCTCCTGTGACACCCTGTCGAAAGCAGCTGTTCAGCAAATTATAGTACGCTTGAGCGTAGATAATTTCGATGATTAGTAATGATCAACCGAGATAATAAAGCAAGTATGATTTTCAAATATAACGATATGCTCCTTTCACGACATTTCAGAGCGCTAGGAAATATGACAATAATGACGTTGCTCTTGTTGTTGTTAGTGCTGAAACAATTTTCAAAATAATCTGACAAATGATTTGTAGTTGAAAGGGATGGCTGCCGGAATCTGCTATCCAGCAAAAAGATTACAAATGTTTACACTGCGAGAGGGGATTTCAGCCACCTCGGCTCTCAATTTTAGCTCAATTCTCAGATTATTTTATGAAATGTTTCAGCACCAAACTCTGTTGTTATATTGTGGTACTCGTCTTTTTCAGGACTTTGATACGTCGTTAAAATACATTATTCCCTTAAAAAAATTTATTCAATATTTCGGTTGAAAGAGGGCGGACAAAATAAAAGTGACCAAAAAGTATTTCATGCGCTTTAAGATAGGCAACCCAATGCACACCACCTGCGCTGGGTGCGGACGACGTAAGTTGGGTTGCCTGTCTTAAAGCGCATGAAATATTTTCCGGATCGCTTATTTTGTCCATCCTGTACAAGAATTACCAATAACGGCTCTGTTCCAAAAGTACGTGCTTATCAGCGTACCATTATTTGCTGAAAACGCTTCTGTATCTTGCACCACATAAAGAGGAATACATGTTGCGTCACTCACACTTAATGATTGGGGCTGTAAGGTTCCGAATTGTGTACCGAATAGAATTTGATATCTTTTCATGTAATTGTGAAAATATCACATGCTTACTTTTCTTACACGTACGTGTTTTAGTTTCAGTTAGATTCAGGCGGGGGTCCAGGGTTTCGTTCTTGGTTGGAGGGCAGGATGACACAGTTTGTTTCTGCCCCCCTTCCCCCTTTCAAATACAACTTGCCAAATTTTAACGTGTCGCAGATGTATACGATTTTAATAATAATGAGAATAAAATTCGCTGAGCAAAATAATTAAAGTATCACGTTTTTGAAACCTCGTCGTCTCTTCCGCTGCAACGCAGCACTGCGAAATTTGACTCAAAGGTGCCTACAGCCTTACTATGTAATAGTGCGAGAGAGTGGCGCCCTGTAACCTCACCCTCTCGGTCGGAAACGCTTCGGATAGCAAGGGTGAACACATGTGAGAAAAAGGCCAGAGCTCAGAGGTGATTTTGTGAGGTGTAAGGTGGGTTAATGATGTCACATTGGCACCAGATTTCATCACAATTCTGCCCAACGCGACCGTGGGCGTGTCACACTACGGGAAGGTTGTCACACCCCCAGCCCCACCCCCTCCTCAGCCACATCTCACACCTTCTCTTGACCCTGTACACCAGAGCAGACACTGTGCTCACACTACGCTCCAAAGGGGTCAGATAACGTTCAGTGGGGCTGCAGTCCCACGATGGCCTTAGAGAATCGTTGGCTGGGTGTCGGAAATGTCAAACATTGTCAAGAAAGTCGTTCTGATGCACGTAACATTGTAAAATGTCGTTTTCAGTGCGAAATGTGTGTAGATGAACGCTCCAAGGGTGGTTCCATTTGCATCATGTCCTGAGACCTTTCCGCGTCGATTCTGAGCGGCGGTGTGTGAAATATTTTGCTCAGTCACCCATAAGAGAAAAGCGTGATTTCAGGGTTCTTACCTCAAGTGCAGAGGCGTCAAGAGTAGCGGTGACGTCTGTGTAGTGGGGGGGAGGGGGAGGACCACGACCTTTCCATCGTGTGACACGTCCATGGTGACATTGGACAGATTTTTGGAGAAATTTGGTGCCAATGCGACATTATCAAACGACCTTAACCTCACACCAACATCTAAGCTGTGATCTTTTCTTTTTTCTTCGCACGTGTCGACGCGTTTCTGTTCGAAGCGTTCCGGTACTGACGATGGTTTCCCAGGGCGCCACGCTTTTCCAGCATTACAGAGGAAAGTTGTAGGCGCCTCTGAGCTAAATTTTACAGCTCTACATTAAAATGGGAGAAATGACGTGGTTTTAAAAAACGACTCTTCAGTTCTTTTGCGCCTGTGTATTAAATAATGGCTGTCTAAGCAGCTGGTAAATCTTTCAAGTTGTATGGTCGTAGTACAAGAAACTATTTCCTTCGAAATGTCTCGTCCAGAGCTGCGCTGGGCATCTTCTGAAGCAGTGGTGGACATTTGTAATCTTGTACCATATTCCTTTTTCATAGTAATTACACTACTGGCCATTACAATTCCTACGCCACGAAGATGATGTGAAACGTCGTTGTGATTCCTCGTGTAAGGAGGAGAAATGCGTACCATCACGTTTCCGACTTTGATAAAGGTCGAATTGTAGCCTATCGCGATTGCGGTTTATCGTATCGCGACATTGCAGCTCGCGTTGGTCGAGATCCAATGACTGTTAGCAGAATATGGAATCGGTGGGTTCAGGAGGGTAATAAGGAACGCTGTGCTAGATCTCAACAGCCTCGTATCACTAGCAGTCGAGATGACAGGCATCTTATCCGCATGGCTGTAACGGATCGTGCAGTCACGTCTCGATCCCTGAGTCAACAGATGGGGACGTTTGCAAGACAACAACCATCTGCACGAACAGTTCGACGACGTTTGCAGCAGCATGGACTATCAGCTCGGAGACCATGACTTCGGTTACCCTTGACGCTGCTTCACAGACAGGAGAGTCTGCGATGGTGTACTCAACGACGAACCTGGGTGCACGAATGGCAAGTCGTCATTTTTTCGGATGAATCCAGATTCTGTTTACAGGATCATGACAGTCACATCCGTGTTTGGTGACATCGCGGTGAACGCACATTGGATGCGTGTATTCGTCATCGCCATACTGGCGTATCACGCGGCGTGATGGTATGGGGTGCCATTGGTTACACGTCTCGGTCACCTCTTGTTCGCGTTGATGGCACTTTGAACAGTGGACGTTACATTTCAGATGTGTTACGACCCGTGGCTCTACTCTTCATTCGATCCCTGCGAAACCCTACATTTCAGCAGGATAATGCACGACCGCGTGTTGCAGGTCCTGTACGGGTCTTTCTGGATACAGAAAATGTTCGACTGCTGCCCTGGCCAGCACATTCCCAGATCTCTCACCAACTGAAACCGTCTCGTCAATGGTGGCCGAGCAACTGGTTCGTCACAATACGCCAGTCACTACTCTTGATGTACGGTGGTATCGTGTTGAAGCTGCATGGCCAGCTGTACCTGTACACGCCATCCAAGCTCTGTTTGACCAGGCGTATCAAGGTCGTTATTACGGCCAGAGGTGGTTGTGCTGGGTACTGATTTCTTAGGATCTTTGCACCCAAATTACGTGAAAATGTAATCACATTCAGTTCTAGTATAATATATTTGTCCAAATGAATACCCGTTTATCATCCGCATTTCTTCTTGGTGTAGCAATTTTAATGGCCAGTACTGCATGTCGCTCTCTGATGTCCACCTGATCAATTGGAACGACTCAGAGGAACCAGGACCATTTCTCAAGATGACCAACGCAACTCCGAACGAAAAGTTAAGGCCGAAAATGTTTCGCCGACCATGACCACGCAACTCTGGAGATTGACCAAAAAAAAAAAAAAAAAAAAAAAAAAAAAAAAAAAAAAAAAAAAAAAAGGTTCAAATGGCTCTGAGCACTATGGGACTTAACATCTATGGTCATCAGTCCCCTAGAACTTAGAACTACTTAAACCTAACGACATCACACAACACCCAGTCATCACGAGGCAGAGAAAATCCCTGACCCCGCCGGGAATCGAATCTGGGAACCCGGGCGCGGGAAGCGAGTACGCTACCGCACGACCACGAGCTGCGGACGATTTACCAAAAGCTAAATATATTAAACACTTTAATATTATAATAATAAATTGCTTACATCAGTCAATGGTACATCATTTTAGTATAATGTCCAAGAATTCTGCGTTCAGTAAGTACAGCCCCTGAAAAGCGTATGTCCAAAAATGACGCGACACATAATTTAAGAAAAGCAACAAACTCTCATAATTTTGATAACGTAATAATTTACACAACACAAAATAGCTGCATTCACTCGCTAACCACTACGATTCTAAATACAGATCTGCAAACTACGGCTGTATGAGAGTGTGAATGCGAGGAATGCTGTTTCTTTCAGTTGTTTCCGTCTACATACAATTGGGTTTTCTGTTGTTTTTTTTTTTTTTTAATGAAGGATATTTCACTTTTTGCTATCGCTTATTCAACTTCTGCCCGTGGATTCACGAATCATGTCGGGTTCGTTGTTGACAGCAGCTACGATCAGCCTGTGAATGTGTGCTTTGATCTGGCTGGAATGTTATCAGTCGGGCCACAGTCCCATCGTCGTGGGAATACTCTCAGCTAGGCAACTGAACAGTAGCCCGTGTTAAATGTAGCCTGTAAATTCTAAAAATCCTTGCATTCTCGAAACTCTTAGTTTTGATGTCACTTTATTTCCAAGAGTTAGCTGAGAAATTTAGAAATTGATACGTGTACGAATATGAACGCTTCCACCCCTCTTCGCCCCCTCCTCTGTCCGTAACCTCCCCCCTCCCCTTGTCACCACTTCGATTTTAAATCCCCTCCAGACCTGGACATCAGATGGCAGAGGCACGAGGACGTTTCACGTCACTGGAGTTATGTCATGGCGTCCTACAGGAAAATACTGCAAAGAAGTCGTTCCTACAGCACTGTCAAATCCTGGGAGTCTCGTTTTAGGATTCGACGTTTCACCGCAAAATATGATTCCTACAGCTGGGCGCCCCTCGACATTAACAAATCCGGGAGCTAACGTTACTCTGTTCTTCATCATCTTCTTCATCGTAAAGATTATCTACGGCTGCGGGGTGGCCCCTTCTCTGCCTCAGTCACCATCTTATTCTGTCTTGACTTTCCTCAAGGTTAATATTCCTTACCTCGTTGCCTCCTCGACATCTTTGCCATTCACGTCGAGTGCGACCGCTTTTCTTCCCCTGGGGTGGTCCATCGTAGTATCTATAAGGTATCCTTTCTTCATTCATTCTATTCACATGGCTAAACCATATCAGTTGGTTTTGTTGGATGTCGTCACACTTATCTCTACCTATTTTCATACTTTTTATTGGATTACGTCATTTTTATCGTATCCACCTCAATACAAGTTGATCCGGTCGCTGTGGCCGAGCGGTTCTAGGCACTTCAGTCCAGAACCGCGCTGCTGCTGCGGTCGCAGGTTCGAATCCTCCCACGGGCATGCATGTGTGTGATGTCCTTAGGTTAGTTAGGTTTAAGTAGTTCTAAGTTCTAGGGGACTGATAACCTCAGATGTTAAGTCCCATAGTGCTTAGAGCCATTTGAACCATTTTTTTCAATACAAGTGAAGCTTCGTGTAGTTAATCCATCTCAGTGGCAAGCAGTTTATTCTTATTTCTAATGTCCCAGGCTTCCACTCCGTACAAAACTATACTCTGGACTATAGTCTTATGCATTCTCTTCTTCGTTATTCTTCGTATCTTTTTGTCCACAAAACAGAGTTAATTGCCCTTGCTACAGCTCGTCTTTTATTAATCCTACTATTTATTTCATCATTGCTTTAGTTCTTTTTATTAAACAATACCCGTAGATATTTTGCCTTTACCACACCTACAGTTACTTCTCCATCTACCTCCAAATTATTTGCTTTCTCCGTTCCAACTGCCACGTACTCACACTTCTTCATGTTCATCTTCCAGCCTTCCTCTTCAAGCTTTCTTGTCATATAGGCCAATTTATCTTCATCTTCTACTAGTACAATCCAGTCATCGGCAAAATACAGACTAAATATCTCGCTGTCCTCTACTGTCAGTCCTATAGCCTGGCACTTTCTATCCCAAGTCTCCGGTATCGTTCCTACATACAGCTTGCAGAGGGTCGCTGACAGCCCACATCCCTGCCACAGACCCTTATTCATCTCGAAATCTGTCCAACTGTTCCCAGTCCTTACTCTTGCCGTGTTATTTTCACATAATTTCGTAACACCCTTTAGCAATCTTTGATCCAACTCTATCTGTTTCCATTTTTCCCACAGTTTGTTGGTAGGTACATTATCATATGTTTTCTGTCGGACAATGAAAGCAACATGCGTCTCCAGTCCAATCTTTGTGCGTTTTTCACATCTTAGTTTCACTGTGAAGATGTTATCCATTACTGATTCTCCTGCTCGGATTCCTGCTTGTTCTTTTTGCTGAAGCGTTACTCTCCATTCGGGGAGACCGACGAATAGCCGCCAAAAACATGGTCAATATGCTGAACGTCTATTGCGAGCTTATTGGTTCCGTTACCAATCAAATCCTAGGCATTAGGAAACTTTCATCATTTCCTTAAAACGCTGTGGTCCAAAGGTACAAGGCCACGATAAGTTGACCCTTTTTACTGTTGCTGCCAGTAGCGGAGAATATCGCACTATTTGGAAGAAATTGTGTGTCTCTCAGTGTTGCCACTATTTCCGCGTGTGTCAGCTCTGCTTTCGTATTTATACGAAACACGTTAATGGTGACAGTCCTACAGAATGCAGTCTGCACTGCCTTTCTCTCCCCTCGGTAGTCATAATGCGGCGGCAAGGCACGTCTCTACAGTTCTCGACAGCCAGAGCACCAAGGGTCAACTTATCGGGGGCAAAGAGTAGACTTTTTTTGGATACGAATGCCTTCTTAGCATGTGCTAGTCTACTTTTTATTTCTTCCTTACCTCGACAGTCATGTTTTGTTTTGCAACCAAGGTGACAGAATACCTTCAGTTCACCACATCGTAATCATCAATTTTGATGTTAAGTATATCGTTGATCTCATTTCTACTATTCCTCATTACTTTCATCTCTCTTCGATTTATGCCCAATCCATCTCTTTGTTTTTGGGACTATTCATTAGATTATACTTTCTTACTTTCACTGAGGATAACAACGTATGAGCGAATCTTATCACCGATATACTTTCACTGTGAATTTTAATCGCTTTATTGTTATTTCCGTCAGTGCTTCTTCAACCTATAGATTGAGCAGCAGGGGCGAAATACTGCATACCTGTTTCATACCATTTTTAACCCGAGGACTTTGTTCTTGGACACCATTCTAATTCTGTCCTTTTGGTTTTTGTACATATTGCACATCGCCGTCTTTCCCTGTAGCTTACATCTATTTTTCGGTGAATTTTAAGCATCTGACACATTTTTATACACTCGAACGCTCTTTCTAGGTCGACAAATCCTGTGAGCGTTTCTTTATCTTTTTTAAAAATCTTGCTTCTATTAGTAAGCGCAACGACAGAACTGCGTCTCTGGTGTCTTTACCTATCCGAAAGAGAAATTGATCGGCATCTAAAACATCTTGAGTTTTCTTTTCCATTCCTGTGTATGATTATTCGTGTTAGCAGCTTGGATGCATAATTTAAATGATAAAACACTGGACCGCTTAGCTTTTATTTCTAAGTGCAGCACGATGCGTTTCGAGAATTTATTCGTATTAAGTTCTTGAAAAGCATTGTTCTGTGCACCAAATAATAAAAAAAAAGTTAATGGTGCAGTATGAGAACTTCCACTCTGCAGCGGAGTGTGCGCTTGTATGAAACCTCCTGACAGATTAAAACTGTGTGCCGGACCGAGACTCAATCTCGGGACCTGTGCCTTTCGCGGGCCAGTGCTCTAACATCTGAGCTGCGCAAGCACGACTCAAGAAATCCTCCTCACAGCCTCATTCTGCTAGTACCTTGTCTTATACCTTCCAAACCTCGCAGAAGCTCTTCTGCAAGACTTGCAGAACTAGCACTCCTGGAAGAAAGGATATTGCGGAGACATGGCTTAGCCACAGCCTGGGGGATGTTTCCAGATGGTGTCGGACACATTAGGCCTGGAATCTTATTGACTGGTGTAGAAATGTCTTCAGTGATCAGCCCGCTTCGAATTGAGCCCCGTTGACCAACGAAGAAGTGTCTAGAGACGCCCCAGACAGAGGTCGGACAGCAACCCGACTGTCGCCCGTCGTACTGCCCAACAAATGATCTGGTGAGCCATTTCATTTCGTAACAGAATCCTTTTCGTTGTCATCCGCGGTACCATAACTGCACACCGATGCGTTGACGATCTTCTAGGCCCAGTTTTCTTGCCCTTCGTGGGAATCCATGCAGGATTTACATTTCAGCAAGATACTGTCCGCTCGCATACGGCGAACGTTTCTATTGCGTGTCTTCGTGGTTGCCAAACCCTAACATGGGCAGCAAGGTCGCCAGATTTCTCCCCAACTAAGAATATTTGGAGCATTATGGGCAGGGTCCTCGAAACGGCTCGGGATTTTGACGATCTAACGCGCCAATTGGACAGAATTTGGCACGATATACCTCAGGAGGACATCCAACAACTCTGCTGATCAGTGCCAAGCCGAATACCTGTTTGCTTAAGGACCAGCGGTGGGCCAACGCGTTATGGACTTGCTCAGTTTGTGAAGCTCTATCCCTTGAAATAATCATCCAATTTTTCTAAAAGAGTAATCATTTGTTAGACTGTACATGTACATCATATGTACCGAGTTCTGTCGCATTCGGATAACTCCTTCGTAGGGCGTCGTTCTTTTGTCTTAGAGTCCATGTAGACATGAAGAATAAATGTGTGGACAGTTAATAACGTTTGTTTTATATAGAAGGCTTTGAGAGTTTCCACATAAAAAATTCGGTGGCGTTATTTTTCTGCACGCCCTCGTACAAAGATGGACAGCATCATCCGAAACAATTTTGTTTGACTCAAGTGACAGCGTCATGGAAACGCTGAAAAATTTGAATCGGGGGCACTCTTGAAGACAGACGCAAATTATTCTGCGAAAGCCTACTTGCAAAATTTTAGAAACCTCCATTAAGTGAAGAGTCTAGAGATATTCATCAGCTCGCTACGTGTCGCTCCCGTTGATACCAAGGAGAGAGATTAATTGCAGCACACACATAGTTAGCTAGTTATTTACACTCATGCTCATAAATTAAGGATAATGCTGATACATGGTGAAACAACGCTCTGGTGGGCGGTTTGCGGGTTTAGATCTCCTCGGCGTATGAGTTTAGATCACCTCGGCGTATGACCATGCGGTACATTTGACCTGCGGTCGTCGCACGGTGGCGCTGGCAGCAGTCCACATACGCAGAGGTGTATTGGTGCATGTCAGAGTACGCTGCAGCGAGTAAGTGTGCAGACGTTTTCGGACGTGCTAATGGTGACTGTGTGTTGAAAATGGCTCAAAGAAGACATATTGATGACGTTATGAGCGGTGGAATACTAGGGCGACTGGAGGCTAGTTAAACACAACAGGTCGTAGCACGGGCCCTCCGTGCGCCACAAAGTGCGATCTCAAGATCATGGCAACGATTCCAGCAGACAGGAAACGTGCCCAGGCGCTACAGTACGGGACGTCCACGGTGTACAACACCACAAGAAGACAGATATCTCACCATCAGTGTCTGCAGACGGCCACGGAGTAGTGCAGGTAGCCTTGCTCGTGACCTTACCGCAGCCCCTGGCACAGTTGTCTCCAGACACGCAGTCTACAGACGGCTGAACAGACATGGTTTATTCGCCTGCAGACCTGCAAGGTGCATTCCACTGACCCCTGGTCACAGGAGAGCCCGTAAAGCCTGGTGTCAAGAACACAGCACATGGTTATTGGAACAGTGGTCCCAGGTTATATTCACGCACGAGTCCAGATATAGTCTGAACAGTGATTTTCGCCGGGTTTTCATCTGACGTGAACCAGGAACCAGATACCAACCCCTTAATGTCCTTGAAAGGGACCTGCATTGAGATCGTGGTTTGATGGTGTGGGGTGGGACTATGATTGGTGCACGTACACCCCTGCATGTCTTTAACAGAGGAACTGTAACAGGTCAGGTGTACCGGGACGTCATTTTGCGCCAGTATGTCCGCCTTTTCAGGGGTGCAGTGGGTCCCACCTTCCTCCTGATGGATGATAACGCACGGCCCCACCGAGCTGCCATCGTGGAGGAGTACCTTGAAGCAGAAGATATCAGGCGAATGGAGTGGCCGCCTGTTCTCCAGACCTAAACCCCAACGAGCACGTCTGGGATGCTCTCGGTCGACGTATCGCTGCACGTCTTCAAACCCCTACGACACTTAAGGAGCTCCGACAGGCACTGGTGCAAGAATGGGAGGCTATACCCCAGCAGCTGCTCGACCACCTGATCCAGAGTATCCCAACCCGCTGTGCGGCCTGTGTACGTGTGCATGGTGATCATATCACATACTGATGTCGGAGAACATGCACAGGAAACAGTGGCGTTTTGTAGCACATGTGTTTCGAGACGGTTTTCTCAACTTATCACCAATACCATGGACTTACAGATCTGTGTCTTGTGCGTTCCCTATGTGCCTATGCTATTAGCGTTAGTTTTGTGTAGTGCCACGTTGTGTGGCACCACATTCTGCAGTTATCCTTAATTTATGAGCATGAGTGTAGTTACATGTTCCATAGATTATTTGAACGATTTCGATATGATGTGGAACGAGTCAGTTTACAGGATATGCATACGTGACAATTGTTAACATTGATGAACACATTATTATTTTTAGTGCTACTCATGCAACTACACTTCAGTGTTATTTAAGGAGGCATTCTTTCGGCACCCTATACGCGATTGAAGGGAAGGAAATCTTAACATGTAGTACCGTGTCAAGTATCTTTTGCCACAGTGGTTTTCAGAGTCTGTGTGCAGATACAAAACAACATGGACGTAGCTGACTGCCCTGCCTTGCGCCGCAGGTGATGTACATTGCCACAAAGTTTCATCACGGCCACGCGTCGTCGTAGGACCGTGAACTCGAGGAGCTGAATGCTCAGCGAGTGACGACAACACTCGAATTATTTACTTCCGCCGGAATAATTTACGAGCCTCGCCGTTTGCGTCATTTTCGGTAGTCACGCGAACCCCGCGAGCAGCGCTGCCTTTGCCTCCAGCAGCACTGCTCTGGAAGCGGCCACGTCACGTCAATCTCGCGCTCCAGCCGCGCGCCCGTCACGGCCCGCGCGCGTGTTTTATTTAGTTGGCAGCAGGAAAGGTCGCAGATGGCCGATTGCCGTCTGTTAACCCCTTCCGTTTCTCCATAGCTCGTAGACGAGTCGGCGCGTCTCTATTTTTGGTCACACGGAGATATCCAAGTTAGCGCCACGCATCCATATTGCGCAACGGTCCTTCACGACGTGCCACTTTCGTTTAAACATCTGTATGTAGTAGTAGTAGAAGGAGTAGTAATAGTAGTATCAATATATTTTGGATAAACGACAGCATCGGTCGTAAAGATTGAAATCCTTTATTTTACAGGTCGATTTGGGTCACTGTGACCATCTTCAGTGCTAAAAATACTTAGGAACTATCGCACATGAGGATCTTAGCACAAATGTGGCCTTATTTATAATCACTGTCAAAAAATACGGAAACAGGAAAACATAAACAAATATACAGATTCCCGTACATACCAAACTGTTCGAACCTTGTAGGCCCATAACATAATAACACAACATTTTCTATGAGCTATAACGTAATGTGATCATTGCTTCGAACAGACATCTTCACTTTCACTACATATAATAATTTGAAATTACAGAAGAACGTATCTTGTGACCGTCGCAGTTGCCGATCTCAACATACAGTGAGCTTATAGGTTACACAGCCAACTAATTAAGCTCAGTATAGCAAAAACAAGCATCATAGTGACCTCTACATAGCGTACAACACGCAGACATCAAATACAACAAATATCCTAAATGCAAAACCAAAGCTCACATAAAAGTAACCTATAAAATCACAGGACGATTTTTTACCATCGTAAGTCATAGCAAAACTTCCAAAAAGAGCAGTACAGGCATAATAAAAAATACAATAAATTACGCCCTCTGATAAAGTAGAAGATAAAATATTATAGGAACATATCTAACGTAAAATCACACAGTAATTTCTTAAAAACAAATACGGAAATGTTCACATCAGAAACATCCTTTTTACACTTCCAAAATCATCGATTAAATGTAAAAACATTAATCCTTTACGATGGGACATTACGTCTTCTCTTAGCACATTTGAAAACTTGACCAACCTAACGACTGATACTATCATCGTCAATTCTTAACAGGCATTTGCAAAAGGTAATAAAACACATTAAGAAAAATACGAAATACAGTAGTGTCCCATATGATGTACTGTACATGTGATAACGCTATTTTTCCTGTGAGCAACTGATGTTAAATTTCAATAACGACAAAGAGGGCGACTGTGGGACCTTCAATGAACAGACCAGCATATGCCAGATATACTTTGCGAATAGGGCTCAAAAATAATTAGTAATATCCACCACTTGCTATTAGGAAAACTGTTAAATACGTCATGGCAAAAAAAAAGAAAAAATTGCTGAAGAAGAGGCTCTCTAGCAAGGAAGTGTCGTAGCTGCGAGCCTCCCATTTAGCAATTATGGTTTTTAACATTGTCTACCTGACCCTGAGAGCGAAATCTTCTGAAGCTGCATGAACATTAAATGAAATTTTACACTTATTTTCTATCTCAAGGTAAAACGCTCAACGTATATCTGACTACCGAACTTCAAATCGGCTGATCAGACGTTGATACTTTATTAAATATTATCAAAAATTCTCTCTTCAGGTTGCGTTGGGTTAGAGATTACATGAGAGGTGGCGTCTGGTATGCACATTGTGCGAAGTTAAACAAAACCAAATAACTGCGTGAAAAACATTTATTCATAAAGTTGGAGCGTGCTCCTGAGCTGTATTTAACATGGATCACACATAAAAATCCTAAAACTGCGGTTCCCTACAAGCAGCCTATAATAACTTAACGATCGTCGTTATACGGCAAGGACTGGGTTAATTAAGTAATGCAACATGGACATATAAAGATTCAGTCTCACAGAATATAAGAAAGCAAGGTTCATCAGTTCCAATAATGATTGAATTGTCAAAGACGATTTGTGACTCGCAGCAAAGACAATCATGAAAGTTAACTGGGCGCACGATGCACGAAGCGAATCATGCATAATTAAGGAAAAAGTTCCGACTCAAAATAAATAAAACAGTAGAGGAAACATCACTCGAATCCTGTGCTGCTCCTAACGATAGAGGCTAATCGTTACAGAGAATCCTAACTCAAAACTGAACCATCTACTAACCAAAATCGCCGTTCCTGTGCACGTAGAAGCAGCACATCACACTTATGAACTAATGACTCTCTTCTGCCATTAGTCTCGTCCACACCCCTGTAGCTTCTGCCTACAGTTCAAAATGTCCCGCCTTGGCGTGCAGAGGACGAACAAACTTGGTGGGGAGCGCACTGACCAATCACCGAGATCAGTTTGCCAGTAATAGCAGGCGTCTCCTCCAGTCAGATTTACCTCAAAATTTTCAACTCATATTAATCTCCAAAATTCGAAAGGAAGCGACCCTCTCGCGCGGTCTGGGAAAGGCAATTGCGAGAGCTTTCGGCATGAAAACTCTCTCAGGTAGCTGTCCCACGACCGCCATACTGGCGCCGCGAACCAGCTTTGAAATTTCAACTGCCGTTCCCAGGCTTCTACTACAGAGTTAAATCAAGAATATTCACCTGAATTCACCCAGTCGCATGAGGTTTTAATTACACCTACAGTCACTAAATACAGCGATCATCCATGTTTAGGACAGGTGGATAGAGTTACATAGTGTGCTGAACATCAAATGTCGTAAAGATGAGAATAAAACACTCTCAGCTTCGTTTGCCAGCGTTATCTTCCTCGCTACCACGTAAAATGTGTGAAAACGCATGCAGCGAAAAGATGCTGTCTGCTTGATCAAGCAACAGAATTACAGAATCACAAAATTGTATGAGAGGTGGATTGATTGACGCTTTTCATTGGAATTGGTATTAAAGATTAAGAACGAAAACAGCTTTCATGTATTGGGTGTATCACAGTTACTAAAGGAAACTTGCAAGGATGACTTTCTACTATAAGAGAAGCAAGTAAGTCCTCAGCTCGTGGTCGTGCGGTAGCGTTCTCGCTTCCAACGCCCGGTTTCCCGGGTTCGATTCCCGGCGGGGTCAGGGATTTTCTCTGCCTCGTGACGACAGGGTGTTGTGTGATGTCCTTAGGTTAGTTAGGTTTAAGTAGTTCCAAGTTCTAGGGGACTGATGACCATAGATGTTAAGTCCCATAGTGCTCAGAGCCATTTGAACCAATTTTTTTTTTGAAGAAGCAAGTAAACATCCGTGCGTGAACGGGTCTTTTGCGAAATGATTCCGAACGTGTGGTTGTAAGTGACGACTGACTTCAGTTTCAAATATTGTCCTCGTTAGCACAGATCTGCTTGAAACGAACAGACTGAGTGACTTAGAATTTTTTTGGTAGTGGAGAACTAGCAATTTTCCACTCCATAGGGGTCTGGTTGGTTCCGCGTATGTAGTGGTACGCCCATGACTCAT
Source organism: Schistocerca americana (assembly GCF_021461395.2). Lineage (NCBI taxonomy): Eukaryota > Metazoa > Arthropoda > Insecta > Orthoptera > Acrididae > Schistocerca > Schistocerca americana. The sequence goes on along the minus strand of NC_060125.1, from coordinate 441,048,237 downwards.
TACTGGTGACGATTCCTTGCAGATAACCATGCCCTTTCGCGAAGTAACGCGTTAAGTGATCCAAGCTTATCAATCGCTGGCCCTTGTGGTTATCTGTCAGGTTCTTAGATACCCAACGAGCTCTAACTTTGCGAAGTTTCAACGTGTCTTCAACAATACCGTACACTGCAGCCTTCACAAGCTGGCGACAGTAACATGCCCTCTATGTTTGTTTCGTAATTCAGGCTTCTCTCACTGGAGCTGCACAAGGAAACTAAATACCCTCTGTAGTGCAAACTTCAAACTATATCGTCGTGAAATTTTAACATTCCAGCTGCGATACCAGGGGAGAAAAAGATTATTGTGAATTACTTTCCGATCCTCCCTCGTAGAAGGACATCGCTCCAGGCTCTCGAGGAAGAATGGGCTGCCATTCCTATACAGACATTCGAGGCCCTAATTGAAAGCGTCTCTAGCAGAGTTCAAGCAGTCGTGAAGACGACTGGTAGACACACCCCATATTAATGAACACTAATAGGTGTCGAAGATGCTTTTGATCAGAAATGTAGGTAATCCTTCACTGATAGAACGTATTGTTTAAAAGGCAATTTTTAACTGCCATTTTAAATAAGTTTGTTTCAGAGAATTTCTTTCATCTCCTTAACCAAGATCTTGTAGAATTTTGTTTTGAGTCTTTTATTTATATTTTCTTGGTAAATGTAAGTGCAAAGTGAATCTCGCTAAATTATCATGGATTGTGGTGAAAGTTGTCATGCTTATTTTCAGATGTCCATAGCTAATTAGTGAATGTACTCACCTGGGGTAGCAAAAACCCATAGTTTTTGAACAGATCCTTACAGAATAGCCACTAACCATTTTTTATTGTTCTTATGGCGCTATTTATATTGTTTGAAGCCTATGCTCACATCTTGTGCCTTTATTTTATATCTTACAGAAGGATAACAGTAGTCTGTTTGTAAGCGTGTCACTGTTCACTCCACTTCGACGGAGAATCGGTATCCATTCTGAGAAATTGTTTGATATGGAATCTATAGTCTATGCTGAACTCAACGTCTTTCAATTCCTTTCCGATACAAGCTGACTGAATTTTCTTCAGTAGCTGTAAGTATTCGCTACAGGCATACTCAACCATGATGTCCAAAAATAGGCTATGCAAATAGATTGCTAAAAGCGTTTCCATCCTGGTGCAAAACCATTAATCATTACAAAATTATAACCTAATGTAGAAATATCAGTAACTCACGTTGATTCATTAATATTTTATAACAGGTTGCGACGTATTTAATGACTATCTTTTACGGGTTGCGATCATTTTAACAATTTATTAGCCTAGGTTACTTTCGGACGTCATGGCTGTGACGATAAAAAAATGTTCGTCACTGATGATAATCTGTTCCGATTGGTTGCAAAATAAAGTAGTTAGTGGTATAATGCTAAATAAATACTTACAAGCTGTTGGGCATCATCTACCGAAAAAATGTTTCACTTTATCTGTATAATAACTATAATGGACGGACGTGGATCGAAGTAATACTCTGGTTGATTATGGAAATGAAAAGAAGAAAAAATACATTCGAAGTCAGCTTTGGCAGCATTTTTTCCTCCCAGCTGTCTTAATTAGTGCATAATTTAGTTAACATATCTGATACATGGCTTAGCAATAATAGTTGAAAGTTAATTCTCTTCTGACTTTAATTAGGTGACAAAGGAACAACGGACAGCAGAAACAGTAGTCTTCGTTACGAAGTTACTGAAAATTAACAAATGAATCAATACTGTAAACAATCTATTTTGTGGCAAGTATACGAAGTACAAGACTCTGGTGCGAGTTAAAATAGGTTTCTATTTCCGGCCTACAGTTTGTGTTCGTACGGAAACTTCTGTGAGAGATCTGTGTTTGTAAATCTTTTTCTGCAACGATGACGTACTTACCTATAATAAGGCTCTTCAGATTCGTGCAGCGTAGTTGTGATTTCCTCAGAGTTTGTCAGTTGCGAAGTTTCACACAAATTAAAGAAATATACATTACGTTAATTGACTGGACCTTTGATTCATGGCAGAATATTTTATACAGTCTGAATGAAAAGCAGAAGGCTATTATTAGTATACATATCACCAGAAAAAATCTTTTAGAACTAACCCAAAAACTCCGCATGATCAGTGTTTCGGAACTGAAATAAGAAATGGAAAACTCCACAAAAAGTTTAGGAAAAAGAATTGATCGCAATTAAAATAGATCGTCGAAGCACATTTGGTGATGATATCCCCGTTAAACATTTCGTATCCCATGAACAGAAGGAAACTTATTTCGTTTCTAGTGCCCCATCGTACAAAAAAAGACAAGTTTTAAACAATTTTAACAGATAAATAGATAATACTGAAGTATCAAGGGAGTACTCTTTTGTTAATGAACAGAGGTGACTCTGTAAGCGAAGAGTAAGACTACCTAAAATCCACCAACTTCCAACAAATGCAAAAAGATATCACACTATTTTATAATGTCAGAACTAAAATAGTTAAAATAAACTTTTGGAAAATAATTCACGCTCTTCCAAGGTTGATTAGCGGTTTGGTATGTTGATGTTGTACAGTGCTTATAGACAGGTGCTACCAGATAACTTCGAACATTCCTCAAATGTTTAAATTCTAAACACAACAATATCAAACTCATAGTGGAGTTTGGGGGTAACTCCACAACTTATTTAATTTAACAATAAGTACCAATGGTCTCATTCATTCGTTTCAGATTACGGGCAGACCACCACAACTGACACTGTAATATCATCTGATTATCAATATCCAGTGACTTGAAAATATACTGCCTTTCATTGAGTGATACATCACATAATACCAGTTCCCATGAGTAACGACAACTTCTTAGTCGCATTAAACAGAATTGAACAAATAGTCTTGGAGGCCTGCTTACTGAAAAAAGAGAATAAAATAGAATAAAGAAATAAAATAAAATAAGCAGGTCCTCACTCTTCTTTATCACGTGCTTGATCCACCACAATTACATATATAGCAAAAATCTCTCCAAATGTGATCAGAAAGTGCACAACATTGTTAGACACTTTTTGCCAATGGCAAAAACATCATATCAGCTCTCGAAAAGAGTGTAATACAGAAAGCCATTCGTAATTGAAGCAAAGTCTATGTAGGTCAGACTGGAAGGGTAACATCAGCCCACTTAACGGAACACCATTCAAGTCGGAGACTTAGAAAACGAGACTGCACTTTGGCAGCAACCTGCATAATGAAGGACACAGTTATGAGGTCGAACATGAAGTCCTATACAACATCTACCAAGATAGGAAGATGAACCACCTTGAAATAACGTTAATTAATAAACAAATGGCTATTTGCCCAACCTTGGCACTGAATGACTGTACAGAGTTTTCTTACTCACCGCTTGTAATCTTTGTTACGGCAAATAAACCGATACAGACAACTTTTTAAGCTACCCTTCTACTCATTGCCCCATATTTTACTTAATTTCAGTTACTATGGTTAAATTTACTCTATAATTTTACTTTGTATAGTTACAGTTGTTTCACTTACCAATTTATTCTCACCATGTGTATCATTTGTAATATTATACTTGTTTCAGACAATGCAATCTTGTTCACTCAAGTCCTTGAAAGGAGTCACCAAAGTGTACTGAACAGATGTTTAGTTTGTCATACAATCTAAATAGTTTGTACTTCACATATTTATCGAAATACACTGTGTGATCAAAAGCATCCGGACACATGGCTGAAAATGACTTGTTCGTGGCGCCCTCCATCGGTAATGCTGGAATTCAGTATAGTGTTGGTCCACCCTTAGCCTTGATGACAGCTTCCACTCTCGCAGGCATACGTTCAATCAGGTGCTGGAAGGTTTCTTGAGAAATAGCAGCCCATTCTACACGGAGTACTGCACGAGAGGTATAGCTGTCGGTCGGTGAGGCCTGGCACTAAGCTGGCGTTCCAAAACATCCCGAAGCTGTCCTGTAGGATTCATTTCAGGACTCTGTACAGGTTAATCCTTTACAGGGATGGTACTGTCGCGTAACCACTCCGTCACAGGCCGTGCGTTGTGAACAGGTGCTCGATCATGTTGAAAGATGCAATCGCCATTCCCGACTTGCTCTTCAACAGTGGGAAGCGAGAAGGTGCTTAAAATGTCAATGTACGCCTGTGCTGTGATAATGCCACTCAAAACGACAAAGGGTGCAAGCCCCTTCCACGAAAAACACGACCACATCATAACACCACCGCCTCCGAATTTTGCTGTTGGCACTACACACGCTGACAGATGACGTTCACCGGGCATTCCCATACCCACACTATGCCATCGGTTCGCCACATTGTGTACCGTGATTCGTCACTCCACACAACGTTTTTCCACTGTTCAATCGTCCAATGTCTTCGCTCCTTACACCAAGCGAGGCGTCATTTGGCGTTTACGGCGTGATGTGTGGCTTATGAGAAGCCGCTGAACCATGAAATCCAATTTCCTCACCTCTCGCCTAACTGTCATAATACTTGCAGTGGATTCTGGTGCAGTTTGGAATTCCTGTGTGGTGGTCTGGATAGATGTGTGCCTATTACACATTACGACCCTCTTCAACTGTCGGCAGTCTCTGTCAGTCAACAGACGAGGTAGGCCTGTACGGTTTTGTGCTTTACGTGTCCTTCACGTTTCCACTTCACTATCACATCGGAAACAGTAGACTAGAGATGTTTAGGAGTGTGAAGATCTCGCGTACAGACGTATGGTACAAGCGACACACAGTCACATGACAACGTTCGAAGTCCGTGAGTTCTGCGGAGCGCCCCAGTCTGCTCTCTCACGAATTTTAATGACTACTGATGTCGCATGGAGTACCAGGCAGTAGGTGGCAGCACAATACACCTAATATGAAAAAGTATGTTTTCTTGGGTGTCCGGATACTTTTGATCACATAGTGTAATTCGTTTCACTTTAGTCTTATGTCGAGTGTTAATAAGTCATCTTTGGCAGCCAGTTGAGAGACTCTTTGGCTGCACCTACTTTAAAATATTTTCTCTCACAAAATTGGCAGCTACACATTTTATTTTTGTACATGGTAAGCGGCTATCAGCCGAAAACCGGTCGTTCATTAATGTACATTGTAGAACATTAGGCAAGTGTCGTGTGTTTTTCATTCATAAAGATACGTTTCTTTGCAAGTAAGCTTCATCAGTTCAACATCAGTATCAATATGAGGTAAAGAAAATAGCTGTTTTCATCTGCAGTTATTGCGACGTTGTCGATCAGGTGATAGAGGATAACGGGCGTTAATCTGGGGCTCTGCGCTGGGATAAAACGGACAAAGGGCACATTCAGAAACGCCCTATCTCGCAATCGCGTACACCTACCGGAGAACCGGATTGAACCGGCAGAAAGCAGCGGACGCTAAACATTTCGGCCGTGGAGATTCCCAGGCTGGGGTATTCCTGGAGCTTCGTGTTCGAGGAGCTACAAAAGAATCTTATCTTGAACAAATCCCATGCGAGAGTGAAATGACTGATTAAGCATTAAAGAATTGAAAGTGTAGAGAGAACTTTTTAGCGCCGTTTTCGAAGTTAATTTACATGGTGACAAATTTATTGTACTATTTAACTCGACAAGCTAAATTACATGAGTATTATTTATTAATAAAAAAAACTTTGTGTGCAGCATTTGCAATCATCAAACAAAATAAGTAGGCGAATAAAGTTTAGGAATGCAATTAAAGTATATGATACAGATTTTATTTCATAAGATTTATCTCACTTCATACCGCAACTGAACTGATTCTTTTTTTTCTGAAAACGTTTTCTGGTGTAACTGGCATCAATCCATGACAGATGAAGAGCGAAACAAAGGAATAACATGCCTATTGTGTTAATAAATACATCAGAATGTCTTCCCTGGGCCTTAGGTATTACTCTTAGACAAATGGAACATTGGCCGGTTTACATTTACTGGAGTCCTTACATATCTGTCATTGCCAGGCACTGAGCAGTTTATGAGTTGCTGCTGTAAGACTTGCGCCGTGGTACTAGCAAGATTTTCTGGGTGGCAAAACGAAAAACTGAAGTTATCTGTGTTGTATGTAAGAAATTTACCAGTATACAAATGTATTCTAAAATATTACTCTCAACAAGAGTAACTGAGCGAAATAAAAGTGTAAGAGATTTGCCTTTGTACGAGGGTCGTCCACAAAGTAAGATCCGTTTCTATTTCTATCCGTGGCAGCGCTACGATCGCAGTTCCGAGCATGCGCGGTAGTTACTCTGACTCAAGGAGAAGACATGTACACCATTTTCAGATCGCTGCTGCTGACGTGTGCTTTGTAGTGCTTCTTTATAATGTCTGCCGTAATTGAAAATGCCGCCGCGTGTGAAATCAGATCTGTGATTCGTTTTCTAAATGCAAAGATAGTTAAACCAAAGGAAATTCATTGGCAAATCTGCGAGGTTTACGGACGAAATGCTATGAGTGACTCAATGGTTAGAAGATGGGTCAGATTGTTCAGTGAAGGACGTGATCAAGTGCACGATGAAGAACGAAATGGACGCCCATTTGTAGTTACTGATGAACTGGTTCACAAGATTGAAGACAAGATTAAGCACAACCGGAAGTTTACACTTAGTGCCCTTGCTATGGAAGTTCCGCAAATCTCACGATCACTAATTCATGAAATACTACTGAAAAACCGAAATTTTGAAAACTTTGCTCATGTTGGGTACCCAAAATTCTTACTGAACAACACAAAAAACAACGGATGGGCAGTGAACTTCAGTGTCTGACACACTACAATGAAGAAGGCGATGGTTTTCGTTCTCGGATAGCCACGGGGGATGAAACTTGGGTATCGTACGACACCCCTGAAACAAAACAGCACTCAGTGGAATGGAGGCACACTTCATCCCCAACGAAGGTTAAACCTAAGCAAATCTTGACACCTCCAAAAGTCATGTGCACTCTTTTCTTTGGAACAGAAAAGGCATTTTGCTGATTGATAGCTTACCACGAGAGCAAACAATCAATGCACATAGTTACTGGGAGACTATTAAGAAATGTCGCTACGCAATACAAAACAAGCACCGAGGACCTACTGTGAAAAGTGTCGTTTTTTTTCCACGATAATGCTCGACCTCACACGGCGAATGAGACCAAACAACTCCTCCGGGAATTTCACTGGGACGCGTTTGATCATCCTCCGTACAGCCCGGACCTCACTCCTAGCGACTTTCATCTCTTCTTACACCTAAAATCTGTTCTTGGTGGTCAACACTTCAACGATGATGACGAGCTGAAAGAACATGTTACCACATGGTTGAATACACAGGCTGCAATCTTCTACGAAGGAGGCATACAAAGACATGTGCCATTCTATGACAAGTGGCTACAAAATTTCGAAAGCTATGTAGAAAAGTGGTTTAACAGTTGTAGATTTAGTATAATAAATATTTTTTCTGTATCTGTACATGTTTATTTCATATAACCAAACGGAACTTACTTTGTGGAAATACCTCGTATTATAAAGTGCGATCAAAAAGTTTGCATTTGATGGCTTTGTTGCAGGATATATGCATGCATCGTAGCCTGAATCCCATGCGCGTATGTAAGTATCTACATGAAGGCAAGGGATTAGTGTGGCAATCGTGTCTTCCGACGCGCGTGCGGTAAACGCTGGATACGTGAACTATGGCGACTTTTTTACTAACTGTGAGCAAACATGACGAGCATGCTGTTATTCTTTTCTTAGATGCCGAAAGACAAACACCGGTTGACATCCATCAGAGAATCAAGAATGTACATGGGGCAGCATGTCTGTCGAAAGCCAACGTGGTGGAATGGTGCGCCATGAGGTGCTGCTGTTTCGTGATAACGCACGTCCCCATATCCCATATGTCGTAACGCAGAAGCTACGCCAACTCAAGTGGGAAACACTCTAGCACCCGCCAAATACTGCTGATGTCTCCCCATGCGATTATCGCGTCTTCGGTCCTTTCAAAAAGGCATTGAAGGGTCGATGACTGCTGTCGGACGAGGATATGCAACAGGCAGTTACGGACTTGTTCACGCAGACGGACACGGTGATTCACCAAACGAGCAGCTGCAACCTGATGCGTCGGTTGGATGATTGCCTCAATGCTCACGGCGTTTTGCCTGATTGGCATACCGATTCCTGACTGTACGGCTTTCGAACGGAAATTTTTTGATCGCCTCTTATATTTATTACGGCACAATGCTTACCTTGGGGGAAAGACAACAGCGAAAAACCACTGTGATCATAATATCAGAAAGTGTAAGTGGATTTATTGACACTAAAGGAACCTGAAACATACCAAAGACTTAGTTTTGAAGAAAATGCTTTTTTTATAGCTTTGACTAAAGATCCTGATCACACTAGTGTTGAGTGTAAGAGTGTTTATACAAATAAATCTGGAAACTACCGACAGAGACAATGAAATTAATAAATATGTATTGTATCATTTTACAGTATTCGCTTATTGTTTAAAATTTTAACAAAAACATTACTGTCTCACAAAAGGAACCACCCTTAAGGAGGTACTACGAGTATTTATTGTTTCACGCATAACAAAAGACACTGCTCAAAACCTGAGTTAAAATACAGTGATATGTTTCCGACAGCTGCACTCTATTTTGCAACAAATGAACGACTGGCTTCTCCTGAGTAAAGAAATTGTAGAGGATTATGAAGAAAGTGTCGGGAAACCACACAAAAAATAAAATTATTGAATTTCAGTAGGTACGTAAATACATGCTATTAGGTGTTTTGGATAAAAAGGCGGGTTTAGGTTGGTGCATGATACTTTTCATGCTGTTCGCCTGCTTACTTTTATTGGGTACATAAGTAGGATAATAACAACAAACTATATCAGTACTTTAAACATAGCTGCGCAACAGCAACGGTTCCACGTAATCAGATTAAGAGCAGCCGACCAGTTGCAAAGGATAAAGTAATCTTTACCTAGGTTTCAATAGATATAAATCTATCTTCTTCAGAAGACGGCCTGGGGACAATGAACATCGTAATTCATATTAAGGTATGAAACATGAGTCAAGTTTTTTTTTTTTTTTACTTTATTGTTATTTTAAAGCCTGTACAACAGGCAGGCTGTCAGCAGCACACTACGCTGCTCTTCAGCCATAGAATATACAAGCAGAGAAAACAGGAGAAGACACATAAGTTACAGATTGTGGGCAATAAAACAGGAGACACATAGAGACAAACACGGAGCCGTTCACACTCGTCGATAATCCACACTGCTAACTGATGAGACGACGCACAAACTCTGAAGATGACGATGGCACTGGTGAACGAGGGAGTGTGACGGGGAACACTGAACACTAAACACGACGGCACACACTAGACACTGATGGCGATGATCTCCGGCGCGCGAATGTTCACTATGCGTGTGCGAGTCCGGGGACCTGCCAAGAGAGGAGGAGGAGGAAGGGGAGTGGGAGAGGGAGAGGGGAGAGCAGAGATGCCACGGGCAGGTGAGAAAGGGGGGAGGGAGGAAGGGGGAGGGGAAGCCCGAGGGGAAGAGTGGTGGAGGGAGGGGATGGGGGAAAAGGAAAGAGAAGGGAAGGGAAGGGAAGAGAATGGAGGGAGGGAGGGTGCCTAAAGGAAAGGACACCGGAAGTGGGTGGTGGGGCAGGGTCAAAGTTGATAGGAGGGGTAGATGGAGGGGAGGAGGACATCATCAGGGAGGGGGAGCTGGCGGAAGCCACCTTGGGAGAGAGTAAGGAGGGTGGAGAGATGGAGACCGGGCGGGACGTGGGAATACAGGCGCGGCAGCGGGCGGGGATGGGAGAGGATTGGGGAGACGAGCGGGTGAGGAGGATCGAGGTTACGGGGGGTGTACAGGATCCGTATCCTTTCAAGGAAAAGGAGGAGGTGGGGGAAGGGGATGAGATCATACAGGATCCGCGTGGGGGAGGGGAGACGGATGCGATAGGCGAGGCGGAGAGCATGGCGTTCAAGGATTTGGAGGGATTTATAAAAGGTAGGGGGAGCGGAGATCCAGGCTGGATGGGCATAACAAAGGATAGGGCGGATGAGGGATTTATAGGTGTGGAGGATTGTGTAAGGGTCCAGACCCCACGTACGGCCGGAAAGGAGCTTGAGGAGACGGAGTCGGGAACGTGCCTTGGCTTGGATTGTCTGGAGATGGGGAGTCCAGGAGAGGCGACGGTCGAGGGTGACGCCAAGGTACTTAAGGGTGGGAGTGAGGGCGATGGGACGGCCATAGACGGTGAGATAGAAATCAAGGAGGCGGAAGGAAGGGGTGGTTTTGCCTACAATGATCGCCTGGGTTTTCGAAGGATTGACCTTGAGCAACCACTGGTTACACCAAGCGGTGAATCGGTCAAGATGGGATTGGAGAAGGCGTTGGGAGCGTTGCAGGGTGGGGGCAAGGGCGAGGAAGGCGGTGTCATCGGCAAACTGGAGGAGGTGGACGGGGGGCGACGGCGGCGGCATGTCCGCCGTGTACAAAAGGTACAGAAGGGGGGAGAGGACGGAGCCTTGGGGCACACCGGCGGAGGGGACAAAGGTGTAGGAATCTGTGTTATGGATGGTGACATAGGAAGGACGGCGGGAGAGAAAGGAACCGATCAGACGGACGTAGTTAATGGGAAGGGCAAAGGTTTGGAGCTTGAAGAGGAGACCGGAATGCCAGACACGGTCATAAGCGCGTTCGAGGTCAAGGGAGAGGAAGATTGCGGAGCGACGGGAATTAAGCTGTTCGGAAAGGAGATGAGTGAGGTGAAGGAGAAGATCGTCGGAAGAGAAAGATGGCCGAAAGCCACACTGGGTGACGGGAAGGAGGCGGTGCTGGCGGAGATGCTGGTGGATGCGGCGGGTGAGGATAGATTCCAGGACCTTGCTGAAGACCGAGGTAAGGCTGATGGGACGGTAGGAGGAGACGGCGGACGGCGGTTTGCCAGGTTTAAGGAACATGAGGATACGGGAGGTTTTCCACAGGTCGGGGTAGTAACCGGTGGACAGGACTACATTGTAGAGCCTGGCCAGGGTGGAGAGGAAAGAGACAGGAGCTTCACGAAGGTGACGGTAGGTGGCACGATCGTGACCAGGAGCGGTGTTGCGTTTTGTGCGGAGTGTATCAATGAGAGCCTGTGTAGTGATAGGGGCATTGAGTTCCGTGTGTGTAATGATGTCCAAGTACTGGAAACCAGGAGCGAGGGGAGGGACAGAGGTGTCAGTTCGATCGCGGATATCCGGGAAGAGGGAGTAATCGAACTGGGGATCGTCGGGGATGGAGAAGACATCGGAGAGGTAGGAGGCAAAGTGATTGGCCTTACTAAGGGTGTCAGGGAAGGGGTGATCATCGTGGAGAAGAGGATAGTAGGGGGAGGGTTTAGTTCCGGTAAGGCGACGAAAGGCCGACCAGAACTTGGACGAGTTGATTGGTAGGGTTGCATTTAAACGGGTGCATGTCTGTCGCCAGTCCCGGCGTTTCTTAGCCATGAGTCAAGAATAAAGTTTAACATATATTAGGAAAATATTGTATTACAAGGTGTGAGAAGGACTCCTGGTACTTACAGTATTACATTAACATGAAGCGATATGTCCTTATCGTTTTTACCAACATCTGCATAGTTTCATTAGTCAAATAAAATATAGCCCTGAGAACAGGGTTTGTCAGACAAATAAAATAGGTACATGGAAGTTGGAGAGAGCATAAGCGACTGAGTAAAATCGGCCAGCGTAGTAGCACTGCGGCCAGGGCAGGTGGCGCTCAGGTAGCGAACTATGTGCCCCGATTGGCGTTTTTTTTTTTTTTTTTTTTTTTTTTTTTTTTAGTTTAAAACCTGTACAACAGGCAGGCTGTCAGCAGCACACTACGCTGCTCTTCAGCCATAGAATATACAAGGAGCAAAAACAGTGAGAAGACACGTAAGTCACAGAACGGTGGGCAATAAAACAGGAGACACATAGAGACAAACACGGAGCCGTTCACACTCGTCGATAATCCACACTGCTAGCTGATGAGACGACGCACAAACGCTGAAGATGACGATGGCACTGGTGAACGATGGAGTGGACGGTGAACACTGAACACTAAACACGACGGCACAAACACTGATGGCGGCGATCTCCGGCGCGCGAATGTCCACGTAACGTGTGCGAGTCCGGGGACTGCCAAGAGGGGTAGAAGGGGGAGGTGGGGGAGAGGGGAGAAAAAGGATGCCAATGGCTGAGGAGTCGGGGGCAGGAGGAAAGGAGCAGGGGAGGGGAGGCCCGGGGGAGGAGGGGGGAGAAAAGGAGGAGGGAGGGAAAAGGGAGAGGAGGGAGGGAGGGTGCCCAGAGGAATAAGTACAGGAGGAGGGCGGGAGGATCAAAGTTGGTAGGAGGGGTAGATGGAGGGGAGGAGGGCATCATCAGGGAGGGGGAGCTGGCGGAAGCCACCTTGGGAGAGGGTAAGGAGGGTGGAGAGATGGAGACCGGGTGGGACGTGCGAATACAGGCGCGGCAGCGGGCGGGGGTGGGAGAGGATTGGGGAGACGAGCGGGTGAGGAGGATCGAGTTTGCGGGGGGTGTACAGGATCCGTATCCTTTCAAGGAAAAGGAGGAGGTGGGGGAAGGGGATGAGATCGTAGAGGATCCGCGTGGGGGAGGGGAGACGGATGCGATAGGCGAGGCGGAGAGCATGGCGTTCAAGGATTTGGAGGGATTTATAAAAGGTAGGGGGAGCGGAGATCCATGCTGGATGGGCATAACAAAGGATAGGGCGGATGAGGGATTTATAGGTGTGGAGGATGGTGGAGGGGTCCAGACCCCACGTACGGCCGGAAAGGAGCTTGAGGAGACGGAGGCGGGAACGTGCCTTGGCTTGGATTGTCTGGAGATGGGGAGTCCAGGAGAGGCGACGGTCGAGGGTGACGCCAAGGTACTTAAGGGTGGGAGTGAGGGCGATGGGACGGCCATAGACGGTGAGATAGAAATCAAGGAGCCAGAAGGAAGGGGTGGTTTTGCCTACAATGATCGCCTGGGTTTTGGAAGGATTGACCTTGAGCAACCACTGGTTGCACCAAGTGGTGAACCGGTCAAGATGGGATTGGAGAAGGCGTTGGGAGCGCTGTAGGGTGGGGGCAAGGGCAAGGAAGGCGGTGTCATCGGCAAACTGGAGAAGGTGGACGGGGGGTGATGGCGGCGGCATGTCCGCCGTGTACAACAGGCACAGAAGGGGGGAGAGGACGGAGCCTTGGGGCACACCGGCGGAGGGGAAAAAGGTGTAGGAATCGGTGTTATGGATGGCCGATTGGCGTACTGAAGTAACATTTAAATATCAATATTAAATGCGTTCTTAAATAGAGTGACAATAAATAAAGTGGAAAGCATTTAACACTCCCGTTATGACATCTCACGATGTATGGCTGCCACTACAGCGGCCCTCATGTAATTTTCTTTTTTTCTAAAATATGTAGTAACTGGATTGTGGACCAGGTTTCGTAATTTATGTCTTAAGAGCCATTGCAGATTGTTCTTAAAGCCTTGACTTATATACGTTCTGTGTGCTTCACTAATATGGTAATATAACTTTTATATTCTGGCTGTATAGGCCACTGCATGTAACTCACGGCGGAAGCGCGACCTGTCTTTTTGATGTATGTATCTACGTTATTGTTCCTATAACTCCCACAATGTCATAACGGGAGTGTTAAATGCTTTCCATTTTATTTATTGTCACTCTATTTAAGAACGCATTTAATATTGTTATTTAAATGTTACTTCAGTACGCCAATCGGCACATAGTTCGCGACCTGAGCGCCACCTGCCCTGGCCGCAGTGCTACTACGCTGGCCGATTTTACTCAGTCGCTTATGCGCTCTCCAACTTCCATGTACCTATTTTATTTGTCTGACAAACCCTGTTCTCAGGGCTATATTTTATTTAATGAAACTATGCAGACGTTGGTAAAAACAATAAGGACATATCGCTTCATGTTAATGTAATACTGTAAGTACCAGGAATCCTTCTCACACCTTGTAATACAATATTTTCCTAATATATGTTAAACTTTATTCTTGACTCATGTTTCATACCTTAATATAAATTACGATGTTCATTGTCCCCAGGCCGTCTTCTGAAGAAGATAGATTTATATCTATTGAAACCTAGGTAAAGATTACTTTATCCTTTGCAACTGGTCGGCTGCTCTTAATCTGATAACAAACTATATCTTAAATTTGTAGCACCTGACTTTATTCTCTGGAAGAAAACAAATGCTAGTCATACTTTGACTTTGGAAAGAGGGGGGGGGGGGGGGAGGAAGAGCCTCACACAATTGCTGATTGCTACAACCTTGAGTTTTCCAAAGTCTTTTTTTTTTCTCTTGGCGTGGGTTGTTTCTTCCTAGTTCAGTATGAAAGAATTTTTAATAGGAGCCAATAGAATGAGGTGGACGTGAGCAGTAGTACTGATCGTAATATGTACTGAACGTACTCAAGATATCCACCGATGTTTGAAAGGCGCCCCAACCAGAACTAGAGCTGCAAGGATGACTAAAATTAACAGAAATGGAGACGGAGACATCAGCCACAACACCACTTCAGCAAAAGCGTAAGACTTCGTCATTGTCCTGCTGCTTCACCGAGCGAACTTTCGTTTCGTATTCTTGAGGGCGGCGGTTCAGACTGCCTTTGGTCATACAGATTTGGGTTTTCTGTCGCTTCACTGAATCGTTTGGGCAAATATTGAAATGTCTCCTCTAGAAAGGTCACGGTAGGTTTCATTTCCCAACCTAGTCGTCTGCTCCGTCTCTGACGACCCCACCATCGACGCGGCATTAAATTTTCCTTATTTTCTTGGTTGGCTGGTTGGCTGACTAGTGAGAGGGGACCGAACAGCGAGGTCATCGGTCCCGTCGGGTTACCTAAGGATGGGGAAGGAAGTCGGCCGTGCCCTTTCAAAGGAACCATGCCGGCATTTGCCTGAAGCGATTAAGGGAAATCACGGGAAACCTAAATCAGGATGGTCGGACGCAGGTTTGAACCGTCGTTCTCCCGAATGCGAGTCCAGTGTACCAACCATTACGCCACCTTGCTCGGTCTTCTTTCCTTCATGGCGCTTCAGCCGGGGACTTCGAAAATTAAGTTGAACATTATTATGGCAGGCCGAGTACTTTTACTGAATGCCCCACTACACTTCAAAATAACACGTACATGACTCTATGTTTCACTCACAAATTCTCTATAAGCAACCGGTGGAACGTTCTGCCAATCGTTCAGATTGCCGACGATGGAAATGCTCACTTGGCCCAGGAATGCATTCGAGAACAGTTACGTGTGAGCCGTGGGCGGCTCGTGTTCATTCCGTTTATTGTTTGTCATCTTCTCTCACCGTTCTGCCGCCTCGTTTTCTTATTCCATTTACTGGCGTCACTAACTTCCTGCCTTACCTGCCCGTGAGTGGCAGCAGCAGCGCTTATCGATAAGTGCACTGCCGTACTAGCTCTGGAGCGACCATTAGTGTTCCCGGGTTGTCGTCTGTGGGGAGCTCAGTCGGGGCGCAGCAGCAGTGAAGTCGGGGACGGAGCGCCAGTGAGGCGCGGACCGCCAGTACTTGCCGACCGCTGGCCACACACATGAACTGTCCGACGGAAGGACATTGGAGCGGCATACCGCCGGCTGGTCGTCTCATTGGGCGACGTATATTTGGTCTTTTGATCGTTTCTGGTCCTCGTCAGTTGTTCATCTCGTCGGACGTGGGTCAGTTCCTTCCTTCTGCAGAGATGTCGTGGCCAAAGGGCAAGAGTTACCTCTGCATGGATGGGTCCAAGCCAGGGTGCCTGGGTCGCCGTGTGTCCGAGTTCCGAACGGACATGGAGTTGAGTCGGGTGAGAGCTGCAGTCAGCTTCGCACAGCAAAGACTCGCTCGACCGTCGCCGACACACGTGACTTGACTGCTTGTGGAGACTCTCTGTGTGTCGAATTGATTCGTCCTTGTTGTTCCGCAGTGATTGCTTTTACGATTGTTCGAGTACTTGTGCAAGTGTGTTTACGTCGAATTGTGTGATTTCCACTGAGAAGATGAATGCTGTATGCGTACTGGAATAGGCAGTTGGTCGGTTACGACAGAGGGGAATTGATTGGTTAATGTTGGTTCTTCAGCCTCCCCTAGGTCGTGCTGATACCCGATTAGTGTTATGCTTGGCTGCCTGTCTCACCTAAACTGTTGTTAGAGTTTCCTCCTCAGGCCGACCCTTGGAACACTTCTGAGCACCACTGTTTGTTGTTTGTGATTGGCATTTTATTTGGTTACAGGTACTGTGCCATGCCTTCAGCCGTGTATTAATATTGTCTGCTTTATGTTTAGTATATGGCCTTCAGCCGAACTTCGTAACGACTTTAAGATTAGGCCTTCAGCCATGCTTCATTTAAGATTCTTGTTGCTCTGCACTTAGGCCTTCAGCCGCGTTTGTTTCAGGATCTGTGGCTTTAATATGTAAATCCTTGTCTGTAAGGTTTCTCTTCAATTATCTTGAATTCTTGAAACGGATTTCAGCCGTGTTCTGTAAATGTTTATTTTAACGTTGTCTTGGGTGTTCAGCCGACAAGATACTTCAAGTTTTCTTAAGATGTCTTTCTGTTGTACTATGTAAAGGCTTGTCCTTAAGGTCTCTACTTTATTATGCAAAGAAAATTTTTTAAACTGGGCTTTTAGCCGAAGAATTAACTTGAATTTTCCTTAATATGGCCTTAGCCGGAATTTGTAAATGCTTGGCTTTTAAACAATTTCCGTAGCTGACCTGAAATATTATTTCGGTCTTTAGCCGGGAAGATATTGCAATTTTACTTAAGTAGGGCCTTCAGCCGTTGCTCTAAATCCTGGTGTTTTAAAAGCAATAATTTAAACTTATTCTGGAGAAGTTACTTGGGCCCTCAGCCGTGAATTGATCTTTGTTGTTTTAAAGAGAAAACTGTGCCTTGGTTTGAGGAATAAAGTTGCGTGTGTTCTTGTATAACTAACAGTAATTGACCTTCGCCCCTTTCCACAATCTGATCCGCTCTGTCCTGCGAAATCGGATTTCAATGTGAACGTCCTCATCTTTGGAAAATATCTTCCCCCCCAGCTTGTTCAATAAATGACAATGGCATGGTGCAAGATGTCTTGATCAAATAGTTGGCGCCATTTCACTGTGGCTGGATACGACATTGGATTTCGTCCTTGTGTCGCCAGAATTTAATTTTGAGTCTGTTTGCAATTTATACGTTTTGCGCACAAGAATCATATTCTCCCGCGTATTTCGACTTTAAAATAAGCTTTCGATGCCGTATCGTTTCACTCCATGTACCGCAGCAGAAGTGACTCTCCAGGAAATCCCCAACATGTACTCTCTTCTGACAATGCGACACTCTTGCTGCGCAATGGTCTTAGAGTGGGACGACATGTGGAACTTAATTTTCTGTAGTCCCCACCGGCGTGTCGCAAAAACCGTCAAGCGACTACGCCACCCAGCACCCACCGCCGTCGGGTTGGCTGCCTACTCAGCCCCTGCGGCTACACGACGGTCCGACTCCGATATTCGCAGCGCGGCCTGCAGGGGGCCTTCGTGTATTTGGTTAGTTTTTAGATTAGGGGGGAGGGGAACAAACAGCGAGGTCATCGGTCCCGTCGGGTTACCTAAGGATGGTGAAGGATGTTGGCCGTGCGCTTTCAAAGGAACAATACCGGCATTTGCCTGAAGCGATTTGCGGAAATCACGGAAAACCTAAATCAGGATGGCCGGACGCGGGTTTGAACCGTCGTCTTCCCGAATGCGAATCCAGTGTGCTAACCACTGCGTCACCGCGCTCGGTCCTTCACGTATACTGGGCCACAGTACAGAGGGCTTGTAAACCAGAAAGAGAGGTCGCTCATACCACGAACCTTTTGCGGCATCTGCCGATGTCACGGACAGGCAATCAGGAAGAAGTGTACCTCCGCCGTGCGGGTATTTAGGACAGCGTCCACGAATCACGGCAGTTTCGGCGCAGCCAGACGAGAGAGGAGATCTGCTCAGGGTCCAGGACCGCCGACCGCAGGCCGCCGTCGCCGCCGAGGGGTCTCGTAATCGGCTCGAAGATCTATTGGTATTTTGTCTCTCACTTGGCAAGACTATAGAAACTGTGAACTCGTACAAACAGTAGCTTATTTATTAATGTGCTCCAATGCGCTCCGTTCAAGGAGAGCGAGGACTTAAACATTTGATAGTCAAATAGTAAAGAACAAACTGTGACTGTGAAAACCTTAATTTTGTTGTTCCAAATACTTCCGTTCAGTTGTGAACTTGTTTCCCTGTTAGGAAAGAGGTAAAAAGCTAGTTACTTGTTTCTTTTGACGATCAAGGAAGACCATTTGTGTTGAATTCATTGTGTTCTTAAATACAGAGGATAAACTACATGGTCGTAGTGTTCCACGTTCAGGATACTTCATCTATGTAATTTGTAAACTTGATCATTCATAAAATGCAGGTGATTACTTCTGAATATACTTGACACTTGAATGCAGAGTAAACTTTTGTGTAAAGACATTATGAATTAAGTCCAAAAAGCTATTCTTTCTTTGAGATGTTTATTTAATGATGACAGGCCTGTTTCTGCACTATTTCCATCATCAGACGATCTGAAAGTAATGGTTTTATTATATACCATTTTCTAGGGCAGACGGTAGCCTACTTGACATATATGAGATTGACAATCATACATTTATGGAATTCTTAACTTACCAATAACATCGCTGGTTAGTGACTTAGCGTTTTTCTTACGTCTTTTAAAGTTATTTTATGACGTAGCTTTCATAGGCTATATTTGTTGGAAGTTATAGCCTGAATTTTACTTGTTGTGTATGACAAGTTTTTGTTTGAAGTTTAACCAACGATGATATAAGTTTACATCAGAGCAGTTACTTATCGATTTCCCTTAGTTACCATGTTGTTTATTTTTATCTGTGAATGTGTGAATCGTTTGGCTCAGCTTAGTCTTCGGTTGTTTATCCGTTTTCATGATCGATGATTTGAATAAAGTTTTCTGTTTAGTGTTTATGTTTTAGATCTAATTGCTCGTTGAGTATTTGTTGTAGATATCTGTGTGCTTGTGAGTAGATTTCGACCTCTTCCAGAATACTGAGTAAGCGACCTTTAGGTGATACATACAAAATTTGGATTGCTTTATTTACAGATACAGATACAGAGAACACACTAGAAACACTGAACGCAACCCATCAACCTTCTTTCAACACCTACAAATATAACAACATGCCACAGACAACGTAGAAAAAGCAATCCAAATTTTGCATATAACACCTAAAGGTCGCTTACTCAGTATTCTGAGTATTCTGATGTTCCGCCAAAAGATATTCCGTGACAGCTCTCTGCCCGGAACGTACCTCGTTACAGACGCCATTTTGAAGCCCACATATCTCGCCGCGACATATCTGATTTCCACGAAATTATAGGAGCTGAAACGAGAATATTCCATAATATCCCACAGCAAATCCCGCATTATTTAAACAGAAACGGGCCGATAAAAAATGTATTGCATTACTTATTGAATGCCCGTCATATACTTTAAGGGACAGTTCAGTGAATGGCCCATTTGCAACAAAAATGATAATTATTTCAAATATTTGTTTACTACAAAAATGTCAAAACTAGCCCAAAAATACTTAAAGAAACTAAAATTTGATATAACATAACTTACTAATAATGCGAATAGTGCATTGAGATTAATACAAGTAGCACGGTGAAACAGTACGAACTGACCTAACTTCTTTTGAGGCTATTTCATCAGTATAGCTCTTGTTGAGAAAGATGCAGAAAAATCAATTTCTGCAACACCAGGCTTCAGATCGCTTTTTTTAAAGCCATCTCCCCATCCTGCAACAAAATGTCGAAGACAATGTTAAGGCCAAAACCTTTTAAGGAAGAGTAAAATTGTAATCTGGTCATATGGAGCCTAAAGAAAAAAATGTTAAATTTTTCATTCGAAAACGCGACGAACTGTTAAAACTGAAAACATGTTATGTTTCAAATCACAAACACAATGAACTATAGACATCCTTAGAAAAGACGAGGCAAGATTCAGAAATTGCCAGTTTTTTATGTAACTCGTTCTGTGAGTTTGGATACTTGTCCTGCCCCAAGGATGTGCACACAACTCATATTATCTTCAACTATTGATAGCGTACCGCTTAGTACATTTAAAGAAGATTACAGCGATACTTAAACAATAGGCATATTTCAATAGCACATGCAAAGTACATTTGGCTTCATTATTAGTCCGAATTTATTGCCGCATTTATTGATACAACGTTCTAAGACTGTAGTCTCATGCAATTTAATCTGGGATATACGAGTCATGAATTATAGGTGGAAAACATTAACAAAATTAGTTCCTGTTTCAATAATATTACGTAACTTAACACTGAAAATCATAAGTCTGAAACTAAAAAAAAAGTGATCGGCTGAGAAAGTTTCAAGAAAAACAGTCAACAAAAACGTGGCATCAACACTCATCGGTTGTTGTCGTGGTCTTCAGTCCAGAGACTGGTTTGATGCAGCTCTCCATGCTACTCTATCCTGCGCAAGTTTCTTCATCTCCCAGTACCTACTGCAAACTACATTTTTCTGAATCTGCTAGTATATTCATCTCTTGGTCTCCCTCTCCAATTTTTACCTTCCACGCTGCCCTCCAGTACTAAACTGGTGATCTCTTGATGCCTCAGAACATGTCCTACCAACCGATCCCTTCTTCTAGTCAAGTTGTGCCACAAATTTCTCTTCTCCCCAATTCTATTCAGTACCTCCTCATTAGTTATGTGATCTACCCATCTAATCTTCAGAATTTTTCTGTAGCACCGCATTTCGAAAGCTTCTATTCTCTTCTTGTCTAAACTATTTATCGTCCACGTTTCACTCCCACACATGGCTACACTCCATACAAATACTTTCAGAAAAGACTTCCTGACACTTTAATCTATACTCGATGTTAACAAATTTCTCTTCTTCAGAAACGCTTTTCTTGCCATTGCTAGTCTACATTTTATATCCTCTCTACTTCGACCATCATCAGTTATTTTGCTAACCAAATAGCAAAACTCATTTACCACTTCAAGTGACTCATTTCAAAATCTAATTCCTCAGCATCACCCGATTTAATTCTACTACATTCCATTATCCTCGTTTTGCTTTTGTTATTGTAAGTAGGCTGTTTAGGTTTTTATGTTGATAACATCACGTAGCGCTCTGTATGAAAATCACTGGCTGTGCTGTGTGCAGTCTGTGGCTGGTTGGCATTGTTGGAATATTCGCTATTGTTGTGTTGGGCAGTTGGATGTGAACAGCGCGTAGCGTTGCACAATTGGAGGTGAGACGCCAGCAGTGGTGGAAGTGGGGAGAGAGATGGCAGAATTTTAAGAGCGGACGATCTAGACGTGTGTCCGCCAGAAAGAGTAAATTTGATATACTGGATATTATGAACTGATATATATATATATATATATATATATATATATATATATATATATGACTTTTGAACATTATTAAGGTAAATACATTGTTTGTTCTCTATCAAAATCTTTCATTTGCTGACGATGCCTATCAGTAGATAGTGCCTTCAGTAGTTAGAATCTTTTGTTTAGCTGGCAATATTGGCGCACGCTGTATTGCAGTAATTCGAGTAACGAAGATTTTTGTGAGGTAATTGCTTCATGAAAAGGATAGGTTATTGTTCGTCGGGGCCATTCTTTTGCAGGGATTTTTGAAAGTCAGATTGCGTTGCGCTAAAAATACTGTGTGTCAGTTTAATGTTGGTCGGAATAAGTAAAGAGAGAAATATCTGAGTGCGTTCAGTTTTCCTCAGCTGTTTGAAAACCAAATAACGTAGAGGTTTTCCAGCACTGTCATTTATAAATTTTTCTAAGGGGTTGTTTCATATTATATCCTCATTTCAAGACACTGTCCATTCCGTTCAACTGCTCTTCCAGGTCCTTTGCTGTCTCTGACAGAATTACAATGTCATCGGCGAACCTCAAAGTTTTTGTTTCTTTTCCATGGATTTTAATTCCTTCTCCGAATTTTTCTTTTGTTTCCTTTTCTGTTTGCTCAATATACAGATTGAATAACATTGGGAATAGGCTACAACGCTGTCTCACTCCCTTCCCAACCATTGCTTCCCTTTTATGCCCCTCGACTCTTATAACTGCCATCTGTTTTCTGTACAAATTGTAAATGGCCTTTCGCTCCCTGCCACCTTCAGAATTTGAAAGAGAGTATTCCAGTCAACATTGTCAAAAGCTTTTTCCAAGTCTACAAATGCTAGAAACGTAGGTTTACCTTTCCTTAATCTGTCTTCTAAGATAAGTCGTACGGTCAGTATTGCCTCACATGCTCCAAAATTTCTACGGAATCCAAACTGATCTTCCCCGAGGTCAGCTTCTACTAGTTTTTCCATTCGTCTGCAAAGAATTTGTATTAGTATTTTGTAGCCGTGACTTATTAAACTGATAGTTCTGTAATTTTCACATCTGTCGACACCTGCTTTCTTTGGGATTGGAATTATTACATTCTTCTTGAAGTCTGCGGGTACTTCGCCTGTCTCATACATCTTGCACACCAGATGCTAGAGTTTTGTCAGGGCTGGCTCTCACAACGCTATCAGTAGTTCTAATGGAATGTTGTATACTCCCGGGGCCTTTCAGTGCTCTGTCAAACGCTTCCCACAGTATCATATCTCCCATTTAATCTTCATCTACATCCTCTTCCATTTCCATAACGTTGTCCTCAAGTACATCCCCCTTGTATAGACCCTCTATATACTCCTTCCAGATTTCCCTTCTTTGCTTAGAACTGCGTTTCCATCTGAGCTCTTGTTATACATACAAGCGGTTCTCTTTTCTCCAAAAGTCTGTTTAATTTTCCTGTTGGCAGGATCTATCTTAGCCCTAGTGATACATGCCTCTACATCCTTACATCCCTACTTAACCATTTTGCACTTCCTATCGATCTCATTTTTGAGACGTTTGTATTTCTTTTTGTCTGCCTCGTTTGCTGCATTTTTATACATTGTCCTTTCGTCAATTAAATTCAATATATCTTCTGTTACTACGTAGAGGAATTACGAATGCACTTTAAAGAACGGTTATTAAACTTCACGCCATTTCGTTAGGATAAACAATATCAGAGATAAGCAATCAATGCACAACCGTGGAAATAATTTGTATAGCTCAAGAACTTCTTACGACTGCGAGAGACAGAAGCATAAAAACTCTGTGGATAGAATGTGAAACATTACGTGTACGATGGGCTTACTTCCGATGCAGAGAGTTGGATCGCAGTGGAACTGTAATTAGCAGCGGTGTTGTAAGCTGCCATTTTGAACACGGAATGAAATTTTATTAATTGTGATAGCATTTCATCCCACACAAGAGGATGCTGTATACTGGAAAATTATAATTTCATGAATGGAAAAGGTACGTTCAATTCTTTGGTTATTTTATCTTCTCCCTTGTTTGTGGCTCGGAACATTATTCTGTGTGTCGTAGCTCGTAGGGAACTTAGTACCTTGGGAAATCAGTAGAGCCTGTACCACGATTGTTTATGCTCTATTTTAAGAGATTAAATTCTGGACTTTATCGAAACTGATACACAACTTGGACACTGATTTCCATGCTACAGAGTGAGTACATCATAGCACCCAAGACGGCTTCTCCACGGCGTACGGCTGAGCCTCTAATTATTTTAAGAATTTTCAGAGTCGACGATCGCCGGAATTCTGCTTAGCCACAGAGATTTTATTCCAGGTGGAGTAATTAACTTTATACCTGGACGATTGGGGAAGTGACTTCTCTTTCCCAAACGTTTCCATTCAAGTAACTAGTTATATTAATTTAACTTCAGTTTTGTGGGGAGAGAAACTGTGCAGCCGTACCATCTGAAGTGCGTAATTCGTAGTCTATGACTGCAGGTGGCCCTGTCTTGCAGAGTCTGAGAAGCCTTCAGTTTCTATAGAGGACATATTTTCATCATTTTTCCCCCTTTCTTCTTCAGTATGTGTGTACAGACCTACAGTTTAGCATGGCTGTGTTCTTCAAGGTCCACTACACTAAATCTGTAGCTAGAGTATAAAACTGAATGTAGAATCAGCAGTCCAAACTGTACACGGGCACTGCCAAACTGTAAATTACTGTTATGATTCCATTGTCCAAGGGAAGGGCCAACCTCATGGATATAGGTGATGAATGACAGACGCGTATTCTGCTTGCATTCTCAGGTTGTGCTGGGAATAGGTTTGGGAATCGTAACGCTGGGGTGTTAGGTTGGTCCCTTTATGTAATTTGATTAGGGCTATACGTGGAAGCTACAGGGAAAAGATTGAGAACACTATCTTGCCACAGTCGTGTAAAAATTCACACACAACTTGAGTGCAGTACAGCGGGAAACTGCCGCTGTATCAAGAAGAAACCGGCACAGTTTTCCGTGAACAGCTGGACATATAAGAAAACAGTGATAGGTAATATCACAATATTTCCCGTTCTACTCGGCACTGTTAAGTCTGCAGTTTGCTAAGAGTTCTTTCTTGGATAAAAGATTTATGCACAGATTTCAGGAGACTCCGAAAAATGACGGTCTATGAAAAAGTAGTTGGTAGTATGGCAAACAGTGGAAGATAAAACTCAAACAAACCATTAATAGTAATTTATAAGCAGATATTGTGTTTTATATAATTTTCTTAAACTGGTGGGAGGGGGGACTCTCGAAATGTTATGCAGGCAGTGACCATCCTTCTCTTTTTAGGATAAAGTGTACAACATCTTCTCAAGATAAGAATAATACAGTAGGTTTAGACAGAATCATTTCTATATGTACTAAAACTACGAAGCATGATGTGACGCTTTTTTCTGATGGTAGAAGACAGACATAAAGGGGTCTGCAAGGAGGGTGGTGGGAGATGGAGGAAGAGGGGAACCTTACCCGCTCTCCTAGAATCAGGAATACAGGGCTTACTTCTTTATTTCATAGCTCAATGATTATTTTGTCAGATTTAATTTATGGCGATATAATTTCAGATGATCAACTTCAAAAATGTGTCACATCCATAATAATTTTAATAATACAGAACGACTGAAGATAATCATGAAATCAAGTTCATCTGAAAGTATGCAAGTGATCAACCTATAAAAAATACTGAGTGACTAATGATCAATCCCCGGTAATGCAATAAGTTCTCTTTGTCATCTGTAAAATTTAGTTCTTGTCTCACGGCATCTAGAAACTAACAGAGTTATATCGAATATGATAATTTCCAAGTCACGGTCGTTAGTTTAGTACACTTTATGAAATATTCGGACTATTATATAAAACTAAGTGAATTGCAAGAAGCGACCATATTTGGAAAACTTATTCAGTGTTTGCGTATTTATAAGGGCTTGTAGTCTTACATATCTAGATCTCAACCATATTTTAATATTTTTGTCATCATTGAGTCACTGTAATTTGAACCACTGGATTCTCAATTAGTTAATAAAGAAATCTTCTGAATACGTATCTATCGCAATTTATTTGGTTTACGAGAGCAACAAAAATTTAGCTCTCATGTCATCATTGCCGGCCGAAGTGGCCGTGCGGTTAAAGGCGCTGCAGTCTGGAACCGCAAGACCACTACGGTCGCAGGTTCGAATCCTGCCTCGGGCATGGATGTTTGTGATGTCCTTAGGTTAGTTAGGTTTAACTAGTTCTAAGTTCTAGGGGACTAATAACCTCAGCAGTTGAGTCCCATAGTGCTCAGAGCCATTTGAACCATTTTTTTTGTCATCATTCAGAATTCATATGACAGTTGTTTTTGGTTTTTATGGTCTTGATTCTTTGCTTACATTCGTGTAATCTTATACGTAAATCCAACAGAGACGTTCCACTAAACGTACACAGTTAAACACAAATTGGGGCACGAAATTTATTTTGACGTCGCTTTCCAAACATTTATGTAGAATGTATTGAGTCACCAAAATATGCATCGTTGATGTTCAGCTGTAACGTTTATGCGATGGTGACTTGTCAAAATAGACAAGTGTACACAGTCTACGAATTTATTTGGAAAAGGGCTAAAACAGATTACAGCCCCAAGATGAAACTGCGAATTTCGACTCAATTTTACTTTCAGTCTCTGTTATGGGCACCCAAAGACTAATATTTTGTCATTTTGGAAGTTAAACAACGTTCACATTCTATTTCGTGTTCTTAGAAAAGAGACAGCGCTATGCTGCATTATTACTTATTTGCTGTTGATCTGAAGACATCAAAAAATCTAGGAGGAAGAGTGTATTTGAAAGGATGTCAGTTGCAGTAAGCGAAGAACAAGGAATATAACATAAAAAACTTTCCAAGATGTCGCACGAAATTCACCAAAGGTTATAGTGGTGGCGCATTTCAGTCCGAAGTAGATGCCAAAGAGTCGTTGCTTGAAACTGCATTTGGTGGTAGCATATCTGTTGGTGACAACACTGCTGACCTTTTCTGTGAAGGGATGTGTGCAGAGGAATGCGGCGGTGCCGTGCATGCTCTATGAAAAGAGGTCCAACAACGTACGTTGCCAGATTGACATTTATGTGTGTGGTGTTTGTACATGGATCAAATGCTTTTTTATGTTTTAAAACTATATAGATCTTGATAAACGGAATTTTTAAGTAAATTTTAATGTTCGGTTGATATTTATGTAGATTACTGCATGTAGAATTTTAGAACTAAAATTAATTTAGTAAAAATTTCTTTCTTACAATTCTTGGATAATTTTCTGAACTTATCCCATGGGGTGCATACTACAGCACAATATTTTCTTCGAAGGTAGCGTAAAATTTTGGAAAAGAAATTATATTTTTTGGTCTCATCCATAACACCTCAACATTTGACTGAAGTTCTGCACGTACGAAAAGCTTCACAACTGAGCAGAAGAACAATCGAAGATACTTGTGCATTGATCTTTTTGAGATGATTGCCAATGACCAGAAATGGATCAGTCGGGTGATCACAGGTGATGAATCCTGGATTTCTGAGCTCGGTCGTGAGACAAAGCGGCAAAGTGAGGAGTGACACAAGGAGACAACTCGTCGACCGAAAAAAGTTAGAATCAAATCAGAGATCAATGCTGATTTGTTTTCTTGACTGTGAGTGTATAGTGCATAAGGAATTTGTTTCTTCGGGTCAAACTGTCACCCAAGCGTTTTACAAATATGTCCTTGAAAGACTCAGGAAAAGGGTGAATGCAGTGAGACTGGACACTGCAGACAAGTGGATGCTTCATCACGACAACGCCCCAAGTCACACAGCCAATTCCATCACGGAAGTCATTCCTGTTGTTCAGCAGCTCCCATACTCACCTGAGTTCTTTTGAGCTTTCTCTTTTCCCTAAACCGAAAACTGTCTTAAAAAAACGTCATTTAGGGACTCTTGAGGATATTCAAAAGAATGCGACATATGTTAAAGGCTCTGCCAGTGAAGCCCTTCAGCACTGCTACCAAGACTGGGAACGACGACTCCGCCAGTGTATAACTGCCGAAGGAAACTACTTTGAATGGGGCAATATTGTTTCAAAAAAGTAAAAAAAGATTGGCACATAAAACGTCATTATTTTTCTCACACATCTCTTAAGCTCTTCGAGCAACATCTTTTCGTAGTCACTGAGGGAATTTCATCTCTTTGAGAAGTCAGTTTTTTTCTCCGAGGCAATGGGAAGCTTTCACTTGTTAAAAGCCATGAGGCGATCTTTGTTTGAAACAGCAGTCTTCATTTTAGTCCCAGTTCGAGTTCTGTACTGTGGTCTGATGGAGAGGTGCTATGTTCTGGCTTGGGGGATTTGCTCTGGGTGGCATCTGTGTTGGTGTGGAGATTGTACGCTGATCAAAGGTTAGAGTGAGATCATTTCAGTTACTTGTCGTGTTGGAGTTTAGGTGAACTGATTTGGTTATTTTGTCACTTCTTGCTGACGATTACTTCGTGGTTATGGAAGCGCCAGTATTCTTCCGCATGCTAAAGTGAAAACTCGTAGGTTGCTCAACTTGATTGAATGAGAGGTCATTATAGCGACGAATGTTATCTTTTCAATCTGTCATGCTGTAGACTCAAAGTTATCATCCACTCATAAATTAAGGAAGAGTTATTGCCTTGTTTAGAGCCGTAAACTAAGAACCTAATTCTCGATCATTCATTGTGAAACACAGTTGCTTTGAGAACCCATGTGGGCTGGTAAAGCAGATTCTTTCGTTTTGTAACAATACACGTTCGTTAATGAATTTTCTTATGATTTATTCCAACTTAAACGAAATAATTTCTTTGCCACATGTACCTTGTACAGGGCCACGTCGCATGGTCACCATCTCGTTGTAGCTCATGGATTCGATTGAAGAACCATGAATATTTTGATGTATCACAGGTCAGATATTGAACTGCACCTCACAAAAAGTAATAAGTTTGCATGCTATCGGGCTACAGAAGCAGACAAGGTAGGTCGACGAGTTCTGCTTCGAGGATCGCTGTTTACAGAATATGTAGCGAAATCATTTCACGCATTACTACGATGTCAGGTCGAAATGACATTCGTAAATAACACGGGGGATTTTGATGGGCCTTAATCTTTTTACACGTACGATAATGATTACAAAACTGATGAAACATTGTCATTAGTACCGCTGAACAATATGAGCAGAAGGCAAACACTTATTCTTAATCACTTTGTTGATGAATCTTTACTTAGTACTTAGTGTTCAAATGATAGCTACTGAAGCCCATTTCCAGCTGCACTAGGTTATGTAAGCATGTGTGTGTGTGTGTGTGTGTGTGTGTGTGTGTGTGTGTGTGTGTATTTCCATTTAACATTGCGAGTCAGACTGCATATCCAAACTGTTTTTTGGTGGACATTATTATATTATGTTACGAGATCAAAGATGCTGTTGTGTTTGATTATATTGGTTATTACTACGGGTTTATTCTGGTGTGATTGACGTCTTCAGTTATCTGTGAAAATTCCATAGTTTAGTATAATATTTCAAGAATTAATCTATTATAGAATTATGGTTTACTACGTATATCAGTTGGTCTTGATACCCATATGACATCGATGCAGACTCGCTATTCCATAAGTTCACTCCTTTGAAGTTGCTGGAGCTACAGTAGATGTTAAATTTTTTGTTCGAGCATTTATTTAGGTAGTTATCGAAATACGAATGTTTATTTCATAATGATGTTACGCAACAGCTGTATTGAATGTTGAATAAGCGAAGTCAATTGGTTACAGGCTGTTTCCTCGTTTACTGGTCTCTGGAACATGTATCTGTTCTTATCACCTTTATTATATCGCTTGTATAGTTCGAGTTCACGTGGTTCTACGATCGTATGTAATTTTATCCTATTGTTTTTTATGGAAATGGTTGCACCAGATAATGTTGTGGTGTTCGAGGTGTGTCACAGTTTCCGGATGCTGTATTCGTAAATGCATGCTTTCCAGTGGTCATTTTTAATTTTGTGGTAACATGATCTCTGTTTGTAGATTTTGTTTTTCTACTCAACTCTTGTCTCGAAGGATAATTTCAATAAAATTTTCTATTTAAAATTTGTTTCAAATCGACCAGTTCATTCAGAATTTCTTGAGGATAATTTTGTGTGTGTGAACATCTTTCTATTTCTTCGAGAATGCACATTAGTGGTCCCTTTTGTGTAATGTGTATAACCTTGACGGCCCGCTCTATATCATCCGCTGTGTGTAGTTCTGTTTTCAAGTGGTGGAAGAAAGTTGATGCGTTACTGTCGTTATCTCTGATGTGTTCTCGGTATCCAATACTGAAATCCCATCAAGGTTAACGTATATAGTATTTATCACACACAAAATTATCCTCACGATGATGTTAATAAACAGATCAATTTGAAACACAAATATTACATAAAAATGTTATTGAAATTATCCTTCCAAACAAGATATGAGTAGAGAAACAAAATCTACCAATACATCACAGAATATTACCACGAAATTAATAGTAACCACTGGAAAGCACCCATTTTCGAATAAAACATCGGAAAATTTTTATACGCCTCTCGCACCACAACATTATCAGGCATAACCAATTCCACAAAAACAGTAGGATTAAGTTACATGATCGTAGAACCAAGTAAAATCGTATCATACAAGCAATATAATACCGCTGATTAGAACGAAGGTTGTTGTTGTTTTTGTTGTTGTTGTGGTCTTCAGTCCGGAGACTGGTTTGATGCAGCTCCCATGCTACTCTAACCTGTGCAGGCTTCTTCATCTCCCAGTACCTACTGCAACCTACATCCTTCTGAATCTGCTTAGTGTATTCATCTCTTGGTCTCCCCCTACGATTTTTAGCCTCCACTCGGCCCTAGAATACTAAATTGGTGATCCCTTGATGCCTCAGATTACATCCTAACAAGCGATCCCTTCTCCTAGTCAAGTTGTGCCACAAATTCCTCTTCTCCCCAATTCTATTCAATACCTGCTCATTAGCTATGTGATCTACCCATCTAATCTTCAGCATTCTTCTGTAGCACCACATTTCGAAAGCTTCTATTCTCTGCTTGTCTAAACTATTTGTCGTCCACGTGTCACTTCCATAAATGCCTACACTCCATTCAAATACTTTCAGAAACGACTTCCTGACACTTAAATCTATACCCGATGTTAACAAATTTCTCTTCTTTAGAAACGCTTTCCTTGCCATTGCCAGACGACATTTTATATCCTCTCTACTTCGACCATCATCAGTTATTTTGCTCCCCAAATAGCAAAACTCCTTTACCACTTTAAGTGTCTCATTTCCTAATCTAATTCCCTCAGCATCACCCGACTTAATTCGACTACATTCCATTACTCTCGTTTTGCTTTTGTTAATGTTCATATTATATCCTCCTTTCAAGACACTGTCCATTCCGTTCAACTGCTCTTCCAAGTCCTTTGCTGTCTCTGACAGAATTACGATGTAATCGGCGAACCTCAAAGTTTTTATATCTTCTCTATGGATTTTAATTCCTACTCCGAATTTTTCTTTTGTTTCCTTTACTGCTTGCTCGATATACAGATTGAATAACATCGGGGATAGGCTACAACCCTGTCTCACTCCCTTCCCAACCACTGCTTCCCTTTCAGGCCCCTCGACTATTATAATTGCCATCTGGTTTCTGTACGAATTGTAAATAGCCTTTCACTCCTTGTATTTTACCACTGCCAACTTCAGAACTTGAAAGAGAGTATTCCAGTTAACATTGTCAAAAGCTTTCTCGCAGTCTACAAATGCTAGAAACGTAGGTTTGCCTTTCCGTAATGTATTTTCTATGACAAGTCTTAGGGTCAGTATTGCCTCACGTGTTCCAACATTTCTACGGAATCCAAACTGATCTTCCGGAGGTCGGCTTTTCCCAGTTTTTCCATCCGTCTGTAAAGAATTTGTGTTAGTATTTTTCAGCCGTGGCTTATTAAACTGATAGTTCGGTAATTTTCACATCTGTCAACAGCTGCTTCCTTTGGGGTTGGAAGTATTATATTCTTCTTGAAGTCTGAGGGCATTTCGCCTATCTCATACGTCTTGCTCGCCAGATGGTAGAGTTTTGTCAGGGCTACCTCTCCCAAGACTATCAGTAATTCTAATGGAATGTTGTCTACTCCTGGGGCCTTGTTTCGACTCAGGTCTTTCAGTTCTCTGTCAAACTCTTTCACGCAGTATCATATCTCCCATTTCATCTTCATCTACATCCTCGTCCGTTTCCATAATATTGTCCTCAAGAACATCACCCTTGTACAGACCCTCTATATACTCCTTCCACCTTTCTGCTTTCCCTTCTTTGCTGAGAACTGGGTTTCCATCTGAGATCTCGATATTCATGCAAGTGGTTTTCTTTTCTCCAAAGGTCTCTTTAATTTTCCTGTAGGCAGTATCTATCTTACCCCTAGTGATATACACCTCTACATCCTTACATTTGTCCTCTAGTCATCCCTGCTTAGCCATTTTGTGCTTCCTGTCTCCATTTTTGATACGTTTGTATTCCTTTTTGCCTGCTTCATTTACTGCATTTTTGTATTT
This sequence comes from Schistocerca americana, assembly GCF_021461395.2. Classification (NCBI taxonomy): domain Eukaryota; kingdom Metazoa; phylum Arthropoda; class Insecta; order Orthoptera; family Acrididae; genus Schistocerca; species Schistocerca americana. Next base: position 441,016,124 of record NC_060125.1, on the reverse strand, counting down.
TCTCCTTTTATCAGATAAATTCAATATCTCTTCTGTTACACAAGGATTTCCACTAGCCCCCGTCTTTTTACCTACGTGTTCCTCTGCTGCCTTCACTATTTCATCTCTCAAGCTACCCATTATTCTTTTATTGTATTTCTTTCCCCCATTCTTGTCAGTTGTTCCCTAGTGCTCTAGCTGAAAGTCTGTACAACCTCTGGTTCTGTCAGTTTATCCAGGCCCCATCTCCTTAAATTCCCACCTTTTTGCAGTTTATTCAGTTTTAATCTACAGTTTGTAACCAATAGATTGTGGTCAGAGTCTACATCTGCCCATGGAAATGTTCTACAATTTTAAACCTTGTTCCTAAATCTCTGTCTTACCATTATATAATCTACGTGACACCTTCCAGTATCTCCAGGCTTCTTCCATGTATATAACCTGCTTTCATGATCCTTGAACCAAGTGTTCGCTATGATTATGTTATGCTCTGTGCAAAATTCTACCAGGCGGCTTCCTCTTTCATTTCTTACCCCCATTCCATATTCACCTACTACGTTTCCTTCCCTTCCTTTCTCTACTATCGAATTCCAGTCACCCATGACTATTAAATTTTCGTCTCCCTTCACTATCTGAATAATTTATTTTATCTCATCATACATTTAACCAATCTCTTCGTCATCTGCGGAGCTAGTTGGCATATAAACGTGTACTACTGTGGTAGGCGTGGGCTTCATATCTCTCTTGGCAACAATAATGCGTTCACTGTGCTGTTTGTAGTAGCTTACCCGCATTCCTTTTTTTAAATTGATTATTAAACCTTCTCCTGCATTACCCCTATTTTATTTTGTATTTATAACCCTGTATTCAAGTCTTGCTCCTCCTGCCACCGAACTTCACTAATTCCCACTATATCTAGCTTTAACCTATCCATATCCCCTTTTAAATTTTCTAACCTACCTGCCCGATTAAGGGACCTGACATTCCACACTGAGACCCATAGAACGCCAGTTTTCTTTCTCTTGATAACGTCCTAATGAGTAGTCTCCGCCCGGAGATCCGAATGGGAGGAGGTATGACCTAGAAAACACCAAAGAAGCAAACAGTCTATAACCATGTAGCATCGCTGACTGAATTGTCAATAAAGCTGTCACGAAATGTCATTATGAAATAAAGTTTCATAATTCGACAATTATATAAATAACTTTGACATCTACTATAGCTCCAACAACATCAAAGGAGAAAACTTATACAGTAGTGTAACAGCAACTGAGATATCTATGTCATATGGATATTAAGACCACCTGATGTACGTAGCAAACCATAATTTTGTAATAGGTTAAGCTGTATATTTCAAGATTTGAAATATTTTACCAAATTATGTACTTCTAAAAAATAAACTGAAGATGGAACTCACGCCGCAACACGTCTATCGTAATAAACAACACAATCAAACACAACAGTATGTTTGGCATCCTATTATAGTATAATAATATCATTGTATGACACACACCATGTAGCGAGCCCAGATGAGTACAAATTATTTTCTGGTGCATATTATTTATACTTTATTAGATAGCTACACGTGAGAGTAGTTCACTTCTTTTTACATCACAAAAAATATATTGCTATGCTTTTTGACTTTGGTTTGGACACAATTTTGCCGGCTGTGTGTTTAGCTTCTTGCGACGACTTCTTAGGATACAGTATGAGCTGCTTGGTGTATTTGTGTTACTGTGCTCGGTGATAAAGTTATTTAATCATGAGGAATTCATAACATACCTGAACAAGCGGATAACGTCATTCGTATATGAGTCTTTTCATGTATGGTGTAAAGAGAAGTCATAAAGTTAAAAAATAGTAGCGATTTGCAGGGAGACCTGCAGATGGTCTACGCATGGTGCAGGAATTGGCAGTTTGCCCTACACATAAAAAAACGTAACGTATTGCGGATAGATAGGCCGAAAGACCCATTATTGTACGACTACAGCATTGCAGAATCATCGCTGAAAGCAGTGGCAACCATTAAATACATGGGAATATGCGTTAGGAGAGATTTAAAAGTTGAACGACGCATAAAGCTACTTGTAAGTAATACAGATGGCAGACGAAGATCCACTGGAAGCCTTTTCAGGAAGTGTTATCCACCCTACGATGTGGCTAGCGTACGAAACCTTCTTTCGACCAATACGTGAACATTTCTCGTAGTTCTGGGATCCATACCAGATGGGACTGATAGATAAAACGGAGGAACCAGCGTCACAGGTTCATAGAAAATAGTAAACGCGGAAACCTCACGGAGATGCTCGTCCGACTTCCGACTACAGTGGCACACGCTACAAGGGAGGTGTTGTACATCACGGTGTGGAATACTATTAAAATTCAAGGAGACTACGTTCCTCGAAGAGTCGCCAATATATTGCTTCCTCCGTATGTCTCGCGGAAAAACCGTGAAAGTAAAATTAGAACAGTTGGAACTCACGCGGTGGCCTACGAGCTATCATTCTTCTTGTGGGCCATTCGTGACTGGAGCAGGAAATGGGGGAAATTGACAGTACGCAAAGTACCCTCTGTCACGTACCATAAGGCGGCTTTTGGAGTGTAGATGTAGGTGCAGACGTAGATTTTTTTTCTTCATTTGTGTGGACATGTTGTCTATAGTAACTTTACACTTCTTGAGGGTATTTTTGTTGTCATTGCAACTACAAAAATGCGTGGTTTTTTTCACCAGACGCGTTTCACTTTTTTGAGGTAAAGCATCATCAGTGGTCTTTAATTAAGTTGTTTAAATTTTGATTTGCGTTAAAATCGAAAAACAGTTCGTTAACGATATGTTGATTTGTTCTTACGGTGATTTCCACTTGATTTCTCGCCTACATCGGGAAATGCCGTCTGCATCAAAATGTTAATAACTTAATTACAAACCACTGATGATGCTTTACCTCAAAGGGAAACGCGTCTGGCGATAAAAAGTATGTATTTTTGTATTAGATTTTGTTTTTAGTCTCAGGAAATTTCATTTTACCGCCAGGGGTAATTGTATCGGGGGGCACTGATGTGGAGTGTCGAAGCACATGTGTGGTCCAGCACGCCGAACGCTGGTTGCACGTGCCGGACGCCGCCAGTGACGCAATGCCGGGGAAGCGGAGGCGCAGCTCACGTGTGGTGCGCGATGCTCCGTGAGACCGCCGGGCTCAGCACGTGGCCGCGTGCTGAGCCTGTTTGCGTCCCGTACACGAGAGCAGGGGGTGTCCTCCGTGTGGCGTGTGTCACCAAGTGCCGCACTCTGCCCACACGTTTTCAGGGTGCTGTCTACAGCATAATTTTTCAGTTACTGAACAAGCGTGTAAATCTACGAGGGGCATTCAATAAGTAATGCAACACATTTTTCTTCTGAAACGAAGTTGGTTTTATTCAGGAGTCCAATACACTATATTATTCTCCACTCCTTCGGCTACAAAACCCTGTTTTTCAACAGACTCTCCGTTCAATGCGGAGGCCTTATGCCACCTTACTGGGAGGGCCTGTATACCCGCATGGTACCACTTGCCGCATCAATAACTTTCCCATTAACCACGTACTGCTTCCCGCGGGGTGAATCCTTAATTGGGCAAAAAGAGACGAAACAGATGGAAGTCGGAAGGTGTGTAGGTGGCGAGGAATCCAGTGAGCACACACCCTTCAGTACCCCAATTATGGGACAGGTGTAACAGCACTACCAATCGAGACGTCTAGTTGAACAGCGAAGTGTTAGATTGTGATCCGTCGATCACCTCCAGTGACAGTACCCTCACGTTGCAAAATTGCAAGAGTCGCAGCTGTTTGCAGCCACGTATGCACGACCTTGTTCTGATGATGACAGATGCCTCGCCCCACGACTCACCGTGCTTTTGTTCATTGCCGAGTAATCTACAATGGGTCGCCAAATTTCTTTCCAGTCGCCACCCTGTTACCCACTTTCTCCACCCCAGGACGGAATATGTGTATTGTAACCGTCTGCTTCAGTGTTACTCATGTGAAAGCGATGATTATCTAAATGTCTGGGAATCATGTAACTGAGGCGGCACTTGGATTCCAGCCCAGTATTCTCCAAGCACCTATTCGTATCCGTGATGCTCTAGTTTTCCACCAAAAGAAACCCTGTCTCGCTTGGAAAGTACCTACGTTTCAGACGCCATTTTGAAGGCTACGTATAGTTCTCCCACTTCAAGAAACTATAGGGGCTGAAAAGGGAATATTGCAGTATGTCCCACAACAAATTCCATAATTTTTCAACCGAAACTGGTCGAGAAAAAGAAGAGTTGCATCAATTGTTGAAAACTCAAAGCCAAAAGATTGACACCAAAGTAGCTGTTGAAGCCCGTAACATACACCGACGAGCCATGTCTATGCAGAGGGAGATTATGGGCCAGTTCTTTGTGGGCGTGGAGTTGGTGCCCAGTTGCGTGCCAGATGTATACCACTGTGATCTGATCAAACTAACTTGGTGGCCGACACACCAACGTCAGTTCACTATCATCCTCCTTAATCCACTGTACCGCGATCCTAGCCTTGTGACATTGACTATTAGCCTGCTGTAAGGTGCCATCACCTCCGGGGAAGACGTCAAGCACGAAGGGATGCAGGTGGACTGCAACAATGTTTATGTAGCTCCACAGCCGTCGTGGTGACTCAGATTGTAGTAATCGGAGTCACCGGGATGGATGTGGAACTACATGAACATCATTGCGGTCCACCTGCACGTGCATCCCTGCACGTGCCAGACGCCGTCAGTGACGCAATGCCGAGGAAGCGGAGGTGCAGCGCACGTGTGTTGCGCGATGCTCCGTGAGGTCATATCAAAGCGCAGGTGAACGTCCACCATAGCATAATACTGTTCCCACCAGTCACCATACTTCGCGCTGTGCATGTTTCGCGCAGCCTTTAATGAAGAGCGATAAAAGAAAAAACTACATTTGTGTCACATATGTCCCTCAGTGTACTGTGCACTTCTGAGATATGTGTTCTGTAACTTGATGTTCGCAATTATATTCAAATAATACTCAAGAAGCGAGTTTTTTATTATTACAGTTTACTATTGAATATATAACAAGCAGTTCACTTCGAAGCTCAGTTTCGAAAACACTATTTCGTTTACCCCCAAAGCACTCCACTCCACATCTACTTTTATATTTACTTTGTAAGTAGGCTGTTTAGGTTTTTATATTGGTAACGCCACGTAGCGCACTGTATGAAAATCACTGGCTGTGCTGTGTGCAGTCTGTGGCTGGGTGGCATTGTTGTAATAGTCGCTATTGTAGTGTTGGGCAGTTGGATGTTAACAGCGCGTAACGTGGCGCAGTTGGAGGTGAGCCGCCAGCAGTGGTGGATGTGAGGAGAGACATGACGGAGTTTTGAGAGCTTATTATCTGGACGTGTGTCCATCAGAGAGAGTAAATTTGTAAGACTGGGTGTCATGAACTGATATATATATATATATATATATATATATATATATATATATATATAATGACTTTTGAACACTATTGAGGTAAATACATTGTTTGTTCTCTATCAAAGTCTTTCATTTGCTAACTATGCCTATCAGTAGTTAGTGCCTTCAGTAGTTAGAATCTTTTATTTAGCTGGCAGTATTGGCGCTCGCTGTATTGCAGTAGTTCGAGTAATGAAGATTTTTGTGAGGTAAGCGATTCATGAAAGTTATAGGTTATTGTTAGTCAGGGCCATTCTTATGTAGGGATTTTTGAAAGTCAGATTGCGTTGCGCTAAAAATATTGTGTGTCAGTTTAAGCACAGTCATTTATAATTTTTCTAAGGGGACGTTTCTACTTCCTACATTGTCTATCCAATCGTCGTTAATCTTCTCGATTCATTATCTATACATTAATTTAGTCTTATTGGAATTGATTTTCGAGCCTAGTAAGATTTATATTTAAGTGAAATGTTTTTGTATTGACATTTTTGGTAGATTATGTTATATCTCGAAATAAATCAAAGTATTGAAATAATTTTTGCACGTCAAGATAGTAAGAAAATTGGGAAGCCTGGCATTGCTCAAGCACAGAGAAGTATCAATATGAGCTAGCCATTAGGCATAAACATTTCGACACAGTTAACTGGCCACCGAAAGTGCGACATCACTATTCCGTGTGTGAGTGCGAGCGAGCTCGGTGGAAAAGTCTAAGACAAATACAGACCCGCTTGCCTCCATTAGTCTCGTGACATTATGTACGAAGCACTAGGTAGGACGCAGTAACAACTATCGAGGGTTTGACAAAACAGTTATGATACTGAAACAAATAGATTAAATCAATGCAGTAAAACTGAAGAGTGCTGATGACTCGTAATGAGTAAGATCAATTCAGTCATTACAAACGATGTACAGCAGAGCCGTTCCTTGACACCACAAATATTCCATCTATTAGCACAAAGGCAGTCAGTAACTTGGATCAATGGCATACATGTCGTCCGCACTCGATTGACTATTATTATACTGTAACGCTTGTTGTGAGAAATTGTTCCGTATCGTTTACACTCTTGCTGCCTGTTGTGAAGATCATTAATCCTTCAGCCATGGATGACTATGGACCAGCATCAGCTGCCACTGAGGGTAATCCCAGACACTATCAACACCAATCCGGTTCAGGGCACCAACTCTTCTGAAACTTCATCATCGTTTTTGAGCTGGGCGACTGAGCCTATGGCCCAGGATCAACGTTCAACTTGCCTTCGCAGCATCCGACATTACAGTCCATCTGAAGGGACAATACGGGCAGCGAACTGAGACTAGCAGAGTACTTTCAGGATGGCGTGTGAGCCAAAGGCGCGAACCAATGGGTGGGCAACCAGCCGCGTTCCGGGTCACCGGCCTGTACTCTGGGCTGATGCGGCGATCATTGGCAGCCCTGAGCCTGCCTCTGGATTTAGCACATTCCACTCCAGCTTACGAAGCCACCAACCATTATAATATTACTGGTATTTTAAGAAAATAATGTAGTACTGTATTTATCACTTTTCCTGGAAGTAATGATCCTGAAATGATAGAATGGTCCATATAAAATTTTTACTTGTTGATAATGAAATTATATTCCGCCAACCAGCATCAGATTCACATCAGATCGACGAGAATGTTGACCGACGGCTTTGTTTAGAGTCCAGTTGCCGATCTCACAATTACGCAGTTTGCGTAATTACTTTTCCCGAATACTGATAGAAAAGATCAGTAAATGAGATGGGACGCTGAAATAAAAGTTTGATAAAGTAAATGCTGGTTGAACACTAGTAGCGTTCGATTGTGGCAGCCAAACAATTCGTCGGCAACTCTCTTTCGCTGCAGACTGAAAAATTTCTAAAATGCAACATAACAAATTGATATTGGCATTAACGGAAGAGGAAAGTAGGTTCTTAATTCAAACACGGCTCCTGTAATTAAATGAGCGTAATTATTTAACCAAAAGTTTTAGGCGGACAAGTGTAAGCAGTCTCTTTAGTAGTTCTGGTGCACCTTCTAAGTGTTCTGTCAATGAATGGCAGTCTTTGGTCTGCTCTACCCACGACATTATCTATGTGATCGTTCCAACTTAGATTATTTGTAATTGTAATCCCTAAGTATTTAGTTGAATTTGCAGCCTTCAGATTTGTGTGACTTATCGCGTAATCGAAATTTAGCGGATTTCTTTTAGTACTCTTGTGAATAACTTCACACTTTTCTTTATTCAGGGTCAATTACCACTTTTCGCACAACACAGATGTCTTATATAAATCATTTAGCAATTAATTTTGGCCATCTGAAGACTTTACGAGACGTTAAATGACAGCATCATCTGTAAATAATCTAAGAGGACTACTAAGATTGTCTCCTATGTTGTTAATGTAGACCATCTAAATCTACATCTACATCCATACTCCGCAAGCCACCTGACGATGTGTGGCGGAGGGTACCTTGAGTACCTCTATCGGTTCTCCCTTCTATTCCAGTCTCGTATTGCTCGTGGAAAGAAGGATTATCGGTATGCTTCTGTGTGGGCTCTAATCTCTCTGATTTTATCCTCACGGTCTCTTCGCGAGATATACGTAGGAGGGAGCAATATACTGCTTGACTCTTCGGTGAAGGTACGTTCTCGAAACTTCAACAAAAGCCCGTACCGAGCTATTGAGCGTCTCTCCTGCAGAGTCTTCCACTGGAGTTTATCTATCATCTCCGTAACGCTTTCGCGATTACTAAATGATCCTGTAACGAAGCGCGCTGCTCTCCGTTGGATCTTCTCTCTCTCTTCTATCAACCCTATCTGGTACGGATCCCACAGTGCTGAGCAGTATTCAAGCAGTGAGTGAATAAGCGTACTGTAACCTACTTCCTTTGTTTTCGGATTGCATTTCTTTAGGATTCTTCCAATGAATCTCAGTTTGGCATGTGCTTTACCAACGATTAACTTTATATGATCATTCCATTTTAAATCACTCCTAATGCGTACTCCCAGATAATTTATGAAATTAACTGCTTCCAGTTGCTGACCTGCTATTTTGTAGCTAAATGATAAGGCATCTATCTTTCTATGTATTCGCAGCACATTACACTTGTCTACATTGAGATTCAATTGCCATTCCCTGCACCATGCGTCAATTCGCTGCAGATCCTCCTGCATTTCAGTACAATTTTCCATTGTTACAACCTCTCGATATACCACAGCATCATCCGCAAAAAGCCTCAGTGAACTTCCGATGTCATCCACAAGGTAATTTATGTATATTGTGAATAGCAACGGTCCTACGACACTCCCCTGCGGCACACCTGAAATCACTCTTACTTCGGAAGGCTTCTCTCCATTGAGAATGACATGTTGCCTTATGTTATCTAAGAACTCTTCAATCCAATCACACAATTGGTCTGACAGTCCATATGCTCTTACTTTGCTCATTAAACGACTGTGGGGAACTGTATCGAACGCCTTGCAGAAGTCAAGAAACACGGCATCTACCTGGGAACCCGTGTCCATGGCCCTCTGAGTCTCGTGGACAAATAGCGCGAGCTGGTTTTCACACGATCGTCTTTTTCGAAACCCATGCTGATTCCTACAGAGTAGATTTCTAGTCTCCAGAAAAGTCATTATACTCGAACATAATACGCGTTCCAAAATTCTACAACTGATCGACGTTAGAGATATAGGTCTATAGTTCTGCACATCTGCTCGACGTCCCTTCTTGAAAACGGGGATGACCTGTGCCCGTTTCCAATCCTTTGGAACGCTACGCTCTTCTAGAGACCTACGGTACACCGCTGCAAGAAGGCGGGCAAGTTCCTTCGCGTACTCTGTGTAAAATCGAACTGGTATCCCATCAGGTCCAGCGGCCTTTCCTCTTTTGAGCGATTTTAATTGTTTCTCTATCCCTCTGTCGTCTATTTCGATATCTACCATTTTGTCATCTGTGCGACAATCTAGAGAAGGAACTACAGTGCAGTCTTCCTCCGTGAAAATGCTTTGGAAAAAGACATTTAGTATTTCGGCCATTAGTCTGTCATCCTCTGTTTCAGTGGCATTTTGGTCACAGAGTGTCTGGACATTTTGTTTTGATCCACCTACCGCTTTGACATAAGACCAAAATTTCTTAGGATTTTCTGCCAAGTCAGTACACAGAACTTTACTTTCGAATTCATTGAACGCCTCTTGCATAGCCCTCCTCACACTACATTTCGCTTCGCGTAATTTTTGTTTGTGTGCAAGGCTTTGGCTATGTTTATGTTTGCTGTGAAGTTACCTTTGCTTCCGCAGCAGTTTTCTAACTCGGTTGTTGTACCACGGTGGCTCTTTTCCATCTCTTACGATCTTGCTTGGCACATACTCATCTAACGCATATTGTACGATGGTTTTGAACTTTGTCCACTGATCCTCAGACAGAAACAATAGAGGGCCTATAACGCTTCTTTGGGGAACGCCGGATATTACTTCCGTTTTACTCGATGACTTTCCGTGTATTACTACGAACTGTGACCTTTCTGACAGGAAATCACGAATCCAGTGGCACAACAGACGCGACATTCCATAGGCACACAGCTTGATTAGAAGTCGCTTGTGAGCAACGGTGTCGAAAGCCTTCTGAAAATCTAAAAATATGGAGTCAATTTGATATCCCCTGTCAAAAGCACTCATTACTTCATGAGTATAAAGAGCTAGTTGTGTTCCGCAAGAACGACATTTTCTGAATCTGTGCTATGTCTCAGTAAATCGTTTTCTTCGAGGTACTTCTTAATGTTCGAATACTGTATACGTTCTAAAACCGTACTGCAAATCGACGTTAGTGATATGGGCCTGTAATTCAGCGGATTACTCCTACTTCCCTTTTTGGGTATCGGTGTGACTTGAGCGACGTTCCAGACTTTAGGTACGGAACTTTCTGTGAGCGAGCGGTTGTATATAATTGCTAATATGGAGCTACTGCATCTGCATACTCTGACAGGAACCTGACTGGTATTCCATCTGGACCGGAAGCCTTGCCTTTATTAAGTGATTTAAACTCCTTCGTTGTACCGAGGATATCTACTATCTTTTTCATCTTCGCAGTTGTTCTTGTTGTTCTTGACTGGAATTCGGGAATATTTACTTCGTCTTCTTTGGTCAAGGAGTTTCGGAAAACCGTGTTTAATAACTCTGCTTTGGTGGCACTGTCATCAGTGACTTCACCGTTGTCATCGGCAGTGAAGGTATTGATTGCGTCTTGCCACTGATGTGCTTTATGTATGACCAGAATTTCTTTGGGTTTTTTGCCACATTCCGAGACAGAGTTTCGTTGTGGCATTGATGCACGCGCTATATTTCGAACTTCTGCAAAACTTTGCCAATCACAGTGTATAGAGTGCCTCATCACTCGTCTCCAGTCGTCCATTGTCCAGTGGCATTATTCTTTACGCCACCTCAAGCGTTGCTTAACAATGACTGCAGAAATGTGTGGCTTATGAAGAGCTGCTCGGTCACTGTAACTCGTTCTTGTTAGCTCTCTACGCTCAGTGACTGTGCTAGTCGTGCTCGTGGGAACACTTTGGATCTCACGATTGATTCATTCCTATGACATTATGAGATTTTTTAACCCACCTCCATAATGCTCGACAGCACCTATCCATTAGTGCAGTGACTATGGTCGGCACTATTGCACCCGACCGCGGCCGTGTCAAAGATATCGCGGGCTCAGGTAACTCGTCGACACGTGATCTGAGGAGTGGGGAATAACAGACAGACAGCGAATAGGAGTGGACGTTTCGTCTGGGGCGACAGAATTGTGTTGACAGGTTGATTATATTGAAATGGCACCTACAGCAGGCTATTAGCTATTGAGAGAGTGACAGATGTTTCTGCAGAGTGGAACAGTACCTTGTTTATCTGCGCTGTGGTAACGGGCACCTGGTTAATATTTGCTGCAGTGAAATTCGAGTGCTCCCCACGTGGGAGGAGTTCTTTCCAGAGATGAGTTATGGCGTACGGCTGAGTGTGCCTGTATGTGCCCACATGGAAAATGGTTCAAATTGCTCTGAGCACTATAGGACTTAACATGTGAGGTCATCTGTCCCCTAGAACTTAGAACTACTTAAACCTAACTAAACTTAGGACATCACACACATCCATGCCCGAGGCAGGATTCGAACGTGCGACCGTAGCGGTCGCGCGGTTCCAGACTGAAGCGCCTAGAACCGCTCGGCCACAACGGCCGGCGCCCACAAGGAAGTGACAGCTACATTCGGTAAGTAGTGCTGCGATCGGGCAGTGGCGAATGGGCGCTCGCGAGTGAAGCTTGTCGGGTCACGTTTGATGTTGTAATAAAGTGGCCCTGGTGTGGAGCATATTTTACTGTACGTTATGATCACGCACAACTGAAATTCACTGTGTATGCTTGTACTTGTGCAACTTAGTCTGGAAGATTAATGCAGCCGCTACTTATTGCAATCTGAGTAGTAATCATTTCTGCTTCCTTCAAATTACATAACATGTATCACAGTTTCGGATTTTGCGTGGCGTCTGTTGTTTCGGATATTCATATAGAGGATGGTCCATTGATCGTGGCCGGGCCAAATACCTCACGAAATAAGCGTCAAACGAAAAAACTTCAAAGAACGAAACTTGTCTAGCTTGAAGGGGGAAACCAGATGGCGCTATGGTTGGCCCGCTAGATGGCATGTTGTCACGCGTTGTCGGTTGATCACGATAGCAAATATCCTTCAACTTTCCCCACAGAAAGAAATCCGGGGACGTCAGATCCGGTGAACGTGCGGGCCATGGTATGGTGCTTCGACGACCAATCCACCTGTCATGAAATATGCTATTCAACACCGCTTCAATTGCATGCGAGCTATGTGCCGGACATCCATCATGTTGGTAGTGCATCGCCATTCTGTCATGCAGTGAAACATCTTGTAGTAACATCGGTAGAACATTACGTAGGAAATTAGCATACATTGCACCATTTAGATTGCCATCGATAAAATGGGGGTGAATTATCCTTCCTCCCATAATGCTGCACCACACATTAACCCGCCAAGGTATCTGATGTTCCACTTGTCGTAGCCATTGTGGATTTTCCATTGCCCAATAGTGCCTATTATGCCGGTTTACGTTACCGCTGTTGGTGAATGACGCCTCGTCGCTAAATAGAACGCGTGCAAAAAATCTGACATCGTCCCGTAATTTCTCTTGTGGCCAGTGGCAGAACTGTACACGACGTTCAAAGTCGTCGCCATGCAATTCCTGGTGCATAGAAATATGGTACCGTTGCAATCAATGTTGATGTAGGATTCTCAACACCGACGTTTTTCGGATTCCCGATTCTCGAGCAATTTGTCTGCTATTGATGTGCGGATTAGCCGCTACAGCATCTAAAACACCTAGTTGCGCATCGTCATTTGTTACAGGTCGTGGTTGAGGTTTCACATGTGGCTGAACACTTCCTGTCTCCTTAAATAACTTAACTATCCAGCGAACGGTCCGGACGCTTGGATGATGTCCAGGATACCGAGCAGCATATATAGCACACGCCCGTTGGGCATTTTGATCACAATAGCCATACACCAACACGATGTCGACCTTTTCCGCAATTGGTAAACGGTCCATTTTAACACGGGTAATGTGTCACGAAGCAAATACCGTCCGCACTGGCGGAATGATACGTGATACCACGTACTTATACTTTGTGACTATCACAAAGCGAAAAAAGTGGTCCAACTAAAACATTCATATTTCTTTACATACTACACGATCATGTAATAAAAATTGGGGGTTCCTATTTAAAAAAAAAACGCAGTTGATATCCGTTTGACCTATGGCAGCGTCGACTAGCGGGCCAACCATAGCGCCATCTGGCTCCCGCCTTCGAGCTAGACGAATTTTGTTCGTTGTAGTATTTTCGTTTGACGCTTATTTCGTAAGATATTTGGCCCGGTCACTAGCAATGGACCACCCTGTATATCATGCTTACGGTGCTTCGCCAGAGTTAATTTAATAATATTGTCGTGATTGTTTTGTTCAGTGTTACCTAATTTTTAATCTACTTGAGGCACCAAGAAAGATTGCGGTTTGTGATTTGTAATGCCGCCGCAAATGTAAGGCTTCTCAAATAACCGTAAGGCTCGTGTTAAGACTGATGTTTCACTATATTTTCTGAGGCGAGATTATAAGTGTACGTCTCGATGGGCCTTATGAATATTTATTGGAACTGTTGCACCTCACCTTAAAGGAGACTCTGTTTTCTGAGCAAGACTCAAAAAATTACTGTTGCATGGCAAGCGCTACTGCCAGTCTCTTTCTTTATGTGTGATCTACCTGTAGCCTGTTTATAGAGTACGCATGTTTCAGGAGGTGGACTGCAATGAAGGAAAGACAACATGTTCGAGTGTACACCATGAAGCTGGTTCTCATTGTAATGAATGTGGACGCCAGCGGCGCCACTGGTCGTTGAGAGATGGTCGGCTTATGCCGAATATATGACGTTAAACTGATGTGAGTTTGACTGCCTTCGGGCAATGTGTCATTATTGTAAACTTTATCATTCGCTGTACTGAATTGTTTTGCATCTCATTAACAGAGTTGAACAGGCTTTATCTAACATTTTTGCAGTTTTACTTAATATGTTGTTATGATGGAAGATTTTCTAAGTTTTCGTAAACTATCTATGAACTGTTTCGTTACATTTCCGGGTTGCCTGATGTGTGCTCCGATTCAAAAGGGTGTAAGACAGGAATGCAATCTTTCACCTCTGCTATTCAATCTGTACGTCGAAGGAGCAATGATGGAAAAAAAGAAAGGCTCAAGAGTGGGATTAAAATTTCGGGTGAAAGGATGTCAATGATTAGAGTTTGAGGACTAGAGGTGTGCCCAGTTTTTGTCAAGTATTTGAAGGAAGCACTCGGATACAAATTCACAGTATCCAGGTACGGCTCCAGTATATGCTAACACCGATACATTAAAAAGTTGTAAGGTTTTGAGGACAGAACAACTGTGTAAGATGTAAAAATATTTTTGGCTTAATGTTGCAATCTTATCACAGAAATACATGCATTTACCAGTTTACAATGTGACAATGTTACAACAGTTGTCAAACGAACGCATGTCGTCCTCAGAAAGTGGAATAATACTGAACACAACAATCGTAAATTTTAACTAGAAGTTTCGTTACGAAACTATTCTTACGACTACATCATGATGTTGGCCAGTACTAAGATAAATCATCCGATTCCGGTTCAAATTTCGGTATTATTTAGGATGACAATCAAGCCTACGGGGGATGGTTACTTTTGTGACAAGTTGAGCAAAAGATTACACAAGGTCGCTCGAGTTTACAGTGGACCCAAGCTGGTGAACCAACACGTTTACACCTCTGCTCATGGCATTTACCTTAGCTGCGATGAGCTGTCGTCTGCATGGCTGGCTGCTCTCGTCCTCTGAAATTCCTATAAAAACTAATTAAGCCTTTGCTGATTTTTCCACCAGAAACTCTCCCTATGTTTCTCGTTATGCGAGAGAAACACGTACTCATCCTTAGTCTTGAAATATGGCAATATGCACGCGCATGGCTGGAGCAGCGGTGCATGTTAAAATGCCCTCTCAGTCCTCGCAAGATGAATTAACTTACTGGTTGGTTCGTTTCTCCACAGTTGGAGCTCAACGACGCTACAGCTAATATCTAGCTGAATGTCAGCTGCAGTGAACGCAGTGTTCAGACAAATTTCTCCTCTGTATCGTACAGAGCGTTATGTGCCCCTTTCTGCACTTGATGCGAGTTCAGAGAAGAGTCCCCGAAAATTTCGCTCTTGTCTTTCTCGTAGCCAAACTGTCTCCCCACCTGGGTTCTTTCATTCTCCACGTCACAGCTTTTTTCCACCAATAGGAGCGTTCCTCATATTTTTGTGGAAACTCTCTCTGCCAATCGCAAGGGCCCTACCATTAAACTGCGTCGAAATCTTGGCACTTTACTCCTTCCTAGTTCATTTCCGCCAATCGGACATTTTGTGCTCGCTCGAGGCG
Organism: Schistocerca americana; assembly: GCF_021461395.2. Lineage (NCBI taxonomy): Eukaryota > Metazoa > Arthropoda > Insecta > Orthoptera > Acrididae > Schistocerca > Schistocerca americana. Next base: position 441,000,642 of record NC_060125.1, on the reverse strand, counting down.
CCTAAAAGTTACATGCGTACATCACATGTGTATTACTCGCTGTTCACATGATCAGGCGCGTGACTGGTTCTGTTCGTATCCATTTGGAATTCCGAAATGCAGTTTTCTAAAACTTCTTTCTGTCATACATCTGGTGGCCCTTTATTTGCTCTCCAGTATACGTCACCTGTCCGGTCGCTGACTCCCGTCGCGTGATGCCCCCTAAGAGGTTTTTGCGATGCCTCCCATGGTGTGGCCTGTGCTTCTGCCCGTGCCTGCTTCCACACAAAACGTTTCCTCTTGCTGCTTGTTTCACCTTCAGCTCATTGACATGCATTATATAGGAGTGGTGTGTTAATACCGTCGATTGAGTGCCACCCCTTTTGCATTACATACTTATAGGCAAATCCGCTCATTACCGCCGAAGTAAGTTAGGTGTCATATTCACCTTCCCATCACGATGTATAAAACTCTTATGTAAGGTGCGAAATTGACCTTCATTTATTCTGCCACCTTACAAAGTCTATGGGGTTTTGAAATGGCATACTAAAATGCCGAAATTACTTCTCAAAGCGTACAGCTGTTCAGCGATTTTCTTGGGAAATACTTGGCTGCATGGATTCGTGGATGCTGCGCCACACTCGAACCCTACCATCAGCTCTTACCAACTAAAACCGGGACTCATCTATCCAGGCCACTGTTTTCCAGCTGCCTAGAGTCCAACCGATAGGGTCAAGAGCCCAGGAGAAGTGTTGCAAGGACTGTCATGCTGATAGGAAAGGCACTCGAGTCAGTCGTCTTTTGCCATGTCCCATTAACGCCTAATTGCACCGCACTGTTATAAGTGATACATTGATTCCAAGTTCCACATTGATTTCTGGGGTTATTTAACGCGGCGTTGCTTGCCTCTATGCAAACGCCTCTGCTCTGGGTCGTTAAGTGAAGGCAGTCAGACACTCCGTTGTCCGTGATGAGAGGTAATGCCCGAAATTTGGTATTCTCAGCACACTCTTGACATTGTAGATATCGTTACGGTATATTGATTTCCCTAACGATTTCCGAAATGGAATGTGTAACGCTTCCAGTACTAACTACTATTACGCGTTCAGAACCTGTTAATTCCCGTCATGCTGTCGTAATCACGTCGAAATAGAGCCAGAGTAAACTATTGACGAAGATGAAAGAGGGCCCAGTATATTGACGAGGGAAGTAGAGAAGGCGATAAAGGACATGAATAGTAAGAAAGCTACAGGTAATGACGACATACCAGTGGATTTGCTTAAAGAAATCGGAAATGAAAGTTTGAAAGTTCTGACACAACTCATAAACAAAATCTATGAAACTGGAGACTGGCCTGAAGACTTTTGGGACGTCACAATGGTTACTCTTGAGAAGAAAAAGCAAACCAAGAAGTGTAGTGATTATAGAACAATTAGTATGACATCGCATGTGGCAAACATCATTGCAAGAATACTAAATAGACGGTTGGAAAACAAAATTGAAGAAGTGATGGGGGAAGACCAGTTTGGATTCAGGAAAGGAAAAGGGACCAGAGACGCCATTGGCATGATGAGGATATTGTCAGAGAGAGTTTTGGCCGTTAACGAAGAAGTTTGCGCTTGTTTTATAGACTGGCAGAAGGCCTTCGACAGAGTCAATTGGAATATATTGATGAACATCCTTAAGGAAATAGGAATCAACTGGAGATATCTGAGACTCATAAGGAACTTGTACCTGGGACAAAGGGTAAAGGTACGACTGAACTATGGAGAAACGAACAGTGTGGAAATAGGAAGAGGAGTGAGACAAGGATGTTGTCTGTCGCCAAGTCTCTTCAACCTGTATGGAGAAATGCTGGCGAGAGAATCGCTGAAAGGATGCGGAAACTTCAAAGTAGGAGGACGTCTCATCAACACCATCAAGTATGCAGACGACCTGGTAGTGTTAGCCAAAAATCAAAGACAGCTGCAACACATGATGAACAGTTTGGTGGCAACGGGAAGAAAATACGGCATGGAAATCAACGTCAAAAGTGATGCGCATATCAAAACGTGAGAAACACTTGAAGATAACTGTTGACAATCGGGAATTGGAAAATGTGAAACAGTTGAAGTACCTGGGAAGTTTTATCACGAAGGATGCCCACTGCACCAACGAAATCCGAGCAAGAATCGCCATGGCCAAAGCTGCTTTCAACAAGAAGAGGACTCTGCTGACCAGCAAGTTGAGTTTGGCATTGAGGAAAAACTGATAAAGTGGTACGTTTGGACCATTGCACTGTATGGACCAGAGACGTGGACCATGAGAAAGAAGGAGAGCCGGCCGGTGTGGCCGTGCGGTTCTAGGAGCTTCAGTCTGGAACCGCGTGACCGCTACGGTCGCAGGTTCGAATCCTGCCTCGGGCATGGATGTGTGTGATGTCCTTAGGTTAGTTAGGTTTAAGTAGTTCTAAGTTCTAGGGGACTGATGACCTCAGAAGTTAAGTCCCATAGTGCTCAGAGCCATTTGAACCATTTTTGAAAGAAGGAGAAAAAAGACTTAGAGAGCTTTGAAATGTGGTGCTGGAGGAGAATGTAAAAGATCAAGTGGACAGATCGCATAAAAAATGACGATTACTGCGAAGAGTAGGAGAGAAGAGAAGTATTCTGCGTACAATTCTGCAGAGAAAGGGCAACTGGACTGGACATGTACTTAGACACGAGGGAGTCGTACATGATGTCATCGAAGGGAAACTCAGAGGAGACTCAGGACGAGGAAGAAGAAGAATGCAACATCTGGACGACATGAAAGATGGACGGAGATACAACAGACTGAAGGAAGAAGCTGAAGACAGGGAACAGTGGAATCAGAAGTTCTCCGTACGAAGACATGGACCTGCCACTAGGCAGAATACTACATAATAATAATAAACCTTTTAACACGAATCACCTGACTATAAATGACAGTTCCGCCAGTTCAAAAATGGTTCAAATGGCTCTGAGCACTATGGGACTCAACTGATGAGGTCATTAGTCCCCTAGAACTTAGAACTAGTTAAACCTAACTAACCTAAGGACATCACAAACATCCATGCCCGAGGCAGGATTCGAACCTGCGACCGTAGCGGTCTTGCGGTTCCAGACTGCAGCGCCTTTAACCGCACGGCCACTTCGGACGGCCATTTCCGCCAATGCACTGCCCTTTTATACCTTGTGTACGTGTTGGGTTGGGTTGGGTTGTTTGGGGGAAGAGACCAAACAGCGAGGTCATCGGTCTCATCGGATTAGGGAAGGACGGGGAAGGAAGTCGGCCGTGCCCTTTCGAAGGAACCATCCCGGCATTTGCCTGGAGCGATTTAGGGAAAACACGGAAAACCTAAATCAGGATGGCCGGGCGGGGGATTGAACCGTCGTCCTCCCGACTGTGTACGTGTTGCTGCCTCCATCTGTATATGCGTATATCGCTATCCCATGACCTGTGACCTCAGCGTACACTGTAGTGTTGGGAGCCAGTGTACAGAGTGAAGTTCCTGCCGTCGCCGGGGGCAGCACGGCTACTGAGAATGAGGGAGAGCCCTCGGATGGCAAGGCGAGTGCCGCCGTTTGTCAGTGGGGGCGGCGGCAAGCTCGCTGGCTGGCGCGCCGGGCGGCCCGCCCGGATCAATGCAGCCGCTATCTGGCGTCTGCCCTGCCCTGCCCCGTGCCTCCGCCCGTCTGGACCCCGCTGAAGCGGCCTCTCCCCCACACTGACTGGCGTACGGCAGGACGAGTGAATCTGTATTTAAAAAAACTGACAACAAGAATACACTGATAAGCCAAAACGTAATGACCACCTACTTAACGGCTAAACGTCCGTCTTTTGAACGAAATGCTTCACTGATTCTACGTATCAGGGATCCGACATTTTATCGGCAGCTTTCTGGAGGTATATGGCATTAGATGTCTAAGCACAGCTCGTGTAATTAGCGTAAATAAAGGGCGCTGATTTGCGTACGTGGTCATGGCGCCCGATAGCTACCCAGATGAGTTGCCTAGGATTTACATCAGGGAAAACTGGTCGCCGAGGCATCAACGTCAGTTCACTATAATGCTCCTCAGACCACTGTAGCACGGTTCTGGCTCCGAAACACGGACAATTATACTGCTGAAAGATGACATCGCCGTCCGGGCGGAAATCAAGCGTGGACGGATGAGACGACATCGCCGTCGGGGTGCACATCAAGCATGAACGGATGCAGGTGGTTCGCCGCTGTCAGCGTGTCTTAATTACCATCACAGGTCCGATGCAAGCGCAGGAGAATGTCTCGCACAGCATAATAATGCTCCCACCAGCCTGCTTCCGTGGCGCGCCGCACGTTTCGAGCCACCGTTCACCTCGGTGACGTCGTTTGAGGAGACGACCATCAACGTAGTGTATCCAAAATTTGATTCATCCGAAGAACGACGGTCAAATCCCGATGGTCCCGTCTCCACTGCAATCGTAACTGACGATGTCGTTGACTCAACATGTGAACACGTAGGGCTGTGCTGTTCGCGAAGCTACGAGGGTGGTTTGAAAAGTTCTCGAAATCATCACGAGAGGGCAGTGCTAGCGCAACGAGTTGTTCACGTCATATTCAATGGACTGTTGCCTGTAAACATGTGTCATGTCAGTGCTCTTGGAAGAGAGTTGTGGACGTGACGTGGCTCTATTGTTGTTCCCGAGTAGTAATTTGCGAAGATGGAAATAATCGAGATTCGAGCAGTGATTAAGTACTTCGTAAAGAAAGGTATGAAAGCAAAGGACACTCATGCCGATTTTCAGAATACACTGGGGGACTCAGCTCCTTCATATTCAACTGTTGACAAGTGAACAAATGAATTTAAATTTGGTCGTTAGAGCTTAGATGATGATCCACACAGTGGTCGGCCAAGATGTGTTACTATTCAAGAAATCATTGCAAAAGTGCAAAAAATAGTCATGGAGGATCGCCGATTGAAAGTACGTGAAATTTCTCACGTTTGTCAGATGTCTTCTGAATGGGTATATCACATTTTAACTGAAGAATTAGAAATGAAAAAATTATCTGCAAGATGGGTGCCGCGACTCTTGACGCTCGATCAGAAACCCATGAGAATAGACATATCGGAGCAATGTTTGAACCGTTTTAGGAGAAACAAACAAGGCTTTTTGCGCCAGTTTGTGACGACAGATGAAACTTGGGTACACTGATTTACCCCCGAGACAAACCAACAGTCAAAACAGCGGAAACATGGTGATTCTCCGCCACCAAAGAAAGCAAAGACAATGCCTTCGGCGGGAAAGGTCATGGCGTCAGTGTTATGGGATGCGAAAGGGATTTTGTTTGTGGATTATCTCCCCACTGGGAAACAATTACTGGAGAATACTATGCTAACGTCATGGGCAAACTGCAACAAAAACTACGCGAAAAAAGGCCAGGTTTAGCAAGGAAGAAAGTCATCTTCCACCAAGACAATGCGCGTCCGCACACATGTGCCGTCGGCATGACAAAATTACACGAACTAACGTATGAATTGTTGCCACACCCGCCTTATGCACCTGATACGGCACCGTCAGACTTCCATCTCTTTCCAAAACTGAAAATTTTTCTTGCTGGACAAAGATTCACTTCAAACGAAGAATTGATAGCTGGACTTGACAACTATGTTGCAGGCCTGGAAGAAACTCATTTTCGAGACCGGAGCAAGGTACTGGAACAGCGTTGGACAAAGTGCATTAATCTACAAGGAGACTACATTGAAAATTAAAAAAGTTTCACCGATGTAAGAATTTTTTTCTATTCTTTTTCGATAACTTTTCAAACCACCCTCCTACATGTTCAACAATGTACGATAAACAGTATATTCCGAAAAATTTGTACTTGCACAAGCACTGTGCTCTTTCGGCAGAGATGCCGTAGATCAACATCTGCTTTACAGAGCACACAAGCCTCCGAACCCCGCGTCCTGTGAAGAGTCGTGGCCGTCCAACCATCTAGCGTCTAGTGGTAGTTCCACTGTCCTAGCTCTTTCTGCAGATGCTCACGACAGTAGCACGTGAGCATTCGACGAGCTTCGCCGTTTTCGAGGCACTCGTTCACAGGCTCTGCGTAATAATAATCTGTCCTCTGTCAAAGTGGCTTATCTCCATGGATTTCCTCATTTTCAGCCCATATCTTCGTTAGGGTGATCCCCCGTCCGTGTCTGCTCCGCTTAAATACTTTTGCTACCACGTCACGTGCCCGCCACGCCACCAGGCGGCATTCAACGTCGCGGTGGGCAGGGATCACAATGTCCTGGCACATCAAGGTATGACGTGATGTACAGCTGAAAGTTGTGTTATATCTGGTATGAGAGACGCTTTTGTACAAAAATAATAACAATCATTACTGTATGATGTACCAGAGACTGACATACGCACTGCTGTTATATTAATCGCAGGATTCACAGTTAGTTATTATTATGTGAGATCTTCATTAATAAAGTTCACTGTCTTTGTTAATAGTTGCCTCTGTGATTGGTATGTATAATGTATGAAGGCATAATTACTAAGGATTGCTGTACAACAAAAGGTGTGTAAAAGTTACAAATATTTTTAAATACCTATTAAAAATATGTATTGAAATTATTTAATGTATATTGATAACATTCCATGTCAAGTAACCCAACCCTACACCCGACCGGCTAGCCGCGCGGTCTGACACGCTGCTTTCCGGGCGGGAAGGCACACCGGTCCCCGGCACGAATCCGCCCGGCGGATTAGTGTCGAGGTCCGGTGTGCCGGCCAGTCTGTGGATGGTTTTTAAGGCGGTTTTCCATCTGTCTCGACGAATGCGGGCTTGTTCTGCCTCAGTTACACTATGTCGGCGATTGCTGCGCAAACTGTCTCCACGTACGCATACACCAAAATTACTATACCATGCAAACATTTGGAGTTACACTCGTCTGGTGTGAGACGTATTCACGGGGATCCACTGTGGGCCGAACTGCATAATAACGCCAGTGTGGGGCGGCGGTGGTGTGGGTGGACTGCTGTAGCCTGTAGTGGGATTGTGTACCACTGGGGGCCACAGTGGGACGAAGCCTCTCCGCCGTTTCTAGGTCCCCAGTTTAATACACAATACACAACCCAACCATTTTCAGAACTTAACTCATTTTCCAGCAACAGAAGCAGCATTATCGAGTAGCTGCATCCGCCGCCATTACCGTGTACATTTAAAATTTTTTCAACTGCGTTAAAGACGCAGTAAGTTAAGCACTTTCTCTTTCAGTATGCAGCGGACGAGAATATTAGCTTCCCAAATTACTTTTTTCCAGTTGATTTATTATATATAGCACAGATAGCTTTGGCCTGAACTTATGTAGGGAACGTAGAATCTTGTTTGAACAATTCGAATGTTTTTCTCAGTTATTTACACAAGGAAGTCAGACTAGTAGCATCAGAATTTTTACTATTTTCGGTATATTTAACAAGAGTAACAATTATTTATTCACGATTATATGACAGGCTTTATACTTCTCTTGAATGTATGTATATTGTCACTAACTGAAACCAAATAAAAACCTTTCTATAAAGGAAAGACATTATTTTCATTTCAAGAATTAATCTCATGCTGAGGAGATAATACTAATATTTCCTGTAGTGAAGTTTGAATACTATTTTTTAAAATAATAAATAAAAAGTTAAGTTACATCCAGAAATAAGAGAGACATTATACAGGCATGGTGTACATAGCTCGAAAAGACCTTTTGCGCCACATATCTGCGAACATGTGACCAATTACCTGCAAGTGGAACAAGGAATGAAAGACAAAGCCTTATTAAAATGAAATATTGTTTCACTGTGAAACAAAGACAAAACAGCTAACCAAAATGAAGGCAGTCTGTTCAAATCAGCACACCTTTGCACATATGTACAATTGAAATGGCTCGACAGAGGAACACCACTGGACCCGACTGTTCACCAATACAACTCTACGAGGGGTGTTGAGTAAGTAATCCAACACATTTTGTTTCCTCAGAGCAGATTGGTTTTATTCAGGATTCCAATGCACAATATTATTCCCCTCTCTTTTGGCTATAAAACCCAATTTTTCAAAATAACCGACGTTAAGTGAGAAGGCCTTACGGCACCTTACTCTGAGGACCTGTGTGCCCGCACGGTACTACTCTACTAGCCGACGTCGAAGCCAATAACCTGCCCGTCATCCACGTACTGCTTCCTGCGGAGTGCTACCTTCATTGGGCCAAGCAGATGGAAACCGGAAGACACTAGATCCTGAGTTAGGGTGATGAGGAAGAAGAGCACAATGAAGTTCTGTGGCCTCTTCTCGGGTGCGTAGACTTGTGTGAGGCCTTGCGTTCTCATGAACAAGAAGAAGTTCGTTTCCATTTTTGTTGTGACAGCACACTGAAGTCATTTATTCAATTTCCTGAGGTAGCGCAGTACACTTCAGAGTTGATTGCAACACCGTGACGGAGGACATCAAACAGAATAGCCCCTTCAGAATCCCAGAAGACCTGAGTCATGACTTTACCATCTGAGCGTGCGGCTTTGAGCATTTTCTTCGGAGGAGTGATGGTATGGCGCCGCTGTATTGATTTCCGTTTTGTTTCAGATTCGAACTGATGAACCTACGTTTCATCGCCTGCGACGATATTGGACAAAAAATTATCACGATCAGCCTCGTAACGCACAAGCAGTTCCGCACAGATGGTGTTTCGTTTCTCTTATGGTCTTCTGTTACATCTACATCTACATCTACATGTACATGGATACTCTGCAAATCGCATTTAAGTGCCTGGCAGACGGTTCATCGAACCACCTTCACAATTCTCTATTATTCCAATCTCGTATAGCGCGTGGGAAGAACGAACACCTATATCTTTCCGTACGAGCTCTGATTTTCCTTATTTTATCGTGGTGATGGTTTCTCGTATGTAGATCGGTGTCAACAAAATATTTTCGCATTCGGAGGAGAAAGTTGGTGATTGGAATTTCGTGAGAAGATTCCGTCGCAACGAAAAACGCCTTTCTTGCAATGATTTCCAGTCCAAATCCTGTATCATTTCTGTGACACTCTCTCCCATATTTCGCGATAATACAAAACGTGCTGCGTTCTTTGAACTTTTTCGATGTACTCCGTCAGTCCTATCTGGTAATGATCCCACACCGCGCAGCAGTATTCTAAAAGAGGACGCACAAGCGTAGTGTAGGCAGTCTCCTTAGTAGGTCTGTTACATTTTCTAAGTATCCTGCCAATAAAGCGCAGTATTTGGTTAGCCTTCCCCACAACATTTTATGTGTTCCTTCCAATTTAAGTTGGTGGTAATTGTAATACCTAGGTATTTAGTTCAATTTACGGCTTTTAGTTTAGACTGATTTATCGTGTAACCGAAGTTTAACGAGTTCCTTTCAGCACTCATGTGGATGACCTCACACTTTTCGGTATTTAGGGTCAACTGCCACTTCTCGCACCATTCAGATATCTTTTCTAAATCGTTTTGCAGTTTGTTTTCGTCTTCTGGTGACTTTATTAGTCGATAAACGACAGCGTCATGTGCAAACAACCGAAGACGGCTGCTCAGATTGTCTCCCAAATCGTTTATATAGATAAGGAACAGCAAAGGGCCTATACCACTACCTTGGGGAACACCAGAAATCACTTTTGTTTTACTCGATGACTTTCCGTCAGTTACTAGGCGGCGAGAAACCCAGCGGGCACTCACCTTTCAGTAGTCCAATTGATTGGTGAATGTGTCAGCACTATCCAAAATTGACGCCCAGTTCTGCAGCAAGGTGTCTGATTGTGATCCGCCGATCACCTCGGATGAGAGTGTCCACATGTTCCAACAATTGCAGGAGTCAGAGCTGTGCGGGGCCGGCCGGCTTCATGGGGGATCGGGCAGGTGTGCGCGACTTTGTTGCGATGATGAGAGATGCCTCGCTCAACGATTCACCGTGCTTTTACTCACTGCAGGTCTCCGTAGATATTCGGCAAGAGCCTATGACATCTGCGATGTTCCGGTTTTCCGCCAAAGGACAGCCCTCTGCTTGGAACGCACCTCCGTTACAGACGCTATTTTGAAGACTACGTACAGCGCAGCCTCCTATCGGATCTTCATGAAACTATAGGGGCTGATGCGTATAACAATACCTGTACTAACAGTTAATTAGTTCAAAAATTATCACGTCGCGCACTCAAAGTATGATCATTTTATTGCGCAACTAAAAGGTCTTTAATGTGGCACATATTGCTACATCAATTGATTACAGTCACTGAAGAAAATTAACAATAATATCACTTATATTGTACTTGCAATCCAACGACGATCTCGCTCTGGCTTTGGCTCGTAATTAAAAATGATGTGTAGGTAGCATGACTGTCGCTGTTGGTGCGAAAAGCACTCGGATGTTAATTACGCCGACTTGAAGAACTTACGAAGAAAATCTTTCAGGATTAATTTGATGATTTATGTTTTTCATTGCAATGTGCTTCATACTTTTTTAAACAATGGTCTACTGAAAATAATTCTTGACACTCACTTTTCACAAAAATTCACATTTATTAAACTTTTTATACTTTCGCATGTTCAAAACATTACTTCATCATACAATTTCGCAGTCGTTACTGCTCTTAATAAAACTAACAACATTTTTCATTGTCCACAATTCAGACTCATCTTTTCATTTCCAACACAAAGTCAAGACTGTCCATATTCAACACAAAATCTGGACTACTCTGTTCGCCGAAACCTAGGTTTATTTGATTATGCAACTGGAGGCTGAAATTTAATACACTCCTGGAAATGGAAAAAAGAACACATTGACACCGGTGTGTCAGACCCACCATACTTGCTCCGGACACTGCGAGAGGGCTGTACAAGCAATGATCACACGCACGGAACAGCGGACTCACCAGGAACCGCGGTGTTGCCCGTCGAATGGTGCTAGCTGCGCAGCATTTGTGCACCGCCGCCGTCAGTGTCAGCCAGTTTGCCGTGGCATACGGAGCTCCATCGCAGTCTTTAACACTGGTAGCATGCCGCGACAGCGTGGACGTGAACCGTATGTGCAGTTGACGGACTTTGAGCGAGGGCGTATAGTAGGCATGCGGGAGGCCGGGTGGACGTACCGCCGAATTGCTCAACACGTGGGGCGTGAGGTCTCCACAGTACATCGATGTTGTCGCCAGTGGTCGGCGGAAGGTGCACGTGCCCGTCGACCTGGGACCGGACCGCAGCGACGCACGGATGCACGCCAAGACCGTAGGATCCTACGCAGTGCCGTAGGGGACCGCACCGCCACTTCCCAGCAAATTAGGGACACTGTTGCTCCTGGGGTATCGGCGAGGACCATTCGCAACAGTCTCCATGAAGCTGGGCTACGGTCCCGCACACCGTTAGGCCGTCTTCCGCTCACGCCCCAACATCGTGCAGCCCGCCTCCAATGGTGTCGCGACAGGCGTGAATGGAGGGACGAATGGAGACGTGTCGTCTTCAGCGATGAGAGTCGCTTCTGCCTTGGTGCCAATGATGGTCGTATGCGTGTTTGGCGCCGTGCAGGTGAGCGCCACAATCAGGACTGCATACGACCGAGGCACACAGGGCCAACACCCGGCATCATGGTGTGGGGAGCGATCTCCTACACTGGCCGTACACCACTGGTGATCGTCGAAGGGACACTGAATAGTGCACGGTACATCCAAACCGTCATTTAACCCATCGTTCTACCATTCCTAGACCGGCAAGGGAACTTGCTGTTCCAACAGGACAATGCACGTCCGCATGTATCCCGTGCCACCCAACGTGCTCTAGAAGGTGTAAGTCAACTACCCTGGCCAGCAAGATCTCCGGATCTGTCCCCCATTGAGCATGTTTGGGACTGGATGAAGCGTCGTCTCACGCGGTCTGCACGTCCAGCACGAACGCTGGTCCAACTGAGGCGCCAGGTGGAAATGGCATGGCAAGCCGTTCCACAGGACTACATCCAGCATCTCTACGATCGTCTCCATGGGAGAATAGCAGCCTGCATTGCTGCGAAAGGTGGATATACACTGTACTAGTGCCGACATTGTGCATGCTCTGTTGCCTGTGTCTATGTGCCTGTGGTTCTGTCAGTGTGATCATGTGATGTATCTGACCCCAGGAATGTGTCAATAAAGTTTCCCCATCCTGGGACAATGAATTCACGGTGTTCTTATTTCAATTTCCAGGAGTGTATATTCGCATTTTACAGTTGGTGATTTTGCTGCACCATGTTAAAAATATTCAAATCCAAAAAAGAGCTGCACGTTTCGGTACAGACTCATTTAGTAACCACGAAAGCGTCACAATTGCAATCAATCAACTCCAGTGGCAGATGCTGCACAGATGTGGCTTGGTGTTGAAGTTCTCAAAGTGTACGCTCTTAGAAGAGCCAACAAATATATTGCTTCGCATTCCTCGCAAAAAAGACGTGAAGATGAAATCAGAGACACTCGAGCGCACGCTGACGCTTACCAGTGGTCGTTCTTCCCGCTGACTATTCGCAACTGAAACAGGAGGGGCGAGGAGGGGGGGAGGGGAGGAGTGGCTGTAGTTCACAAAATACCCTCTGCCACATACCGCAAGGTGGCTTGTTGAGTGTAGATGTAGATGTGCTACCAAATTTGCAGTTGAGTAACATTCAATGGCGTTTTCCTCCTGCCCTTGCCATGTGTGGACCCACCTCGGTATACAGTCCACTGCTGCCGAAATCTCTGCCACTCACTGTAGGTACCTCTCCTGATAATACGGGATGCATTCAAGTTCTAAGGCCTCCAATTTTTTTCTCCGGACTGGAAAGAGATAGAAACGTGCGCATTGTTTTAAACTGAGGCCGCGTTCATTGTCAATACATCCCAGAGATGGCAGCACCGTATGGCAGATGGAATTTTACCGCCAGTGGCGAGAATGAGAACTGTTTTAAATACTTAAAATGGCGACGTTTTCCTTACTTGAACAGCGTGGAATCATTCGTTTTCTGAATTTGTGTGGTGTGAAACCAATTGAAATTCATCGACAGTTGAAGGAGACATGTGGTGACGGAGTTATGGATGTGTTGAAAGTGCGTTCGTGGGTGCGACAGTTTAATGAAGGCAGAACATCATGTGACAACAAACCGAAACAACCTCGGGCTCACACAAGCCGGTCTGACGACATGATCGAGAAAGTGGAGAGAATTGTTTTGGGGGATCGCCGAATGACTGTTGAACAGATTGCCTCCAAAGTTGGCATTTCTGTGGGTTCTGTGCACACAATCCTGCATGACGACCTGAAAATGCGAAAAGTGTCATCCAGGTGGGTGCCACGAATGCTGACGGACGACCACATGGCTGCCCGTGTGGCATGTTGCCAAGCAATGTTGACGCGCAACGACAGCATGAATGGGACTTTCTTTTCGTCGGTTGTGACAATGGATGAGACGTGGATGCCATTTTTCAATCCAGAAACAAAGTGCCAGTCAGCTCAATGGAAGCACAGAGATTCACCGCCACCAAAAAAATTTCGGGTAACTGCCAGTGCTGAAAAAATGATGGTGTCCATGTTCTGGGAGAGCGAGGGCGTAATCCTTACCCATTGCGTTCCAAAGGGCACTATGGTAACAGGTGCATCCTACGAAAATGTTTTGAAGAACAAATTCCTTCCTGCACTGCAACAAAAACGTCCGGGAAGGGCTGCACGTGTGCTGTTTCACCAAGACAACGCACCCGCACATCGAGCTAACTTTACGCAACAGTTTCTTCGTGATAAGGACTTTGAAGTAATTCCTCATGCTCCCTACTCACATGACCTGGCTCCTAGTGACTTTTGGCTTTTTCCAACAATGAAAGACACTCTCCGTGGCCGCACATTCACCAGCCGTGCTGCTATTGCCTCAGCGATTTTCCAGTGGTCAAAACAGACTCCTAAAGAAGCCTTCGCCGCTGCCATAGAATCATGGCGTCAGCGTTGTGAAAAATGTGTACGTCTGCAGGGCGATTACGTCGAGAAGTAACGCCAGTTTCAACGATTTCGGGTGAGTAGTTAATTAGAAAAAAAATCGGAGGCCTTAGAACTTGAATGCACCTCGTAATTATGCTAATCGGGATAATGTCAGCGGCTGTCGCATGCTATTCTATTCACCTCATCCCCGCCTCCTACAGGAAGTAGTTGCTTGGGTTTTGGGGGGGGGGGAGGGGAGGGGGGCACTGTGTACTTGTCCATTACCGTACACTTCATTACCGAAACATTGTAGGACTGGATACACAGGGTGTTTAAAAAACAGTCTCACATATTCTTACATGGGGTAGTACTGGTCAAAACTAGAAGAAAAGTTCATTTAACGGTGTGTTCAGAAACCAATACTAGTTGAGATACAAGCTGTGTTAGAAAAGTATCCGATCTTTGGCCAGGAAAAAGACCTGTCTTACCTGGAGAGCTGGACACCTTATTACCCTCAGGATAGTTTCCTTGGGACTCCGCACACTTCTCCCAGCGGTGCCGCCATTGTTGGAAACACGCCGGAAAAGGCTCTTTCCTGCTATTCGGTTGTCGCTGCTGTCATAATGTCCTCTTGTCTAAAATCTCGTTCCTTTCAGTGGTCTCTCGGATTTGGGGAACGACAAGAAGTCGCAGGGGAAAATATCAGGACAGCAAGGGGCCTGTTGAAGCACAGGAATTTGGTTTCTCCCCAAAAATAAGTCTGAATCAAGTGCGATGAATATGCTGGAGCATTGTCGTGATGGAGGCGCCGGTCTCTTGCACCACACAGCATCACACAGGTGACGGAGAACATCCTCCTTGTACTCTTTGGTGATTGTTTGCCCCTGTGGTGCGTACTCGTTGTTTACCACACTGCGGAAATCAAAGAAAGCAGTCAGCTTCATTTCGGCGTTGCTGCGCACTTGGTGGGCCTTCTTTGGACTTGGTGAGAATGATTCCACTGTGACGACTAGGATTTGGTTCCAGGGTCGTACCCGTTTACCTGGGATTCGTTGCCAGTGTACCACACTGCGGGAGTCAAAGAAAGCAGTCAGCTTCATTTTGGCGTTGCTGCGCACTTGGTGGGCCTTCTTTGGACTTGGCGAGACGAATGCTTCGACTGCGACGACTAGGATTTGGTTCCCGGTCGTACCCGTTTACCTAGGATTCGTTGCCAGTGATTATCATGTTCACGAAGTTGGGGTCACTGTTTGCGGCGTCCAGCATGTCCTGTGAGACTTCAACACGAAATTGATTTTGTTCTGCCAACAGCAGCTTCGGCAGGAAATTCGGCGACTCTTTCTTCTTGATAAAATCTTCGGTCACAACAGAATGCGCCGTAGAAGTGCTCACCTCTTCCGCAATTTCTCTGTTAGTGACGCGACAATTCCGCATCGACACAGAGTTCACTTTAGGAATGACCTGGTCATTTCGGCATGTTGATGGTCGAACAGAGTGAGTCTCACTCTCCAGTCGTCTTTAAACTGGTTGTACCACTCAATCTGTGTGATGCCCATAACATCGTCACCGAAAGCCATCTAAATCTTTCGAATGGTTTCCACTTGGCTGTCGTCCGTTTCTGGCAAAATTCAATGCAGTAGCACTACTCCAGTCGTTTCGTCATTTCCACTGCAATGAAAAACTGACGTGCGTTCTACACACTACCTCACTCAACTGTTGCTTGCCAGCAATTGACGCTATCGACGAGCGGGAAAAAGGTCACGCATGCGCACGAAGGTTCAAAGTTGGCTCATGCAAGTGTGCTAGAGTCAAATCAGAGCTCGTATTGGCCAATCTGTCCTTTCATTCCCATCTGTCTGTTACGTGGAAGTAGACACTATAGCCAGTGCTGAATGTGGTGACCACACATCTCTACACATCCGTCAGCACTTCCGCGTAGTGAATTACACCCTCTTTCAACTACACTTGGTCCCATTCGAACTGCCTCACATGCATTGTCAGTCGAAGACATAAAGTGATCATATTTTTGGCACATTATTTTACAGATCTGTCTTGATCACACAAACTTTTACACTGCACTATTACCGGTTTCGGCTACTGCCATCTTCAGGTCTGTTACAAACAAAAACGGTGTGTAACCAACTATAATCTGTTCATCATAAGAATAAGCCTGATGTAAACAAACACAAAAGCGATGATTGGTCAGATGCCTTAGCAGACGTGCACTAGTGTTGTTAAAAATGGTCAAATAGCTCTGATCACTAAGGGATTTAACATCTGAGGACATCAGTCCCCTAGAACTTAGAACTACTTAAACCTACCTAACCTAAGGGCATCACATACATCCATTCCCGAGGCAGGATTCGATCCTGCGACCGTAACAGTCCCTCGGTTCCGGACTGAAGCGCCTAGAACCGCTCGGCCACCGCGGCCGGCTGGTGTTGTTACGCTCTTGGAAGTAGGTCCTATCTATTAGATATCTTATTACTAAGTTACGTTAAATGAAACTTTAAGATATTCAAATGTATTAACAGCCATCAACGCTTTTCTTAATCAAGCTTTAGTTACGTAGTTTTTATTTCAAAAATCGTGTACAGTCACAGCCTCTGCAGCGTCGTGCTCTTATTGTCGCGTTGTTAATGCACAGAACAAAAATGCCTGAAGCTGCTATCTCTCCGTAGTGAAACACGCGCATGGAACACGGTTAAAAAGTGCCGAGCAATAGGCTGTTCTTAATGTTTTTCATAAGTTTACAGAGATAATCATCTTTTAAGTTTTTCCAGAGTTGTATGTATAATGCAGTTGATAAATTAACTCGAATTAAACGTGTGGCGCAGTTGGTTTGAACCAAATGCGGTTATTCGTCCGTTGGTTCAAGTCTTCCCAGTATCATTTTTTTCTCGTTGAATTTGAAATACCTACATCTCATTATTATAAGACTCATAATCATTTTTATGAATAATGCACGTCTTCTTGTTTCTAATTACCTACTGGACGCGAAATTCTTGTTTCCATTTCCAATACAAATTCTTAATTATCGATGTTTTATGAAAGACTGTTCATAAAAGTTGTTTAAATTAAGGAAACATAATAATTTAATTTCTGAAGGAAAAAATGAAAAAAACAAATCGTCTTTATTTGGACTATGTCCATCGTTTTATACCACAGAGGTAGATAAGTGTCGAAGAAACATGAGAAACAATCATTTTCACAGCATCGAGCACATCTTACAAATGCTGCATTTTTTACATTTGCTACTGTACCATTACAACATGAACCCAGCAGTACTGATCTGGAGCCAAGCGGCGGGATTTGGCCCGAGACGTAACAAGACTGTTAAGCTGCGAACGTACTGGAACTAACGCACGCAGCTATTTCACACGTCACTGCCGAACGCTGGCGAGATATAGAACGGCTCGTAATAAAAGAAGAAGAGAAAATGCTGCGCCTGGTTGGTTTCGTGGGTTCTGTTGTTGATAGGCTCTTTATCAACGTAGCAAGTGACACTTCCAGAACTGTAATGTATTTCTCGGATTCCGATAAGGAAGGAGCTAACAGATTACCAGATGATTGATTTTAAGTAATACCTTCAGTGACTATACGGTGAAATCCTTCAAAACTCTCTTACGTTACACACAACTTATGCAGAAAAACTACCCTGTGGTTAAGTGAGGAATGTTTATCATTCTTGTTTTTAATTTCAATAGTACGTTAGCTAAAAACGATAACGTGTTGCGGTTTTCCTCTAGTCGTCTAAGGAGCGTGTTGTGGGAGATTTGCAGTGTATTATTTCATTCTGCTTAAAAATTAAGTGACATTCGAAGCTGTATTGCTCCTCTGCTCGTCTCTTTCTTCTTGTGAACTGCACGCTCTCTGCTGGCCACGCCACTGCAGGCTAGCTGTACCACCTGGCCGGTCAGTGCTGTCCAAGTTACAGGCGCTGGTAAAGCTGTAGTCCCGTATTATCGCTAAGTCGATGTGCGCGTAACGCACAGCACAACGCGTACCTTTATTATCATACTTCACAGTACTCAAGACAGCTTGGCTGCAGTCCCGCGTGAAACGGAAATGTAATGAGGTTCCAGCAAACGCGCAAGAACACATAGTGCAATGTTTATGACAAATGGATTATAAGTTAAGTTTGCTGACGCTAAATCTATGAAAAGCCTGGCGCTACATAAGAAAGATAAAAGGTGTTCACATGATTAACAGCCATATATACTAGCCATACATACCATAAAATATTCTGATGTAGTATCAATGTCAAACTAAACATGTAGGTACATAGTAGATGCTTGCCGTGATCAGAATGCGTCTGGTATTTATTCAAGGAAACTGAGTCTAGCAGAGGGCACTATAGCTATGGTACATGATTAACCAGTATCGCAAATGTAATGCGGTATGGGTAGTCATTAATTAAAATTGCTTCACATGGCAAAACGAGCGTCTGACAATAAAACATGTACTGACATACTATACGTGGAATTAGATCCATACTTAAGACCCACGTAAAAAGTGCAAATACTAATAATGTGAAGCTCCTAGCCTGGCAAGGTAAAACATACGAGGGCGGTTCCGAAAGTAACCTCCGATTGGTCACAGTGCGGGTTGTGGGGGGAGTAGCGACGCCATCTGTGCGTTCACGCACTCAACAGGTCAGTCGGCATCAAGCCGTGGTCGAGTGAACGTCGTACCTGCGCTAGTTTAGTTTTTGTGGCAGTTTGAAATGTGTGCTGCAATAGAAAACCCCGCCAAATGTGAAGTGCGTGCTGTCATAAGGTTTTTTACAGCCAAAGGATCTTCTGCAGCAGCTATTCATAGTGAGCTTTGTGCCGTGTATGGACCAAGAGTTATGAGTGAAGGAGTTGTCCGTGAATGGGTACGTTTATTCAAAAGTGGACGAGAAAACGTTCATGGTGAAGAGAGGAGTGGTAGACCATCATTGGTGACCGACGAACTCGTTCAGACAGTTGATGCAAAAGTTCGTGAAAGTCGACGTTTCTCAATGTCGGAGTTGTCTACTGGTTTTCCACAGATTTCTAAGACTCTCTTATACGAGATAGTGACAGCAAGATTGGGTTACCGTAAGTTCTGTGCACGATGGGTGCCCAAAATTCTTACCGACCACCACAAAACTGAAAGAATGGCCTCTGCATTAGACATTCTGTCACGTTATGAGGACGAAGGAGAACCATTGTTAAACAGAATCGTGACCAGTGACGAAACCTGGATTAAGTATGTGAACCCTGAGACAAAAGAACAATCAAAGATGTGGGCACATTCAAATTCGCCTACCAAACCAAGACAAGCCTCGCAAGATTTTTCTGCCAGAAAACTGATGGCAACGGTGTTTTGGGATGCCAAAGGGGTGTTGTTGGTTGAATTCATGGAACGTGGTACGACCATTAATCAAAACGTGTACTGTGAAACAATAAAAAAGTTACGACGGGCTATGCAGAACAAACGCCGTGGTATGCTGACTTCCGGTATCGTTTTTTTGCACGATAACGCCCGTCCTCACTCTGCTCGCAGAACAACGGCCCTTCTTGAGTCCTTCAAGTGGGACGTTATCAACCATCCACCTTGCAGCCCAGACCTGGCGCCAAGTGATTATCACCTCTTCATGCATTTGAAGAAATGGCTCGGGTCACAGCGGTTTGATGACGACGAAAAGCTCAAAGATGCGGTCACAGGCTGGCTCCAGGCACAAGCGGGTGATTTTTATGCAGAAGGAATTTCAAAGCTTGTGAAGAGATACGATAAGTGCCTCAATCGCTATGGAGACTATGTCGAAAAATAGTGCAAAGATGTAGTTGTAAGATGTATATATTAAAATATTTTTATTTAACTTGGTGTATTTTTTTAAATCAACTGGAGGTTACTTTCTGAACGGCCCTCGTACAATTGTATGAAAGGCAATATAGAAAGTATAAGTTTAAAAACATCTATAAAATAAAAACTTCCAGCCTGACAGATCAATTACGGCAAATGTCAGGTTGGAAGTCCATAATTGCGAAAGGGTTGCTGGTGCAATATTTTGTACTTGAACTCACCTCTCGATAATGTTCTGTAAATGTTCGATGGGATTGATGTCGGGCGATCTGGGTGGCCAGATCGTTCACTCCAACTCTCCAGAATGTTCTTCAGATAAATTGTGAACCATTGTGGTCCAGTGACATGGCGATTGTCATTCATAAAAATTTCATCATTTTTTTGGGAAAATGAAGTCCATTAACTGTTCCAAATAGTCGCCAAGTAGCCGAGCATATCCACTTACTGTCAGTAATCGGTTCAGTTGGACCAGAGGACCCATTCCATTCCATGTAAACACAGACCACGCCTTTATGGAGCCACCACCAGCTTGCACACTGCCTTGTTGACAAACTGGGCCCATGGCTTCGTGGGGTCTGCACCACATTCGAACCGTAGCATCAGTTCTTACCAACTGAAATCGGAACTTTTCTGACCAGGACACGGTTTTCCAGTCGTCTAGGGTCCAACCAGCATGGTCTCAAGCCCACGAGTGGCGCTGCAGGCGATGTCGTGCTGCGAGCAAAGGTACTAACGTCGGTCGTCTGCTGCCATAGCCCATTAACCCTAAGTTTAGCATCAGTGTCTTAACGGATGCGTTCGTCGTACGTCTTACATTGCTTTTTCCGGTTATTTCAAGCGGTGTTACTTGTCTGTTAGCACTAATAATTCTATGCATACGCCTCTGGTCTCATTAGTTAAGTGAAGGCCTTCGTTGTCCGAGATGAGAAGTAATGCCTGAAATTTGGTATTCTCGGTATACTCTTGTCACTGTGGATCTCAGAATATTGGATTCCCAACGATTTTCGAAATGGACTGTCCCATTGGTCTCGGTCCAACTATTACTCCGCGTTGAAAATCTGTTGATTTCCGTCATGCGGCCGTAATCACGTCGGAAACATTTTTACATGAATCACGCGAGTACCGACGACAGCTCCATCAGTGCACTGTCCTGTTATACGGTGGAGGAGGAGGGAGGAGATTAGTGTTTAACGTCCCGTCGACAACGAGGTAATTAGGGTAGGAGCACAAGCACGGATTAGGGAAGGATGGAGAAGGAAAGCGGCCGTGCCCTTTCGAAGGAATCGTCCGACATTTGCCTTAGGCTATTTAGGCAAATCACGTAAAATCTAAATCAGGATGGGTGGAAGCGGGTTTGAACCGTCGTGAACCAGTGTACTAACCACTGTGTTACCATGCTCGGTGTTATGCCTTGTGTACTCTGAACTAACGCCATCTCTGTATGTGCATATAGCTATCCCGTGACGTTTGTCTCCTCAGTATAAAGCAGAGAGCTTTCTTGCAAGGTTAAATAGCTTGCGCGAAATCAGTACCTCTTTCGTGTGATCGGTTTATGAAGGACACGCGATACGTGAAAACGGCGGTTGGATGAATGTTGCTCCAAGCAATGACGTCAGCGGACTGTGTTTACTAGCTTGTTTACGACTCAGCTGCAGCTCAGCTGCCGAGTGGGGTCGCGTGGTGTAAGCGCAGCCGGCAAACACACGCAGCTGGTCCGGCAGGGCTCTGAGGTAACAGGGACACGATCTGCAAACTGATGACGTCACTCATAGAGTCGGTCAACGACGAGACTCCTAGCCCCAACAGTGGGATTTGGCTGCCGGAGCGGCGTGCAGCACATTTCCTTGTTGGAGAAGATCCAGTGTCATCGACCATTTAGCAGTTCGGGTCTCGTGGTCATCAACACTGATCTCTTTACGGATGTCCATCCTATTGTGTGGACGAGGGACTTCAGCGGATGATGTGTATGAGAAAAAGTACCACCACAGCTGTATCTTGAGAATGTGTTTAGTTGGTTCAAATGGCTCTGAGCACTATGGGACTCAACTGCTGTGGTCATCAGTCCCCTAGAACTTAGAACTACTTAAACCTAACTAACCTAAGGACAGCACACAACACCCAGCCATCACGAGGCAGAGAAAATCCCTGACCCCGCCGGGAATCGAACCCGGGAACCCGGGCGTGGGAAGCGAGAACGCTACCGCACGACCACGAGATGCGGGCAGAATGTGTTTAGTGAACGACTAGTTTCGGCGGCACATTACCCCTATCCTCAGGTCCCACCAGTGACAAAATGGTATTATAATTCCTGCGCGCATTTACTGTGGAGTTTTTATAGCTTTCCTCAGGAATAGAGACGTCTAGGCAAAACTAGCGGACGTGTACTAGTAACAAGGAGTCCACAATAAAGGCGACTAGGAAATCCAATACTCTTTTGGCAGTGGTGGGGCCTGAGGATGGTGGTAGCGTGCCGCCGAAACTAGTCGTGTGAGACAATAAACACATTCCCAAGATACAACTGCGGTAGTACTTTTTCTCGTATAACACTGATCTCCCTTGCCGGAAGTAAATTTCTGCTGACGATTAACTCTGGTTCACCACCGGCAAGTAGTTCCCCAGCCTACTCCAAGCTTGGGCATATAGCTACCTGCTTGTTTTAGTGTGAGTTCGCCTGGAATTACTTTTTCATTGTCATTTGCGGCTGTGGGGATAATCCTTCTAGTGAGTACTCCACTTCGGATGCGGCGCGGTCACTGGCGGATTGATAAGTAAAGGGGCTCGGGTTCAATTCCCAGCTGGGTTGAGATTTTCTCCTCGCGGGATCTGGGTGTTGTTGTTACGTTCGTGTCGTCGTAACTGATATTACCCTATAGAGGTGACTGAATGGGAACGGTCCGAAAGTCAATAAATTAAAAAAGAAAAAGGAAGTTTGAGTATGTGCTGAAGGAGGATAAAAAACGAAGAGAAGTGAAAAAGGAAGGAAACGAGATCATAGTTCAACATTCCGTCGACAACGAGGTCATTAGAGACGCAGCATAAGCTCGGACATAAGCTCGGATTGGGGAAGGATATCAAAAAATTGTTCAAACGGCTCTGAGCACTATGGGACTTAACATCGGAGGTCATCAGTCTCGTAGAACTTAGAACTACTTACTACTTAACCGAAGGACATCACACACATCCATGCCCGAGGCAGGATTCGAACCTGCGACCGTAGCAGTCGCGCGGTTCCGGACTGAAGCGCCTAGAACCGCTCGGCCACCGCGGCCGACCGAAGAATATCAACCGTGCTTTTTCAATGGCACCATCTCGGAATTTGCCTGGAGAGATTTAGGGAAATCACGGATGGGCGTGCGTGGCATTCACATAGCCCTCCCGAATTCGAGTCCAATGTGCTAACCACTGCGCCACATCGTTCAGTGACGACATGTTGAAATGGCACGAAATACCAGTCATACCGTAGAGAAGAAGAAGAACGAATATTGCGAAACAGGAGAGAAATGTAGTTTAATGGTGGTAACTGAAAAAGAAATGCAATAAATAAATTTGATGTTTACTAAGTCTCTCATCTTTAAAGGGAGCGAAAGACGACCGAAACGCGAGAGCCAAAGGAAAGAATTCTTACACAACGCTAGAAGACGTTCCCCGTGCTGTCAAACAGCTCAACGAAGATCGCCATAAGATCATCAGCCGTAGGGTTTAGCAGAAGTAAAACATAAAAACTCATACATTTCTAATTTTTTTAAAGACGTCTGCGTATTGTGCAGTTAAATTAAAGCATGAAAATCCGGTTTTGATGCAACTCGTTAACGTTTTCTTCTTTTTCAGTTTAGATCTCGGAAAGGGGAAGGTGACAGTGAGGTTCAGTTATTGTTTCTACAGGTACTGGCGAGTAATTATAGCTAAATCGCGGAGAATATTATTTCCTTTTATATCGATATCTATACTCTTCAAAAATTCTTACGGTGCATGAGGAGATACCGCTGTCATTGTTTCTTATTGCTTTTAAAGGGTCGAGTATTTCGTGATGAGAATGGACGTCGGAAAATTTCCGTCGTAGTCATTTCGAGAGTTACGTGTGGGAGGTAGTAATATAATGCCTCACTATTCTCGGAACGTGCGCCATACGAATTTTAGCAGCGTACCTCTCTGTGACACTCGACGCTGCTCTTACAAAGCTGTCACTGGAGTTCAGTGAGCACCTCCGTGACACACTGGAGATGAAAGAAATTGTTCTTCTTTAGATCTCCTCTGTTAATCCTATCCTGTGAAGGCCCCAGATTGATCTACTGAAGTATAGGTCCAACGAGAATTTTGTAAGGTGCCTCTTTCCTGGTTGAGCTAAATTTTCTTTTACAGTTCTTCCACTTCCTCTCAGAATTGTTGCAGCAAGTCACAGTCTAACATATGCCTTTCCCACGACTAATTTTATTTGGTCATTTCATTCCTACAAATTAGAAGGGGTGTGGCTCTTAGATAGAGCTCTGTCCTCATGACACGTTGATTCAATCAACATATTATCAACATGTGATCAGGACCGAAAACTTTTGAGGATTCCAACTTTTATTTTGATGCGTTGATGCTGCGGCGAAACTGACCTTCGGCATTCCTTGAAATTACGCAAAAGAAATTTTGAAATAAGACATTTTGTAATTATGGTATATAGCTTGGTCGACGCATAACAATGACATCACAAGGAACCATTTCAAAAGAAGTTGCCACAGTTGAAGATAGGAGGAGTATCATCAGAGTATCTGAAATTAATTTTGATTAACAGTATGGCGGAAACATTGATAGCAACCATACTGGAGGAAGTCAGATATATGCTTTCATTTCTGGTGGATATTAAGAACAAACAAACATCCTGTATCGCTTTTTATTGTTACTTGAACCTCAGTATCATTTCAGACGTTAAATGAAGCCGTAGACACGAAGTCTGGACGAAACGACATCACAGAAGTTTAGTACGAGGCTGGTGGGAGTCACGGCTTGAAGGTGAAAATGAGAATTTATGTTTTGAAAAACTTTTTTAAGATAATCTCGCTCAACATTAATAGACTTCATCAAGCGTTGTTGGAGTGACATTAACCCTTCTCTGTACTGTTCTTGTGCAAGGGCTACAAAATAGTCGTCTACAGCTACAATCCCTTTTGGTTGGCGAAAAACGCTGACGCAAGGAATTCTGAATTATTATGAAGAAATGAAAATCTTAGGGTGCCAAATCTCGCAAACAGCGCGCACGTTCCAGCAGTTCATTGGACTGATGCCTCAATTTTTTCATTGCCAATATGCTTTTGTGATGCGTTGTCTTGATGAAAGATAAACTTACTGCTTTTGAAAACCAGTTTTTATTACATACAGTTAGCTCATATCGTATAACCACTGGGGTTGTGGATTTGAGGATCTACCGGTGGGTGCTTAATTAAACGTTGGAAAATATATATATTAGGAGCAGTCAGGTCTGTGGATATTTAAGACTCGTCATTACGAAAAATGGATCCGGTAAAAGCAAAATTACGTTCCACATTGGCCAAGGTAGCAAGCAACGAAACAATTAAAGGAAGTTTTATGAAGCACACGTATTAGATGAGAAGCCAAGATTAGGATGTTTAAAACTAACACAGTATAAAGTTTGTTAAAGAAATTTCCGCCATTTGACTGTTAATTTATTGCACACCATCATGATTTCGGGTTTGTAGCCATTCCCAAGTGCATGTTGAACTGTCTGTGTTACGTCATTGCCTAAAGTACATATTTCGACAATAATGTGTCACATACACTGTCAATAAAATTCTTTTAGGCTTTTGGCCGCATTGTGAACACACAAAATTGTCCGACGTTTTGGCCACCACTGCATGTGGCCTTTCTCAGAGCTTTATCCTGAGGTAACAGCCCGGAAGAATTTTATTGGCTGTGACAACGGCCGCGGAAGCCTAGGCTTACATGTCACGTACAATTCAACATGCACTTAAAAATGGCTACAAAGCCGAAATCATGAATGTGTATAATAACTGAACAGTTGACTGTCAAATGGCGGAAATTTCTTTAAAAAAAGTTCTATATGACTATGGTCCCCCACGGAGGAAAGATCATATTGTAAAAAGTGTAGCAGCGCATGGAGCAGAAACATAGGAAACAAATGAAAGAATTAAAAGGAACTTACTGTCAAGAAAAACGGAATTTAGGAAGTTGATATTACTGGACAAAATTAAAAAATGAACACATACACTACTGGCCATTAAAATAGATACACCACGAAGATGACATGCTACAGAAGCGACATTTAACCGACAGGAAGAAGATGCTGTGATATGCAAATGATTAGCTTTTCAGAGCATTCACACAAGGTTGGCGCCGGTGGCGACACCTAGAACGTGTTGACATGAGGAAAGTTTCCAACCGATTTCTCATACACAAACAGCAGTTGACCGGCGTTGCCTGGTGATACGTTGTTGTGATGCCTCGTGTAAGGAGGAGAAATGCGTATCATCACGTTTCCGACTTTGATAAAGGTCGGATTGTAGCCTATCGCGATTGTGGTTTATCGTATCGCGACATTGCTGCTCGCGTTGGTCGACATCAATGACTGTTAACAGAATATGGAATCGGTGGGTTCAGGAGGGTAATATGGAACGCCGTGCTGGATCCCAACGGCCTCGTATCTCTAGCAGTCGAGATGACAGGCATCTCATCCGCATGGCTGTAACGGATCGTGCAGCCACGTCTAGATCTCTGAGTCAACAGATGGGGACGTTTGCAAGACAACAACCATCTGCACGAACAGTTCGACGACGTTTGCAGCAGCATGGACTATCAGCTCGGAGACCGTGGCGTCGGTTACCATTGACGCTGCATCACAGACAGTAGCGCCTACGATGGTGTACTCAACGACGAACCTGGGTGCACGAATGCCAAAACGTCATTTTTTCGGACGAATCCAGGTGGTGTTTACAGCATCATGATGGTCGCATCCATGTTTGGCGACATCGCGGTGAACTCACATTGGAAGCGTGTACTCGTCATCGCCATACTGGCGTATCACCCGGGTTGATGGTATGGCGTGCCATTGGTTACACGTCTCGGTCACCTCTTGTTCGCAATGACGGCACTTTGAACAGTCGACGTTACATTTCAGATGTGCTACGACTCGTGGCTTTACCCTTCATTCGATCCCTGCGAAACCCTACATTTCAGCAGGACAATGCACGACCGCATGTTGCAGGTCCTGTACGGGCCTCTCTGGATAGAGAAAATGTTCGACTGCTGCCCTGGTCCGCACATTCTCCCGATCTCTCACCAATTGAAAACGTCTGGTCAATGGTGGCCGAGCTACTGGCTCGTCACAATACGCCAGTCACTACTCTTGATGAAGTGTGGTATCGTGTTGAAGCTGCATGGGCAGCTGCACCTGTACACGCCATCCAAGCTCTGTTTGGCTCAATGGCCAGGCATATCAAGGCCATTATTACGGCCAGAGGTGGTTGTTCTGGGTACCGATGTTCAAATGGCTCTGAGCACTATGGGACTTAACTTTTGAGGTCATCAGCCCCTAGAACTTTGGACTACTTAAACCTAACTAACCTAAGGACATCACGCACATCCATACGCGAGGCAGGATTCGAACCAGCGACCGTAGCAATCGCGCGGTTCCGGACTGAAGCGCCTAGAACCGCTCGGCCACCATGGCCGGCGGGTACTCATGTCTCAGGTTCTATGCACCCAAATTGCGTGAAAATGTAATCACATGTCAGTTCTAGTATAATATATTTGTCCAATGAATACCCGTTTATCATCTACATTTCTTCTTGGTGTAGCAATTTTAATGGCCAGTAGTGTACTTAAAAGAACGAACCGGGCTCCACTTAAGGATACAAGCGAAGCAAAAAGATTGAGATCGTATTGACAGGCATGCCCTTTTGGTGAGGACAGGTAGCCTAAGATGGTGGAAAGGATTCCAGCTAACAGAAGAAAAGGACGCCGAACAAAAACATCAGGAGAGAGAGTTATAAGAGCCATATCAGAGAAGAATTTGTACCCAGAAGATTGCCTTTGGTAGCAAGAATGCGAGAAACTAAAAGGTTTAATGAACCCAAAGGTAAATGTTGGCAGTATGGCGTAAGGAGTGATATATTTTAATAAGGATTTGCGGGACTTTACTCGGCCTGTGGTTTTGAAAGCAGGGGTAGAAGATGTTGGTAGAACTGTATGCGCAAAGTTGAAACGCGGCAAAGGCGTGAGACAGACGCTGCTGCAAGGGGAGATGAGCGAGGGGAGTCTGGCCCGGGCGCGGACCCTCCCCACGAGTTTTCTGCTGCTTAACGACGCCTGACGCCCGCATCCCCTTGCGCTGCAGACTCACGCTCCATTCCCTGGCGTAAGCGACCCTCCACCGACTGCACCCTCCGCCGTATCGAGCGTCAGCCAAGTTCTGCAACAAGTTCCCTCTTGGCATACAGCCGTTCCTGCGATTATTCAGTGAATTGTGGGTCCCAGCTACTCACTATATCATACACTTAGTAATGACGGCTATAAAGGGCGAGTCACCTAATATGTAACACTCTTTCCATTCGTATTTCGTGAACTGTTCGAGATATCGTAATGAGATTTTCATTCTGCAGTGGAGTGTGCGCTGATATGAAACTTCCTGGCAGATTAAAACTGTGTGCCGGACTGAGACTCGAACTCGGGACCTTTGCCTTTCGCGGGCAAGTGCTCTACCAACTGAGCTACCCAAGCACGACACTCGCCCCGTCCTTACAGCTTTACTTCTTTCTGGAGTGCTAGTTCTTTTTCTCTGCCTCGTGATGACTGTGTGTTGTGTGATGTCCTTAGGTTAGTTAGGTTTAAGTAGTTCTAAGTTCTAGGGGACTGATGACCATAGATGTTAAGTCCCATAGTGCTCAGAGCTATTTGAACCATTTTTTTTTTTTTTTTTTGCTAGTTCTGCAAGGTTCGCAGGAGAGCTTCTGTAAAGTTTGGAAGGTAGGAGACGAGGTACTGGCAGAAGCAAAGCTGTGAGGACGGGGCGTGAGCCGTGCTTGGGTACCTCAGTTGATAGAGCACTTGCCTGCGAAAGGCAAAGGTCCCGAGTTCGAGTCTCGGGCCGGCACACAGTTTTAATCTGCCAGGAAGTTTCATATCAGCGCACACTCCGCTGCAGAGTGAAAATGTCGTTCTGGAAACATCCCCCAGGCTGTGGCTAAGCCATGTTTCCACAGCATCCTTTCTTTCAGGAGTGCTATTTCTGCAAGGTTCGCAGGAAAGCTTCTGTAAAGTTTGGAAGGTAGGAGACGAGGTACTGGTAGAAATAAAGCTGTGAAGACGGGCCGTGAGTCGTGCTTGGGTAGCTCAGATGGTAGAGCACTTTCCCGCGAAAGGCAAAGGTCCCGAGTTCGAGTCTCGGTCCGGCACACAGTTTTAATCTATCGAAATGATGTTTGCAGCAACTTATAGCAGGCAGAGGGGCACATGATTTTCTTACACGGTTAATCGTTTAGACTCTTACATCAACCGGGATGCTGAAGCAATTACGCTGCCAGAAAAAAATGCACTGCTCTCAAAGACTGTGTTCATTAGCGCCGGGGTATAATATGTGCATACTGAAAGGTTGTTGTGCTAGTGATTTATTTGTCACGGCCATCCGCGATCAGATGGTGCTCAGGAGACCTACAGGCAATAAATGTGAACAGTTTAGAGGTGAACAGAATGCGCAACATTCGTACTGTGGTACAACCATAGTTCATAGACAATGCGTACTCCTGTTCATCTTTTGGATTTGCAGCTCTTGTATTTCTTCCGTGTTTGCAGTTAGATATGTTGGATATATGTTCTGCCTTTTATGCAAAACACTCTTTTTTCTTGTTATCCAAGTATGTTTCAGCATCTCTATGTCTTCATCAGTGGGTTTTGTCTATTGGACAACTGTAAAAGTGAACATATTTTGGGTTATAACTGATCTAACAAAATGAGGCCGTAAGACAGTTTTTGTTCTTACCTTGATTTTACATTATATGGTTTTGCAGGACGATGTGTATGCTCTCCTGCACTTGTATCTTATCATCTGCAAGCCAAACGGTGTAGATGAGAATTTTATCAGCGGGGTATAGGTTAACCGTTTGGTTTACTGATGACAAGGTATCAGTGCAAGACACAATACAGGTGGTCCTGCAAAACCATATAATGTAAAATCAAGGTAAGAACAAAAACAGACAAAACAAAAATCCGTCAAACGGGCTGACTTGGAGCAGGAGAGGCAACACAGGACATTTTAATTTCCACTGTCTATACTTTTACAAATAAATTCATAAAAGTTTGTCAGCTTGTCCAGGAAGGATTCACGCTCATAGTAGTGGAAGTTCAAAAACTACAAAAAAAAAATTTTTACATATGAAATTTCATCACTTTTTCACTTACTATTGGCTCCATTTTTTGCTACAGGTACACTTTTTTTCATAAGGAAGAGAGATTTTTCGATTATTTGGACAGTATACAAGCCATACTTACAGGTGAATGAAACTCTGGAACTTATTTAGTTTATGAAAAAATGATTTAGCTGTTACATTTAAAACTTCATGTTTAGGAAAAACTCAAATTTTGTAGTTAATTATCTCAATTTTACCACAGTTTTTAATACATTTGGAAAATTCTAGAGTTTCATACAATTTAAGTGTAGTTTGTATGCTGTGCACAATTCTTCGAAGGATTTCTCATACTTTTGAAGAAAAGTTTACCTATAGCAACAAATGCAGTCAACAGTATGTGAAAAATGATGAAATTTCACATGTAAAAAAAGTTTATTTTGTTATGTTTTTGAACTTCCACTGCTATGAGCGTGAATCCTGAATCCTTCCTGGTCATGCTGCAAAGTTTTATGAATTTATTTGTTAAAGTATAGACAGTGGAAATTAAAATGTCTTGTGTTGCTTGTCCTGCTCAAAGTTGGCCCGTTTGACGCCCTACCCCCCTTAAGGCCTCATTTTGTTACATCAATTACAACCCAAACCAAATGGTTCAAATGGCTCTGAGCACTATGGGACTTAACATCTGAGGTCATCAGTCCCCTAGTACTTAAAACTACTTAAACAAAACTAACCTAAGGACATCACACACATCCATGCCCGAGGCAGGATTCGAACCTGCGACCGTAGGGGTCGCGCGGTTCCAGACTGTAGCGCCTACAACGCGAAATATGTTCACTTTTACAGTCGTCCAATAAACAAAAACCACTGATGATGGCAAAGAGGTGCTGAAAAATGTTTGGCTAACGAGAAAAAACAGTGTTTTGCATAAAAGGCGGAACCTATAACCAGTAATACATACTCCTGTTGAACAGCTTCAGCCATTTGAACGCGGTCGCATTATGGGCCTGGGGAGAGCTGGATGGAGTTATCGACGGCTTGCTGCACATGCTGGGTACAATGTGTCGGTGGTGTGTCTATTATTTCAAAAGTGGTCTGTGGACATTCCGGCATAGACCAGGTTCTGGAAGTTCGCTTAGTACAGATGCACGTAAGGTTCGACGCATTGTACGAGCAGCGGTGGCAGACCGAACATCATCTAGGGACGAAATCCGGGAACATGTGGTACCTGCTGTGTCATATCATTGGGAACGGTCTGCTTGCAACAGGATTATGATCCAGCGTGTCTCTCAGCAGGCTACCACCGGCTCTAATGTCGTCAAAGCGTTGATTGGCGAACAGAGTGGCGTTATGTCGTCTTCTGTGATGAAAGTTCTGAATGCATGAGAGAGATGGACGTGGACGTGTGTGGCGTAGGCCTGCTGAGTTGCCTGCTCCACAGTGCATTCGCCCATGCCTCAGAGGGGCCCATCCCAGGCTTCATGGGGGGGGGGGGGCTGGATGGGCTGGGGGGGGGGGGAATCAATTGCAAATCACGGTCGCATTTGGTATTTCTACGGTGAAATCAACCAGTGCTTGCTGCGATGCAAAGGCTGCTATCCTCATGCTACCGGTGTTCGTGTTGTGTAACAACTGCTATAACCGAAAGGTCACCATATCTCTGGCCAGTTGACGTATAGGGCATGATGAGATAGGAACTTGCTTGTTCTGCAGGCCGTGCAAGAGCCATTACCGAATTGCAACAAAAGGCGCTAGATGCTTGGGACAATCTGTAGCAGGATGCCACTCGTCACCTTCACCGTCGCTTGCATGCGCGAACACACCCCTGCGCTGCCACGTAGGGGGTCATATTGTAATCTGATGCGACTGTTTGGGCACTCTTTCTACATCTACATCTACGTGATTGCTCCGCTACTCACAATAAAGTGCCTGGCAGAGGGTTCAATGAACGAACTTCAAGCTGTCTACCGTTCCACTCTCAAACGGCTCGCGGGAAAAACGAGTGCTTAAATTTTTCTGTGCGAGCCCTGATTTCTCTTATTTTATCGTGATGACTAGTTCTCCCTGCCTAGGTGGTGTCAAGAGAATGTTTTTGCAATCGAAAGAGAAAACTGGTGATTAAAATTTCATGAGAAGATCCCGTCGCAACGAAAGCCGCCTTTGTTTTAATGATTGCCACTGCAATTCACGTATCATGTCTGTGGCACTCTAAAACGATTCTCTGATAACGGAGATATACAAACAAGTAAATTAAGTAGAGTAAATAGTGTATAATAATGCAAATAGAGCTGCCCTTCTTTGAAGTTTTTCTATGCTATTCGTCGGTCCGACCTAATGCGGTGATGCCACACCGCACAGTAATACTCCAGAATCGGGCGGACAAGGGTGGTGAAAGCAGTCTCTTTAGTAGACCTGTTGCAGTTTCTAAGTGTTCTGCCAAGGTATCGCAGTCTTTGGTTTGCTCTGCCCACAACATTATCTATGCGACCGTTCCAGTTTAGGTTATTTGTAATTGTAAACCCTAAGTATTTAATTGAACTTAGAGCCTTGAGATTTGTGTGACTTAGGGCGTAATCGAAATTTAGCTGATTTCTTTTAGTACTCATGTGAATAACTTCACACTTTTCTTTATTCAGGGTCAATTGCCACTTTTCGCACCATACAGATATCTTACTTAAATCATTTTGCAATTCATTTTGCTCATCTGATGGCTTTACAAGACGTTAAATGACAGCATCAACTGCAAACAACCCAAAAGGGCTACTAAGGCTGTCTCCTATGTCGTTAATATAGATCAGGAACAATGGGGGTCTATAATACTCCCATGGGGAACGCCGGATATTACTTTTGCTTTACTCGATGACTTGCAGTCTATTACTACGAACTGTGACCTTTCTGACAGGGAATCACGAATCCAATTGCGCAACTGAGGCGGTATTCCATAGTCACGCAGTTTGAGTAGAAGACGCTTGTGAGGAACGGTGTCGAAAGCCTTCGGTAAATCTAAAAATATGGAATCAATTTGGAATGCCCTGTCGATAGTACTCATTATTTCATGAGTATAAAGAGCTAGTTGTGTTTCACAAGAACGATATTTTATGAATCCGTATTGTCTATGTGTCAATAAATCGTTTTCTTGACTGTCACATGTGTGTTTCATTTGGTGTAATTTTCTTAACGCATACTCCTACAATATCGAGCCACCTGTCATCTCACTTTTCAGTAAAATGGTCTTGTCCTTGAGGTATTGCATTTCCCCGCAGTGTATTTTTCCCTTGGATCAATAAACGAGTTGACTTCAAAAAACCAATTAGACGTATAGTCCCTCGCTAAGACCGTTGCGTGACAAGGGTGTCGCATTGTAAGAATGTCGCATGTTCTGCATTTCCCTGCAGACACAGTCTGCTGCGGTACGGTTACAGATGCATCACAGAGAAATGGCGTGCTAACTAGAAACATACTCCAAAATTGGAGTATTATCCACGTGGGCAGAGCGTCTAAACTGCACACTGTTTCTGGCGTTATATGGACCAGACGCAATGTCGCTTCCAGCCGTGGTGCAACAGTGCAACACTGCCAACAACTTGACCCAGGCAGCGCAGGCGTGGGTGGCGCTGATCGGGACGGAAGGGCGTCGACACCGTCCCCAGACGACAATGCCCAGGCAATCGAGGGATTGACTCGAAGCAATGGCAGATTTTTCGATGATGTTCACGCAGCGGTTCTCGTATGCCTCCGCGACCAACGAGCGAATCGCAATCGTTAACGAATTTAACGGTTGGCAGGCTCCAGAATGAGATTTTCACTCTGCAGGGGAGTGTGCGCTGATATGAAACTTCCTGGCAGATTAAAACTGTGTGCCGGACCGAGACTCGAACTCGAGACCTTTGCCTTTCGCGTAAGGCAAAGAAAGGTCCCGAGTTCGAGTCTCGGTCCGGCACACAGATTTAATCTGCCTGGAAGTTTCATATCAGCACACTCTCCGCTGCAGAGCGAAAATCTCATTCTGGAAACATCCCCCAGGCTGTGGCTAAGCCATGTCTCCACTATATCCTTTCTTTCAGGAGTGCTAGTTCTGCAGGGTTCGCAGGAGAGCTTCTGTAAAGTTTGGAAGGTAGGAGACGAGATACTGGCAGAAGTAAAGCTGTGGGGACGGGGGCGTGAGTCGTGCTTGGGTAGCTCAGTTGGTAGAGCACTTTCCCGCGAAAGAAAAGGTCCAGAGTTCGAGTCTCGTTCCGGCCCACAGTTTTAACCGGTTGGCAGGATGTTTCGCCCATTGTTTTCAGAGAATTGGAGACTATGTTGAAACATCGGGTTACTTATTGTGTTATTTTGAAGTGTAGCGCACCACTGAATAAAAGTAACTTACCGCTTCATCATAACGTGTAACTTACTTTTTGAAGTCGCCTCGTGTTTATTTAAAGTCATCCCAATCTCTTGAGGAAGCAAGTGCAGTAACACAGGGTGAGTGAAGAGGAAAGGTATGTGCTTGAGTGGTGATAACATTAGTGACTCTGAAGCAAAAAATTAATCTGAACATATGTCCTATTCTTAACAGGTTCCGAGGAAACTGATGAAAACAATTGGGGACAGGACAAATGCAGATGATAGTAACTGAATCATTGCGATCCGATGTTTTGTTTAACTGAGTACATTTCTTCGCAGATGTTCAGAAAGTTCACTGTCAACTGCAATGCATTTTGCAGCTGCTTTTGAACAGCTGTTGTGTTGCTGACCTGAACTCATTCGTACTTGCCTAAGCTTGAGCACACGCATGTAAAATGCAAGCGGAAAGTGTGGCAGGTTGTACATTATTTCCTCAAAGTGGTATGGGCAGTGAAAGCACTTCTCTGGCCTTTTTGAACAGTATTATCTCCTTAATAATTTCAGTTGTAGGACAACTGCTGCTGGGTTCGCTTCAAGATGGAACTTACATATAAATACATGTCAAGTCCCTGAACCTGCCAGAAAATTGCATCATTCTCTACAGCTAAACTGACTTCCCTTGTCTGGTAACATCGCTTTACCTTTGCCACTGTTTATAAAGTTGGTTCCACGAAACCATTTTACAATCATAGTACTGATTGCATTCTTCAGATACTTGTGAAACGCATCGTAGGTGCAACATTGTAGTGGTACCTCACTCAACTTGGTCGTTTTGATACAGCAATAGAAACGTTCCAAACTACTATTTGAAGTGGTTGGCTGCATATAATGTGGATATAGTTCTCCCTTTCTACATTAATTGTTAGCTTTGTCTTCTGGCGTAACAAACAAGGAACTAAAATGTTTTGCACGCTCCTCCACTTGTTATGAAAGTAGCAAAACTCGTTCGGTGTACACTCCGCACTTGTAGATTTCGCTCTTAAGCCAACTCCACAAACAGTAACCCAATGGAGAAAGATGGGGTGACCTCTGCGGCCAAGAAGTGACTCCACGGCTACCGATCCAACGCCCAGGACACGTCTCAGTGAGGCACTGTGTCATTGGCCGTATGCAATGTCCAGGAGCTCCGTCGTGCTGGAAGTAAGACGTCGCGCTGCCAAAGGAATATCCTCCTAGTATTCTGGTAACACATTCTGAAGGTATGGAACGAGGAATTCCGCCTTATGCAAGACACCTTTTTTCTGTTTAGTTTCACCCACACATGTTACAGCACTTTTTGTGCTACTTCAGTGCGTTATTTATAATTTTCTGACAGTAAAATTGTTGTTACATATTGAAATTTAGCGAAACTTTTGGTACATAATATTTATAATTCTCAATGAATAATTGTTGTAAAATATTATACATCATGCGCTAAATGTTAATATGTAACAACAATTTTACAGCTAGAAAATAATAAATAACAACAGACTAGAGGTAGTACAAAAAGTGCTGAAACATGTCTGGGTGAAACGAAACAGAAAAAAAGGTGTCTTGCATAAGGCGGAATTCCTCGTTCCATATTTTCGTAGGAAGCACAGACATAACAAGAAGAACACACCAATATTCAAGAAAGGTAGTAGGAGTAATCCACTAAATTACAGGCCCACTTCGTTAACGTCGATATGCAGAAGGATTTTAGAACATATATTGTGTTCGAACATTATGAATTACCTCGAAACGGTCTATTGACACACAGTCAACATGGGTTTAGAAAACATCGTTCCTGTGAAACACAACCAGCTCGTTATTCACATGAAGTGCTGAGTGCTATTGACAAGGGATTTCAGATCGATTCCGTATTCCTGGATATCCGGAAGGCTTTTGACACTGTGCCACACAAGTGGCTCGTAGTGAAATTGCGTGCTTATGGAATATCGTCTCAGTTATGTGACTGGATTTGCGATTTCCCATCAGAGAGGTCACACTTCGTAGTAATTGACGGAAAGTCATCGAGTAAAACAGAAGTGATTTCTGGCGATCCCCAATGCAGTGTTATAGGACCTTTACTGTTCCTTATCTATATAAACGATTTGGGAGACAATCTGAGCAGCCGTCTTCGGTTATTTGCAGATTATTCTGTCGTTTATCGACTAATAAAGTCATCAGAAGATCAAAACAAACTGCAAAACGATTTAGAAAAAATATCTGAATGGTGCGAAAAGTGGCAGTTGACCCTAAATAACGAAAAGTGTGAGGTCATCCACATGAGTGCTAAAAGGAACTCGTTAAACTTCAGTTACACAATAAATCAGTCTAATCTAAAAGTAGTGATGAAGAGTAGGCTGAAGTTCAAGACACTAGTCAGGAAGAATCAATACGCAAAGAAGTGGGATACGGAAGTACTAAGGAATGACGAGATACGTTTGAAGTTCTCTAACGCTATAGATACAGCAATAAGGAATAGCGCAGTAGGCAGTACAGTTGAAGAGGAATGGACATCTCTAAAAAGGGACATCACAGAAGTTGGGAAGGAAAACATACGTACAAAGAAGGTAGCTGCGAAGAAACCACGGGTAACAGAAGAAATACTTCAGTTGATTGATGAAAGGAGGAAGTACAAACATGTTCCGGGAAAATCAGGAATACAGAAATACAAGTCGCTGAGGAATGAAATAAATAGGAAGTGCAGGGAAGCTAAGACGAAATGGCTGCAGGAAAAATGTGAAGACATCGAAAAAGATATGATTGTCGGAAGGACAGATTCAGCATACAGGAAAGTCAAAACAACCTTTGGTGACATTAAAAGCAACGGTGGCAGCATTAAGAGTGCAACGGGAATTCCACTGTTAAATGCAGAGGAGAGAGCAGATAGGTGGAAAGAATACATTGAAAGCCTCAATGAGGGTGAAGATTTGTCTGATGTGGTAGAAGAAGCAACAGGAGTCGATTTAGAAGAGATAGGGGATCCAGTATTAGAATCGGAATTTAAAAGAGCTTTGGAGGACTTGCGGTCAAATAAGGCAGAAGGGATAGATAACATTTCATCAGAATTTCTAAAATCATTGGAGGAAGTGGCAACAAAACGACTATTCACGTTGGTGTGTAGAATATATGAGTCTGGCGACATACCATCTGACTTTCGGAAAAGCATCATCCACACAATTCCGAAGACGGCAATAGCTGACAAGTGCGACAATTTTCGCGCAATCAGCTTAACAGCTCATGCATCGAAGCTGCTTACGAGAATAATATACAGAAGAATGGAAAAGAAAATTGAGAATGCGCTAGGTGACGATCAGTTTGGCTTTAGGAAAAGTAAAGGGACGAGAGAGGCAATTCTGACGTTACGGCTAATAATGGAAGCAAGGCTAAAGAAAAATCAAGACACTTTCATAGGATTTGTCGACCTGGAAAAAGCGTTCGACAATATAAAATGGTGCAAGCTGTTCGAGATTCTGAAAAAAGTAGGGTTAAGCTATAGGGAGAGACGGGTCATATACAATATGTACAACAACCAAGAGGGAATAATAAGAGTGGACGATCACGAACGAAGTGCTCGTATTAAGAAGGGTGTAAGACAAGGCTGTAGCCTTTCGCCCCTACTCTTCAATATGTACATCGAGGAAGCAATGATGGAAATAAAAGAAAGGTTCAGGAGTGGAATTAAAATACAAGGTGAAAGGATATCAATGATACGATTCGCTGATGACATTGCTATCCTGAGTGAAAGTGAAGAAGAATTAAATGATCTGCTGAACGGAATGAACAGTCTAATGAGTACACAGTATGGTTTGAGAGTAAATCGGAGAATGACGAAGGTAATGAGAAGTAGTAGAAATGAGAACAGCGAGAAACTTAACATCAGGATTGATGGTCGCGAAGTCAATGAAGTTAAGGAATTCTGCTTCCTAGACAGTAAAATAATCAATGACGGACGGAGCAAGGAGGACATCCAAAGCAGACTCGCTATGGCAAAGAAGGCATTTCTGGCCAAGAGAAGTCTACTAATATCAAATACCGGCCTTAATTTGAGGAAGAAATTTCTGAGGGTGTACATCTGGAGTTCAGCATTGTATGGTAGTGAAACATGGACTGTGGGAAAACCGGAACAGAAGAGAATCGAAGCATTTGAGATGTGGTGCTATAGACGAATGTTGAAAATTAGGTGGACTGATAAGGTAAGGAATGAGGAGGTTCTACGCAGAATCGGAGAGGAAAGGAATATGTGGAAAACACTGATAAGGAGACGGGACAGGATGATAGGACATCTGATAAGACATGAGGGAATGACTTCCATGGTACTAGAGGGAGCTGTAGAGGACAAAAACTGTAGAGGAAGACAGAGATAGGAATACGTCAAGCAAATAATTGAGGACGTAGGTTGCAAGTGCTACTCTGAGATGAAGAGGTTAGCACAGGAAAGGAATTCGTGGCGGGCCGCATCAAACCAGTCAGTAGACTGATGACCAATAAAAAAAAAAAAATTCTAAAAGCCGTAAAGTCGACTAAATACCTAGGTATTACAATTACGAACAACTTAAATTGGAAAGAACACATAGAAAATGTTGTGGGGGAAGGCTTACCAAAGGCTGCGTTTTATTGGTAGGACACTTAGAAAATGTAACAGACCTACTAAGGAGACTGCCTACACTACGCTTGTCCGTCCTCTTTTAGAACACTGCTGCGCGATGTGGGATCCTTACCATACAGGACTGATGGAGTACATCGAAAAAATTCAAAGAAAGGCAGCACGTTTTGTATTATCGCGAAATATGGGAGAGAGTGTCACAGAAATGATACAGGATTTGGGCTGGAAATCATTAAAAGAAAGGCGCTTTTCGTTGCGACGGAATCTTCTCACAAAATTCCAATCACCCACTTTCTCCTCCGAATGCGAAAATATTTTGTTGACACCGACCTACATAGGGAGGATCGATCACCACGATAAAATAAGGGAAATCAGAGCTCGTACGGAAAGATACAGGTGTTCATTCTTTCCGCGCGCTATACGACATTGGAATAATAGAGAATAGTGAAGGTGGTTCGATGAACCCTCTGCCAGGCACTTAAATGTGATTTCCAGAGAATACATGTAGATGTAGAGGTAGTTTTAGAAGATAGCACAAAAAGTGTTGAAATATGTCTGGCAGAAACGAAACAGGAAAAAAGGTGCCTTGTATAAGGCGCAATTCTTCATTCCATATTTTCGTAGCATGCACGGACATAACAAGAAGAATGCAACACGACAAGATGATCATTCGGAAGGAAATCAAAACACTGCATTGCATTAAGACGGTTATTTAAAACAGCTAGACCGAAGAGTTGGTCATCAGTAATACCGCACCACACGTTCACGAAGACACGTGCAATAAAGACAACACTACGTACCCTAATGCCACTTTGATTGTATTCGCATGCCACCCACCACTGGTGAAGAAAGATACGCGACTGATACCCGCGATTTTCAAACAGCTGTATGTCGAATACGATTAAGGCAGGGGCAAACGTTCATTTGAAGTATTTTGT
Source organism: Schistocerca americana (assembly GCF_021461395.2). Lineage (NCBI taxonomy): Eukaryota > Metazoa > Arthropoda > Insecta > Orthoptera > Acrididae > Schistocerca > Schistocerca americana. The sequence goes on along the minus strand of NC_060125.1, from coordinate 440,960,657 downwards.
TCAGAATCACCAGCACTATCACCTCTCAAAGCAGGTCTCTTTCTTACTGACTCACCCTGATAACACTTTTTAATGTGAACGTTTTCATAAAAAATGCCAGAAATATGCTCAAATTATAAGTCAGACCACCCGTAATCGGCTATTACAATGCAGACGACTTCAAGTGGGGCGCTAACATCAGGTTCCGTCTGTATACGCAAGAGGATAGCCGAAAGCCACGAGGATAAAATGCATCTCCTCTCGGCCCTCCTTTATACCACATAGACGTAACAACTTAAATGTTGAAAATGTGTGTGAATTCCTAAGGGACCAAACTGCTGAGGTCATCGGTCCCTAGACTTACACACTACTTAAACTAACTTATGCTAAGGACAACACACACACACCCATGCCCGAGGGAGGACTCGAATCTCCGGCGGGAGGGGCCGCGGAATCCGTGACATGACGAATTCTACCCTGCTAACACGCATCAGAAGGGGGTTGGGTTGTTTTGGTGGAAGAGACCAAAGAGCGAGGTCATCGGTCTCATCGGATTAGAGAAGGAAGGGGAAGGAAGTCGGCCGCGCCATTTACGGCAAGAAAGGAAGAATGAATTGATTGTTGGTGTTAATGACGATCATCCTCCTTTACCTCCTCTGCATTACTGCGGATGACGTGTCACTGAGCACATTTGTTCTGTACATGAAGTACACGTGAGGCGCCTAGTTGTTTCCACTGCGCTGTGTGGGATACGAAGGTTCTGTTATAGTTCTCTAACCTGCTGTCTTCAAGTGGATGTCCCCAGCACAGAAAACAGCACGCAGGTCGTAGGTTCCTTATCTTGAGGCTGAAACTGACTTTTAGCGAGGTTCTGTTCTGAAATAATGTATCACTTCTTTGGGATGCCATCCGTGTATTTTAATATAGCCACACGAGAAGACTACATGATCTTAACACAACACCTTCTGACACAGCAAAGTACATGATCAAACAAAATGTTTACGAAAATGTACCTTTACACTATTTGTGTCACGTCACTGTGCCTCATGACTACCGGAGTGAATCTTTTAATACTGAATACTGGCAAACACATCCTGCCACATACAACATGACTGTACATCTCGACTGCCTAATCCAGAGTGACGAACAGCCCGAAACACTTCGCTCGCCGCACCAGAAAATGCGTGATCTGAATGCTTCCGAAGCGCTTCGTCTGCAATTTCGTCAGTCTTTTGTTATTGATTTAAATTGTTTGTAATAATTCTGAAATGACTGATCGATAGTCAGCTGTTGAGAGATATTTATATTACAAAGTGAAGTCATTACAGCCGGCCGGGGTGGCCGAGCGGTTCTAGGCGCTACAGTCTGGAACCGCGCGACCGCAACGGTTACAGGTTCGAATCCTGCCTCGGGCATGGATGTGTGTGATGTCCTTAGGTTAGTTAGGTTTAACTAGTTCTAAGTTCTAGGGGACTGATGACCTCAGAAATTAAGTCCCATAGTGCTCAGAGCCATTTGAAGTCATTACAACGTGTAGTTTAACTAATAATAATAACTATACTTTAACGTTTTGGCGCCCTTGCTCCGAACACAGCAGCCAACTACAGAGCAGTAGCATTATGCAGGTGGTCTTTCTCACGGGAATGGTACCGAATCTAACATCTGTCACAGGTACCTCACATCACATTTCGTCATCTATATACTTCTTGCATCTCCACTGCTCTGGGAACAGCTTCTTGGAGCCTAATATGATGGCTGACTAAGACAGAAGTATTACACCTTTCACAGGAACTATTTCGGCATTTGCCTGGAGCGATTTAGGGAAATTACAGAAAACCTAAATCAGGATGGTCGGACGCGGGATTGAGCCGTCGTCCTTCCGAATGCATCTACATCTACATCTACATCTATACTCCGCGAGCCACCTTACGGTGTGTGGCGGAGGGTACTTATTGTACCACTATCTGATCCCCCCTTCCCTGTTCCATTCACGAATTGTGCGTGGGAAGAACGACTGCTTGTAAGTCTCCGTATTTGCTCTAATTTCTCGGATCTTTTCGTTGTGATCATTACGCGAGATATATGTGGGCGGTAGTAATATGTTGCCCATCTCTTCCCGGAATGTGCTCTCTCGTAATTTCGATAATAAACCTCTCCGTATTGCGTAACGTCTTTCTTGAAGTGTCCGCCACTGGAGCTTGTTCAGCAACTCCGTAACGCTCTCGCGCTGACTAAATGTCCCCATGACGAATCGCGCTGCTTTTCGCTGGATCATGTCTATCTCTTCTATTAATCCAACCTGGTAAGGGTCCCATACTGATGAGCAATACTCAAGAATCGGACGAACAAGCGTTTTGTAAGCTACTTCTTTCGTCGATGAGTCACATTTTCTTAGAATTCTTCCTATGAATCTCAACCTGGCGCCTGCTTTTCCCACTATTTGTTTTATGTGATCATCCACTTCAGATCGCTCCGGATAGTAACTCCTAAGTATTTTACGGTCGTTACCTCTTCCAATGATTTACCACCTATGGCATAATCGTACTGGAATGGATTTCTGCCCCTATGTATGCGCATTATATTACATTTATCTACGTTTAGGGAAAGCTGCCAGCTGTCGCACCATGCATTAATCCTCTGCAGGTCCTCCTGGAGTACGTACGAGTCTTCTGATGTTGTTACTTTCTTGTAGACAACCGTGTCATCTGCAAATAGCCTCACGGAGCTACCGATGTTGTCAACTAAGTCATTTATGTATATTGTAAACAATAAAGGTCCTATCACGCTTCCCTGCGGTACTCCCGAAATTACCTCTACATCTGCAGATTTTGAACCGTTAAGAATGACATGTTGTGTTCTTTCTTCTAGGAAATCCTGAATCCAATCACAAACCTGGTCCGATATTCCGTAAGCTCGTATTTTTTTCACTAAACGTAAGTGCGGAACCGTATCAAATGCCTTCCTGAAGTCCAGGAATACGGCATCAATCTGCTCGCCAGTGTCTACGGCACTGTGAATTTCTTGGGCAAATAGGGCGAGCTGAGTTTCACATGATCTCTGTTTGCGGAATCCAGTGTGCTAACCAGTGCGCCACCTCGCTCGGTACCCAACTACCTAAGTATTGTTTACTTTAAAAGCAACACAATTAGTTAGTTAGTCACGTGTTCCATTGGTCAATAGCACGGAAAAACCGTTATGATGTGGAACGTGTCAAATGCACAAGAAATGCGCACAGGAAACAAGTTTTTTGTTTGTTTACATTATAGTGTTATACCTAAATATTTCTATTATCTATCCATTCCCTTAAATAGCACAAAATGCATATATTATATCTCCAGATTTATTTACTCATATTTAAGAATTCATCTATGGTATAGAAGGAGTTGTCAAGGAGGTATGATTTCAATTTGCTTTTGAAACTATTACTGCTGTCTGTCAGACATTTTATTTCATCTCGTAGTTTATCAAAAAGTATTATAGCAGCATATTTTATCCCTTTCTGTGCCAAAGACAGGTTAAGTAAAGGATAGTGTAGGTCTTTCTTTTTTCTGGTATTGTAATCATGAATGTCGCTGTTGATTTTAAACTGGTCCATGTTGTTGAGAAAAAATTTCATTACTGAGTAAATGTACTGTGAAGCAGTTGTAAGAATTACTAACCCTTTAAACAGACGCCTACAATATGTGCGACTATCAACCCCACACATTATTCTAACTACTTTCTTTTGAGCAGTGAATACCTTTGCCTAAGTGTTGAGTTGCCCCAGAATATTATTCTGTACGACATCAGAGAGTAAGTATGCAAAGTGTGTTAGCTTACTAATTACCACATCCTCAAAATTGGCAATTATTTAAAAAAATCTTGTCAGAACTATGATTGGCAGTCACTCTGTTAATCGTTATGAAAGCGGTGTCACTATCGTCAGTCAGCATATCTAAGACATACGCTGGTCCGACTGCTATCGGCAGCCCTGAAATACGTCCCACTAGCTGTGTACATTTGTCATTAGGACTGCGACGTTGTGGAACAACAAGCAACAAAAGGATCGTAGCGTGCGGAGGTCGCCCTATTAATAGTACGTCTCGCACGCGGTGCAGCTGTGACAAAGAGCGCTTACACGACAGTAGAAAAATGTGGCTGGCGTCGTGCGTGACACTGGGTGAATTAAAGCTACTGCATGGCCAAACACGTTACACAACGGGCTTAATTCCTGCTGCATGTTTCACTTTCTGCCTTGCATAACTAACTCTGAGCGCAAGCCCCGATAAAATTTCACTGTTTTACCTACCAAGAAATGTAGAATTCGCTTAAACATTACACATCATTAGCGTTGGAAAGCACACCTAGTATTTTCGTAGCGCTTTGCAACAGGGTTACAAAAATTTCGAATACAAGGGGTTATGATCGACGCACGGTGCTAAAGTTTCTAACAAGCGAAGCAATCAAGCTCGAATGGCTGCAGCTGAATAAGATATTTTAAAATAAGGACAGGCTGGTGTTCCACCATCCATCAACGTCTGCCCCCGGTAGCTGAGTGGTTAGAGACAGAATCCCAATCCTAAGGGCCGGGGCTCGATTCCCGGCTGGATTGGAGATTTTTTCCGCTCAGGGATTGGGTCTTGTGTTGTCCTTATCATCATCATTTCATCCCCATCGACGCGCAAGTCGCCGAAGTGGCGTCAAATCGAAAGACTTGCACCCGGCGAACGGTCTACCCGACGGGAGGCCCTAGTCACACGACATTTATTTATTCTATCCATCAATTTCTCTGCAAAACTGTGTATGTCTACTGTTGACGTTTGATGGTTAACAGATCTTGAGCATACACAAGTACAATTTTCTGAAGAAATGTTGCTGTGGACAAAAAATTACGACAACAGATGTACGAATGTCACTGCCGACCTACCATTTAGCAAGAAGCTTCGCGCAACGTGCGTTAACAGGTACTGAACTTACAGCGTCGTGTACACCTTTCCGCTTGCTGTGGTGTAGTACGTTCTTCTCGTCTTCGACAGTAATGTGCAAATGTAGATTTCCTATGCAGCGATCAAAACACAGCGGAGTGGAACAGCGGCTTATGTTTCTGTAGTGCAGATTCGTTGAGGTTTAGTATCAGCTGCACAAAAATACAGATTTTGCAGGTGTATGACTTTGAAGGGACACAGAACACCCTCTTCGTGTTTTAAAAATAATATTTATCCTGTTGTAGCCATTCAATATGGGGTGGTTTCTCACATTTTAATTCTTCTGGAATTCTCCCTTGAAATAGCAAAAATGATGTTTTCTGTACTTAGATCGTGACTATAAATGTGACTAGAATTTTGCTTAAAGAATCGTTTCATACTAATACTTCTTATTAACGTTTAGGTACACTAAAGCTCTACAATGAACACAAATCGACGTGGAAGTATTTTTTTCTCTCTTTTATTTGTATCTTCCGCTCCCCACATAGGATTCAAGGCACTTTACTGTTTGAAATAGAACGAAAATACACTGATGGCAAAATAATCGCAACGCCGAGAAGGATATTGTGCGACATAAACAAAGTTGTTACGCGTGTTTCTACATCTGAAATCTGATATTTATTCAAATTTCGCACCAGTCGTACAAGAGCTGCGCTGGTATCACCAATACGAGGATGCAAATCAAGTTTGCTTTAAATACTCACCGTAACCGTCGTGAGCGTTACTTACCTTTGAGATTGGAGATGATGAGTTGATGATAGTCAAGAATACCTTTCAGGAGACAAAGAGGCCATTATGAACACATCGCTGAGTTTGAACGAGGTCGTCTAATAGGGCTAAGAGGAGCTGAATGTTCCTTCCGTGATATTGCAAAAAAAACTTGGCAGGAGTGTAGCCTGTGTTCATTATTGCCGGCAGCGTGATCACGAGAACGTACGGGCGAAAGAAGCCCAAGCTACGAACGGCTACGAGGCACTATCGAGAGGGAAGACCATCGTGTTTGGCGAATGGCGCTGGCGCATCGTATTGCATCTGCTGCAGCAGCTCGAGAAGCAGTTGACACCATAGTGACACAATGACCTGCTACAAATCGGTTACTTTGAGGACAGCTTAGATCCAGACGTCCCTTAGCGTGCATTCAACTGATCCCAAACCATCGCCATTTGCTACTTCATTAGACGCCGGAGTGGTCTGTTGTGTTTTCTGATGAAACCTGATTCTGCCTCGGAGTCAGTGATCGCTGTGTGTTCGTTACGAGCAGGCCAGTTCAGAGCCTACAACCAACCTGTCTGCATGCTAAACACACTGGACGTGCCAACTGGAGTTATGGCATGGTGTGTGATCTCGTACGATAGCAGGAACACTCTCTCGGTTATCCCACGCATCTTGACTGAAAATTTGTACATCAGTCTGGTGATCCAGCCTGTTGTGCTGCCATTCGTGAACAGCGTTCCAGCGAGTGTTTTCCAGCAGGATACCCTGTTGTAGGCCGACATACTTTGCAGGGTGTTGACATGTTGCCCAGGTGGAACAGGCGTGGAAATCCATGCCATAAAATGACCTTCGCTTCCTGTCAACACAACGCATGAACGTTCGTGTCGTTACGTTCAATATTATGGCCGTTACACCGGTTATTAATGTTGCAGCACTTCACATTTTGAATGACTTATCTCCTGCTTACATTAACCTGTGGTCTTCCAATGTTGATCACTTAAGTATGCTACCTTGACAGACGTATTCTCGAAATTTCAGTACTCTGCATTAATTAATGTTTGAAGATGCGATTTTTTTCCCGTCGATGTATTTGCTGTTACTCAAACTCTTAGATGATAATTTTGAAGACCGAAAACCTTTGGATGCGAATAGTTCTGCTTCGAATATAAGTCAGATCACATATGAAAAATAAAGATTTGCAATAATGTTTGTATTCTACATACAATCATTTTGTGAATGATATTCACGTAAGCAAGAAAGTAATAGCTGAGCAAGTATCGCTGTATACAAGCATCCCACTCTGTATCCAAGAACATTTCATGGCAGAGGCAGGTTGTGAAACCAATAACACTGAATTTATCTTCTTGAGCTGGGAAAGATAGTGCATGGCAGACGGCAAGGTTTTGTTGCGAGTTGTTTTCGGTAATTATGGAGAAATGCGTAATACACTCCTGGAAATGGAAAAAAGAACACATTGACACCGGTGTGTCAGACCCACCATACTTGCTCCGGACACAGCGAGAGGGCTGTACAAGCAATGATCACACGCACGGCACAGCGGACACACCAGGAACCGCGGTGTTGGCCGTCGAATGGCGCTAGCTGCGCAGCATTTGTGCACCGCCGCCGTCAGTGTCAGCCAGTTTGCCGTGGCATACGGAGCTCCATCGCAGTCTTTAACACTGGTAGCATGCCGCGACAGCGTGGACGTGAACCGTATGTGCAGTTGACGGACTTTGAGCGAGGGCGTATAGTGGGCATGCGGGAGGCCGGGTGGACGTACCGCCGAATTGCTCAACACGTGGGGCGTGAGGTCTCCACAGTACATCGATGTTGTCGCCAGTGGTCGGCGGAAGGTGCACGTGCCCGTCGACCTGGGACCGGACCGCAGCGACGCACGGATGCACGCCAAGACCGTAGGATCCTGCGCAGTGCCGTAGGGGATCGCACCGCCACTTCCCAGCAAATTAGGGACACTGTTGCTCCTGGGGTATCGGCGAGGACCATTCGCAACCGTCTCCATGAAGCTGGGCTACGGTCCCGCACACCGTTAGACCGTCTTCCGCTCACGCCCCAACATCGTGCAGCCCGCCTCCAGTGGTGTCGCGACAGGCGTGAATGGAGGGACGAATGGAGACGTGTCGTCTTCAGCGATGAGAGTCGCTTCTGCCTTGGTGCCAATGATGGTCGTATGCGTGTTTGGCGCCGTGCAGGTGAGCGCCACAATCAGGACTGCATACGACCGAGGCACACAGGGCCAACACCCGGCATCATGGTGTTGGGAGCGATCTCCTACACTGGCCGTACACCACTGGTGATCGTCGAGGGGACACTGAATAGTGCACGGTACATCCAAACCGTCATCGAACCCATCGTTCTACCATTCCTAGACCGGCAAGGGAACTTGCTGTTCCAACAGGACAATGCACGTCCGCATGTATCCCGTGCCACCCAACGTGCTCTAGAAGGTGTAAGTCAACTACCCTGGCCAGCAAGATCTCCGGATCTGTCCCCCATTGAGCATGTTTGGGACTGGATGAAGCGTCGTCTCACGCGGTCTGCACGTCCATCACGAACGCTGGTCCAACTGAGGCGCCAGGTGTAAATGGCATGGCAAGCCGTTCCACAGGACTACATCCAGCATCTCTACGATCGTCTCCATGGGAGAATAGCAGCCTGCATTGCTGCGAAAGGTGGATATACACTGTACTAGTGCCGACATTGTGCATGCTCTGCTGCCTGTGTCTATGTGCCTGTGGTTCTGTCAGTGTGATCATGTGATGTATCTGACCCCAGGAATGTGTCAATAAAGTTTCCCCTTCCTGGGACAATGAATTCACAGTGTTCTTATTTCAATTTCCAGGAGTGTATTATTGTTATGTGAAATTCAGAATATCCAGAGATAAATTAAATTTGGTTCGGTTGAACACGTAAATGCTATTTAATTAATTAAGATATTTAATGCAGCAAAATACAAGTAAAAAGCTGAGCATGGAGTTAAATGATTTTGATCAGGCATTACTTTCAGAGTATAGTGATAGTTCACTCCAACCAGTATTTCTGTGTTCGAGGACAAAAACGAATGAAACACAGAAAAACCGTTTTTCTGATAAGTATAGCACCTGTGCAACGGAGTCTTCTTTGTAAGATATTTCGAAACGATAGCCTCCAATCTCGAGAGACGACATTGACACTTCTTCTTTCTGCTGGTCAGTTTAATACAGTTTACTGTGTAGACTGATTCCAATTTACCGCTATAAAAGTTAGTGTCATTGAAACGTCTTAGTGTACATATGAAACGCAACCTTTCAAGATTTTAGTCTTTTAACGGTAAATTGTTCCGTGGGGAAAAAACCTGCTGTCAGGCAATCAAACGTTAATCAAACGTTCCCATTGTATACTGAAGAGGCAAAGAAACTGGTACACTTGCCTAATATCGTGGAGCGCCCCCGCGAGCACGCAGAAGCTCCGCAACACGATATGGCATGGATTCGGTTAATATCTGAAGTACTGCTGGAGGGAACTGACACCATGAATCCTGTGGGGTAGTCCATAAATCCGTAAGAGTACGAGGAATTGGAGTTCTCTTCTGAACAGCACGTTGCAAGGCGTCCCAGATATGCTCAATAATGTTTATGCCTGGAGAGTCTATATCTACATCTACACCTACATTTATACTCCGCAAGCCACCCAACAGTGTGTGGCGGAGGGCACTTAACGTGCCACTATCATTACCTTCCTTTCCCTTTCCTGTCGCGTATGGTTCGCGGGAAGAACGACTGCCGGAAGGCCTCCGTGCGCGCTAGAATCTCTCTAATTTTACATTCGTGATCTCCTCGGGAGGTATAACTAAGGGGAAGCAATATATTAGATACCTCATCCAGAAACGCACCCTCTCGAAACCTGGACAGCAAGCTACACCGCAATGCAGAGCGCCTCTCTTGCAGAGTCTGCCACTTGAGTTTGCTAAACATCTCCGTAACGCTATCACGCTTACCAAATAACCCTGTGACGAAACGCGCCGCTCTTCTTTGGATCTTCTCTATCTAGTCTGTCAACCCGACCTGGTACGGATCCCACACTGATTAGCAATTCTCATGTATAGGTCGAATGAGTGTTTTGTAAGCCACCTCCTTTGTTGATAGACTACCGTTTTCTAAGGACTCTCCCAATGAATCTCAACCTGGCATCCGCCTTACCAACAATTAATTTTATATGATCATTCCACTTCAAATCGTTCCGTACCCATACTCTCAGATATTTTACAGAAGTAACTGCTACCAGTGTTTGTTCCGCTATCATATAATCATACAATAAAGGATCCTTCTTTCTATGTATTCGCAATACATTACATTCGTCTATGTTAAGGGTCAGTTGCCACTCCCTGCACCAAGCGGCTATCCGCTGCAGATCTTCCTGCATTTCGCTGCAATTTTCTAATGCTTCAACTTCTCTGTATACTACAGTATCATTCGCGAAAAGCCGCATGGAGTCTGGTGGCCAGCGGAAATTTTTAAACTCAGAAGAGTGTTTCTGGAACCACTCTGTAGCAATTCTGGACGTGTGGAGTGTCACACTGTCATGCTGGAATTACCCAAGTCCGTCGGAATGCACAATGGACATGAATGGATGCAGATGATGAGACAGGTTGCTTACGTACGAGTCACGAATCAGAGTCGTACCTAGACGTATCAGGGGTTCCATATCACTCCAACTCCACATGCCCCACACCATTGCCGAGCCTCCACCAGCTCCAACAGTCCCCTGCTGACATGCAGGGTCCACACCCGTACACGTCCATCCGCTCGATACGATTTGAAACGAGACTCGTCCGACCAGGCAACATGTTTCCAGTCATCAACAGTCCAGTGTCGGTGTTGACAGGCGCAGGCGAGGCGAAAGCTTTGTGTCGTGCATTTATGAAGCGTACACGAGTGGGCCTTCGGCTCCGAAAGCCCATATCGATGATGTTTCGTTGGATGGTTAGCACGCTGGCACTTGTTGATGGTTCAGTATTGAAATCTGCTACAATTTGCGGAAGCATTGCACAATTCTCTTCAGTCGTCGATGATCCCGTTCTTGCAGGATCTTTTTCCGGCCGCAGCGATGTCGGAGATTTGACGGTTTACCAGATTCATGATATTCGCGGTACGCTAGTGAAATGGTCGTACGGCAAAATCCTCACTTCAACGCTGAGTCGGATATGCTGTGTGCCATCGCTCGTGCGCCGACGTTAACACCACGTTCGAACTCACTTAAATATGCCAATATATCAACAGTAACAGATCTAACAACTGTGTCAGACACTTATTGTCTTAAATAGGCGTTGCCGACCGCATCACCGTATTCCGCTTGTTTACATATCTCTGTATTTAAATACGCATACCCATACCAGGTTTCTTTCCTTTTTTTTGCGCTTCAGTGTATATTGCCACTGAACTCTTTTTTAATGATGTGTGCAGTTCTGTCTCAGGTTCCGTAATTAGAACAGAGATTTCTTGCTGTCTCCTTCTGTTTTTCCGATATTCGTAAATTCCGAAAATGTCTCCATTGTTCACTAGCCGAAAAAGCGATAAGAGTGTCCGTACACTTCGACGGAACCACATCAGCTCGTTCAACCATTTGTGTGTGTATCGAAAACCCTCCAAATGGACTCCTGCTCAGCTACGGTGAAGGCGCTGTCATGTAAGATCGCAACTTTTGGATTCAGATGACGCGTTATTCTGCTGTTGTCGAGGCGCCCCCCCCCCCCCCCCCCCCCCCGCCTTATCAAATAAGGGAAAGAAATTACCGTATTGAAGATTTAAAAGAACTGGTGTAATACAACAGTTGGTACGTAACGGTGTTTATAATATGTACAGAATTGCTGAGAATTAATGTTCCTGCAGAATATTTCCTGTAACTTTTAATTCGACGATGTAAATGAAGCAAAACGATTTTGTGTCGTACATTATTAAAAATCATTATTGGATGCTTGCTTTAAGTCATTATATGCTGATGGTTTCAGGTGTCAGGGAGGGCATCCGGCCACCCACTCTCAGTAACCTTGTCACAACCCATAAAACAACGCTGACCCCACCGAAAAAGGCAACGAAGAATAAGGTACATGCTTTGCGTGAATGATCTCAGCTAGTATTCCGTTGCCGGCCTGGGTGACCAAGCGGTTCTAGGCGCTACAGTCTGGAACCGCGCGACCGCTACGGTCGCGGGTTCGAATCCTGCCTCGGGCATGGATGTGTGTGATGTCCTGAGGTTAGTTAGGTTCAAGTAGTTCTAAGTTCTAGGGGACTGATGACCTCAGAAGATAAGTCCCATAGTGCTCAGAGCCATTTTTTTAGTATTCCCTTGCAAAGTGTTTTATTTCATGGTGCAAGAGCTCGGGCGATAGCGACGTTTCACGTGTCCTTGTTGCGCAGTTAATACAAAGACTACAAGCAATTGCGATTTCGAGCTAGAAGAAAAGTCTACCGCTTAATATCCGAAGCGAACGGAAATACACAATTGGTCCAGGATGCACTTGTGCAGTGTGATATTGCAATGGTTTCTGCTTCATGGAATTACATTAAGAATTACCTAACAGGACTTATAAGCAAATGCCACCCATTCTGACAAAATGCTTCTCGAATAACTTGGTTTTAAAAGAAAGAAATGAAATTGTCACTTAGCATGCAAGAAACCGAGTACGTGGAATACGAAACAGTCCAGCTATCGAAAGCGAGAGAAATCAGCGTAGCGCAAGTCGAGGAGAAAAATAGCAAGGGCACTTTGGCGAAACTCCGTCCCAGGCGTTGGTGGGCCCATCGACACGGCCGCCCGCTGAGTCACGCTCCGCCAGTACCAATAGCGTCACTGGATGCGGTATGCTGGGGCGTGGGGTGAGCAAATCGCTCTCCCGGCCGTCGTCAGTTTTCGTGACCTGCAGACGCTACTACTCGGCCAAGTCGTTACTCAACTGGCATCACGAGGCTGAGGGCACCACGTACCAGTTCTCCCATCAAGGAAAAATCCCTGGCACTACCGGGAACACTGGGAATCGAACCCTGTTCCTCCGTATACCAGTCAGACGCCAGTTCACTCCGCTAGGGAAACAAAACGGTGTGCAGCGCTAATAAATAATGTAACATTGCTTCCAATTTCAGAACAGTTTGTCGAGTTCGAGTTCTATTCTCTTAACGTAAGGTTCGATTCGTTGGCTCTTTCGCCGATAGCATTCTTCTTAAATGAAGCCAGTTTGAAAATTGTAACGTCATAAAATTCTAGAAAACGTAAACAGGTCAGTCATCAAGGAAAACAATAAATTAAAAACGATTTCCTCCCTCGAAAATCGTTGGCTCAGAAATTACAAATGATATCATACACTGAAGAGGCAAAGAAACTTGTACACCTGCCTAATATCGTGTAGGGCCCCCATGAGCACGCAGAAGTGCCGCAACACGACGTGGCATGGACCCGACTAATGTCTGAAGTAGTGCTGGAGGGAACTGACACCATGAATCCTGCAAGGCTGTCCGTAAATCCGTAAGAGTACAAGGGGGTGGCGATCTCTTCTGAATAGCACATTGCAAGCCGTTCCAGATATGCTCAATAATGTTCACGTCTGTGGAGTTTGGTGGCCAGCGGAAGTTTTAAAACTGAGTAGAGTGTTCCCGGAGCCACTCTGTAACAATTCTGGACGTGTGGGGTGTCGCATTCTCCTGCTGGAATTGCCCAAGACCGTCGGAATGCACAATGGACATGAATGAATGCAGATGATCAGATCGGATGCTTACGTATGTGTCACCTGTCAGGGTCGTATCTAGATGTATCAGAGGTCCCATAAGACTCCAACTGCACGCGCCCCACACCATTACGGAGCCTTCACCATCTTGAACAGTCCCTGCTGACATGCAGGCTCCATGGATTCATGAGGTTATCTCCATACCCATACACATACATCCCTTTGATACGGCCTGAAACGAGACTCGTCCGACCAGGCAACATGTTTCCAGTCATCAACAGACCAATATCCGTGTTGACGGTCGCAGACGATGCATAAAGCTTTGTGTCGTGCAGTCATCAAGGGTACACGAGTGAGCCTTCGGCTTCGAAAGTCCATATCGATTATGTTTCGTTGAATGGTTCGCACGCAGACACTTGTTGACGCCCGGCATTGAAATCTGGAGCAATTTGCGGAAGGGTTATTTTTCTGTCACGTGGAACGATTCTCTTCAGTCGTCGTTGGTCCTGTTTTTGCAGAATCTTTCTGCAGCCTCAGTGATGTCAGGAATTTGATGTTTTACTGGGTTTCTGATTTTCGCGGTACACTCGTGAAATGGTCGTACGGGAAAATCACCACTACATCGTTACCTAAGAGATGCTGCGTCCCATCGCTCGTGCGCCAACTATGACACCACTTTCAAACTCACTTAAATCTTGATAACCTGCCATTGTAGCAGCAGTAACAACTGCGCCAGACACTTGTTGTCTTGTATAGACATTGCCGACCACAGCACCCTTTTCTGCCTGGTTACATATCCCTACACCAGATTCTTTGGCTCTTCAGTGTATAAAAGATAGAAGCACATTGCGCATGTCACTGGTTAGGATAATATTGATAATTTTGATACAGCTGCACTTTTGGTTGTTTGTAGCAACATGGCTACTATATCGCAAGAGAAATCATTTTATGTGTTGATATTGGCGTGAAGTTAGTCCATTATTCAAGTGCAACATGTATTCCGCGTCGATTCAGCAAGAAACTGCCTCTACTCAAGAAGATTTACAACTGTCATTTGAAATTCTTGGAAGTTGATTGCATGTGCAAAGAGAAGACCGCTGGTCGCCCACGCACCTCTGATGAAAATGTCGAGCGGGTTCGAGGTGCGTTCACACGGAGCTCTCGGAAGTCCACAAGATGGGCAGGCCAGCAACTTCAACTTACCAAAACAATGGTGTGGCGTGTTCTGAAACGACGCCTGCATATGCAGCAATTGCACCGGTGACCAAAACAGAAGGTACGTATTTTGCATCTCAGTTCTCCAGGATATGGGAGAGGACACTTTTTTCTGAACGACATGTTTTTGAGCGAATCGACGTTACATCTACCAGGTAATGTGAACCGTCATAATGTAAGAATTTGAATGTCACAAAATCTTGGCGACTTCGTCGAACATGAAAGACTCACTCACTGAAACTGGATGCGTTTTGTGCCGTTTCTCCTCACAATGTTTACGGACCTTTCTTTCTTGCGTAGAAAACAGTGACAGGACTGTAATACCTGGATATGTTGCAAAATTGGTTGTTTCCTCAACTTCATAAAGATTCCAGTGATTTCATTTTTATGCACGACGGCGCCCGGCTCCACATTCAGCTTGAGGTGCGGCGTTATCTTAACACTACCATCTCACAACGGTGGGTTGGAAGAGGTGGACGACAAAGCCTTGTTCATTGCTTTTGGCCTCCCGTATCACCTCACATTTTGGGATTTTTTTCTGTGGGAATAGGTAAAAGACAGAATCCTTGTCTCACCTGTGGCAGTTACTCTTCAAGAGCTGAGAAATCGAATTATTGAAGCTATCGCTTCAATAAACAGGGACCTGTTGATTCGTTTGTAGAATGAAATGGAATACCATTTCGAGCTTCTCGAGAAACGCTTGGAACTCATGTTGAGCGTGTGGTATAGCGTCTATGAAAACATAAAACATTGAACCCTCCTTTACCCACTGAAATACTCAGCGTGTTTCTAACTTTTGTAATTTGTGTGTGATAAACAACTGAAATCTGTTCTTTCTTTTTAAGTCATCCTGTATTGTCATCAAAGACTTGAAAAGGAATGGCTAAGATAAATTTGGGACAGCAAAAAAAAAAAAAATGCAAGAAGGCACTCTACTTACACCGTAGACGAGGGCACTGCAAATAGATCAACAATACGAGGTTGTAATTAAAGCGTACAGGACTTCGGACTCCTTTAGTTTCATTTTGACATTTGAGTAGCGTTATGCGCCGTTTGCTGCAAACTGTGCGATGTGAGAGAGAACTTTTGATGAATGTAAACCAGGTTTGTTGTTCTACAGAAACTTTAAAGCAGCTATGTAAGTGTAAGAATGTAGCGTTTATAGCGTGTGCAAGATGTCGAGAAAATTAATGCTTCCACTGTTTTATGATGAGTATAATTGCAGGATGGGTAAATTATCATATGCAGAATAACAGAAGGATCTAATTTTATACACGAACTTGTCATGTACGTCTTGCAGTCCTTTCCTGGAAATTTAATCGCAGAGTCCTCATGGATCCAGTAACTACAATCTTCTCTTGGAAATTTATTTGCTAGCCCAAATTTTCCTTTGCCTTTCGTTTTCATGCTCTTTATAAAAATATTAGGATATACGATGTATTGAACATTTCGATTTATTTATAGTGCATGCAATGTAAAAATTAAAATTAAAAAATTGTCCGCATAGGGACTCGAACAAACGACATTCGGATTATCGTTCTGTATTCTTTCTGCTGCACCTACCGCTTCCTCGAAACCAGGCTAACATAAATGCCCTATGCCTCACCCGACCCGCGCCAAAAATGCTATTTTTTTATAAACTCTTGGCTGTCTGGACAAGCCCTGCATAGACTAAAAATTTGGACGAACTCGGTGATGATGAGAAGCCGCAGTCCTCAGTTGTTAGTTGTCGCCAACGAACTACTTCGTCTGGGGAAAATCGAGGAATGATAGTGTTCCACACATTATCCAAATGGTAACCTCTACCATAGTGCATAAAACATTACGACATTCGTATTTCCACGGATTCTTCAGTAATGGAATTCCAAAGTGGTGTTGCTGCGGCCAAAATTATTATCTTACTCCATTGGATGCCCAATACTACATTCAGCAACAGCAAACTTGGTTGATACATAAGGTGAGTGCAACGAGATGTTCGGCAGAACGTTTTTCCACGGTGAACGTCATCTGGCCTGCCTTAAAGTGAACAAAAATATGGAGACACCAAAAAGACAACACATTAGCACCCCTAATAAGGTGTAGGAAATGCCCCGGCATTCAAAACAGCATCCAGTCGTCTCAGAATGGTACGTACAGGTCCTGTACGATCTTCAAAAGAATCTTATAACATTTTTCCGGCAAAATAGAGAACAGTTCAGGTACGATGATGGAAGTGGATAGCGATTATGCAGCCATCTCTCCAAAGTACACCACAAAGAGTCAATAACACTGACATCTGGTGACTGGTGGCCAGCGGAGATGCTACAATTCATCCTTGTGCTAACAGAGCGGGCTCTGGACGATGTGAACTGTATGAACAGGGGCTCCATCTTCTTGAAACACAGTATCACCATGGGGGAACAAACATTGTATGATAGGTCACATAACCCTTGTCAGTAATACGACCTTGCAGCACAATCATGAGGCCCATGGAATACCAGGATATCGCCACGCGGGGTAGCCGCGAGGTCTGGGGCGCCTTGTCACGGGCCGGCTGCTGTGGCCGAACGGTTCTGGGCGCTTCAGTCCGGAACCACGCTGCTGCTACGGTCGCAGGTTCGAATCCTGACTCAGGCATGGCTGTTTGTGATGTCGTTAGGTTAGTTAGGTTTAAGTAGTTCTTAGTCTAGGGGATTCATGACCTCAGATGTTAAGTCCCTTAGTGCTTAGAGCCAACTGAACCATTTTGAACCTTGTCACGGTCCCCGTGGCGCCCCCCGTCGGAGGTCTGAGTCCTTCCTCGGGCATGGGTGTGTGTATTGTACTTATCGTAAATTAGTTTAAGTTAGATTAAGTAGTGCGTAAGCTTAGGGAGCGATGACCTCAGCATTTTGGTCCCATTAGACCTTACGACAAATACCACTATATGGCTGCCCAAATCATCATCGAATTCCCGCCGTGTTTCACTCTTGGGACGTAAACTCGGCCGGAAGTTGGAAGCAATGTTCAACAAGAGTCATCCCATCGAATGCCTTTCTTCCATTGCTTCATAGTCCAGGTTTTATGGCTTCGACACCACGTGTTTTCCAGTTACCGGCATTTACATCACTGAAGAGTGGTTTTAGAATTCCGACTCGGCGTACAGTTCCAGTGCTTATGGGGCTCCCTTCGTGTTTTCCTGGAGTTGACGGGATTCGCGAATGTGACATTTAGTTGTGTGGTTTTTGCCGATGTTGTCTTCTTATTTCTCGTCAGAATCCTGCTCAGTAGCCGTCTGTCACGATCACTCAATACATATTTCCATCTGCATTGTGACTTAGCTCTCCCTGCATCCGTCATAAATCTTCGATATGGTGCCTCTTGAAACACCAAATATTTCGGCTCCTCGGTTACGGTAGTACCCACCACGCGACCACCAGCAATTTGCCGACGTTCGGATTCACTTGGCTCCGACGTAATGCACTTACAACTACACATAACACCACGACTGATGCTTGCAACGTATTAAGAGCATTGCCCAGGTTCGTGTTCAAATAAAACGGTGTTACCTGCTAGCACCTTCGTTTATACTCAAGCGTACGTTTCTCGCGGTACTTCCATATCTTTTCCCAGGCCCTATATACCACAACGGCGAGATATTTTGTAGATTCAAGCTTTCTGCAAGAACAAATCGCCCCTGACTGGTCCCAAGAGGTCTGAAATTTCCGTCGCTAGGCGGAAAACCACTTTAAGCATAAATTTCGGGCTATCTTCAATGACGGTGGCAAAGGTAAGGATTTTGACAGTGTGTTCTCTTCTTTAACAACTTCCTGGTTTTTGCCTATACTGTCCGCAGCTCGTGGTCGTGCGGTAGCGTTCTCGCTTCCCGCGCCCGGGTTCGATTCCCGGCGGGGTCGGGGATTTTCTCTCACTCGTGATGACTGGGTGTTGTGTGATATCCTTAGGTTAGTTAGGTTTAAGTAGTTCTAAGTTCTAGGGGACTGATGACCATAGTCCCATAGTGCTCAGGGCCATTTTTGCCTATACTGACAGTGCCCTGTTAATCTGCTGATTACAAAATCACTCCGAATACTATCCTTAGTGAGCTGTTTAGGCAAACCATCTCAGTTCGAGACTTCGTAAGCTCCTTGTACAAGTATGTTAACACACTCGTACTTTGTGACAGGTGACCATAGCTATGACTGCAAAACAAATCTGTATGAGTGATAGACTTAGGATAAACTGGATGCCACAGAGAGCCATAATTCTTCACGTTAACTAAAACTTACGGGAAAGATAGACAACCATCTTCTCTATTTCCACAGTGAACTGAATGCTCTTGTGAATTGAGGTTATGTGAAATCCTCATTAATTTATCGTCTCCATGCAGCCCTACGATGAATGTGTCGTCTACTTACATAAAAAATAAACTAAGTTCAAGGGCCGCTGATTTCAGCGTTCTCTCGAAAGTTGGCCGCTAGGGAAGAAGGAGCGCTACGCCTGGTGACACCGTCAGTCTGCTCAAAAAATTCTTGATTGAACGTAAAATAGGTTGAAAAATGAGCACACCGTAGCCCCTTCATGCTGCGTGCGCTTGGCGGCTATCGACACGGCTATAGTCAGAGCAGGCAGCTGGCAAATGTTTACTGACTGGCGGAGCCAAACGGCCTTATCGCGCTAAACATGTGTGCTGTTAGCAGTACGCTTCTGACTTCGTCTTTTTCTGGATCGAGCAAATCGCTGTGTTCCTACAGCGCCGTGTGAACCGGCTGTTACCGGTCGGTTGCGGCGGCGACTATCTTGGCAGTGACAGGCCGCCTTCTGCTGCGTGCCTTCCTGGCCGCGCTGTTTGCGCAGCGGCTCACTGCGCCTGGTGCGGCGTCAGCTCGTGACGTCAGCGTCCTGTTGTTCTCACCTGATGCAGGCCCTGTGTGTACACAGGTTGCGGCGGCGCCACTGCACAGTGAGTCGGCGAAAACTGTGCCTGTAAGCAATGTTGCACTTGCTTTCGAGGGGTGACAGTACCTAAATTCGAATAACAAGTACATTATTTTTGTTGTACTGATTTTTCTTTGTTTCTAACTAGTTTTCAGGTTATTGGACATCTTCAGGAAACAACTGACTAGTATCTGTAAGGGATACAAGCTCTTAGGTAACCAAACATTACAAGCAAAGATACAGTCCAGTTGCAAAGAATGTTGCGCACCGAACTTGTTTTTTAACATTGAGATTACACTTCATCATCATCATTTAAGACTGATTTTGCCTTTCAGTGTTCAGTCTGGAGCATAGTCCCCCTTATAAAATTCCTCCATGATCCCCTATTCAGTGCTAACATTGGTGCCTCTTCTGATGTTAAGCCTATTACTTCAAAATCATTCTTAAACGAATTCAGGTACCTTCTCCTTGGTCTACCCCGACTCCTCCAACCCTCTACTGCTGAACCCATGAGTCTCTTGGGTAACCTTGCTTCTCCTATGCGTGTAACATGACTCCACCATCTAAGACTGTTCGCCCTGACTGCTACATCTATAGAGTTCATTCCCAATATTTCTTTGATTTCCTCATTGTGGACACCCTTCTGCCATTGTTCCCATCTACTAGTACCTGCAATCATCCTAGCTCCTTTCATATCCGTAACCTCAATCTTATTGATAAGGTAACCTGAATGCACCCAGCTTTCGCTCCCATACAGCAAAGTTGGTCGAAAGATTGAACGGTGCACAGATAACTTAGTCTTGGTACTGACTTCCTTCTTGCACAAGAGAGTAGATCGTAGGTGAGCGCTCACTGCATTAGCTTTGCTACCCCTCGCTTTCAGTTCTTTCACTATGCTGCCATCCTGTGAGAATATGCATCCTAAGTACTTGAAACCGTCCACCTGTTCTAACTTTGTCCTCCTATTTGGCACTCAATCCGTTGATATCTCTTTCCCACTGACATTACTTTCGTTTTGGAGATGCTAATCTTCATACCATAGTCCTTACATTTCTGATATAGCTCTGAAATATTACTTTGCAAACTTTCAATCGAATCTGCCATCACATCTAAGTCATCCGCATATGCGAGACTGCTTATATTGTGTTCACATATCTTAATCTCATCCAGCCAGTCTGTTGTTTTCAACATATGATCCATAAATAATATGAACAACAGTGGAGACAGGTTGCAGCCTTATCTTACTCCTGAAACTACTCTGAACCATGAACTCAATTTACCGTCAACTCTAACTGCTGCCTGACTATCTATGTAAAGACCTTTAATTGCTTGCAAACGTTTGCCTCCTATTCCATAATCTCGTAGAACAGACAATAACTTCCTCCTAGGAAGTCGGTCATATGCCATTACTAGATCTATAAAGCATAGATACAATTCCCTGTTCCACTCGTAACACTTCTCTGTTATTTGCCGTAAGCTAAAGATCTGGTCCTGACAGCCTCTAAGAGGCCTAAACCCACACTGATTTTCATCCAATTTGTCCTCAACTAATACTCGCACTTTCCTTTCAACAGTACCTGAGAAGATTTTACCCACAATGCTGATTAAAGAGATACCTCTGTAGTTGTTACAATCTTTTCTGTTTCCATGTTTAAAGATTGGTGTGATTACTGCTTTCGTCCAGTCTGATGAAACCTGTCCCGACTCCCACGCCATTTCATTTATCCTGTGTAGCCACTTATGACCTGACATTCCACTGTATTTGATGAGTTCCGACTTAATTTCATCCACCCCAGCCGCTTTATTGCACTGCAATCTATTGACCATTTTCTCCACTTCCTCAAATGTGATCCTATTTCCATCATCATTCCTATCCCATTGTACATCGAAATCTGAAACATTACTGATCGTATTTTCACCTAAATTGAGCAACTCTTCAAAATATTCCCTCCATCTGCCCAAGGAATCACTTTACAAGATAAATAGCAAATGGTTCAAATGGCTCTGAGCACTATGCGACTCAACTTCTGAGGTCATTAGTCCCCTAGAACTTAGAACTAGCTAAACCTAACTAACCTAAGGACATCACAGACATCCATGCCCGAGGCAGGATTCGAACCTGCGACCGTAGCGGTCTCGCGGTTCCAGACTGCAGCGCCTAGAACCGCATGGCCAGATAAATAGCATTAAGCGCAATAAATGACTAAACAATACAATATTACAGTATTTAAGGTTGTACGGTTGTATTGCGAAGGTTTGTGAGGTCATGACATTGGCTAAGAAACTGTCATACTGGGCACTCTTTATTTTTGTTTGTAAATTACACTTTGCGCAGTGGACAGTATTTAACACAATAATTAAAATACGCGATATTACAGTATCACAGGTTATATGGTTATAATGCCATAGTTTATGAGGTCGTGACATTGGCTGAGAACTGTCTGAGCCTAGTCTCTTACGTTGCTCAACAAACGTGTATTATATTGTAAATTACAGTTTACTACATGAAGGCTGAAATGAGGCTCCTATAGGATCTACCCTCTACTTTAACTGATGGGGAATGTTGTTCGTGTTTTAAGATTTAAAATACTGTGTGTAAGATTTTACCGTGTCACAAAGTGGCTGGATCCTCATTATTGATATGTAGTCACCAAGCAGCAGTTACCTGTCCCTTCATTAACCGTGTTTTTACAGCTATTTTATTCAGGGTTTTATCTGGGTATTCAGCTGTGTCTCGTTGGAATTTTATGATGGGCTTTTGTGAAGGCGACCGACGTGAGTGCCTTTGCTAGCAGAACGAAATCGCGTGCAGAGCCCTTCCTGCGCTCCTGACCGTATCGGTTGAACCCTACACGTCTGAAAAACAGTGGCCTGGTCAGATGAGTCCCCATTTCAGTTGATAAGAACTGACGGTAGGGTTCGAGTGTGCTGCTGACCCCACGAAATCGTGTGTCCAAGTTGTCAACAAGGCTCTATGCAAGCTAGTGTGGGCTGTGTTCACATGGAATATACTGGGTCCTCTGGTCCTGCTGAACCGATCATTGACTGCAAATGGTTTGTTCGGCTACTTGCAGAGTATTTGCAACCATTCATGGACTTCATGTCCCCAAATAACAATGCGCCATGTCACCGGGCCACAATTGTTCGCGATTGGTTTGAAGAACATTCTAGACATTTCGAGCGAATGGTTTGGCCGCCAATGGAACGTTTACGGGGCATAATTGAGAGGTCAGTTCGTGCACCGGCAACACTTTCGCAACTATAGTCGGCTGTGGAGGCAGCATGGCTGCCTATTTCTGCAGGAGACCTTCAGTGTCTTGTTGAGTCCATGTCACGTCGAGATGCTGCACAGTGCTGGCCAAAGGAGGTATCCTATGGCTCTTGTCACCTCAGTGTAAAGTGAGCCGTGTACCGCAAGTCTCTAGAGGAACGGAGGGTTCCAAATGATTGGAAAAGAGCACAGATAGTCCCAGTCTTCAAGAAGGGTCGTCGAGCAGATGCGCAAAACTATAGACCTATATCTCTTACGTCGATCTCTTGTAGAATTTTAGAACATGTTTTTTGCTCGCGTATCATGTCATTTCTGGAAACCCAGAATCTACTATGTAGGAATCAACATGGATTCCGGAAACAGCGATCGTGTGAGACCCAATTCGCCTTATTTGTTCATGAGACCCAGAAAATATTAGATACAAGCTCCCAGGTAGATGCTATTTTTCTTGACTTCCGGAAGGCGTTCGATACAGTTCCGCACTGTCGCCTGATAAACAAAGTAAGAGCCTACGGAATATCAGACCAGCTGTGTGGCTGGATTGAAGAGTTTTTAGCAAACAGAACACAGCATGTTGTTATCAATGGAGAGACGTCTACAGACGTTAAAGTAACCTCTGGCGTGCCACAGGGGAGTGTTATGGGACCATTGCTTTTCACAATATATATAAATGACTTAGTAGATAGTGTCGGAAGTTCCATGCGGCTTTTCGCGGATGATGCTGTAGTATACAGAGAAGTTACTGCATTAGAAAATTGTAGCGAAATACAGGAAGATCTGCAGCGGATAGGCACTTGGTGCAGGGAGTGGCAACTGACCTTTAACATAGACAAATGTAATGTATTGCGAATACATAGAAAGAAGGATCCTTTATTGTATGATTATATGATAGCGGAACAAACACTGGTAGCAGTTACTTCTGTAAAATATCTGGGAGTATGCGTACGGAACGATTTGAAGTGGAATGATCATATAAAACTAATTGTTGGTAAGGCGGGTACCAGGTTGAGATTCATTGGGAGAGTGCTTAGAAAATGTAGTCCATCAACAAAGGAGGTGGCTTACAAAACACTCGTTCGACCTATACTTGAGTATTGCTCATCAGTGTGGGATCCGTACCAGGTCTGGTTGACGGAGGAGATAGAGAAGATCCAAAGAAGAGCGGCGCGTTTCGTCACTGGGTTATTTGGTAACCGTGATAGCGTTACGGAGATGTTTAATAAACTCAAGTGGCAGACTCTGCAAGAGAGGCGCTCTGCATCGCGGTGTAGCTTGCTCGCCAGGTTTCGAGAGGGTGCGTTTCTGGATGAGGTATCGAATATATTGCTTCCCCCTACTTATACTTCCCGAGGAGATCACGAATGTAAAATTAGAGAGATTAGAGCGCGCACGGAGGCTTTCAGACAGTCGTTCTTCCCGCGAACCATACGCGACTGGAACAGGAAAGGGAGGTAATGACAGTGGCACGTAAAGTGCCCTCCGCCACACACCGTTGGGTGGCTTGCGGAGTATCAATGTAGATGTAGATGTAGATGTAGATGTAACAGTGTTGGATAAAAGAACCTGGCGTAGAACAGAGAGTGTCATGCTATGTATGACACAATAGTACAGTGTGTGTGTAACGGCCGGACTCTCACATATGGTAGCAATAAAGACAGATTTTCTTCAGATGTTGAAGTATCAGAAAAAATATTATCTTCGGATCTTCAAATTATCAGAAAAAAATGGAGCAATGTTGCTGAAAATCGATCATCGCAATAGTTTTTCTCACACACAAAATGTTTTAAAGTTACGCCTCCGGCATAAATTAGACCTAAAAGTGACAAATTCCTGAATTCAGGTGTATACCAAATGAACTGCAGTGGCTGATAACAATTACATAGGTCAGACGGGACGGTCGTTTAAAACACATTTTAAAGAGCACACGTATTCCCAAAATGAAACAGATTTTGGTACACACATTGTCGAAAACAGACACTGTACAACAAACATAGAAACAAACATAAAAGAGCTACATACTTCAAGTACAGGAAGAGAGTTCAATGTGATTAGAAAAAATCGAAACTTTTAGCAGCAAAAAGTGCTCTCCGGAACAGATTTTGAATGAAATGATTGAAGAGTGCGAGTCTGTCCAGAACGTGTGTATCGACATTTCTGAGAAACTGCACCTGTTATCTGATACTTTGATGTCCAGAGATAAAATGTGATACAGTGAATCGCAGAAACAAGGGTTATTCGGAGGTCTTCTGCCTCGTGTGGAAGGAAGACCGCGAAATGCTTCCGCATGGCCCCAGCGTCGGCTGACGGCAACAGCAACAACAACGTACGACGCACCGGCAGGGGGTGGCCCCAGATGGCTGCAATCAAGCTATCGGTGGCGCAACTTTCCCTCACTGCCCTTCTGTATTTTGCATTTTATTTGTTAAATTGTTTCGTAATTTACTGATGTGCAACGGTACAACATTCCTGTTTGTACCTTGCATTTTATTTCTTAAATTTTTGTGAAGTCTTAAGACAGTATTACTACTCATGGCACACCTTGGTTGAAAGCACCGATGATGGCTGTTAATCAGTGGAAATCGATTAGCAAAAGTGAATAAACAAAACATGATTTTGCGACTCGTTGCTGCATATTTGGTAATTTTTTAGCCATTTTCTGTTCATAAAACTTTCCTAATTATTGTTCGTGCCATAAGCTTTACACAACGTTAAAATCTTCCTTTAAATGATAACATCCAACGTAGTAACTGACACAATCAGTATTTACGCCATCTCCTAACAGACATCATACACACACGTTAAAAGAAGTTTTGCATCACCCCGTTTCCCAGAACTCCTGAAGCTAGTCGTTGACTGTGGGTATTGTGTCACAGGCACAGGGCCTTTGACTGTTCAGAGATGTCACTAAATCTGCCCAAATATGTAAACAACCCTGCATGAGCAGCGTCTATTAGACGGAGGGGCTCCGACAGCCCATCAGTTCCAGTCATTCCACCAGGAAGGAGGTATACAGCTCTTGTTGTCTGTAGTTCAACCATGCCTAGACGGTCAATACCGCAGTACGAACGCGTCCGTATTGTTACTTTGCACCAGGAAGGGCTCTCAACAAGGGAAGTGCCCAGGCGTCTCGGAGTCAACCAAAGTGATCTTGTTCGGACATGGAGGAGATACAGAGAGACAGGAGCTGTCGATGACATGCCTCGCTCAGGCCACCCAAGGGCTACTACTGCAGTGGATGACCGCTACCTGGGGGTTATGGCTCGGAGGAATCCTCACAGCAACGCCACCGTGTTGCATAATGCTTTCCGAGCAGCCACAGGACGTCGTGTTACTTCTCAAACTGTGCGCAATAGGGTGCACGATGCGCAACTTCTCTCCCGACGTCCATGGAGAGGTCCATCTTTGCAACCACGACACCATGCAGCGCGGTACAGATGGGCCCAGCAACAAGCCGAATGACCGCTCAGGACTGACATCACGTTCTCTTCACCGATGAGTGCCGCATATGCCTTCAACCAGACAATCGTTGGAGACGTATTTGGAGGCAATCCGGTCAGGCTGAACGCCTTAGACACACTGTCCAGCGAGTGCAGCAAGGTGGAGGTTCCCTGCTGGTTTGGGGTGGCATTATGTGGGGCCGAAGTACGCCGCTGGTGGACATGGAAGGCGCAATAACGGCTGTAAAATACGTGAATGACATCCCCCGACCGATAGTGCAACCATATCGGTAGCATATTGGCGAGGCATTCGTCTTCATGGACGACAATTCGCACCCACATCGTGCACATCTTGCCAATGACTTCCTTCAGCATAACGACATCGTTCGACTAGAGTGGACAGCATGTTCTCCAGATATCAACTCTATCGAACATGCCTGGGATAGACTGAAAAGGGCTGTTTATGAACGACGTGGCCCACCAACCTGTTGAGGGGTCGGGCGATCTGGACCAACAGTGCCTTGATGAACTTGTGGATAGTATTCCACGACGAATACAGTCAAGCATCAATGCAAAAGGACGTGGTACTGGGTATTAGAGATACCGGTGTGTACAGAAATCTGGACCACCACTTGTGAAGGTATCGCTGTATAGTGGTACAAGAAGCAGTGTGTGGTTTTGATGAGCAATAAAAAGGGCGGGAATGATGTTTATGTTGATCTCTATTCCAATTTTCTGTACAGGTTCCGGAACTCCCGGAACCGAGGTGATGCAACTTTGTATGTTGCGCAACTTTGTTTTAATATCATAAATACTATTTTGTAATTGTGCATACAGTGGCGTCCTTTAGAAGACGCACGTTTGTTTTTATCTGAAATACAAGCATCATGAAACACAAAGCGGTACTTCACTCTACAACATCTGACATTTTACACTAACGATGCTTTATGTTAATTTTTTCAGGTAGGACTTTTTATGGGCGATAGTTTTTATGTTTTAAATCTGAAGATGAATGCTAGCACAATGAACACGGAACGCATCATTTTATAAACTGGCGATCTAGACAAATAAAAATTATACTGAATACTTGAAAGTTAGTAAAGCGTTACAGCATTCGCTTAATATACAAATTTTAGCAAGCTAGCGTGTGACAGTTAAACATTTACCACATTGTAAACCCAGGGTATAACTGAGATCGCAAGTAGTAGAGTAAAAGTTCGATCCAGGCTGCAATAAAAGACTCTAGTGCATATTGAATAAAGGAATAGAGAATGGTTGGTGCGGGCCACCAAAAAGCATGAGCACAAGGCAGTACCAATGATTTAAGATTATACTGAACTTCTGATTATCGCGGATTAATCTGCTGAAACCGATCATGTGGAATTAAAATTTTTGTACAACGCTGTGAATAAAATAAAAAAATATTCTTTTATTCATAAATATCTTTATCGTATTTCATAGACAAATTGCAGTTAACGGGTCATGAATAGATACAGAAGGCAATAGATACGAAGGCAACACGTCAAGTCGTGATCAAACACTCACCGCGGCCATGGCTCATGCAAAATCGCATACCAGGTGCTTTGCATTGATGCCTGCGAACAGTATTACGTTGTATATAGTAGCCATGAAATACATATATACATTGCCTCAATGTAACTTCACAACCCTGAAAAGACTAAGCTGAAAATATACTAATACAAATATATTAATAATGTGATATGAGATGTATCAGTATTCTGTTGTTCTGTGTAAAATACTTTCTATAACTGTAATCATAATAAAAACGTTTGGTCAGGGACTTCAGAAAAAGAGAACAAACGGAAACGAACTCTTTATATCTTTTGCTGTAAAACAAATAATATGGCGTTTCATTTCTCCTCATCATTTAGTGATGGTTTTTTATTTTTTAATTCTTTTTGTGGCTGTTGCAGAGCAAGCACACATGCTTATAAGAGCCGTATCTGTAGATAAAACAGGAATTTAATTATAGCATCAGACTTGATCATATACCATGATAATAACCGTAACTTTATCTGAGTATTTGAATCTTTCTTTCCAGAGGCCGTAAACAAAGGACTGGTGAGGAATTGTTCGAGGTTAGAACGACAGAACACATTATGTGCTCCCTCGTTACCTTTTCAACATTCCTGAAGCATATTTTTTTTACGTAAGAATCATATTAGGCTGGTCGGAATCTCCCTCTAACAATAACATCGGGTGTCTCTTCAGTAGCTTGATATTAATAGGCGGTAACCTGATAATCACGTGAAAACGTAATTTGCGACTTTTGACAGTAATCATTAACGTCATTTATCTATTTATTTATTTTTTTTTTTTTTTTTTTGCTCAGGTGTGCCGTCTTTGAAAGTTTCACTCGTTCGTCATGGATCTGCATAATAATGAGTATTTTTATTTGCTGTGACGTACCGAGTAAAGGTTTCATAGTAGTGATATCCCAGGCCTTTCTCTAGTACTTAAATTCCAGAGGGAAACGTTTCAGTAATCGCTTTATAAAGTTTTTTTATGAATATTTATTCTTAAGAGTAACATTACGCGCCACGTCGAAGTTTCAATAAAAAAATCCGTTGTCTTAACCACACCGCAGGCATAACTCCAGCAATGGATAACATAGAATTAAAAAACACAGCATAATTCCCTATTAAAAGTTGAAAAAGTTCGCGTGGGGTTCAATATGCAGTGTAGCTGTGACAAAAACTCCTTACAAGACAATGGAAAAACGATGCTGGCGTCGTGCGTGACACGCGCTGAATTACAGCTGTTGCGTGATCAAACACGTTACGCAACATTCTCAATTCTTGTTGCATCTCTTTCAGCTTGCTTCCTTACGAAGTTATCTCAAAACGAAAGCATACACTCGTGTAAAACGAACTTGCCTTTACAATCCTCAAAGAGACGAAAATTCACCTAAACGTTACACATCATTAGCGTTACACAACACCATTGAGCTGTCCTCACAGTGAACGAGTTCTCAACGCAAAGCATGCCAAACGTGGTTTCTATCATGGTAAATATATACTCAGAGACCAACTGGTACGTCACATGGAACATGCTCCTCATCATAATTTGCAGACACAGCGCTCTCCAGCTACATCTGTTGGCTACATTGGCGTGCACATCATGCAGTCTCTTTTTAGTAAATGGACACGCATAAAATTGGTAGGCTTGCTCGTTAAAACGCACAATTACTTCCTTGTCCGTGATCTGACTACAGTACACATAAATAAAAACTTTAGTATCCATGAACTTGAAGCAAAAAAAAAAAAGTTATACGTCCAGTCAGTAAGGGCGCCAGCTTTTAAAACTTCTATTAAAAACAGTGTAATAAAAATTTACGATAATGTTCCACATAAGATAAAAATTAATTCATCATTCATTATCACTTTACAGGACAATCATAAGGGCATTCTTATTAGATCACCGCTATATTTATTTACTTAAAGGTGCTTTATACAGTAGGTGAAGTTTTGGAACATATGAAATACAAGAGTGTGAAACAAATTGCAAAATATCCCACTGAAACGACAAAACAAAGCGTAAAATCTTCTACTGCGAGCAGTGCAGACTCTCTTGCAGATAGTGTCAAAAATCTTTTGTTTACTACATATAACTTAAATTTTCTGTATTTCGAGTGAACGCTCACGTTTGTGTGTGTGTGTGTGTGTGTGTGTGTGTGTGTGTGTGTGTGTGCGTGTGTGTGTGTGTGTGTGTGCGTGTGTGTGTTTTCATACACAATGTTTATGAAGGGATGATGTATGCCACAATCTTGAACGATTTTTCATGAACATATAAGTAAATTCTGAATTTCGAGCGAATCAGGCTGGAATATAAACAGCTATCTTACAATTCATTTTTCCGTGCTCCATGGCACGTTCAGACAATCTAACAAACACACTTCTGAATGGATACACATTACGGAAGATATTTCTATTAAACTGATAAGAAGGAAAGTTCCATAATCTTTTAGAGAAAATGCATATAAACAAAAAATGAACGCAAAACGCATTAAATGAACCTGCTACCCATAACAACTCAGTCCGCCCACTACACTAGAATTAACAGCCGTCAATTTTAGCGTACTAGTGCGTCTTCGACCTTACTTACCTTTATTGCTTCATCAGCCTTTATTTCAATAACTAACGGTTAATTATAAAAATCTCAGCAAAAACAAGTTCTCGAGAGAGTCTCAATGTGCGGTGCTTTGAAACAGCATTTATTCATAAAACGTAAACTGTAATATAAAAATCACCAAATATTGCTTCAACTGCAAACGACATAAGACAATATATCTCCCCCCAAATTCAGGTTGTGATGTAAATTAGATCTTGCATCTCACTGATCACATTGCTCTCCACGAAGCAAAAATCTAATGTGATGAAAACAAGAGACTTGGTGGCAGAATTGATTTCATTGCTTTATTTATTCGTGACTCTCTAAGCCGTGTGGCTTAGCTTCCTTCGAATTCCCGGGTTCGGCCTGTGCTTTGTTTGTTCGCTTCTGAGATGTTCTCGTTCTGGTGGAGGCGCTCACCTCGCGGCGCCATCTCGGTTTCAGCGACGGTGGCCGCGAGAGGGTGCGATGGGCAATACGGCGGATGGAACGATCGATGCACGGCAGCTGGGTGGTGGAGAAGCTCCGGCCGACGTAAGTGGCAGCAGGAGTCAGGGGGTGACCGCTTGAAAAGACAGAAGACAGCCTCATCGTTTTTCAGAACCAGAGGGCCACAGGTGTTTGCGTTCGGTTGAAGGGGATCGCTGCCTGCCCTGGTCATTTTTCCGCTACTTCGTGATCTTCTGTAACTTCCATTATCTGATGGAGTGGCTGTAGTGCTGTGATCCCAGACACGAATTTTGATCCTAGTTACAAACTCTGACTTATGGTGTACCTGTTTGCTTACGTGAACTCCTAAAAGAAAGAGGCGGTTGTGTTTTATACAGTTGATCCGAAGGCTCACCCAATTTTGAATACTTCCTGATGATGGGTGTGAATCATTAGCTCCACCAGTGAGCTGTGCATGTTGTTGCTTCAACCGAGTTGACCTAAGTTGGGCGGATGTTTGCTTTAACCTTTGCAACTGTCGGCCTCTTCTTGAGTTGTTCTGGGTCTTCGCGACATCTGTCTGGTGTTCTGGTTCGATACGGCGGCGTGGAGTTGCGGGCCTTGGTTTCTGACTGTCACCTTTTGAGCCCCTGTTAGCTCGACCTTTCAATATTGACTGTGGTCTTACAAAGGCACTGTGTTATTTCGCACCGGATTTGTGTTTCTATCTCGTATGTGTTTATTGAAACTACTTCCCGACTAGCGGTGCGAAACCGGCCGTTAACACACTCCTTAGTGTGTGCTAGTTTTGCCGGCTTGAGTTCCAGGCCTTGTAGAAGACAGCGCTGGTCTGAGGGGTGGAAGGATGACCGGACCTCAGACAACAGAGGGACTGCGGTTCGGCTGATGCTTCACCGAATCAAGTTTATGTAAAGCAACTATATGTAACTGAAACCTTAACTTGACGGTGTACCTTGGGTGGGGGCTGTCATATGTTTTTTTCTCTTTTTCTCATGTGATTGATACTTTAAGAGCTTTCCCGTTGTTTCGTAACTAAAACAAATTGCAACTTTAATATTTTAAAGCAATCGTACATAATCCGGGATGAAGTTTGGGGTGTGGGGCGCTCAACGGCGCGGTCATCAACGTCCGTACAAAGTCCCAATTTTTACGCAGTCCAATTTTTACATAGTCCAATCTAGCTACTGTCACAAATAATGATGATGATAACACAAACACCCACTCCCCAGGCAGAGAGAATCCCCAACCCGGCCGGTAAGCGAACCCGGGACCCCGTGATCCAGAGGCAGCGACGCTAGCTACTGGGCCACGAGCTGCGCACAAAGTATACACTACGTAGCTTGCCTTGAAAGTATATGTCAGCGGTGTCTCTTAAATGGTTGTTTTTCTTAAATGGTCAAAACCATTTTTTAAAAAAAATTGTTTTGCTTTTAACTGACATAAAAGTGTAAATTTTGAGGTTAACATTTCTCTCAAGAATATGGTATTTGTGAACCTTCCTTAAGCGCTTGAATTGGGCTGTGGATTGTGCTACATGTTTTTATTATAATTATATTTCTTAAAACACTGGGAAATTTTTCAATTGAAAAATCTTGGGTCTTTTTTAAAAAAATCGTATAAACTAAAGGGTGAAAGATGTGTTCCCTGAACCTTGCCTAGCTGTTCCACGTTTCCTTGGCCCTTTTTCTAAAACTTTTATTACGTTTTGTTTGGCTACCTCACTCGTGTTTTGCTCAATACAAAGGATCTTCAGACTGACCTACATTAATTTCGAATGTATTGGATAAGCTTGATTGTAACTTCCAACAGGAAAGATCACAAATTTAAACTTTTTTAAAATTTACCAGTATATTTTTGGTAAGTGGGTCTTGGGTGCCACGATTTGCATCGGTAAAAATGGGCTGTGCTCGCCATATGTGATGAAATAAATCGAATCAAATATGTGTTCAAGTCATATTTTAGAAGCCTAATACCCGATAGCCTATGGTTGTATAAAATAAAGTAAAATATGGGAAAATGTTTAGCGGTTGGCTTTACAATGGCTATGGTCCATATGGGTAGGAAAATGGAGGTGTAAATTAACTATCTTGCAGATCTGTGTAGCATAGGTCAGTGGATACAAGGCAGTATAAGGATAGTCCGTCACGTTGTGAGTACGCTGGAGGCAGCTTTCTTCGTTCTACGGTCTATATTGAGAGTCGCGCCGCCTCGTGCCCGGAGCAAATGTCCGTTCCCACGTTAGGTGGCGTTGGTATACTTTTGGTTAAGTTGCAAAGTTTCACGGTTGTTGTTTTGAAGCTTTTTTTAGAGATCGTTGCGTTTTGTATGTCGCAACATTATAGGAAACTTATGCTGTTTTACCGTAACAGCGACTTCAGTAAAATTATGTTAAAACTCTAGTGTATTAGGATATATTTAGTGAAGTTGCATAGTTCTATGCACAATGTAATGTATCTAATTCTGCCCTTCATCCTTGAAAACGTTCTGGAGCGAGAAGTTTCACGTGCTGACGCAGTTTCTTGCCTTGGTTTGTTTTGATGTCTTGTCTGAAGACAGCACTAATATTTTCGTAGCACTTCGTGAAGCCATTACAAATCATTCAAATATAAAGAGACGTGATCGTCATACGGTAGTAGCGCTTCTAAGAAGGCTATGTCGTGATATTTGGATAAGTTTGTAAATACCAACTCCTTCTTATAGTTTCTATCTACAGCATTTGGAGATGGTACGTTGAAATGTTTGATACCATTCGCACCAAGAACTGAAAGACACAGTCACCCCGATTACATGGGGCTACCAAAACCCGATTTCGTAAACCGATTTCCCAATACCGCTCCTGTGTGGTCATGCAAACAATTCAAAATCGATTCTGGAAATCCAATTCTAGTTTCCAGTTTTATAATTCCACAATCGATTTTCGCTCCCATGTTAATGCAGCCGGTTTTGAAACATTCTTGGGTTGTCAAGTCACGTCTTGTTTCCAGAATATTCGGTTAATGTGGACTTTTTGTGCAGTGAAGGAGAAGCAGAAATATTAGAGAGAGCACGAAGCTGTCTACCGCTAATTTTTAAGTGAAGAGAAATAACGATTGTGTCGAATGAATCAGAAACTGGATCAGCTGTTTTCCAAACGCCATGTTTAACTGGGCTAGCAAATCCGCTTCATATCTTAAGATGTAAACACGACAGCGGAAAATGGTTTGCGAATTTCGATTTTCGTCTATCGGAAGATGTGTCGTATATAAACTTAGTGAGTCATTAGCTTGAGACACTGTCAGTAACGAAACGTTTGCTTCCGATACTATCGAGCTATCGATATAGTTTGTTGATATCGAATCTGGTACTGGAGCGTCGCTACACGCAGAAAGCGACTCGAGGACGGGCACCGGGAAGCAGCTTTCACCCGAGACGCCGCCCCACGGACTGCAGGCCGACATCTGGCCGCTTACGCACGAGAGGTGCGTGCGGAGGAGCTACGCACCTCTCCGCCCCCTATCTGTACGGCAGTCACACCGCGTGCGCTTTCCATCAAAGCGTGCGCTGAGTGACTAAATTTAAACGCCAACTGGCTGGGCGTCGCTCCAGATTTCGTCTCGACGTCTTCCTCGTTCATCGACCGAGAGTTTCTTGTCGCTGTAAGCCTTTCCGAGGTCACCCAGTTCCTCCCAGTAGTCATTCGTAACAGATTTAAGACAGTATCTATTTGTTTTAACGCTGTGTATAAATTACTCGATTAGTACAAACCAGTCTTTCTCCATGCGTAGAGGTTTTTTTTTTTTTTTTTTTTTTTTGTACAGTGATGGAGTTTTCATAATCATAAATCATGTTGTACAAAACGTACAGTTTGTATACAGAGTGATTATTTTTAACATTTAAAAGCCCCGAAGTGACGTAGATGACGCTAGGATAAGTAAATTAGTACACGACACAAAAGACCGAAAATGTCGGGGAACACCCTAAAAGTAGATGACAAATGTTGAACTCGTACTTCACCACACATGCAGCGATTTAGCTTGTCTGTCTGTCGCACCTGATCATCCCAACCCAAGTCGAGTATTCCCTTTATCTCATCAAAGCCAGATCTGACCAGTTTCATCTTTAGATGTAGTTTTTCTTAACTGAGAAACAGTGTTTAGTGCAGCAACTGTCATAATGTAAATGAACTTTACCTCAACCACTTACCTAACAGGGCCGCACGGGGCAGTCGTGCTGTCTAAGGCTCCGAGAATACCACCAGTGAAATAATAGTAAAGTATTGATAGTGGTGAGCTTATTTGATTGCGGTAACTAAGATGAAGTGTAATTCACAAAGTTGAGAACCATCCAAAAGTAACATTTAACATTAGTGAACTTTGTTGCTTGGTAGAACAACTAATTAAAGAATTATGACTAATAGTAAAAGAGTAGAAGCATAATTTAAACGAATGTTGATAAAATATCACTTTAGAATGATACATTTCATGTTTTTTGTGTGCATTGCAGAAATTGCTCACATGTGCAAATCACGCAACAGTGTAACGCAAACTTAGGCTACTTAATCTTCGCTAAATGAAAAATTACGAACTTTCCAGAAATAACTTACTATAACAGAAAACAATTATTTGCGAACATTTGCATTTCTAAAATCAGTAACAGTTAGCATTACACTGAGTGACGCAAAATTATTCATTGAGCGAACCGATTTGCAGACAATTCACTTTAACGTATATGTGTTCAGTAAAAATATTTTGCTCGTTTTATGATTAACTTTAAGTCATAGCATCAACTTTGATTTTACATCTGACCTCGCGTTAGTACTTTTGGTTCCGTTCTTGCTTGATTACAATTCAGTGACTAGTTCGTAATTACAGTCTATAAACAACAGTCAGTCTGCAGCTCGTGGTCGTGCGGTAGCGTTCTCGCTTCCCGCGCCCGGGTTCCCGGGTTCGATTCCCGGCGGGGTCAGGGATTTTCTCTGCCTCGTGATGACTGCGTGTTGTGTGATGTCCTTAGGTTAGTTAGGTTTAAATAGTTCAAAGTTCTAGGGGTTCAAATGGTTCAAATGGCTCTGAGAACTATGGGACTCAACTACTGAGGTCATTAGTCCCCTAGAACTTAGAACTAGTTAAACCTAACTAACCTAAGGACATCACAAACATCCATGCCCGAGGCAGGATTCGAACCGTAGCGGTCTTGCGGTTCCAGACTGCAGCGCATTTAACCGCACGGCCACTTCGGCCGGCAAAGTTCTAGGGGACTGATGACCATAGATGTTAAGTCCCATAGTGCTCAGAGCCAACAACAGTCATACAGTAATTTTTCGGTCATACAGTTAGCTGTCCACTGTTTGTAAGTAATTTGCAGTCTAATATTACAACAGATTCAGTTTATTTACTCAAAATTTCACTAACTATTTCTTTGTTTTACTTTTTTGTCAAAATTTCTTTCGATCGTTATCGTGCAAAAATGTTCGCGCGATAATGATTCGATTACATTAACTCTGTCTGTATGCCATTTATAAACAGCAGGGAATACTAGTAGCACGTGTCATTTAAAAATCTTAATTAAACGGAAGTGTAGGTCCGTTATAAGCGGTGTAGAGTCACATGGCCGTCTGCTAACGTTCTACACCACCTCCAGCGCTCCAGAGCGACCAGAGCACTCTGTTAAGGGGGTGGATAACATTCTGTCCGGTGAGCTTCTTTTGTTTTCAGGTAGCAAATTACTTATTTAATAAGTGCTGAAATTTGTTTTAAGCAGCGCAGTAGTATGCATCACAGAATTCTTGTGTAGTTACAGAAATTCAGCATCCAGTATCATCTACATAAGAAAAAGCAGGCTGTTTTATAGTAGGGCTTTCTTAATGGGTGGGGGGATCAATCGTTTATGCCAAAAAAGGAACAGAGTTTAAAGTGAAATATGCCCTTACCACAGTGATGACTAGACTTTGAAATAACAGGCTGTAGATCATAGACTTCACCAGGATGATTCACGCTGACGTTGGCGAGGCTAAGTCAATTATTACATGCAGCCCTCAGAAAGAAAGAGAACTTATATCATCATCGTCATCGTCATCATCATCATCATCACCTCCTTCCAGGGATTAGGTGTTGTAGTCACTTGTTCAAGTCTCTATCACCCACCTCTTACGAGGTCTATCAAGTCCTCTCTTTCCAGTCGGCGGACAATTGATTTTTTTTTTTTTTTTTGGCACTCTATCTTCCGTTATTCTATTAACATTATTCTTCCATTTTATTCTATTGTCTTCTACCTTGTCATTCACTGAAAAGATTTTTTAATCTGATTTTATCGTTTCATTCCTTACGGTATATGAGATTTTTCTTTTATTGTTACTGTCCATGATTCGTTAACTTTATGGAATATGACATGTGTTTTCTTTCTCGTTTTTCTTCCCAAAGTTCCTCCTAATGCTCCGTAGACAGAATGATATTTAGTAACCTTCTCAATATCTTCGTCACAGTTAAAACTAGTATCACGTCCTAGATAACTGAAGTCGAATACTGGTTCTAAAACTTTTTCATTTATTGTTACTGAGCTGGTGCGCTGCTGGCGCCAGTCTCCGTGGATTCTCATCACGATCGTCTGAGTCGATTTTCGATGCCTGCTTGGCTTCGTATTTTTGGCGGGTGGCGATTTAAGCGCGGCGCACGCGCTCTCTCGGTTTGACTTGGGGTATGAGCTGTGTCAGCGAGAGTGACGCAGGGTGTTGGCCGGCCTTTCTAGCCGAGCGGTTCTAGGCGCTTCAATCTGGAACCGCGCGACCGCTACTGTCGCAGGTACGAATCCTGCCTCGGGCATGGATGTGTGTGATATCCTTAGGTTGGATAAGTTTAAGTAGTTCTAAGTTTTAGGATGTTAAGTCCCATAGTGCTCAGAGCCATTTGAACCATTTTTTTGAAGCAGGGTGTTGGGCCTGTGGGCAGTATGGCGAGCGGGCGACTCGGTTCGACGAAGGAGCGTGGGCCGCTGCTGCGGCGTGTTTAGACGTTCTAATGCAGACCCGCAAACCTCGGTGGCTGAGATTTCTGAGATATTTGAGCGATAGATTTCCTCGATATTTTTTGCATGTGAGCCAAGA
Organism: Schistocerca americana; assembly: GCF_021461395.2. NCBI lineage: Eukaryota > Metazoa > Arthropoda > Insecta > Orthoptera > Acrididae > Schistocerca > Schistocerca americana. The sequence goes on along the minus strand of NC_060125.1, from coordinate 440,922,805 downwards.
TCTATGAACTGGAACCGTCGAACTGTTCAGCGGTGTGTTCTGTGCATGTCACTGTGCACTGCAAACTATCTTCACTGTTTCAGTGATCTATGATCTGGTTGCCTGATATGTTGATAGTATTTAAAGGAGTTATAGTTACGCACAACAAATACATATGAAGCCACGTTTAATGCATAGCTTGAGGTCGTACCAGCTAGTGCGTAAGTTCGTGCCTGGCGGTCAAAAGCGGGCCGAATTATTTTCCTTAATTCCTGTTCTACTGTATTATTTATTTGTGGTTTCAGAAGGTGTTTAATCAAATTTTAAGATCCCTTGGATCCATCTTGTGGTGTTTATTATTATAGGTTTTAATAACCAGTGTTCCAAATTTCCTTGGTGGGTCTGATGCGCCAGAATGTTCTCCGCCGCTGATATGTTTGTTGCAGATGATTGGCAGTGGTCGACGTGAGCAAACCCTGATCGGAGTATCGCGGTGGAAAAGTGAAATTTATGGACCTGCATTGGTGCTCATGATTACGTGGTTACTGTCTTGCAATTCTCTCTTTCTGGTCGAGCATCGTGGTTTTCCGGAAGCTTGAGCGTAGTGCAAAGTTGAGTATACTACTTCACCTTCTGGCCCGTGCATCTCCTTTTTGGTGTGCTCGCGTCCATCACTAATTCTCACGCAGAATTGAAGTGGCCTCATTCTAAGGGGCTAGTTAATGGTCTATTATTATATTATGATGATCATATATATGAGAATCGCGCCTGTAGGTAATTTTGAAGGGTGGCCGAAATTAATGCACCTTCCTAGTTGTGGAAGTACTTTTAGACTTTGGATAGAAACTATATGAAAAACAGTCTTAGTGTAAGTCATTGCCGGCCGCGGTGGCCGAGCGGTTCAAGGCGCTTCAGTCCGGAACCGCGCGACTGCTACAGTCGCAGGTTCGAATCCAGCCTCGAGCATGGATGTGTGTGATGTCCTTAGGTTAGTTAGGTTTAAGTAGTTCTAAGTTATAGGGGACTGATGACCTCAGATGTTAAGTCTCATAGTGCTCAGAATCATTTGAACTTTTTTTTTTTTTTTTTTTTTTTTTTTTTTTTTTTTTTTTTTTTTTTTTTTTTTGGTAGGTCATCAAGCTTGGAAGAATTAGTTATGGACGTTATATTTTGTAGTAATAGTTTTATGAATATTCTTTTATGTAACAAAATTGGTTAAAAATTTGTTAGTTGAATTTAATGCACGTCCTTAGTCGTGGAAGTAATTCTTATTTTATTAATGAAGCTTTTATGAATATTGTTGTATTTAAGGAAAGTTGGCTAGCCAAATTGTGAAAGATTCGTATTGTTGGACTTAATGCATTCTTTAGCTTTTGGAAGTAGTCAGACTTCTGAGGTGACTCATGTGGACATTAGTTCCATTTAAGTTATGAAGTTTACCTGAGTTACTTCGCTCAGTCATATTTAATTTTTCATGTTTTTATGGACATTGTTCGTATTAAAGAAATTTGGTTAAGACATTTGTATTATCGCTGTGACTGTAACATGATAAAAGATGTACGTTTGTAATAAAGAAGTGTGTGGCAACTACAAACTGGTTATGTGTTTAATTCCGATGTGTCGAATGGAACGACATTCCAGTTACTATTGTCTATATGAATGGATTCTTTCCTTTGAAAGCCATTATCTTTTTCTTATTTGCGGAAATATTTGAGTTTTAGCTCAATGTATATACTGCTCTTCGTAAATTGTCTTCTGTTTGTCGTACAATAATCTGGTCGTCAGCATGTGACAGAGTATTTAATTGTGTGCTAGATCCTATTTTAATTCCTGGCTGCATTTCATCTTTCCACTTCAGAGCTAGGTCGTCAATAAATAAATAAGATAAAGTGGGTGATACACAGCACCCTTGTCGAACACCTTGATTAATTAAAATCTCATGACATTTTCGAACCTGAACTTATAATTATTTTTATATTTATATATAGACTCCATATGGTATTAATAAGATGCTTTTGAAAACCTTTCCTTTTAAATATTTTCCACAAAAGGGGTCTTTTTACCTTATCAAAGGCTTTCTGATAATCTTTAAATGCTAAAGACTTTACTAAAACAAATGCCCAACATTTCTCTATAATTTGTCTTATCATACATATAATATCAGTACACGAATGTCGCTTTCTGAAGCCTGATTGTTCTTCTGAGATTACTGCTCCAGCGATAACTTCTGATCTTTGATTAAGAATTTTCCCATAAATTTTACATCCTGCATTTAGTAAATGTACTTCTCTATAATTTCCTGTGTCTTTCCAATTGCCTTTTTTGTTTAAATATAGATATAAGTTTAGCTGTCTTCCATTATTTAGGTACGGAACAATTCTTCCAGCACATATTTAAAAAGCGTAGGAAGCAAAATTCTAAAATGATTTCTTCATATTTGATTAATTCAGCGTTAATACCATCTACGCCAGCAACTTTTCTATTTCTTTTTTTTTTACGTTTAATGCTGCTTTTAATTCTTTTATGTCTGTTTGATCTACAGAGTTACTATCAGTTTTTACAGAATAGTTTTCTTCGATCTTCTTCATACCATAAATTTCTGCAGTGATGTATGCATTGATTTTCTGTTATTACATTAATGTTTGCAGTTCGTATGCTAAACCAGTTTAAACGAAGAGCGTTTATAGATCGATATAATTAAATTCAGATCGTGGATTCAGACAGCTGATGAAATCACAAATCGAATGACCAGAGTCAAGATGTACATTAAGCAAGTACAGAAATTTAATATGCATTTATCTCTCCAAGTACATCGATTATGTGCGAAATTCTGAAAGTGACAAATTGTTTTTGAAAGACTGGACTATCAGACAGCTATGTCAGAACAATTATGTGTTTACAAATAATTGCTTTTGTTAAAAATCCCAAACGGCGATGGCTGTTGGAGAAAGTTGTCTCCAATCAAATTTTATTCGTGGGCGATATACTCATGGAGCGATATGTTTGTCTCTGTGTTTTCGAATTGATGTCACGTGGAGACGGCAGTCAAAAAAATGGTTCAAATGGCTCTAAGCACTATGGGACTTAACATCTGAGGTCATCAGTCCCCTAGACTTAGAACTACTTAAGCCTAACCAACCTAAGGATATCACACACATCCATGCTTGGTGGAGGCAGGATTAGAACCGTAACAACAGCGCGGTGCCGGACTGAAGCGCCTAGAACCGCTCGGCCACAGGTGCCGGCACGGCAGTCCTAAAGCTAAAAAAGTCCTCGTCCCCGCCATTAGCTTATAGCTACCCTGCAAACTTGGCAATGCGGACTATGTTTGTAGCTGTGGAGGCACGCTAGCCAGGCTATAAACTGGCTGCAGACTCTGCGCTCCCTCTTATTTTGCTCACTCGGCTCGTTCGTTTCGTCTCATTCGTCCGTCTCATGCTTCGTTTTTCACTCTTATTCAATGTGGACGTTGCCACAGCAGTCAGCCACATTGCTACGTAACAGTATGCTCTGAGCTCCATTACCTTATAGTCAGACTTTCAGAGTCTGGGGTAGCTAATTAGTTCCGTCGCTCCACATGGGCTGGACTAAGTGAACTTCTCTATCTCTTTAATACTTCTTCGCTTTAAACATTCTCCTGTGTAACAGCTCTGTTTGCACTAGCAATCCGGCAGTGTGGGTTAGTGGCTCGTATTATGGAAAGACTGCCTTACCCGCCTGGGTAGCCGGAAGCACTAACACGCTGCTTCCTGGACTCGGGTAGGCGCGCCGGCCCCAGGTCGAATCCGCCCGGAGGATTAACGACGAGGGCCGGTGTGCCAGCCAGCCTGGATGTGGTTTTTAGGTGGTTTTGGTAAAAAATTTATAAAATAAAATAAAAGAAAATAATTGTTCCACAACGTTCCACGAATGATGCTGGAAAACCATAGATACAAAATCTGAAGGAAGAAGCTAACCTCTTGTCCTCTTCCGGAGCTCAACATCTCGTTCGTTTCGCTGACTCATTTTCTTTTTTTTTCCGGACAGGCAAAGGGAAAGTAAAATGAATGTAATGGAGACACGGGTATCATCAAGACCCTCATGTCAGTTGAATGGGTATGTATCTTAAGTGAGCAGTGACTCGTAATGAACTGTGAATAAATAGTGAAACATGATCAGACATTTCGTCATCTGTTGTCCGTGACTTATAAGTCAGGGATATGCTTGTTAGTAGCATGCCATTTTCAGTCTCCAGTATTTCATTTTTCTCTTGAAAGCTAGCGCGTTTTGAAGCAGGAGCTCCATTTTCAAGCTCTACATTAGCATTTCTGCTTCAGTTTCTAGCCTAGTAATAAACGAACGATACAAACGAGATTAACGAGCAAACAAACGTGTTAGCGGTTATCTTCATTTGGGCACAAAATGTTTGTTTTCTGCATCGCGTGGAAAACTTCCATACTTGCCCTACCATTACAAATACCTTATCGTGATTGTCGTTGTACTGCATTATTCAGATGAAACAGAGCTACCCAAGCACGACTCACGCCCGGTCCTCACAGCTTTACTTCTGCCAGTATCTCGTCTCCTGCCTTTTAATCTGCCAGGAAGTTTCAAATCAGCGCACACTCCGCTGCAGAGTGAAAATCTCATTCTGGAAACATCCCCCAGGCTGTGGCTAAGCCATGTCTCCGCAATATCCTTTCTTTCAGGAGTGCTAGTTCTGCAAGGTCGCAGGAGAGCTTCTGCAACGTTTCGAAGGTAGGAGACGAGTTACTGACATAAGTAAAGCTGTGAGGACGGAGCGTGAGTCGTGCTTGGGTAGCTCAGTTGGACTGAAGACGACCACCCGTGACATCTATTGCCTTCTCCGAAAGTCTCCACCCCTCAACCCCGTAGAAACACGTCACCCCCAGGTTTCATGGCCTACAGTTTGGAAAACGATCCACCAACCATACCACACCACTGACACCACCTCTATGTGGTACCTTCTCGTCAACGCAAGTATACTACAAGACAGAAACTGCATCGCATCGCGCTGGCGGACTCACCCCTGTGCCTCAAGTGCAATGTGGAAGATACAGATTTACATCGTTTTGAGTGTGGGCCAGCAGCAGCTGTCTGGACCCGCGCACAGAAGATTGTGGCTTTCTACCTCCGAGTACCACCACATCTCCTACCATGATGATATATCCCGACACGACCTACTTTCCATCGGCTAAGTGGCACGCCATCAAATGGATCAGTGGCATGGCTGCCAACTACCTCTTCCGGGACGACGTCGTCGATCCGGCGGACTTTTGGTCACCACACCCATCGCCGACATCGACACTATCGGGCCACTTTCGCGAACTATTTACAGAGTATTTTCACCAACCCGTCTCAGAGCTGGAATCTCAACGAACCGTGCCAGCCAAGACTGGACGATCCCACGTTCCCCTTTAATGGTCAATGATAGAATGCATTTTGTTCTGATGGCGCACCAAAGTGGAGCATGGCGCGGAAAGTATTCCTATTTTAATTCACTTCTCTTTTCTCCACCTCTTCTAAGATTTTTTTTTCCTTACACATATTTATCCTTTTCACGCATAACTCTCTATCTGCAGCCTATTTGTTTTCTTTCTCCTGTGCTCCCCCCCCCCCCAAAAAAAAAAAAAACATAAAAAAAATTTGGGCTGCTGCTGATGGTGAGACTGTATACTCATTTATGTCAACAACAAAAAGAAAAAAAAAAGAAGGCCATTGCGAAAATATAGCTACCTTTTATGTTTTACGTTTTCAAAGGATATTGTGTCATTTTATGAAGAACGTCGTCTTTTATTTTCATATACAAGAGGTTTTTATTTGTATTCTCCTTACTTGTAAAAAAGAAAAAGAAAAAAGGTTGATACAGCACTTGCCCGCAAAAGGCAAAGAATCTCGGTCCAGCTCACAGTTTTAATTTGCCAGGAAGTTTCATATCAGAGCACACTCCGCTGCAGAGTGAAAATCTCATTTCAGATTAAACACTTTAACTTGTGACTAAGCCTCATATTGAAGCCGTAAATGTCTTATTACTTACGTCTACACTAACAGATGGGTTGAAAATTTTAAGAGGGTGTACTGAAAAATAACGCTTCCGAATTTCTTATGTGAAAACCCCTAAGTCTTTTTTTTAAATAATGCAAAAGTTATTAACACTCTAAATCTTTATTCTTGATGTCTGCATACATGCAGCATGTTGCCTCTAGAGGGCTCCGAATTCTAGCCTGTAACATGGCAGTGTGCAACGTAGCTATGTCGGTGCTTGAGAAGCAGCGTGCTGCAGTCGAGTTCCGCATTCGAAGAGTTCGTCCAACATGCGCCACCCTCTCCTTCAGCATAACAATTTCGGACCACTCAAGAGCGCTGCGACATCTGCAACAATCCGACGCTTTGAGTTCACTGTCACCGATCATCCTCCAAACAGTACCGACTTGGCTCCATCCGATTTTTATCTGTTCGCAAAACTTAAAAATCACCTTCTAAGGCTTCAGTGTGATAGGGATGAAGCGGTGAGGTTGTGGCTCTGTTAACAAAGTCAAACTTTTTACAGTGACAGTGTCAACCAACTGGTACCTCGTTGGGAGACATGTGTTCGTCGCCAGGATGACTATGTTGAGAAGTAAATACGTAGACAATAAGAATAAAAATGTAGAATACTAACAATGTTTGTTTTGTTTAAAAAGCTTTAAGAGATATCACATTAAAAAATTCGGGGCCTTACTTTTCAACACGTCCTCGTGTTTTTTACATTCTTACATACAGTGCACGAAAACGTGGCGTTTTTACGTGCAAATAGTGACAAATAATTTAAGTGTCACAGTGTGATAACAACCGTTACTCTGTTTCAAACGATGCAGCACTCTTAAGCCTGCAATAAAACTGTCTAAAAGAGAATGCCACACATCTTTACACTCACTGGTACAGACACAAGATATTTGTTCTTATTTTTCGAGTTAGTTTTTTAATTAAGAACTGGTACCAGGGGGTCGTGTGATTCCCCGCAGCTAACGTAAGTCGTGGAAGTGAAGCAGTATGTATGGGCCAGTCAGCTGTATGGAATCGGCGCATTTAGGATGGAGGCGTGAGAGAACTGCAGCAAGTAACTACCGTGTTCGGACGTGCCCATGACCACACCGTGAATGAGGTTGCCCAATTTGTCAGAGTTTCAATGCAGACTGTCCAAAGTGCCTTCAAGAAGTTGTGTACCATTCATCGACAAGGTATCACGTGTAAGAACAGTGGTCGTAAAAAATGTAACCGATGGAGACCGGAGTGTCACACATTGTCAGTGAATTCATATCCATCTTAACCAGTCTCCTAGCGAATATTGTGAATGTTTCTGCATCCTACGGACGTTTGGAGTCATATACCTCACAAAAGGCTATTGCTCACAGAGGCACATAATGCTGCATATCCTCAGTGGACCAAACAACACAGAAACCGTGACACTAATCACTTACTGAACGCGTACAGTGCGATCCAGTGCCTCACGATTTTGCATCTTTTCGAAAGGCGCTAGGCATCGACTGCACAGACGACTAAATGTGGCGCTTAAGAGGGTTTTCTGGTCTAGATATCCGATTTTCACCTCATTTTCAACTTTTTTTAGGTGAACTCAAAAGATAAGTCAAACAAACGTTCAAATGTGTGTGAAATCTTATGGGACTTAACTTAAAAAAAAAAAATGGCTCTGAGCACCATGGGACTTAACATTGGACTTCACTGCTAAGGTCATCAGTCCCTAAGCTTACACACTACTTAACCTAAATTATCCTAGGGACAAACACACACATCCATGCCGGAGGGAGGACTCGAACCTCCGCCAGGACCAGCCGCACAGTCCATGACTGCAGCGCCTCAGACCGCTCGGCTAATTCCGCGCGGCATAAGCGAAACAAAACTTATATCCTTGTAGTCATCTACCTCTTACCTACATTAAAAGTTTTTTGTCCAAAAATATTAAGGGTTTTTTAAAGAAAATGGCGCCAAAGATCGCAATGCACGCCCTGCACCGGTAAGCGGGAGGACCTAGTTCAGGTAACTGGATGGACTGAAACAGACCAGACCAAAAAATTATTAAAATGTGAGTTTGTAGCTACGGTCAGACCGTCACAAAATGGCGGCTTCTTGAAAAGAAAGTAACAGAAATCGTCTTTGTTTGTGCATTGAAACGTACATAAAAAATCATATTTTGAAAATTATTTAACTTTTAGTTCAATTCTCTAAAGCTAAGCGGCATCAAAGTCGGCCCAGTAGTTTCCGGCAGTCCAAACACTCAGCCAAAAAACTTGACTTTTAGGAAATCACGTTTAAAGTTTTGGAAAGGGCTTTCGTCGGTTTTTTTGGGACTTACCATCAGCGTGCGACGCCCGCAGCATACAGCACGCCTTCCTCGACCTCGTAAATCCGGTTCGCGTGCTGCGCTTCTTCCCGTGCCGCAGATCTGCTTGCTTTACTGACCGCAGACACGCGGTGCTCTGAGTATACAAGGCGGTCCGTGTTTGCACCTTCTGTAAACTGTCATTCGATAGGTCTTCGTATACAGATCTGATTGCCCCCGAGCGCCGTCCTTTGGCGCTCGACGACGTGAGACTGCCAGTCCGATGATCGTGTATTTCGGCTATAATCAGTAGTTTACGGGCAAAACTGTTTCGTCCATATGTTCTCCATGATACAAGGTGTCAAACTATGCAATAGAGAAGTCGATTTTTTTTAAACTTCTAGATCAGAAAACCCCCTTAACCCACAGTATGTGGAAGGCATAGCTTAACGCCGGAGGTGGTTCTGTGATGTTTAGGGGTGCGTTTCGTACAATGACTTGGACCCACTATTTGAGAATGCTGTTGATATGAACCTTGACATTTATTTTAAGATCCTCGTTGACAAAATATTGCCTTTTTTGCACGTCTTCATTGTGAGTATGCTGTGAACACTCCCATCATGACAGCTGTGAAGATATTGCTGATTATGAAAGATAATTTTTTCTGTTTCTTCTTTCTTTTCTTGCGCTTCTTTTTACTCTTTATGTCTTTCTTTGATGGTCTAGAATACTTATTTTGTTTTCTTCTATAACATGAAATGTTACGAAGTTCTATTTTTTTTTTTTTTTTTTACTTGTATTGCTACATGGATCTTCTTTTAACTGAGTATGCAAAGGCTTCAGTGGATGTTTCGTTTTCTTTGTAATGTTGATTTGCAATGCGCTGAGTAAAACTAATTGTAGTATGCTTCACTGTTGTGTGAACGTAGATGCGAGAGTAGTATCGATAGTTACAGTCGGACAACGAAGGACATTCAGAAGGTGTGCAGCGCCGTGGAGGACACGTGCATGGTGTGTAATCTTGCTAGATAGAAACAACGAGAATTTATGACCGCGTTCTTATTTTTCGGTCACGGTATAAACTAAATTTCTACGTGGACGCTATGAAACTAAATGTTAGACTGTGGACGCTGTGAGCTTCATTGAGTACTGTAAACAGCAGTGACAATGCTTACGCGAATGGTTCAAATGGCTCTGGGCACTATGGGACTTACATCTGAGGTCGTCAGTCCTCCAGACTTAGAACCACTTAAACCTAACTAACCTAAGGACATCACACACATCCATGCCCGAGGCAGGATTCGAACCTGCGACCGTAGCATCAGCGCGGTTCCGGACTGAAGCGCTTAGAGCCGCTCGGCCGCAGTGGCTGGCTAATGTTTCGTTGAATGGTTTGGACGCTAACACTTTTTGATGGTCCAGCTATGAAATCAGCAACAATTTGCGGAATTTGCGAATGAACTGTTATTGTCGTGGCTAGAACCGGAATGTTTTGCGCGTAGCTCAATTGCACGAAGTAATATACTTTTAATTTACCATTTCATGTGCAACGTAATGAGCTGCTGCGCGGTTTTAAACATTAACTGCAGCCAAGGAGACTTACAAACTGATTCTGACGTGGAGCATATTTTTCGCCAGAACTGTGAAGTCGCGATCGTGATTGCTAAAAGCGTACGGACTCTCAATAGTCTGAACCGCGGGTGGAACTGAATACTGTACTGCTCAAAACTTTGTATCGAACGTCATAAACAGAAACGTGTATAATTGCGCACATACGAAACTGGATCTACACAACAACGATTATGTCCGACCAAAGAAACGCCAAGGAAGATATTATTGCGTGGAGAATCATAAACTAAGCAAGAAGATGCATTCACAACAATTTCACGTCTGATAGCTTTGCCGTCATTATGCCGCCAGCATCAACAAGCTGCTGTCGACGTCACAATGACGACACTCTGAGATAAACTGCAACGCCAAACGCTCTCCCCCTGTAAAGAGTCGAAGCATTTCGAACTGTTTCAGTGGTACTTTCTTTCTTTGTCTGTAACTAAGTTTTCTCAATACTTATAACCCTTAAAATAGTTTCTGTAAAGCTCACCCGCAAATCAGTGTTGACATTGTGGAGTCAACCCTTAGCAGTAGTTATTACTATTACTTTATCTGTCTTATTAATTTGTTTTACTGTAGTTGGTAATACATGTATTAGAATGCGTGGTGTATGTTATTTCCGACACGTGCAGGCCGGCCATTGTGGCCGAGCGGTTCTAGGCGCGTCAGTCCGGAACCGCGCTGCTGCTACGGTCGCAGGTTCGAATCCTGCCTCGGGCTTGGATGTGTGTGCTGTCCTTAGGTTAGTTAGGTTTAAGTAGTTCTAAGTCTAGGGGACTGATGACCTCAGATTTAAAGTCCCATAGTGCTCAGAGCCATTTGAAATATTTGACACGTGCAGGGTCGCGTTAAGTTGCAATGTCCGCCATCACAGTTAGGCGGCTCGTCTGCTATATTGGTGCAAGGCACGCTATCGTTGGGAATTTTAAATCTGACAGCTGTTCAAAAATGTGTGTGAATTCCTAAGGGACCAAACTGCTAAGGTCATCGGTCACTAGACTCACACACTACTTAAACTTATTTATGCTATGAACATGCATGCCCGAGGGAGGAGTCGAACCTTCGGTGTGAGGGGCCGCTCAGTCCGTGACATGGCGCCCCTAATTGCGCGGCCATCGCACGCGGCCTGACACGTGACAACTACGTAACCTGTACAATGAAATGAAAACCCTTAGCTGTTTACAGGCGTTGACATACGTCAACGGGGACAGATGAAAATGTTTGCCCCGACCGGGACTAGAACCCGGGATCTCCTGCTTACATGGCAGACGCTCTATCCACCTTTTTTTTTTTTTAATTTCATTTTGTTCGCTGCATCTGCTCGGGGCGGACGTCGTAAGACATCCGTTTAAGTTCGTTGTTGACCGATTAACTCAGTTTTTTTTATTACAGAGGGCAGCTAACCCTCTGACTGAACAGGCTGAGCTACCGTGCCGGCATCCATCTGAGCCATCGAGGACACAGAGGATAGTGCGACTGCAGGGATTTATCTCTGGCACGCCTCCCGCGAAACCCACGTATTGTCCCACACTACATTCGTAGTGCCCCCGCCCATTATACTCATTACTCACGGCGCGACCTGATTCCCGTAAGAATTGGGGCACTGTTTGTGCATTCGCACAGAAGAAGAAGATGGTCAAGTGGCCGGTGAGCCTAAGATGGTATCTGTCCTTTCGGACATGTCCGAAAGAACAGATACCACCTTAGTATGTATACGTAAACTGCGTTTATGTTCAATAATAAGTCGTATTACACCATTCTCATGACGAACACTTTGCTCTTACAGTTATAACTCAACGAATCTGTAGCCATTTCCTAAATATTTACAAATTTATTTAAGTGAGTTTTCTTGTTTTAAGTTCATTTGGAGTTTGTTGCCAAACTCTGATGTAGTTTCGTTCGTGAAGTTTGGAATCAGAATAGGTTCTTTTGAGTTTCGGTCATCGATATTCACGGTCAAAATCATGAAAAGTATATCTCTAAGAACCGTTTTCTTCAGAAATGGCTCAGATGGTGACAGAACTAGGTAACACAGGTTTTTACGGCTTGATTTCGTTACACTATTGAGTCACTTTCTTCGGTCAACAGACATCTTCATAGGGGTGGACGCATACGGTATTAGTCTGAGAAACATTCATGGAGCTGTCGCATCTCTACTGGCACGCTGAATCATATTCGATCTTAATTCCATAAAACTGTCTGGACTATTTGAAACAGCGGGAGGCTCGTATAAGTCAACATCACCACAGTCTGGCGCGCTCAATGGGATCGTATCATCTGTAAGTGGCTTCACATCTGGTGATGACGTACCTGGAGAAGGTTATGAATCCTCTTATTCGCAGAAATGGAACCACTATCAAGGCTAGCGGCGTTGTTATGCGGTGTTGGAGTGACATCTTCTAAGGAAGATAATGTTTTGCCCAGTGTGCGTGTTAAGACGGTACACACTAGGTGGATATGTAATTAGTAGCGTAACAATCAGTGCACAAATGAAAAAAAAAAAAAAAAAAACAACAATTCAACTCGAAACCTCCATATGATATCTTTTCTTGTAGAACCAAGGTGATGTCACATGTCGCAGTGTACGCAGCGCAGGTAGGACACAGAGGCCAGAAGCGTGTAGCCCACCGCCAAATATAGAGTAGACCTTCACTGTCCGGGAGAGCGTTAATAGCTAGAAGCAACAGCGGGAGGTCTAATAGGAAACCATTAGTAAAACGTTTCACGCGAGTCTCGGCCAGCATATAAGCTCTGAGCGGTCGGCAACGAGAGGCGTCTTCCAGCGACGTCTGTTCTCGAACATTGCAAGGCCCTTAATACGACAGAGCCGACGCATATCGGAGGAGTAACTACTACTTACTCCTCTTTGTTTGTTGCTCCAAAGAACGTCCAACGGTTTGTTCAGCTCTAACATTCTGCGTGGTGTCTGTTTGTTCTAAGTCGTGTCTCCCTACCACTTTCGCGCAACGATGCTCTGAGAGTGTTTTTTAGGGAATTGACTAGTTCGAACGTGGGACCTGTTGCTGGTAAGAAGACGCCAGACCACACATCACATGTAGAGTTCAGAAGAGTTCAGTGAGACTAGCGATGATATAATCAAATACTTAATGATTTCAGCGTCAGCTCCACTGCACTCCCTGTAAAAGAATCTTAATACTAACTAAATTTAATGGAAGGGGTTCAAGGCTTTCCTATTTTTAGTTAGCTGGTAAAATAACGTCGAGAAAGTAGTTAAGTTTACCATTGGAATTTTTATTCTACTCACAAAACATTGTTTATAAATTGCACTATTGATAAAATGAAATATTTTAATACAGGATGATAAAAACCAACTGCGTTCAACAAAAATGTGAACAAATATTCCCTGAATGGGTTTCCAAGTTCTATAATGGATCGAAGGATGACCTATGCCATATCACATCTATAATCTAGGTTTAAATGAAGTTTCATAAAAGAGAAAACTATCAAAAATGGTCTACAGTGACCCTCAATTATCTTTAATTACTTATTTAACTTGTCGTAAGTTACAGTGGCTGATGTGGCTTCTCAATAATTATGTAACAGAAAAATCATCGCGTTTCAGATTTTTAACTTCTAATAGCAAATGTGAATACCACGAAGTTTAATTGACGATCTACACTAGTATTACGCAAAAAGGGGATGTAACAGATGAGACTTCTGCAGTTCTGAGTGAAGCCTTATGCGGCATCGCGTGCGTTCATTACCTTGTCGCATGTTATGCAGCGTCAGGGGGCGGCGTGCGGCGCAGCTCCACACACCTCGCCGTCTCGGGAGCAACTCCCTCTAACTTCTCCTTACTACAATTTACCGAAGTTGGTTTTAGAAAAAGGTATGTGGCTGTGTTTTCAACTGACCAATCAGGGTCTCAATGTTAACCTTAAGCTCTGCCTATAAACATTCTGTCTATCCAATGAGAAACGTTATACTTTTCGTGGTGGGGCAATGTTTTTAATGTTTGCTAGCTAACAGAGACGCGAAAAAGTCTCACGCTAAAACTTGCAGCTGGTGTGGCTCTTTTAGTGTTATCATAAGATTATACTGTTCTTCTGGAGGGCTCTATCTTTTAACATGGGCTGGGGGTGGTCTTGGCGGTCGGATGGCGACGTGGGTGTCTGTCCCTTATCGTAGAGCCTCCTGGCCTACACGGCTCGGCTTCTGTTCTCGTTTCTCCCCTGGGAACTGCGTCTGTTTCACGCTGGGAAAGTATGACATGCATTTAGGCGTTCTTGTGCTAGTATGTGGTATTCCATTTGCTCACTCGTTGATCATACTACTTTGGTTAACTTAATGTCAGGATTTATTCGGAACTATGTGACATACTGTCGGATTTGCTATCATGTCAGGGTTTTCATGGAAGGTGTTGGATTTGCCTGACGCCTTACACAGCGTCGACTTCGATGGGGACCGGATGATAATGGTTTGATCCTATCCTTCGTTAGCGACAGTATAGATTGTTGTAGGAAATGTTGGTGTGCCGACAAGTGTTGGAGTGATCTCGTTGTATATTTTACTAAAGCCAAATGGTTTGCAGATTCGATTACAAGCGGTGAGTAACCGCGTGAAGTTTAACGTAAGTACACTCTAGGAAATAAATAAATAAATAAAAACTACGGACCCGAATCGGGACGGAAATGGGTGGATGTGATGTACATGTACAGACAAACAAATGATTACAATTTCAGGAAAATTAGGTGATTTATTCAAGAAAAAGAACTTCAAAATTTGAGCAAGTCAATAACACGATGGTCCACCTCTGGCCCTATGCAAGCAGTTATTCGGCTTGGCGTTGATTGATAGGCTTCTGGATGTCCTTCTGAGGGATATCTTGCCAATTTCTGTCCAGTTGGAGCTTTAGATCGCCAAAATCTCGAACTGATTGGAGGTCCCTGTCCATAATGCTGCAAACGTTCTCAAATGGGGAGAGATCCGGCGACCTTGCCGGCCAAGGCAGGATTTGGCAGGTACGAAGACAAGCAGTAGAAACTCGCCATATGCGAGCGGGTATTATCTTCCAGAAGTGTAAGCTCAGGATGGCTTACTATGAAGGGCAACAAAATGGGACGTAGAATATTGTCGACGTAACGTTATGCTCCAAGGGTGTCCCAGATGACAACCAAAGTGGTCCTGCTATGAAAAGAAATGGCACCACAGGTCATCAGTCCTGAGTGCTGAGCCGTATGGCGGGCGACAGCCAGGTTGGTATCCCACTACCACCCGGGCACCTCCAGACACGTCTTCGATGCTCATCGGAGCTCAGTTCGATGTGGGACTCGTTACTCTTGGGTAATGGCCAGAAGTTGACCAACGCGTTGTTGACTTGTTCAGTTTGTGAAGCTTGTTCTCTTGAATACATTATCCAAGTTTTCTAAAATTATAGTCATTTGATTGTCCATACATTTATATGACGTCTACTGATTTCTGTCCCATTCGGATAATTTCTTCACGTTTTTTTGTCTTGTATCTTTCATTCAAGTAAGGTCCACTACTGTAATTTCCTGACGTCCATACGCACGGTTATGCCATTATCACAGAGGTACAACTGTCTCGGCGTCTTGTGCTGTCCAGAGAAAATTCAGTCCGATGCTCTGAGACGTAAATGTGGGAAATTATTATGAAATAAAAACGATGTTGCCTGAAAGACAAAATGACTATATAGAATGTTTCGTTCGTGTGTTGGTTGCTTGTGAAATCATTATTTAGCCCATACATGAAATGAATTTGAAGTTACACTTTTCTAAACGTATTACACAAAGGATTATTAGGCATCTGACTATTAAGTTATACCTTTCTACATCTACATCTATACTCCGCGAGCCACCTTACGGTGTGTGGCGGAGGGTACTTATTGTACCACTATCTGATCCCCCCTTCCCTGTTCCA
Organism: Schistocerca americana; assembly: GCF_021461395.2. Taxonomy (NCBI): domain Eukaryota; kingdom Metazoa; phylum Arthropoda; class Insecta; order Orthoptera; family Acrididae; genus Schistocerca; species Schistocerca americana. The sequence continues at coordinate 440,906,994 of NC_060125.1, read as the reverse complement.
TTCACGAATTGTGCGTGGAAAGAACGACTGCTTGTAAGTCTCCGTATTTGCTCTAATTTCTCGGATCTTTTCGTTGTGATCATTACGCGAGATATATGTGGGCGGTAGTAATATGTTGCCCATCTCTTCCCGGAATGTGCTCTCTCGTGATTTCGATAATAAACCTCTCCGTATTGCGTAACGCCTTTCTTGAAGTGTCCGCCACTGGAGCTTGTTCAGCATCTCCGTAACGCTCTCGCGCTGACTAAATGTCCCCATGACGAATCGCGCTGCTTTTCGCTGGATCATGTCTATCTCTTCTATTAATCCAACCTGGTAAGGGTCCCATACTGATGAGCAATACTCAAGAATCGGACGAACAAGCGTTTTGTAAGCTACTTCTTTCGTCGATGAGTCACATTTTCTTAGAATTCTTCCTATGAATCTCAACCTGGCGCCTGCTTTTCCCACTATTTGTTTTATGTGATCATTCCACTTCAGATCGCTCCGGATAGTAACTCCTAAGTATTTTACGGTCGTTACCGCTTCCAATGATTTACCACCTATGGCATAATCGTACTGGAATGGATTTCTGCCCCTATGTATGCGCATTATATTACATTTATCTACGTTTAGGGAAAGCTGCCAGCTTTCGCACCATGCATTAATCCTCTGCAGGTCCTCCTGGAGTACGTACGAGTCTTCTGATGTTGCTACTTTCTTGTAGACAACCGTGTCATCTGCAAATAGCCTCACGGAGCTACCGATGTTGTCAACTAAGTCATTTATGTATATTGTAAACAATAAAGGTCCTATCACGCTTCCCTGCGGTACTCCCGAAATTACCTCTACATCTGCAGATTTTGAACCGTTAAGAATGACATGTTGTGTTCTTTTTTCTAGGAAATCCTGAATCCAATCACAAACCTGGTCCGATATTCCGTAAGCTCGTATTTTTTTCACTAAACGTAAGTGCGGAACCGTATCAAATGCCTTCCTGAAGTCCAGGAATACGGCATCAATCTGCTCGCCAGTGTCTACGGCACTGTGAATTTCTTGGGCAAATAGGGCGAGCTGAGTTTCACATGATCTCTGTTTGCGGAATCCATGTTGGTTATGATGAAGGAGATTTGTATTATCTAAGAACGTCATAATACGAGAACACAAAACATGTTCCATTGTTCTACAACAGATTGACGTAAGCGAAATAGGCCTATAATTATTCGCATCTGTTTTATGACCCTTCTTGAAAATGGGAACGACCTGCGCTTTCTTCCAGTCGCTAGGTACTTTACGTTCTTCCAGCGATCTACGATAAATTGCTGATAGAAAGGGGGCAAGTTCTTTAGCATAATCACTGTAGAATCTTAAGGGTATCTCGTCTGGTCCGGATGCTTTTCCGCTACTAAGTGATAGCAGTTGTTTTTCAATTCCGATATCGTTTATTTCAATATTTTCCATTTTGGCGTCCGTGCGACGGCTGAAGTCAGGGACCGTGTTACGATTTTCCGCAGTGAAACAGTTTCGGAACACTGAATTCAGTATTTCTGCCTTTCTTCGGTCGTCCTCTGTTTCGGTGCCATCGTGGTCAACGAGTGACTGAATAGGGGATTTAGATCCGCTTACCGATTTTACATTACCTTTTCAGTAGCTCATTAAACTTCACGAGTAGCACACACGAAATTGTCAAGCCCGAAAGGGATTAATGTTACCGCTATCTGACCCATACTAAGGAATGAAGGCGAACATATTTGACAGTAGGGAAGCCTGTAAATACGCATATGATCATCATCAAGCTACTGGGTCCCACAAACATTACTGTACTTTTTCATCAATGCAGCGCATCACGAAAACAATTTTTAACTACGCAAACCCCTTCTGTGCCTATTTTAACCTGCTCTCGCTATTCGACTTACCTGTGGCCACTGTAACTGCAACACTCGTGCCAGCGAACGCCAGTTGAAGTAAAGAGTAGTGGCACACAAAAATGTACATACAGCGACGTGCAGTAAACACTTGAGTTCTATCCTCCAGCAACACACGCTACGGTATCTCCAAACGAAGTCAGTTTCAGCCCTTGCTAACTAAATAAAAAAGCAAGCCATACGGCCATTTAAAATGCTTCAAAAGGAGTAAGCTTTTTGGTTGAATGATAAACAGGATCGTCAAGAAGTGATCTAGGCGACACTACATACATTACAGAACACCAGTACAGTCAATATTTCAAGCACAGCTTTTAGACAAAGTGAGTTAACGAAACGATTTTTATTAATTGAAAGCAAATGCGAACAGTACAGACAAACGTTGACCACAAAATCTTAACGTGACAAGGTCACGTGGAGGGTCGTGAGGTCCCATTCATCCATGGATTGGGAAAGCCACAAAAATTACTCAGCGATCGATTTGCTACTCTGAAACAAATCTACGTTTGCTTAGAAAGAGCATCCCTTCTGCGTAGAATACATTTCATACAAGTTTGAACCACGCAGGCCGACTAGACAAAGGTTGAATGGAACGCTGCCTAGAAATCATGGGACACACCAATTGTGTCACGAGCTTTCCTCCTCTTTAAAATATTTAGAGCAGATATTGGAAGCATAATGCAGATGCACCACTATTACGAATATGTAAGGCAGTACCCACGGATTAGAGAAAAAGACCACTTGTATCCACAAAAAGGCTTTCAGTAAGTACTCCAATGTTAAACACTTGGCGCAACTTTAGATGGCAATAAATAATATAAACAGTGCCCCTTATTAGTCAAGAGTTGAAATAATGGAAAATTGAACTACACTCTAGGCTGAAGGCCAGTGAAGGGAAATTCAGGAATCTTACACCAGAAGCCATTAAAAAAGTGTTTTCCTCCAGCACAGTTACGAATCTTACGCTGCCGAGTTTACTCATTATCACCAAGCGATGTATGTAATGGCACTGTCACAACTATATAACTAGGTAAATGCTGAAGTAACTAATAAGGAATTAAAAACGCACACTGTCGGTTTTTAGGTGTATATGTTGAGTTTTGTGAGTTGCGCGACAATGTAGTAGAAGATCTGCGCCCACCATTAAAGTACTTGGGACAGGAGAGGTCGCTGACGCACAGCAGGACGGAGTGTCACGTTCCTCTCGATTTGCCAGTCTAGGCGGGGGCTGCGACCCGCCTGCTGGCCGTGACGTCACGCGGAGAGGTGGCGCGCCCATTGCGCAACGGCCGCGGCGTCCTAACAGGAGGTAATTGGCGGCGTTCGGGACGGGAATAGCGGCCACGCGGCCCCATCGTGGCCGCCTCACGGCCGCAGCCTCTTGTTTGTGCAGGCGCGACCTCGCCGGGCGCGATGACACCGCCATTGTTCCGACCCAGCGAGCGCAAACAGCCCGTCGACCGACCAGGGGAGCCGCTCCTCGCCGGTATCTCAGACGACTGTGTCGCCGCGTTTTCAGTCTCCACTGGTATCCAGTATATCAGAAATAATGTTTCCGTTCCCTAACGCTTAGTGTGAACCGCACTTTCACGAGCGTATGGTCTGCCCATCGACACAGCATTTGAGAGCTACTTAGTTACACTACGGGCCATTAAAATTGCTACACCACGAAGTGACGTGCTACGGACGCGAAATTTAACCGACAGGAAGAAGATGCTGTGATATGCAAATGATTAGTTTTTCAGAGCATTCACACAAGGTTGGCGACACCTACAACTTGCTGACATGAGGAAAGTTTCCAACCGATTTCTCATACGCAAACAGCAGTTGACCGGCGTTGCCTGGTGAAACGTTGTTGTGATGCCTCGTGTGAGGAGGACAAATGCGTACCATCACGTCTCCGACTTTGATAAAGGTCGGATTGTAGGCTATCGCGATTCCGGTTTATCGTATCGCGACATTGCTGCTCGCGTTGGTCGAGATCCAATGACTGTTAGCAGAATATGGAATCTGTGGGTTCAGCAGGGTAATACGGAACGCCGTGCTGGATCCCAACGGCCTCGTATCACTAGCAGTCGAGATGACAGGCATCTTATCCGCATGGCTGTAACGGATCGTGCAGCCACGTCTTGATCCCTGAGTCAACAGATGGGGATGTTTGCAAGACAACAACCATCTGCACGAACAGTTCGATGACGTTTGCAGCAGCAGGGACTATCAGCTCGGAGACCTTGGCTGCGGTAACCCCTGACGTTGCATCACAGACAGGAGTGACTGCGATGGTGTACTCAACGACGAACCTGGGTGCACGAATGGCAAAACGTCATTTTCTCGGACGAATCCAGGTGGTGTTTACAGCATCATGACGGTCGCATCCGTGTTTGCCGACATCGCGGTGAACGCACGTTGGAAGCGTGTATTCGTCATCGCCATACTCGCTTATCACCCGGCGTGATGGTATGTGGTGCCATTGGTTACACGTCTCTGTCACCTCTTGTTCGCATTGACGGCACTTTGAACAGTAGAAGTTACTTTTCAGTTGCGTTACGACCCGTGGCTCTCCCCTTTATTCGATCCCTGCGAAAACCTACATTTCAGGAGGATAATGCACGACCGCATGTTGTAGGTCCTGTACGGGCCTTGCTGGATACAGAAAATGTTCGACTGCTGCCCTGGCCAGCACATTCTCCAGACCTCTCAGCAATTGAAAACGTCTGGTCAATGGTGGCCGAACAACTGGCTCGTCACAATACGCCAGTCACTATTCTTGATGAACTGTGGTATCGTGTTAAAGCCGCATGGGCAGCTGTACGTGTACACGCCATCCAAGCTCTGTTTGACTCAATGCCCAAACGTATCAAGGCCGTTATTACGGCCAGAGGTTGTTGTTCTGGGTACTGATTTCTCAGGATCTATGCACCCAAACTGCATGAAAATGTAATCACATGACAGTTGTAGTATATTTGTCCAATGAATACCCGTTTATCATCTGCATTTCTTCAAGGTGTATCAATTTTAATGGCCAGTAGTATAGTTAGTTCAATGTTCTGTAGGTCATACGATAAATGTTGTGTCGTGGACGTATCAGCTGAACAGAAGAATATTAAGACCTTTATACACTGCAGTAACAAACGCCATGGGATAGCGATATGCGCGTATACAAATGGCGGTAGTGTCGCGTACACAGGTATATTGGCGGAGCTGTCGTTTGTACTCAGGTGATTCATGTGCAAAGATTAACGACGTGATTATGGCCGCACGACGGGATTTAACAGACTTTGAACACGGAATGGTAGTTGGAGGTAGACGCATGGGCCATTCCATTTCGGAAATCTTTACGGAATTCAATGTTCTGAGATTCAGAGTGTCAAAAATGTGCACAGAATACCAAATTTCAGGCATTACCTCTCATCACGGACAACGAAGTGGCCGACGGTCTTCACTTGACGACCGAGAGCAGCAGCGTTTGCATAGAGTTGTCACTGCTAGCAGACAAGCAACACTAAGTGAAATAACAACAGAAGTCAAGGTGGCACATACGACGATCACTTCCGTTAGGCCAGTGTGACGAAATTTGGTGTTAGTGGACTATGGCAGTAGACGACTGACGCAAGCGCCTTTGCTAACAGAACGACATTGCCTCCAGTGCCTCTCCTGGGCTCGTGACCATATCGCCTGGAACCTAGACGACTGGTCTCATCAGATGAGTCCCGATTTCAGTTTGTAAGAGCCGACGGTATTGTTCGAGTGTGGCGCAGATTCCACGAAGCCATGGAGTCAAGTTGTCCAGTAGGCACTGTGCAAGCTGGTGGTGGTTCCATAATAATGTGGTCCGTGTTTGTATGGAATGGACTGGGTCCTCTGGTCCAATTGAACCGATCATTGACTGGAAAGGGTTTTGTTCAGCCACTTGGAGACTATCTGCAGCCATTCAACGATCGAATTTTTATGGCTGACATTGCCCCATGTCACCAGACCACAACCGTTCACAACTGGTTTGAATATCGTTCTGGACAATTTCAGCGAATGGTGTGACCAGCCAGATCGCTCGATATGAATCCCGTCGAACAATTATTGGACTCAATCGAGAGGTCGGTTCGCACACAAACACCTGCATCGGCAACACTTTCACAATTATGGACGGCTATAGAGGCAGCATGGGTCAGTAATTCTGCAGGGGCTTCCAACGAGTTGCTCGGTCTATGCCACGTCAAGTTGCTGTAGTATCCTAGGCAAAAGGAGGTCCGACACGATATTCGGAGGTATCCTATGACCTTTGTCACCTCATTTGTGAGAGAGTTTTATAGCTACATATTTTACTTTCGTCAGTGCCAAATAATTTTTCATCAGTGAATGAAAATAAGCAAAATATGTTAACTTACTGACTTCTCTATCCCCAAAACTTGTCAATTATTTTTGGCAAAAGTACCAAACTAAAACTTTTAGCAGATCTACCGTATGGTTTTTCCAATTTAAGTTTTCATCAATATGCACGCCTAAAAACTTATAACTTCATACCTTGTTTGCGTAAAAGTTCTGCGACACTGTGGTTAACAATCCCAGTTGTTTAACAGATGGCTGCAAAATGTGCTTCTCTGAACTTAACACATAATCCTGCTGTGTACGACTTCATACATAGTGGTGAGGGGCGGTGGGCTACAGAGCGGTGCTGCGACTGTCCTCGAACTAAAGCTGGACAGGAGCAGAAATGTTTATTGAACAAGTTAAGACAACAAACAGTAGATTTACTTAACTTGTATTTCTCCAAATGTACAAAGACTCATTACAAACAGTGTGGCAATACTTGGAGTCTAGCTCATAATGTCTGCAAGGAAGAGGCTCCTTGCACTATAGAACGAACTTCGGTGTCGACTAGGCAATGTCTGCGAAGCAACATGTAGTGAAGTGGCTCTGGGCGCGAGTGAGCTGAGCAGCTGCCGCCGGCTATCCTATGTTGCGGGGGCGCTCGAGGTACCGAGCAGCTAGAGGCGTGGCTGAGCGGGTGTGCTCCACTGGGCCCACCGGATCCCGCACGACCGCTACCGACATCTCACGGAAACTTGCAATTCCACTGCTATGACGCCTGTATGGTGGTATCGAAATGAGATACCACAAATACTAACTATTTTCTTTTGGACAAGAATACTTTTCGACTAAGTAAGGAGACAACCCAGAAAAATATCCCACAGGATATCAGTGAATGAAAATATGTTAACTTGTGCATTGCTGTATACCAAAAGTTGGTGATTATTGTTTTGACAAATGTAGCTTAACTTAAACTTTTGTTCGTTCAAATGTTCAAATGTGCGTGAAATCTTATGCAACTTAACTGCTAAGGTCATCAATCCCTAAGCTTACACACTACTTAACCTAATTTATCCTAAGGACTAACACACACACCCATGCCCGAGGGAGGACTCGAACCTCCGCCGGGACCAGCCGCACAGTCCATGACTGCAGCGTCTTAGACCGCTCGGCTAATCCCACGCGGCACTTTTGTTCGTGTTTAAGTTTTCATCAAGATCCACAGCCAAGGACAGAATATTCAACACTGTGTATAATATTTTGTTCGCAAACTGCATTCGTGGTAGCTGAGGTATTTTTCACTACATAAAACTGGATGAGCCGTGTTTCTGCAAAGTATAGAGCTGGAGACTTGCGCAAAACTAGTTAATAACTTCACCAAAAACACGCTTTACTATTTCCCCTATGGCTGCTTCTTTAATTAGTTTGACAATATTGGTTCAAATGGCTCTGAGCACTATGGGACTTAACTGCTGAGGTCATCAGTCCCCTAGAACTTAGAACTACTTAAACCTAACTAACCTAAGGACACCACACACATCCACGCCCGAGGCTTTGACAATATTGCTTGTATCGTCTGCTGAAGGGATACTTTTGCATCCTGCTTCAAATAAAACGGTAGTTCATTAACATAGGAAAAATACATATGAGGGGTGATAAAAAATTACGGTAAATAATTTTGTTAGAAGCAAAGTAATAAGCTTACATGGAATTTATTTAATCTCCTTATCCAAATGTTGAAACCATGACTGGAAGCATTTCTGGCAGGCTTCTTTTCCAAGGGCATTGAGCTGCTCTGTCGTGGCCCTCTCAACGTCAGGAATAGTGTCAAAATGTTTTCCTTTGACCACAGTTTTAATTTTCGGGGAGAGCCAGAAGCCACACAGCACTAAATCTGGTGAGTAAGGTGGATGTGGTCGAACAGGAACACTTCTTTCGGCCAAAAACTCGCGATTAAAAAGGAAGGTGTGGTACGGTGTATGTCATAATTTCTGGAATCTTACAGTGCCTTGTAAAATTCGGCGTTTACAGTTGTCCACCTTGGAGCGAGCAATTTGGCACTTTTTGCACGTTTTCTCCTGTTTCTGATGTTAATGGTCGTCCCGAAGTTGTTCGGCTTCTACCGACTCTTTTCCGCTTTTAAATCAGTCACAGCAAAAAAAAAAAGGTTCAAATGGCTCTGAGCACTATGGGACTTAACATCTGTGGTCATCAGTCCCCTAGAACTTAGAACTACTTAAACCTAACTAACCTAAGGACATCACACACATCCATGCCCGAGGCAGTATTCGAACCTGCGACCGTAGCGGTCTTGCGGTTCCAGACTGAAGCGCCTAGAACCGCACGGCACTCATAGCACTTATACACAACCTTCACAATTACAGAATTATCTCCATACACTAATTTAAACATTTCGTGAGTTTCTTTGGCACTTGAAAGAAAACTTGAGGATCAGCGTTGTTGGAAATCCACGGCGTGCAACAAACGCGATAAAAACAGCAACACTCAGCGTCTCTGGGCGCTGAGTGACAGGTCAGAACGTGTTCCAATTTGACGCTGCCTGTCTCAGCGGATCAGTCTAACGGACAAATTACATAAATGGTCGTAGCGCCAGCAGCTGCTTTTAAAAATATTCGTTCACTGTATTTTTTATCTACACGTTTTTACATAACACCATGAGCTGGTGACGAATAAATCTTTATTTGCTACCATTTTCAATCTTTCTAGTCATCATCAGACAGCATAAAAATTGTTAGGAAGATTGAAACTAATATAGAATAACGATTTGTACAGGAACAATTCTTGGTGTTACATGAAAATGATTTTCCTTAAATATTTACGAGCCACCGCCCGCCCAAAATATAAATAAATGTTATGCTGTGTAGCGTACAGCCTCGTGCAGAACACTTTGATGGTTTGATTGTCAACATTACTACATACTGATTCAAACTGCTCCTCATTGCCTCCTTGACGCCTGCTAACGAAACGCTAGTATTCTCCCCAAAACCATTCGATATTTCCGATACTTCTCACAATACTATGATATTACTGAACGTTTGGTATTGATACCAGCACTGTATGTGTTGAGATAAAAGTATCGATACTTACATCAGTAAAATCGGAACATACCTATTCACAATTCAAGAAGATCTGAGATGTGGATTGGTCACCGGGATGGAACCTTCAACTTACGTATACCTCCGTCATCTTCTTTTACCCCCATCTCATCACCATTCCAAGTTCCCAGCTACGAGTAAGGTGATATCCTCAAATCTAATAATGAGAACCTCACAGCCCACCCTCGCAGCTCCCTATTGAGCTGTTTGGTTTTACAGTTCCATTTTTATTTGTCAAATGGCTCTGAGCACTATGGGACTTAACATCTGTGGTCATCAGTCCCCTAGCACTTAGAACTACTTAAACCTAACTAACCTAAGAACATCACACACATCCATGCCCGAGGCAGGATTCGAACCTGCGACCGTAGCGGTCACGCGGTTCCAGACTGACGCGCCTAGAACCGCACGGCCACACCGGCCGGCTTTTATTTGTCATGTCCCAACATTGGAGCAGGTGGCACATCACATAAAATTCTCGTCCGTATTTTCCCACGAGGAGTAACCTCCAGGACTACCTCGTATGCCTTCGAACAATCGTAAGTAATGAATGGTAAGAAAGAGGCTAATTGTGACTCAGCTTCTTTGGGCATTCGGTGTACATAAAAGTGCATAAATCTTCGAGGCAGTGAGCACATCATAGAATCAGAATAAATGGTCTATAATAACGTGAAATGGGTTGTAGGCGAAGCCCCCTTAATAACAGTGACGTAAGTCTAGAACTCACTGTTTGCGAAAATATGCGCCATGAATAATAAAATAAACCGCTTCCTGAAATGGAAAAAGAGTTATAAAAATACAAAATCCACACGAAAAATTTCTAGTTGCGATACTTCACATATTTAAGTCTTTGACGTACTTTTATTTAAGGGATTTAGTAATTTTAAATTTTTTGCCTGCTACTAGTTACAGCGCTGTCTTGCGCAATATGTGCAATACCTCATTTGAAACATATAACTGTGATTTTTTAATAAGTTATAAATTTATTTACTGTTTATATGACAGACAGTGAAAAACTGAGCTTTCTTCGGTGAACAGACGCTTCCTCACACATGATGAAACATGACGGGCACAACCGTGAAGCAAGATAGTACGCTATCATCAACCCGAACCAACAGCTTCTCTGTTATCTCTCTTCCCCTAATGTCAAATAAGCTTTAACTTCGTCTTTTTACATAAGCACTACTATCGTATTTTCACATGCAGCCTCTGTCGCTTTGTGTCTCTATTTACACTCACTTATATAAAAATCTGTTTCTCAGTAGTAACTACGTGTGAACGGCACATATAAAAACAGAGAAACAGCACAAGAATCGTCACAAAACCAGCCGCTAATAATTAGTAATATTGCAGAAAGCGTACTGTTTCTTAGGGGATCAATTTAACGTCAAATTTCATACAATGCGAAATTCCGAGTATGTTCTCACAGAGATGCGCGAAAAGACAATGGAAACAGATTACTTTAATTGGCAGCTATAGTGACGTGAAGAAATCGCTAAGTTGTGAAACGAAAAAGCAGAAAATTTATTATGGCTTCAGTGATTAGAAATGAACCTAGTGACTCATCAAATTTATACTTTCATACCCAGAACTAATCTGTAAGGAAAAAGTGAGTGTGAAAAGCCGGTTTCGATGCTGTGCGGTAAATTTTCAGAAGATCTCGGCTCAGGTCACAGCACGGGGTAAAGGGAGACTGCTGGTTAACATCTCGTCGAAATCAGGGTCATTAGCGACTGAGCGCTAGCCCTAGTGGAGCAGCGTGGTGTAGCATATCTTCCGTGGCCCTGCATAACAGACACTATGTAGTGATCTGGAAGAAACCTCCGTCACATTTTTCTGGAGTTAACATCTCGTCGACTACGAGGTCATTAGAGGAAGCAGAAGATAGGACTGGAAAACAGCAGGGAAGGAAATCGTCTGCATCTTTTTAAAAGAATCATCCTAGAATTCGCAGTAAGCGATTAAGGGAAACCACTAAGTATCTAAATCTGAGTGGACAGATGGGAATTTGAGCCTACGTCCTGAAAGATACGAAAATCCATTGCTTTAACACTACGACACTTTGCTCGCTTCCTGAATTCAAATATCGTGGCCTACCCTCTGTACAGCACTGCTTACTATACAATCCACACCTAGGACCTAGTACCTACATTAGTGGTGAAAAAATTTGGACGCAATGTGACCTGCACAAACTTTTTGCGAGCATTTATTGATTTCTGGAACATTAATTACATATTTTAAAGTGGATATAGGGACCCATCATTAGCTAATCTAAAATGGGTCAATGATTCTGCGTTTTTAAACAATATTAAGGTAAAAAATTAAAGAAATTATCTATATTTTAAAAGACACTTCCATTTCCATTTTCATTTAAATCACACGATCAGATTATTACCGTGCTGTGCCATTTTCAAGGACTGTTGGTGGCGTAATTTTACACCATCACCCTGTGTGCACGTACACAAACGTGCGTCCGTCATTTTAATACAGGGTCAAAATAAATGTAGCTCATTGCTTTACTGCCAATATTGACAAAATAGGAAACAAAATTGATTTTGTTCTGTCAGGTACAGACACAAGAAAACAAAAATAAAGAACATAAGCGCATTTCCACTTGATAAACGCAATAAACACAAACAAAACGCAAAAACCAAACCTTACAAAAGATTCCATGTCAACACTACTGCTTTTTCCCAGTGTAACCTTGCATACCTCCCCCCATGAACCATGGACCTTGCCGTTGGTGGGGAGGCTTGCGTGCCTCAACGATACAGATAGCCGTACCGTAGGTGCAACCACAGCGGGGGGGAGGGGGGGGGGGTATCTGTTGAGAGGCCAGACAAACGTGTGGTTCCTGAAGAGGGGCAGCTGCCTTTTCAGTAGTTGCCCCTGCAACAGTCTGGATGGTTGACTGATCTGGCCTTGTAACACTAACCAAAACGGCCTTGCTGTTGTGGTACTGCGAACGGCTGAAAGCAAGGGGAAACTACAGCCGTAATTTTTCCCGAGGGCTTGCAGCTTTACTGTATGGGTAAATGATGATGGCGTCCTCTGGGGTAAAATGTTACTACTCAAGAGGACATCGTTATCAGGAGAAAGAAAACTGGCGTTCTACAGATCGGAGAGTGGAATGTCAGATCCCTTAATCGAGCAGGTAGGTTAGAAAATTTAAAAAGGGAAATGGATAGGTTAAAGCTAGATATAATGGGAATTAGTGAAGTTCGGTGGCAGGAGGAACAAGTCTTTTGGTCAGGTGAATACAGGGTTATAAATACAAATTCAAATAGGGGTAATGCAGGAATGGGTTTAATAATGTATAAAAAAATAGGAGCGCCGGTAAGCTACTACAAACAGCATAGTGAACGTATTATAGCGGCCAAGATAGACACGAATCCCATGCCTACTACAGTAGTACAAGTTTATATGCCAACTAGCTCTGCAGATGACGAAGAAATTGAGAAGAAATGTATGACGAGATAAAAGAAATTATTCAGGTAGTGAAGGGCTGAAGAAAATTTAATAGTCATGGGTGACTGGAATTCGACAGGAGGAAAAGGGAGAGAAGGTGAATATGGATTGGGGCTAAGAAATGAAAGAGGATGCCGTCTGGTAGAATTTTGCACAGAGCATAACTTAATCTTAGCTAACACTTCCTTCAAGAATCATAAAAGAAGGTTGTATACATGGAAGAATCCTGGAGATACTAAAAGATATCAGATAGATTATATAATGGTAAGACAGAGATTTAGGAACCAGGTTTTAAATTGTAGGACATTTCCAGGGGCAGATGTGGACTCTGACCACAATCTATTGGTTATGAACTGTAGATGAAAACTGAAGAAACTGCAAAAAGGAGGGAATTTAAGGAGATGGGACGTGGATAAACTGACTAAACCAGAGGTTGTACAGAGTTTCAGGGACAGCATAAGGGAACAATTGACAGGAATGGGGGGAAGAAATACAGTAGAAGACGAATGGGTAGCTTTGAGGAACGAAATAGTAAAGGCAGCAGAGGATCAAGTAGGTAAAAAGACGAGGGTTAGTAGAAATCCTTGGGTAACAGAAGAGATACTGAATTTAATTGATGAAAGGAGAAAATACAAAAATGCAGTAAATGAAGCAGGCAAAAAGGAATACAAACGTCTCAAAAATGAGATCGTTAAGAAGTGCAAAATGGCTAAGCAGACGTGGCTAGAGGACAAATGTAAGGATGTAGAGGCTTATCTCACTAGGGGTAAGATAGATACTGCCTACAGGAAAATTAAAGAGACCTTTGGAGAAAAGAGAACCACTTGTGTGAATATCAATAGCTCAGATGGAATCCCAGTTATAAGCAAAGACGGGAAAGCAGAAAGGTGGAAGGAGTATATAGAGGGTCTATACAAGGGCGATGTACTTGAGGACAATATTATGGAAATGGAAGAGGATGTAGATGAAGATGAAATGGGAGATACGATACTGCGTGAAGAGTTTGACAGAGCACTGAAAGACCTGAGTCGAAACAAGGCCCCGGGAGTAGGCAACACTCCATTAGAACTACTGACGGCCTTGGGAGAGCCAGTCGTGACATAACTATAGCCGGCCGCGGTGGTCTCGTGGTTCTAGGCGCGCAGTCCGGAACCGCGGAACTGCTACGGTCGCAGGTTCGAATCCTGCCTCGGGCATGGATAGTTAGGTTTAAGTAGTTCTAAGTTCTAGGGGACTGATGACCACAGAAGTTAAGTCCCATAGTGCTCAGAGCCATTTTTGAACATAACTATACCATCTGGTGAGCAAGATGTACGAGCCAGGCGAAATACCATCAGACTTCAAGAAGAATATAATAATTCCAATCCCAAAGAAAGCAGGTGTTGACAGATGCGAAAATTACCGAACTATCAGTTTAATCAGCCACAGCTGCAAAATACTAACGCGAATTCTTTACAGACGAATGGAAAAACTGGTAGAAGCCTACCTGGGGGAAGATCAGTTTGGATTCCGTAGAAATGTTGCAACACGTGAAGCAATACTGACCTTACGACTTATCTTAGAAGAAAGATTAAGGAAAGGCAAACCTACGTTTCTAGCATTTGTAGACTTAGAGAAAGTTTTTGACAATGTTGACTGGAATACTGTCTTTCAAATTCTAAAGGTGGCAGGGGTAAAATACAGGGAGCGAAAGGCTATTTACAACTTGTACAGAAACCAGATGGCAGTTATAAGAGTCGAGGGGCATGAAAGGGAAGCAGCGGTTGGGAAGGGGGTGAGACAGGGGTGTAGCCTGTCCCCGATGTTATTCAATCTGTATATTGAGCAAGCAGTAAAGGAAACAAAAGAAAAATTAGGAATAGGTATTAAAATCCAGGGAGAAGAAACAAAAACTTCGAGGTTCGCCGATGACATTGTGATTCTGTCAGAGACAGCAAAGGACTTGGAAGAGCAGTTGAACGGAATGGACAGTGTCTTGAAAGGAGGATATAAGATGAACATCAACAAAAGTAAAACGAGGATAATGGAATGTAGTCGAATTAAGTCGGGTGATGCTGAGGGAATTAGATTAGGAAATGAGACACTTCAAGTAGTAAAGGAGTTTTGCTGTTTGGGGAGCAAAATAACTGATGATGGTCGAAGTAGAGAGGATATAAAATGTAGACTGGCAATGGCAAGGAAAGCGTGTCTGAAGAAGAGAAATTTGTTAACATCGAGTATAGATTTAAGTGTCAGGAAGTCGTTTCTGAAAGTATTTGTATGGAGTGTAGCCATGTATGGAAGTGAAGCATGGACAATAAATAGTTTGGACAAGAAGAGAATAGAAGCTTTCGAAATGTGGTGCTACAGAAGAATGTTGAAGATTAGGTGGGTAGATCATCTAACTAATGAGGAGGTATTGAATAGGATTGGGGAGAAGAGAAGTTTGTGGCACAACTTGACTAGAAGAAGGGATCGGTTAGTAGGACATGTTCTGAGGCATCAATGGATCACAAATTTAGCATCGGAGGGCAGCGTAGAGAGAAAAAAATCGAAGAGGGAGACCAAGAGATGAATACAATAAACAGATTCAGAAGGATGTAGGTTGCAGTAGGTGCTGGGAGATGAAGGAGCTTGAACAGGATAGATTAGCATGGAGAGCTGCATCAAACCAGTCTCAGGACTGAAAACCATAACAACAACAACAACCTTGCATGACACATTGTTTATGAACCAATTGGCTCTCCTTGTAATTTGAGACACTTTTGAATGCGGTTAGGCTTACTGCTTACCAAGTTGTCCAGATGACCTTGTGCTATATTGTCCCATTCCTCAACAGCGATCTGTGAGGCCCTATAAAATCATTGATGGGACAGGCTAATGTCAAACCGCTTGTTTTAACACATGCACTGCCGGCAGAGTGAGATCCGGAGAGTATGGAGGCTATTCCATCCAATTGATTTTATACTTCACTACGAAGATGCTCATAAGATTGTGACAACGGACGGGGTGGGGGGGGGGGGGGGGCATTATCTTCCATCAACGTGAATCCCTCTCCAATATTTTCAGCAAATGCAACCACAGTGTGTGCAAGAATGTCGTCCCGATAATTCACACAAGGCCTGCGGCCTGTGGCCATAGATGATTCCGCCCCAAAATGTGATTGAACGACTGCCTCGATACGGGCAGTGATCCATGATACAGTTACAGTGTAAACGTTGTCCTGGTTGCCTTCGTACACGAATATCAGTATTGATGGTTCAAATGTCTCTGAGCACTTTGGGACTCAACTTCTGAGGTCATCAGTCCCCGAGAACTTAGAACTACTTAAACCTAACTAACCTAAGGACATCACACACATCCATGACCGAGGTAGGATTCGAACCTACGACCGTAGCGGTCGCGCGGTTTCAGACTGTAGCGCCTAGAACCGCTCGGGCACCACTGCCGGCATCAGTATTGATCGTCAGGGTGGAGACTGATACAGGCCTCAACAGGATAGCGCATTGCATCCACTGGTATCTAATCCACAAACGATGGTTTCGTGCCCATGCGACCCAAGTCTCTCTCCGAACATGATTTAGAGGAGGAGCCTCGAGAGGTCTTCTCACTCCTAATCGCTGCTCATGGAACCTATTTGGTATTGGTTTTGTTGACACATGCTCTCCTGTAGCTGTCTGGAACTCTCGCTGTAGACGTGTAGCAGTGTGTTGAGGGTTTCTGCTTGTTGTTATACCGGTCCTGCACACCAGTTGTTCTTCATCTGCGGTCAATTGTTTGACTATCCTCAACCGATTCTACCGCTAGAAACTTATTCCAGATTCTAGATGATGATGATGATGTTTGGTTTGTGGGGCCCTCAAATGCAAGGTTATCAGCGCCTGTACAAATTCCCAAACTTTGCACAGTCCACTCTCGCCACTTTCATGAATGATGATGAAATGATGAGGACAATACAAACACCCAGTCATCTCGAGGCTAGTGAAAATCCCTGACCCCGCCGGGGATCGAATACGGGACACCGTGCTGGGAAGCGAGAACGCGACCACGAGACCAGAAGCTGCGGACCCCAGATTCTACATCTACATCTACATCTATACTCCGCGAGCCACCTTGCGGTGTGTGGCGGAGGGTACTTATTGTACCACTATCTGATCCCCCCTTCCCTGTTCCATTCACGAATTGTGCGTGGGAAGAACGACTGCTTGTAAGTCTCCGTATTTGCTCTAATTTCTCGGATCTTTTCGTTGTGATCATTACGCGAGATATATGTGGGCGGTAGTAATATGTTGCCCATCTCTTCCCGGAATGTGCTCTCTCGTAATTTCGATAATAAACCTCTCCGTATTGCGTAACGCCTTTCTTGAAGTGTCCGCCACTGGAGCTTGTTCAGCATCTCCGTAACGCTCTCGCGCTGACTAAATGTCCCCATGACGAATCGCGCTGCTTTTCGCTGGATCATGTCTATCTCTTCTATTAATCCAACCTGGTAAGGGTCCCATACTGATGAGCAATACTCAAGAATCGGACGAACAAGCGTTTTGTAAGCTACTTCTTTCGTCGATGAGTCACATTTTCTTAGAATTCTTCCTATGAATCTCAACCTGGCGCCTGCTTTTCCCACTATTTGTTTTATGTGATCATTCCACTTCAGATCGCTCCGGATAGTAACTCCTAAGTATTTTACGGTCGTTACCGCTTCCAATGATTTACCACCTATGGCATAATCGTACTGGAATGGATTTCTGCCCCTATGTATGCGCATTATATTACATTTATCTACGTTTAGGGAAAGCTGCCAGCTGTCGCACCATGCATTAATCCTCTGCAGGTCCTCCTGGAGTACGTACGAGTCTTCTGATGTTGCTACTTTCTTGTAGACAACCGTGTCATCTGCAAATAGCCTCACGGAGCTACCGATGTTGTCAACTAAGTCATTTATGTATATTGTAAACAATAAAGGTCCTATCACGCTTCCCTGCGGTACTCCCGAAATTACCTCTACATCTGCAGATTTTGAACCGTTAAGAATGACATGTTGTGTTCTTTCTTCTAGGAAATCCTGAATCCAATCACAAACCTGGTCCGATATTCCGTAAGCTCGTATTTTTTTCACTAAACGTAAGTGCGGAACCGTATCAAATGCCTTCCTGAAGTCCAGGAATACGGCATCAATCTGCTCGCCAGTGTCTACGGCACTGTGAATTTCTTGGGCAAATAGGGCGAGCTGAGTTTCACATGATCTCTGTTTGCGGAATCCATGTTGGTTATGATGAAGGAGATTTGTATTATCTAAGAACGTCATAATACGAGAACACAAAACATGTTCCATTATTCTACAACAGATTGATCTAGAACTATAGATGGGGCCCCTCCACGCCCGCACCAATGTGGTGACCAAACCAAAAGTTCTGCTGTCACCTCCGTCAACATGTTAGTTATCTAGTAAGTGGATCACAGGATGCTGGGATGTGATGTTATCCACGCGTCTGGGTAAGACTACGCATTAACACGGTCCATCAGGTGATAGATAGTGGACGAAACGCGAGTGAGGGTAGCGATTGGAAGAGCAGAGGGAAAAAAGTGCCAAGGCTCGTGCCGTGGGAAGAAAACCTCTGCGACAGTGGGATGGGTAGTAAGAGCAGTAGTGGCTTACTAGCTGCGATAGTTCATGCGAGATTGGATTTGTTAGTATGGGTATCATGCATCATTACCGTGGCAAGCGATGGCGATGTATCCCAGTTGCTGCAGCCGCTACATTCCTGGAACAATCAAGATCGTTATAGAGCAGTGGGAGATCGGCCATAGATCATCTCACTGTGTTGGGTGTGTGTGGAGCTTGTCTGCATGCAGTGTACGGTACGGCTTCCCTGCGTGGTGCCAGTTATTCGGCAGTGTATTCCAGCTGGATATCCAGTAATGGCGTCTGATAAACAGGGGATCACCTGTACCGTTGTGTTTGCGTGTGCTTGGCCATAGATGTTAGGTCCTTACAAGTATGTCTTTTGGTCTTTTATGTTTCCATCTATGGTTGTGGTCGTAGTTCCCCACATTCAGAATAAACGGATTCTGCGAATGTCTGGAGTTTCTGTATAGTCTTGTGGTAAGTTTGTGGATTACCTCCGTGGGAGTCTCAAGTCAGTATTCCCGGTGAAAGTCCGCGATGCGTGTGTATCGTGGAGAATTGCTTATGATTTTGAGTACTTTATTTTGTATGAGCTGCAGACGGCGCAGGCGTGTAGGCGCAGCGTTTCCCCAGACAGGAGCTGCGTACGTCATCAGGGGTCGGATAAGTGTCACGTACATGGACCTCGACACCCTTCTGTTCAGTGTGCTACGCCTGTTGAGCATAGGTTAGAGCTGTTTGAGCCTCGCGCTAGCTCGTTTGGTCATGTGTTGTATGTGGTCGCCCCAGAGTAATTTCCGGTCCATCCAGACACTGAGGTACTTGACTTTCTCACGGAAACGTATTGACATCACTCTAACTCACAGTGACATTCTCTGCGACATCCACCTGTTTTATTTCCTGCTGCGTAGGAGTCTCTGATCGTACGTTATTGTTATCCGAACCGTATTGAAGCAACACAACTCTCGTAACGATACTCAGCACAAGTACTGCAATATTTACTGGTGACTCGATTGCCATAGACTGCACTTACTGCTTCCTCACGGTAGAAACATGAACTGTTTCCGCTAGGATTAGATGAAAACAAACCATTTTATTGATATCGTAACGTATTTCTGGATCACAAGACTCAGTATTAAAGTTTCGGAAATACGCAACATTTACTTTGACCATTGTATGTAAGTGCTGTCGTTGAAGACAAGAGTGACGACAATGTTCCATACTCATCAATAATTTAAAACAACATTACTACCGAAGTGGCATACGTACATAAACATAAAACAAACAATGTATCGCACAGAACACTGCCCTACACAAGTGTATTTGGCACTTTCTAGTCTACAGTAAACAGCAGTTCAGAGATGTATACAGCAATAGTCACCACTGGCTAAAAATGGTTCAAATGGCTCTGAGCACTATGGGACTCAACTGCTGAGGTCATTAGTCCCCTAGAACTTAGAACTAGTTAAACCTAACTAACCTAAGGACATCACAAACATCCATGCCCGAGGCAGGATTCGAACCTGCGACCGTAGCGGTCTTGCGGGTCCAGACTGCAGCGCCTTTGATCGGACGGCCACTTCGGCCGGCAACAGTCACCACTGCTCAGGTGGTTGCATTTACCAGCATTTGCCGAGGACATGTCTTTTGTCAACGAGTTTAGCATTACTGTCACGTCCTTTATTTTTGTGGTGTCTGTTCTGCCGGGCATATCCGAAAGAATATACGTGATTCAAAAATGGTTCAAATGGCTCTGAGGACTATGGGACTTAACAGCTGTGGTCATCAGTCCCCTAGAACTTAGAACTACTTAAACCTAACTAACCTAAGGACATCACACACATCCATGCCCGAGGCAGTATTCGAACCTGCGACCGTAGCAGTCGCGCGGTTCCGGACTGCGCGCCTAGAACCGCGAGACCACCGCGGCCGGCTTATACGTGATTCATAATTCTCTATCAGTACATATAAATGACAAAAGAGAAGTTCTGGCATCAAATGCAATTGGGCACTGAAACAACAGCAATGGCGACAAGTGAGTATTTGTGTCTGACTGGGACTCGAACCCGAGCGGTTGTCTCAATCATTCGGCCTATCCGAGCCAACCTAAATTCTCATACATCTCATACTACATACGCAGTGTCCTCCATCCTCTACCACATTGCTCGTAGCCTCACCTGATTCCCGCAAGAGGTCAAACGAAGAGTCCATCCGCACTGAAGGTATCACTGTTTTGCGTCATGGCTCATGCATTTTTATGTGTGGCGTATTCTTTCGAACGTGTCCGGAAGAACAGACGCCACATTTATAAATGCATGACACATTAAGACGACTGCAGGCGATTAGTGATAAATCCAGCTTCGAGTCCCAGTCTGGCACAAATTTTCACTTGCCCCAATGGATTTGTTTCAATGCCCGATTGCAGCTGAGGTCGGAATTTCTCTTTCGTCGCCTACTATCTTGTATGTGTTTTACGTCGCATCCGCAAATACGTTCAGGCTTATGGCATTTCATGTAGTAAATCATTCTGTAAAAATGAAACCAAAATTTCAAAAATAAACATTTTCAAGCACAGAAATTTAAGGGGAGCCGGAGGTGCCTATGCTGCCCATGTTAAAATCACTAAGTTTGAGGAACATTTATGAATAAACTACCAAATAGAAAAATTTGAATTTTTTTTTGCGTATAGAGTGGTTTAGTATTGCAGTTATGACAGAGGGATTTTGGAGTATTTTTTCTAGTTTCCTTCCAATTATTTTTTTTATTAATGACCCAAATTTTTAACAAATAATTGCTTTATAATTAAACTGAAATGAAACTACTGAACATATTGCCAAATGGCTGTGTTACAATGTAAGTTTGACCACTAGGATTGCTGTATAAAAATTTCATCTCTCTAGCTTGAGTGGATTTTGAGAAAATGTTCCTTATATTCAAAAAATTCTAATTCACGGGAAATGGCTATCAAAGTTTCTCAATACATTCCTGCACTATAGGATGAATTATCAGGGTCTTCTTCTTCATCCTCCAAAAGCTTTCTCTTATGTCTTCTTTTCTGGCAAGTTGTTCCATCGTACTTCATATGCCTTTCTCTTCTTTGTACTCCTCTTATCCTTTCTCTGTCAATATTTCTTAGTGCTCGTACAGTGTTCACCCCAGCTGTAAATCCTAATGCCTTCAGAACTTCACACTTCACACTGTTCCCTTGGTTGTAGGTTGCTATTGCATCATAAATGCCAAAGTGCTGTGTTTTTATGCTTACAAACACCCTTTTAGGAATCACTTTCCAAATCAAATTGTTTACGCTCTCATTAGGATTCTGCGTCTTTCCGTGTAGACATTTGTGTAACAACTCTGGCTGTGCTAAGTCATGAAAAACTGGTTTTATTGCATTTATCACAGCTGCTGGCAAACCATGTTTGTGATCATAGTCCTTTTTTGCATTATATGTGCACCAGGAATCTTTTGGGCACAGGCTGTGTTGAGGGTATTCATTGGAAGAGGCAGTATGAAGGAACAATGCCCACACTGCTTGTCGCATCTCACTAACATTACTAGTATTTTGCCTTATAGCATACCCATAGTATCTCTGTAGACGTTCAATCACCTCATCAGTAAGCCTGCCTCTCCCTCCTATAGTCTTTCCATCACTGAGCTTACTTGAACCCAAAGTTTGTTTGAGCCTTCGAAGCCGTGCACCCATACGCTCTTAGCGCTTCATTTGTCACAGAAAACAATGTAGCCAACCCTTGCACACTCGCTGTATGCGTAACATAAGGCGCTGTATGCGTAACAGGCCGAGAAAATCCGAAGCAGTTCTCCAGGAAGTCACGAGAGGGTGTTAGATGCATTCAGCGGCCGCCCATTTCCTCTGCAGGCGTGGGGGAAAATGGTAATAACTCCACTTCTAGGGCGAGTAGAACAATAATTCAAAGTTTACATTAAAGAGGAATGTTCCAATTAATTTTCGGTAGCAAAAAAAAAAAAAAGTAATTTTTTGGATTTGACCACCTCCGCTCACCTTAAAGCTTACACGAATATCACAAAGTTTTAAGCTGTCATGTAACAACATGCATTTAGCTGCACAATATCTGCGCTCTTACTTGCAATGCTCATACTACTCCATTTCATCACAGCATACGGATTTACAGAATGTCACCCGAATAAGCGTAAGGTTTCTACAGAACTTCAGCCGAGTATTTGATGAAATGGCGCTGTATAAGTTGAGCAAATAAGTACCGAGATAGTGTGCAATTACGTGTTTATTATTGTAGGACAGCACACAATTTTGACAAGCTTGTGTAAGTTTTAAATTTCAGTGCTTGAAACTGTTTGCTTTTGAAGCTTTGACTTCACTTTTAAAGAATGGCATACTATATGCATTGACGTATTTGTGTAGACGAAGTAAAATCATACAAAGTTCTTGTATTTATTGTTCAGATTCATTTTAACTAGAGAGAAACAGTATAGTGTCAACGGAAAAACGAAAATGGTTCAAGCATGTTCCGTTGACACGTATTCTCCATTTTTGAGTACCTGTAGATTTCCTCTATGACTGCTGAGAACGGTTTTGGTGAAATGGAGTCTTGTTACCTGATTCTTCTGTTTGCTCTGTATTTCTCAAAAAATGGTTCAAATGGCTCTGAGCACTATGGGACTTAACATCTATGGTCATCAGTCCCCTAGAACTTAGAACTACTTAAACCTAACTAACCTAAGGACATCACACAACACCCAGCCATCACGAGGCAGAGAAAATCCCTGACCCCGCCGGGAATCGAACCCGGGAACCCGGACATGGGAAGCGAGAACGCTACCGCACGACCACGAGATGCGGACACTTATCATCAATTCCATATAAAACTGATACGCTAATACTAGATAATATTCACAATAGTAATGAATTTATAACGAATCAGACTGTTTTATGTTATTACTCACGACAGCGGTAGACTCGAATCCTTTGCTCACAAATTAAGATTGATCAATAAGTTACATTTTCTGAAAGGTCGTTGAACTCTGTGTAAACAAAATTTAATACCGAATCTGTAAAATAATAAACCGGCGGAAAGTCTGAATTTTTGGACCTGGAATCCCTATACACATAAGGGAACAAAGTCTGGATTCTGCCTTGAGATGTACACGAGCAAACATTTGGTGTTGTGACCACGTCATCCGTAGAAATAGGTGCTCCTTATCAGAGGTAACAAAGCCTTAGATCACGAACAATGGGACAGCTGAATACCGCAGATTAAGAGACGTTATATTTGTACTAAAGGAGACGGAGAAAAATTGTTTCTCAAATATAGAAACTTTTCCTACAGAATGCCAATAAGCTAATTTATAGTTTCACGATATACCTTCTGAATACGACGCAGGTTCGCCACAAAATGTTGAATGTGGGAACCAAGTGTCCGTTGCCTACGGCCGTGAGAAATGAAAACCCATTGTCATCATTGTTTACTAACATTACTCAGACGACTAAGAGTCAGGTAAACATGTTTGTTTTCAGCAAACAGCAAAATTACGGAACAACGGATCAACAGAAAGGCGTAGCTGTTGGAGACGAAAGAAATGAACATGGTACGCACTCACAAATTACGAGTCTGTGCTTATGAAATAAAACGTATTCGTTGTACTTAAGGCTACATTAGACGCCGTTTTATAAGGTTATACTAACAAGGCAATTCTCATCTCTTCTGCGCTTACCCAGTTCCTCACGTCCTCACAAATGAGAAATCGCTCAGCCACGACGGTCAGCGCTCATCTCACGCCATAAACTTCACAAATGTTACCTCTGTGACCGTCTACTTGCTGTACTTAGAGAAAAAAGGAAATCACCTTCACTATTTCCTGAATATGCAGGAGAATGGAAAACAAAATTGAAGATCTGTTAGGGTCATCTATTAGAACATATTCTGAGGCCAAAGATAATGAGGTATCTTGAACAGAATGACCTCCTCAATGCCAACCATCACGGATTCCGAAAACTTTGGTCATGTGAAACCCAACTCGCATGTTTCTGACACAATGGAAGCTTTCGATCGAGGCAGTCAGGTAGGAGAAGTACGAGGGTGAGTCAAATGAAAACCTTAAATATTTTTTAAATATTATTTATTGTGCAGAAGTGGTTCAAAGCTGTACCACTTTTCAACATAATCTCCCCCACACTCAATACAAGTCCTCCAGCGCTCACAAAGTGCATAAATTCCTTTAGAAAAAAATCCTATTGGTAGCCCGCTCAACGGCTCATGCACCGCGTGCCGTAGCTCTTCATCAGAACGGAACTTCTTTCCTCCCATTGCGTCCAAACATATGGAAAGCACTTGGTGAGTATGGTGGATGAGGAAGATACTCAGAAGGCAGGTCTGTGATTGTTGCAACTGTTGTACGGGCAGTGTGGGGCCTTGCATTGTCATGTTGCGAAAGGACACCTGCTGACAGCAATCCACGTCGCTATGATTTGATTGGAGGCCGCAGATGATATTTTAGGAGATCTGTGTGTGATGCACTGGTGACAGTGGTCCCTCTAGGCATGTAATGCTCCAAAATGACGCCTTTTTCGTCCCAAAGGAGAGTCAGCATAACATTCCCTGCTGATGGTTCTGTTCCTAACTTCTTAGGTTTTGGAGATGAGGAATGGCGCCATTCCTTGCTCGCTCTCTTCGCTTCCGGTTGGTGGAAGTGAACACAGGTTTCGTCCCCAGAAACGATTCTTGCAAGGAAGCCATCACCTTCTCGTTCAAAGCGCCGAAGAAGTTCTTCACAAGCATCAACACGTCGTTCTCTCATTTCAGGAGTCAGCAGCAGTAGCACCCATCTTGCAGACACTTTGTGAAACTGGAGCACATCATGAACAATGTGGCGTGCTGACCCATGACTAACCTGTAAACATGCTGCAGTGTCATTCAGTGTCACTCGGCGGTTTTCCTTCACTATGGCTTCAACTGCTGCAATGTTCTATGGAGTTACAACCCGGTGTGCCTGACCTGGACGAGGAGCATCTTCCACTGAAGTCACACTATTTGCGAACTTCCTACTCCATTCGTAGACTTACTGCTGTGACTAACATGCATCACCGTACTGAAATTTCATTCTTCGATGAATTTCAATAGGTTTCACACCTTCACTGCGCAAAAACCGAATAGCAGCACGCTGTTCTTTCCTGGTGCAAGTCGCAAGTGCGGCGGCCATCTTTATACTGATACTGCGACGGTATGTGTGCATCTGCACTATGCCGCCACCTACAGGCCATTCTGCACGTTGTTTGTAGCACGCTTACCAACTTACAGGATAACGGCGCGAAATTTCGATTTGTTATTACAAATTTTAGGTTTTCATTTGACCCACTCTCGTATTTCTTGATTTTCGAAATGCGTTTGACTCAGCACCACACCTACCCTTACTGTCAAAAGTTCGATCATATGGGGTATCAAGTGAAAACCGAGCGAGGTGGCGCAGTTGTTAGCACACTGGACTCGCATTCGGAAGGACGGTTATTCAGTCCCGCGTCCGGCCATCCTGATTTAGGTTTTCCGTGGTTTCCCTAAATCGTTTCAGGCAAATGTCGGGATGGTCCCTTTGAAAGGGTGTGGTCGACTTCCTTCCCCATCCTTCCCTAATCCGATGAGACCGATGACCTCGCTGTTTGGTCTCATCCCCAAAATCAACCCAACCCAATCAAGTGAAATTTGTGAGAACTTTTTGGGAGGGAGGACGCAGCATGTCATCACGGATGGAGAGTCATCGTTAGATGTAGAAGTAACTTCAGGTGGGCCCAAGGGAAGTGTGTCGGGATCCTTGTTGTTTTTTTGTAGATTAATGACATTGTAGACAATATTAATAGCAACCTCAGACTTTTTTGCAGATGATATAGTAATCTACAATTTAGTATTATCTGAAAGAAGCTGCGTAAATATTCAGTCAGATTTCGATAAGATTTCAAAGTGGTGGAAAGATTGGCAACTTGCTTCATATAAAAATGTGCGCTTCACAAAATGAATCCTATTACTATAAAATCAGTGATTCACTGTTGGAATTGGCCAACTCATACAAATACCTGGATGTAAAACTTTGTAGGAAATATGAAATGGAATCATTAAACAGTCTCAGTCGTGA
This sequence comes from Schistocerca americana, assembly GCF_021461395.2. Lineage (NCBI taxonomy): Eukaryota > Metazoa > Arthropoda > Insecta > Orthoptera > Acrididae > Schistocerca > Schistocerca americana. Next base: position 440,880,481 of record NC_060125.1, on the reverse strand, counting down.
CTGAAACAGTAAACTTCGGTTTATTGGTAGAATACTGGGGAAGAACAATCAATCTACAAAGAAGATTGCTTACAAATCATTCATGCGACCGGTCCTAGAATATTACTCCAGTGTGGGGGCCCGTACCAAACAGGACTAACAGGGGATATTGAACTTACACAGGGAAGAGTAACATGAATTATCTTAGGTTTGTTTGACCCGCGGGTGAGTGTTACAGAAATACTGAAGAAACTGAACTCTAAGACTCTTGAAGCCAGACGTTAACTATCCGTAGAAAGTCTATTAACAAAATTTCAAGAAAAGGTTTTAAATGATTGCTGTAGGAACATATTACAAGCTCTACGTAGCGCTCATATAGGGATCGAGAAGATAAGAAAAACTACTGCAAGCTCAGAGGCATTAAACAATCATTCTTCCCGCGCTCCACACGTGAATGGAACGAGTAGAAACCCTAATGACTGGTACAATGAGACCTATCCTCTGCAATGTAGATGTAGACCAGGAAGCCATAAAACACCCCCACTCTGCCTCCTCAGGGCAGACAATCAAAAGCGCAAAAAAAAGAAAATAAATAAATAAAAATAGGTGTAGCTCCTATGTCAGCTTGCACATGCATAATATCCATGCTGTCGGTGTTATTTTGCATACTAACACTCTGAAATACCACACTTTTTCACATAGATTTCAAGATCGAGATTCGTCTCGTAATTTCATTCGGATGGAAGAGGAGATTTTTTCGAAGCTGCTCACCACCACTGAAAAGGATATATACTGTGGTGTCACCGCCAGACACCACATTTGCTAGGTGGTAGCTTTAAATCGGCCGCGGTCCATTAGTACATGTCAGACCCGCGTGTCGCCACTGTCAGGGATCGCAGACCGAGCGCCACCACAAGGCAGGTCTCGAGAGACTGACTAGCACTCGCCCCAGTTGTATGGACGACTTTGCTAGTGACTACATGGACGAAGCATTAGCCGAGCCAATAGTTAGAATAGTCTTCAGCTAAGTCAATGGCTACGACCTAGCAAGGCGCCATTAGTAACATTGCATGTATCTAAAGAGTCTCACTTGTATCGCCACAATCTCCAGATGTACCAAAAGGATGGATTAAAGTTAAGTATTCCAGAAGCTACGTACTTTTCTTTATAGCATTCATTACGTATCCTGTTTCAGAACTCACTACATCCTGCTTTAGCTTAGCGCGTGCCTTTCGGCTTCCTCTCATTGTGTCTAGGCTGTCTTGTCTAGACACAATATATACCATCAATATACAAACATGAGCCTGTCCACAAACTCAGAGATAGGTATATATATTTTATAGAAAGTTTCATGTAGGAAGAAACTTTCAGTGTGTTACTTGTGTATACTTTCAGACAGACAAGCAGTCACATTAAGATTCCTGGCCGCTGAACATTGGCCGTTGAGACAATAATTGCAGCAAATACGTTATTTATAATAAAAAAACATCGACTTTTGAGAAAATACTTCTATTAAATGAATAAGAGAGAGCCAGAATCTCGTAGAAATGAAAATGTGAAAAAAATTGGATAATGTCGGACGCGAACCTACAAAATGCTGTTCACAACTGGTAGTCCACGACGCTATCAACGACACTTCAACGTCGACATGTCAAGTACCTCTCCTTATATACACTGAAGCGCCAAAGAAACTGATATAAGCAAGCGTATTCAAATACAGATATATGTAAACAGGCAGAATACGGCGCTGCAGTCAGCAACGCCTATAAAAGACAAGTGTCTGGCGCAGTTCTTAGATCTGTTACTGCTGTTAGAGTGGCAGATTATCAAGATTTAAGTAAGTTTGAACGTGGTGTTATAGTCGGCTCACGACCGATGGGACACACCATCTCCGACGTAGTGATGAAGTGCGGATATTCCCGCACGACCATTCCACGAGTGTACCGTAAATATCAGGAATTCGGTAAAACATCAACTCGACGACATCGCTGCGTAGCAAAAGGATGCGATTTTGACAATTGACCAGAGTGGCATAGCACTGAAACGGTATGCTTTCGTAGCACACAGGTCATAACACTAAAAGCTGCAACAACAGGAAGTTGTTTCCTGTCATTTTACTGTAGCGAACCGTAGCTGGAACGACACGTTTTCGAGATAACCTCTATTTGCTGATGGTTTGAAACAGCGGATGTACAGAAATGTTCGATACGAGTCGTCGGATTTGGCCAGTGACGTAAGAAATATGTGACAAACACAATAAACAATATGGCGACTATAACGTGATGTTACTAGCGATTTTTTAAAACAAGGTAAGGTACGCATGTCTGCCACCACAACCAGGTTTTTTAGTATTGCTTTCGTTGGTTTCCCCAACTCGCAACCATGCTGTCACCTTCCAACATAACCTATATCTCGGGAATAGCTACAGATCCGTGTGTCATCATAACTAGCTTTTTCTTTTTTTTCTTAATTAGTTGCCTTCGTTAATATATGCACCAAAAGATAAAGCCGACAACTCGTATCGAACATGCCTCTCGATCTAAAACAGCTTATGATCACACCACGCACTCTATGAGAAAGAAAGCGCAGCAAATACGATGGTTAACACCATACAATATGGCTGCGCCTATGTTCTGCTTGTGATGGAAAACGATGTTGCACATCATTCGTCACGTTCCTCTCCATGCGCTAATAATCTGACCTGCCAGATTCTTTGTTTCACTCTCCGCAGTGTAGTGGAACGTGGAATTCCATGCTGTGACGTCATCGGCTCCTCGCGGACGCGCCTTTTCACGTCCCGCGAGACGCCGGTTAAGGCATGGATGCAGTTTTTCTCTGACATTGTCCAACCCGTACATGAAGAAACGATGACGCAAATTAAACCAAGTTTCAGACCGAGTTCAAGGAATTCTATTAACCTGGAAACAAAATAACACGTGCTGGACGAAACAGTAAGGATAATTTCTCACTATGACATTTCTGTTAGTATCAAATATAAAGGTTTAATGTGAGGAAGACATTACTGAAAATGTTCTTTTGGAGCGTTTCATGGAAGTGAATCATGATCGGTGGGAAAAGCGAAACAGTTGAGATACGTTGTTGCAGAAGGTTTGAAAGGTATACAGACAGGGTAAAATTTTGTAAGGAAATTTTATACTGAACCAGGAATGGTCGAATGTAGTATGGATTGTGTAATAGTGTCGCTGCTCAACAACGAGCGCTGGTTCAATGTGTGCAGTGTGTTAGAGTAACTTTAGATACAGAGATATATGGAGAACTCTCAACTGTAAAGACGTGTTGTATCCAGTGATCTCCATGCTAACTGGACGTACATCTTCTGTCTTTGACCATAGCGCTTATCCGTACCGTCTCAGGATTGTTTGTTTATATCGTCCGCCATCTTTTAGTTACGCAAAAACGAAGTGTATGTTGTGAGTGTAAAATGGTTATTTCGTGCTCTGTATACAACTGTACGAACCCATGGAACAAGGAAAGTAATTTAACTTTCCACAGGTAATAATTGAATGTCAAGAAATGACAAAAATCTCGTAAATATCTTGGTCGTTGCCTTGCATGTTACAATGTGTCTTCTGTTTTGGGCAGGTTTCCTCTGCTAAAAGGTGATTTACTGAAACAGTGAGTCATTGCCATTAAACGCAAAGGTTTCACGCCTACAAGGGCTAGTTTCTCGTGTGGAGATCACTTCTTGGAAGAAGATTATTTAGTAAGGCCTGGTACTTCGAGAAGGCATCTCATGCCTGATGCAGTGCCATCACAGTTTGCGTTTCCGAAGCTTTTAATGCCCAAGGAAAAGCAACCAAGGCGACAGATTAGAATAACAACTGAACAGCCTACTGCAGAAACTCATGATTATATTGAACAGGTTAGTCACTTCACATAAACATTGTTTTTGTTTTCAAACAAACATCTTTTCTCATAAGTACTTGCCAAACTTTGTTTCATGCCTGTACTACTTGTATTCTATTCTTGTTTCAGTTTTCTCAGAGTTGTGAAACATCTAAGGAATGTGGACCCTAACACAAATAAAAATGATTGACAAGGCCACTGACACATACTGTTTTTTACCAGATGTTGTGGAGGCACTGAGAAGAAATATCAAGAGCCTGGAGGAAAACATTAGGAGAAGGGAGAAGAAAAACTATGCAATGAAAGACATCATAAGTGCTCTGAAAGAGAAGGGTCATCTAACAGAGAAGCTGCATGAACTCCTGAATCAACAAACAGGGACTCAGGTGGAATTAATGTGCAATTTGTTAAATAATAGTGTGTCATCCAAGGGAAACAGTTACAAAAAGACATTAAAATGTTTTCAATGACAGTGTATTTTTACTCTCCTTAGGCGTATGAATACTTACAGACATTAATGCCTCTGCCTCACAAATCACTGATTTCTCGTTGGGCAGGGACTGTGAATTGTGGTCCTGGCTTATTAAGTGATGTGTTCAGGTACTTTGAGTTTAACCATCAAGTGAGGACTGAATTTAAAGATTCTAGCCTCATAATAGACAGTATGGCAATTAGAAAACAGGTAGCGTGGGACCAGGAAACTAAGAGGTATACAGGTTTCGTAGATTTTGGAGGAGAAGTTGAACAATCAAAAGAAGTGAAAGAATCTTCAGAGGCATTATTTTTAATGCTTGTGTCCATAAAAGGTAAATTTAAGTGTCCCGTAGCGTATCTTTTAGTGAATGGCTTTGATGGTAGTGTGCAGGCAAAGTTAGTAAACTCTGCTCTGGAGAGGCTAAAGCAATTCAGAATTTGGGCAGTCACTTGTGATGACACAAGGACAAATGTAAGTACTCTTCGTTCATTGGGATGCAGTATTAATTTTCATCAAAAAGTTTTTTCTTCTCAGTTTCTTCACCCAGTTTCAAACCACAACGTTTACTGCGTTTTGGATATGCGTCATTTAGTGAAACTTGCTCGAAATGCATTAGCAGAAGTAGATGTTATAGAGTCTACAAATGGCCATATTAAGTGGCAGTACTTAAAGGAACTAAATGAGTTGCAAATTGAGGAAGGCATGGCATTTGCTAACAAGTTGTCAGGACAACATATTTATTATGTTAATAAAAAGAAGCTTAGCAGTCAAACACTCAGTTCTAGTGTTGCAGATACTATATATTTTTTGAGAAGAGCTGACAATCCCAGATTCCATGGTAGTGAGGCAACAGTGGAGTTTCTGAGATTTATAGACAGAATTTTTGATGTCTTTAACTCCAAAAATCCTCTAGCTTCAGGATATAAAGCCAGCCTGAAACTCAGTAATCAGGTATATTGGCTTGATATTTTTCTTCAGACAGAATCTTATATAAGAAGTTTAAAAGTAAATGGTGTTTCTCTCTTGCAGCACCCAAGAAATACTTTTGCCTTAGTATAATTATGAACATGCATTCGATTAAAGCCATTGCACTGGAAATAATGACTAGGGAAAATTCTCCTCTGCAATATTTATTGACATATAAGTTTTCCCAAGATCATATTGAACTCTTCTTCTCATGTGTGAGATCTAGAGGGGGTTGGAATAACAACCCAAATTCATATCAGTTGAAGTGTACTATGCGCATGTTGCTTTTAGACACTAATGTTAGCACTGTTGTGGGAAACTGTGCAAATTTTAACATGCGTTCAATGGTACCTGTAGGACTGTATGATTTCCATTCACAAAAGTGTCCTCTTGTAGATGATTCTTGTATGTTTGTAGATGATGTAGAAAAATGGTGCTCCCTTATTGAAGAGGGTACTCTGTTTTCCACATACAAGCAGAACATTTTGTACTACATTGCAGGGTATGTTACCCTCACAACTTCAAAACAAGTTACATGTAAGGACTGCCTCTACATTCTTAGGTGACCCGTTGTTTGTAATTACGCAACATATGCACTTCTTAGTACTGCAGAAAAGAGCTCATTCACAAAATTTGTAAGCTGAGGCAAGCTTATTGAAACAAGTAATGCTGTATACTCTGTGGTTGAGCACTCAGAAAAATTGTTTCAAATGTTTGTTGTCAGTGGTGACGTGAGGCAAAAGCATTTAATTAGTAAGATTGTCATGTGTGTCCTTAAAAATTTTTTGAACTATTCATTCCCTAAACTGAATACCATAATGAATGCGGAATTGAAGATTTGCATGAGACACAGCTTGTACGTAAGATTGCATCCAGATACATTCAGGTGCGGCTGAAAACATATGGGAAAAGGTTTTCAATTGAGAAAATAGGTCACAGTACAACTAGTGTAAAACAAAAACTTAGTAAGATTATTTTATTCAGTAATGTGTAGTGTTGTGCCTGTAACATTGCAGCAGTGGTTAAAAATGTATGGAAATGACAAAAATATATTTCGTGTCTCAACGTGTTTTTGTGTTCTCATTTCAATACCCTTGCTCATGCTTAATGTTTACAGTATTCATCATTTTACCAATGATAAAGTACATAGACATATGAAAGTATTCCTAGGGACATTACAATCAGGGTAACTTTTAACTAATCATGGTATCTTTGTACCAGTTGCTATTCTTGTTTCAAATGGCTGGTATTCCACCTGTTTGTATTATTTTGCACAAAATGTAACGTTTTTATTACCTCTGTGATTCATTCAAATGTCTTTCCACCTCCCAAAAAGCTCTTAGGCTTATGATTTTTCTTTAATTGCTTTGACTGTGAAGTAAGCTTCTGACAGTGACTTAAGTTGAACACTGCCAGGTTGCTACAAATATCTTGATATTTCAAAATAAATCTAGACACTGAATCAACAATGTTTTTACTTCTTATTAACACCTGATTTCCTTTTGTTGGGATGTCAATTTATTCAGAACATTAGATAAGGGAAAAATACTATGTTTTTCAAGACTAAAGTTACCCGGAATGACTGAGTAATTTTGTACCAGTATTAAAATCGGAATTTTACTCCAAGAGAGCGTCTCTAATTGCCAAGCACACCTTAGCAATGCGGGTGAAATTTTGGTGTCTGTTGTGAAGTAGATTGTGTGTGCCGTACTCTCAAAAAGAAGGAAAAAAGTTGTGCAAAGTTACCCAGATTGACTGAACTGTTTATATACGTTAGTTCTCAGTTAAATATGCACTTTAAACTAACTGATTTTATCGCAATTTCCACGTTGGTACCTGTGAATTAGTTCAGTAAAAGAAGAGAACAATTTTCGTGTCAGTGTCACACGTAATTTTGGTTGTTTCATACAGTGTCTGACAATAATTAGCATATTGTTGTGGATATCCAAATTCACGTTTAAATAAACCCAATTACGTTCTTTTCCGAAGCCAAAGATGATGCCGCCACTGATAAGTGCATTACATATGTGAATAAAACTGTTCCTTACGCCTAGGAAAAATATTGTTTGTCTTTTAGGTACTTTATATTTACGATATTACAGTAGACTTTAGTGTTCATGAGCGTAAAACAAAATTGGTAGTTCGTTGCTTTAATGTTAATCAAGTTAGTTTTAGTATCGTCAAGAATGTAGATACTTTCGAACGAAAACGAGTGTCGCCTTTATAACTGAAATATCACATACAGTTTCTTGCCTAACCGCAATATGGCGGCGCTAACAGACGACGGCACGCTGTGACGCCGAAGTTCGCCATCCAGTTACTATAGAGATCACTGGTTGTACCTGATATGTGCTGGATAAATACTTACTCGCTATGGGCAGTAATGATTTTTTATTTGAAAGATACCATACTGGAAATAATTATGATAAAGAAAGTTGTTTTGTTACCAATGCAATGCGCGTATTTATAAGTGATGATTGAAACAATATATAGCACTCACAGCGAAAGATTTTTTAAGCTAATATTTTAAAGAATCAGCCTCAGTTGCGCAAATTTTCTCGTCTTTACCAGGTTTCGGCTAAACTAATCTAGCATTCTTCAGAAGCATAAAATTACTATTACATGCAAGAATAAGCACAGTCAAGATTAAAATTAAAACCTATAGTAGCGTGGTACCATGTCGAATTAAAACTACTTAACTGAAGTCCTGCCCTGGCATCTCTTCGCCACGCGGTCGGTTGGCAGCGGCATCTACGTTGTTGAAAATTATGTAGACTGACAAGATATGAAATGAAGAGGTCATCCACAGAAACGGCGAGAAATATGTGGAAAACACTGAGTAAAAGATGGGACAGGCTGGCAGAACCTTTGTTAAGACAGCAGGGAATAACTTCCGTGTTACTAGAGGGAGCCACAGAAGACGAAAATTGAAGAGGAAGATAGATACTGCAATATAAATAAGGAAGTTGGGTTTAAGTGCTGCTCTGAGATAAGGTTGGCACAGAAGAGTCGTAGAGTGGTGGGAGGGGAGGGGAGGGGAGGTAGGGGTAGGAGTGACGTATCAAATCAGCAAACCAAAGACTAGTGACCCAGAAAAAAAAATTGAACTCTTAAAAGTCAGCCAACCTGTTCTAAACGCTCGGTACAGCCTAAAGCTAACAGCATACTTTGATCCCTATCAGTGCTATCCTTACAGAGTCGTGTAAGTATTCCTGGTTGTTTTGAAGTGTGCGACATTACAGTTTTCATTCCATTCTGCTTAGTGGATGTTTTGTGCGTTACATTTGGCTGTCTTTTATTCCTTGTTTCGTCAGATTCTCATTGTCATGTCACCTCCTGATACTGATTTTGATGGATTTTTGTCCTGACGCCTCGACATGACAGTTCTGGGACTGCTGCGCTGAACTACGCGTCTCTCTTGTGTCTCTTTGATTTTCACTGTAGCTGCAAGAATGCCTTCCACCCTAGTCCTTATCCCTGTCTTTACCAGTGATTCCCAAAATGCGTCGGACCATTTCCCGCTTTTTCAATAGCTTTCGCATTTAAACTCGTTGTTTCACTGTCGTGCGTCCTAGCTGTTAATACACGTTTATTGTACCTACATTTTTTAGGCAAAGAGCAAGCTTGGTTTTGAAAATATTGTTTTAGTCACCAAAAGCATTCCAGGCCATTTTCACTCTCCTGTTTGCCTCTTGCTGTCCATTCAGTCGTGCTTCAGCTAGTTCTACGAATTCACTGTTAACTTAAACTATTTTCTTCTTAATATGTCTATTACACATTGTTTTAGTCTTATCGTAATTGATTTATAAGCTAACTTTCAGAGTTCTTCTAAGAAGTTCTTCTATTCATTGTTAATGTATATTAGTATTAGAAACGAATAACATCGTCACTATGAAAGATGTTTAGCCATGTTCTGTGAAATTACGTTTCCTCTTCATTTTCACAGTTCAAGCTTCTTAAAACTTCTTCTCTGGCACCTGAAGTCAGTTTTGGTGATGTGGAATTCCTGTTTCAGCTACAAATTTTTCACTATCCTTATGGAGTCTAAATAAATGTCCTGGTTTTTGCGGATGATATTGTGCTGATAGGAAATAAAATGGAAGACCTAGAGAAAATTGGGACTGTGCTAATGGAAGTAACTAACAAAGTTGCTCTGAGTATAAATGAAAGTGAAAGAAACTTCATGGACTTAGGAAGAAGAGCTCATTTAGGACCAAACCATCTAAAAATCTGACAATACAGACGACAGACACATTCACGTACCTTTGTGTCAACATCAACCAACAAAACCTTATACAACAAGAAACAGTAACAGGAATTCAAGCTGGGGGGAAATGTCTAGGAACTACGCACAACATCATAAGATCGAAGTTACTATCTAGACAGGCAAAAATAAGAATTTATCAGACCATCATCAAGCTATGCAAGTGATACATGGATCCTGACAAAGAAAACAAAGAAAAAGCTCATCACTTTTGAAAATAAAGTACTGAGAAAAGTATATGGACCAGTGAAATAAAATGAATAGTGGATAATAAAGAAAAACAGAGAACTCAGACAATTGTAGACACTGCCTGACGTCGTTGCGAGTGTGAAAATTAAGAGACTAAGATGGTGCGGACTTGTGAGGAGGAGAGGGGAGGACACAGTAATAAAGGCTGTAACTGGATGGATAAGCTGAAGGAAAGAGACCACTGGGACGGCTGAGAATGCGATGGAGGGATAATACCATGGGAGACATGCAGATACTGGGTCTGGGAGATGAAGGCGCAGATGACAGAAGTGTGTGGAAGGCCGTACTGAGTGAGGCCAAGAACCGGCTGCAGTTTGCGTGGCCCAGTATTAGTAAGGAGTCTAATAGAAGCTGTAGCATAGACATGTTATTCAGTATATCCACCGAGGAAAAAAGAAACGCAACGCGAAGGAGGAGTTGTGTGACAAACGAAAGTTGGTCAGCGGGTTCCTACATCAGAAAGATGATGTCTGTTAAGACTTGGCTCCAGACACATAAGAGTCACTATGAAACTGGCCGTGATGAGTTGATGTTAGTCAAGAACGCCTTTAAGGCGATAAACACGCCATTATCAACAACTCGCTGAATTTGAACGAGGTCTCTTGTAGGGCTACGAGAAGCTGATGTTCTTTCTGCGACATTTCAAAAAGACTTGGCAGGAATGTACATGACTGCTGGCAACGGTGGTCGCGAGAATGTACGGTCGCAAGAAGATCGGGCTCCGGACAGTCACGTAGCACCACCGAGAGGGAAGACCATCGTGTTCGGCGTATGGCTCTGGCGCGTAGTACTGCATCCGCAGCAGCAGTTGGAACCACATTGACACAACAAACTGTTACAAACCGATTACTTTGAGGACAGCTCCGAGCCAAACGCCCTGTAGCGTGTACTGACCCCAAACGACCGTCATTTGCAACTACATTGGTGAAGGGTAGGGTTGATATCTGTTGCGTTCCTTGCTGAACGCTGTTTCTGCCTCGGTGCAAGTGATGTCCGTGTGATAGTTAAAAGGAGGCCAGTTGAGGGCCAGTAACCAGTCTGTCTGCGTGCTAGACACACTGGACTGGACCTACACTGGAGTTGTGGTTCGGGCTGCTATTTCATATGACAGCAGGAGCACCCTTGTCGTTATCCCACGCTCCCTGACTGAAAATCTGTACGTCAGTCTGGTAAAATGGAAATGCCGTGTGGCTAGGGCCTCTCCTCTAGTAGACCGTTCGCCTGGTGCAAGTATGTCGAGTTGATGCCACTTCGGTGACTTGCGTGTCGATGGGGATGAAATGATGATGATGATAAGGAGAGCACAACACCCAGTCCATGATGGGAGAAAATCTCCGACCCTGCCGGGAATCGAACCTTGGCCGTTAGGTAAAACATTCTGTGGCGCTGACCACTCAGCTATCAGGGGCGGACGTTAGTCTGGTGATTCGACCTGTTTGCTGCTTTTATTGAACAGCATTCCAGGGACTGTTTTCCCACAGGGTAAGGTCCACATACCGCTGTTGTAACCCATCAGCTCTACAGAGTGTCGATATTTTGCCTTGGCCTTCTCGATAGACAGATCTGTTTCCAATCGAGCACACATGCGACTTTATCTGACAACTTCAGCGTCATCCACAAACATCATTAACCGTCCCTACAGTGACCGACCAAATGCAACATGTAAGGAACTGTCTCCCACCAACTGACATCCGCCACCTGTACAACACAGTGCATGCACGTTCGTATGCTTACATTCAACATTCTGACATTACACTGGTTATTAATGTACCAGCATTTAACATTTGCAATGGCTTATCTAACGCTTACATTAGACTGTGAGCTTGCAATGTTAATCACTTAAATATGTTACCAAGACTATTCTCGAAATTTTAATACTCTACATCAACCATTATTTTGTGATCCTATTTTTGTGTCAGTGTATAAATAAGTTGAATCAATGTCTTTCTTTCTCTAGCGCTGTCAGTACTGGTTTCAATATATGAAATGAAATACTTTCTTAAATTCACAGACAATATTTACAAGTGTTATACGTTACTGAATTCAAGAAGAAGTGATATTCACAGGCACATACATATATATTTCGTATGGCTAATAGAATACAGCAGTAAGTAAGTAGTAACACAAACAACGTATAAAGAAAATGAATGGTCAGTGTTACAGGCAACAAACAATTATTAGATCTAAAAAAGGAAGTAAAACACAAAATACACAAAAATACATAGAAATTATAGTAATAGTATCTAGTAATAGGTTTTTCAGAAGGAGAAGAGTAGACCAGACTCATGGTTGTATGTCCAAGTCCCTCAGCCAGCCAGAAGCATCTCCCTCCAGGAGGTGCAGCTCCTGCATTGTACCAGGGAATCTCCTCGTAGGGCAGTCCATTGCGATATGATGTAGAGTTTGTGGATTCCCACAGTCGCAGTTGGGTGAGTCAGTCTGTCCCCATTTATGCTTCCAGTAATTACATCTAAGATAGGCTGTTCGGATACGATTTAAAGTTGTCCAAGATTTTCTGGGAAGACCGAAGCCCTCGGGCCGTACGGTTGGGTCCGAGACTAAGTTAAGGTGATCAGGGTTAGACATATCCCATTCCCGACGCCAGGCTTCATCGATATCATAATTGTCCTCGATCAGCTGTTGCCCTAATCTCCATGATGGCTTACGGGACTTGAGCCTGTGGCTGGGATTCTTGCAGTCTTAGTGTAAGGGTAGGACACGGTTGTTAGCGCACTTTTGCCATTCCCTTTTCAGTGCAGACCTTCGACTTAGATGAGGTGGGGCTATGTTAGCCAGTACCGGGAGCCATTGGTGGGGCGTCGGTTTAATAGTGCCTGAGATGAGCCTCATGGGTGTCCGCCGTTGCTGTATGAGTGCTGTTTAGCCAGACCGGAGCACAGTATCCAGCCACCGAATATACTAGTGCAAGAGCAGATGTTCTGAGAACTGTGGCGCTTGCTCCCCAGCTACTTCCGGTGAGTTTGTGTAGGACATTATTTCTGGTTTTAATTTTTGCTGCGCATTTGTATAAGTGCTCCTTGTACGTCAGAGATCGGTCCAATGCAATTCCCAGATACTTTGGGAGGGGATTGTAGTTAAGCAGCTGGCCTCTGAACTCTACGTGGGGTGCACAGTTTGCCTGTCTGTTGTTGAGGTGGAAACAGGAGACTTGGGTTTTAGAAGTATTAGGTCTAGGCACATACAAATACACACATACACAAGTGAAATTTACACACACACACACACACACACACACACACACACACACACACATGCACAAAAACACACACACACACAAACAAACAGGACACTGCTTACTTACTGGATGAACTATATTTTAATTAGCACCTAATGCACGGGATAAGCATGGAACACTTTGTTTTACTACTTATCTGGATGAAAAATGAAAGACGTCTGGTATCACACTGTCGTGGAGGGATGCGATCATAGTGCAGGGTGGAGAGCACGCAGTTATATGCTTATAGAGGGTGTAAAAAACTACGTATACAAAATTGTAGAGTATTTACAGGAGATAAAAAGAAACTCTTAATTATGTGACAAAAATGCTGCAGGTGCATCGTCACCATCTAGGATCCATGAAGGTTTTGACGTTAGTGATCCTCAGAGATGGCATTAGGACTACCTTTCAGTGTTTTAGAGATGTTGCTGAAAATGTTGTTCGCTTACGAGCGCACGACTTGCGTTCGGTGTACTAGACACGGACAGACACTATAGAGGAGTTGACTGCCCGTGTGGTTGAAGCTGCAGCTATTATTCGAAACACCTGGTTGAACTCTGTTAGACAATCATTAGAATGCAGCTACCAGTTGTGCATTAATATAAAGGGACTACATTTTCAGCAACATCTCTAAAATAATATTCGTCACACGGTATTCTGAACACCATTTCTGAACGTCAGCAGGGTCAAAACTTCCATGGACCAATACCGGAGAAACGATGCAACTGTAACATTTTTATCACACAAATAAATGTTTCTTTTTATCTCCTCTAAACATAAAAATTTTGTGTACGTAATTTTTGCACCGTGTATTAGGTTGGTGCATACCTTCGTAGCGTTGTTGTTCTGCATGTTGGTATTCCAGTTGCTGTGCATTTATTTACGGACTGTCATTTTTTATATGTAGTTCACTGTTGCTACCTGAGTTTACTTACTATCATTTTGTCACCTGGAGACAGTCGGTGGAGCTGAGAAAGCCAAATGGAGAAATGTCCTGTTTGAACTCAATAGAGGGGTGACAGCAGCGGAGACAGCCAGAAACATTACGCCGTGTATGAGGATAATGGCACTGGACAGAGCACGGTAAGAAAATGGTTTTCTCGTTTTAAGGAGGATCGTTTTTACATTAGTGACTGTTCATGTTCGGGAAGAGCTCCGGGGTTTCATGAATATCGTTTAAACGCATTAATCCCCACTGATCCATGTCAGTGTACTCGAGAACTGGCAAATGTGATGAACTGTGATCATTCCACCATCGTGCGACATTTTCATGCATAAAGGAAGGTTCCAACATCGGGGTTATGGGTACCGCATGCTCTAAGCCAAAATCACAAAAAAAAACTAACGGGTGGCCACATTTGCATCACTGCATGCTCGCCATCAATTGGCTCGTGAACAACGCCGACCATTCCTATCCTGTATCGTTATTGGTGACAAGAAAAAGTGTCATTATGCTAACATAAGGAAAAGAAAGGAATGGTTGATTCCAAAAGAAACAGGAACTCCCCGTTCAAAGACCTGCGTTCACCCACAAAAGGTAATGTTACGCATCTGGAGGAACAGCAACTGGTTGTGAACTATGAATTGCCTCCCCATGATGTAACCATCACAGCCGACATTTGTCGTCAACATCTGAGACGTCTCATGGACACAGTCCAAGAACAAGGACCAGGAAGACTGTCTGAATCGGTGCTACTCCATGATAATGCCCGCTCGCATTCTGCTAGACGGACAAAAAGCACTGTACAGGAGTTAGGTTTGAACGTCCTTCTGCGCCCACTTTGTACTCCCGATCTTGCGCTCTCAGATATTCACCTTTTACGCTCTCTATGGAACAAACTTCAAGTAACTTCCTTTCCAGATGAAAATGCGTCCCGAACACGGCTCGGCAAGTTCTTAGCCTCAATACCACGTAATTTCTACAGCAGCGGAATCGAAAAGCTACGCCCCGCTGGGTAGCCGAGCGGTCTCAGGCGGATTGCCTCGGTTCACGCGAATCCTCCCTCCCCCCCCCCCTCCCCCCCGGTCGGAGGTTCGAGTTCTCCCTCGGACATGGGTGAGCAGTGTGTAAGTCTAGGGACCGAGGACCTCAGGTTTGGTCCCATAGGAACTTACCACCACCACCACCACCATCAAAACGCTACCCCTGCGTTGGAAGACTGTGTAATTAGTGAAGGAGAACATATTATCGGTGACTGAAGTCTCTGTTATGTTTATCTGTTGTGTTTATGGATCTTATGGAAAAACGCTACGAAGGTATGCACCAACCTAATATATACTGGGAGCCCTATTTATCTCGGCCACCCGAAATAACTTTTTCTCCAGAAGCAAAAGGAATAAGAAATGGAATGACCACAAAGGCTCAGTCCTAAAAAAAAGCAAGTGGCAGGCTGCAGTTCATTGCTAGAATACGTGGGAAATGCAAGCAGTCTACAAAGGAGACTGCTGATACAAAACCCGTGTGATCCATCCTAGAATATCGCTCAGATGTATGCGACCCGTATCAAATAGGACTAATAGGGGTTATCAAAGGGACACAAAGAAGGGTAGTATGAATGGTCATAGGTTTGTCTGACCGAAGGGAGAGTCCCATAAAGATGCTGAAGGAACTGAACTGGCAGACGCTTGTTGATAGATGCAAGCTATCCCATGAAAATCCCCTGAGAAAGTTTTTAGAACTAATTTTAACTGTTGAAATCCGGGCTATATTACAATCCCTGCATATCGGTCCTATAGCGATCACGAAGACAAAATTAGACAACAAATAAATATAACTCCATCCTGGAGTCAGGAGCGTGGGGCAGCGGCTGGTCGACGAAATGTAATGATACTGTACCAACAGCAGTTATTTTGATATTGTTTTATTAAGCAACCAGTTTAGAGGTTCCAGTCACCTCATCGTCAGGCCTTTCGCACGAATGATGTTGTGTACAACTTGTAACACAATGGTAATGAGAAGTGGGCTACAGACTGGCATTGCAACTGTCGACTTAGGAAAGCTGGACGGGAGCAGAAATGATTAGTGAACAAGTGACATAGAAAACTGAAGATTTACTTAACTTCTATTTCTCCTAAAGTATGGAGTCTCCTTACAAATGATGCAACGAGAAATGGAGACCAACTGTCACAGTAGGAACACGATAGAGTCTCTCTCCAATAAAACACCAACTATGATGTTGGAGCCGCGACTAGACGGCGTCTGAGTGGTGTACATGAAGAAGTGACTCCGAGCGCCATCCGGTATTGTTGCGACGGAGGCCGCTCAAATTACAAAACCGCTGTAGGTGCGGCGGATGAGCGGACGCTCTCCACTGGATCCGCCGGATCCCGTACGATCGCTATCGGCCCCTCACAGGAACTTGTAATTTCGTGGTTCTTGGTCATTCATGCAGCAGGCTTGAAGAGGACGTGACTGGAGCATCGAAACTGGCTGCCTAATAAAATAACGGCTGTGTACTATGCTTGCTGTGTACTATTAGATTAGATTACAGCACATGAAGAGGCGTCCAAACAGTAATTCTTCTGTGCTCTATATGTGAATGGAACAAGAGATAGCTCTCTGACATTCACTTCACAGAGGTTTGCAAACTATAGATTTAGATGCAGAAAATTAAAAAAAAAATGTATCAAGCAAATGTGTTTAGCTAACCCAGCGTGATTGCTTTTCTTGTAATTTTGTTTGTTACAAGGTAAGAACAACAGCACGTCTTTTTCTTCTACGATGATCAACATCCTCTCTTCAAGATCTGATCAAAAACGTATCACAATGTGCTAGTCACGTAATCATGTCGTTATTAAAAACGTAAGACAAAATTGAGTCTCACTCTCCTGTACCAGCACGCAGCACAGGTATCTGAGATAACGTAACTCGTCCACTTGCTGCACTTGACAGTAAGCAAAGGAAAATTCACACAGGTCATCCAGCCGACCGTCTTCAGCTGAAGTAGGCAGTCTCATTCTCAGATACTGGATGAATATAATCTGGGTAATTGCACACAGCTGGTGACGCTGCCTCAACCCACGTACACAGTTTCTAGACGTAATACAGGGTGTTTATAAAAGAAAATCAGGGTTTTAACGCTTTATAATATTTATTATATTAAACTTACAGTTATATGTCAAATGAAAGAGCTACTCAAACAGTTTTACCAAGAACCTTATAAATATTCAATGTGAGCACGATTTGTCACGCGGCACACATCAAGTCTATAGCCGAGTTCTTCCCAAACGTTGATAAGTGTGTCTTCAGTGATTGTAGCAACAACTGCTTCAATCCGGTTTCTTAATTCAGGGAGGTCTGCTGGTAGCGGAGGCACGTATACACGACTCTTGATGAAGCCCCAAAGGAAAAAATCGCATGGCGTCAGGCCGGGTGAACGTGGAGGCCACGCAAAGCAAGCCCTGTCATTGGGCCCCTTGCGGCCTATCCAGCGTTTGGGAAGAACTCGGCTATAAACTTGATGTGTGCCGTGTGACAAATGGTGCTCACATTGAACATTTATAAGGTTCTTGGTAAAACTGTTTCAAATTACAATGAAATGAACACCCTTAGCTGCTTACAGGCGTTGACATACGTCAACGGGGACAGATGAAAATGTGTGCCCCGACCGCGGCACACATTTTCATCTGTCCCCGTCGGGGCACACATTTTCATCTGTCCCCGTTGACGTATGTCAACGCCTGTAAGCAGCTAAGGGTGTTCATTTCATTGTAATTTCATCTAACGAGCTGCATTGGACCGATGGTATCTGTTCTTTCGGACGTGTCCGAAAGAACAGATACCATCTTTGTATATAAAACTGTTTGAGTTGCTCTTTCATTTGACAAATCATTTATAACTGTAATTTTAATATAATAAATATTATAAATCGTTAAAACACCGATATTCATTTATAAACACCCTGTACTGGTCTTATTCTGTTACACCTGTAACATAAGATTATACCTATTAATTAATTCATTATGATAGTATTTTAAATTTTTGAGTTTGGTCAATAACTATCCTAACTACAGAAAATAAAATTTTCGCTGCCTCTGGAAGCCATCAGCTAGGGATAGCAGTTTAGTGTTAGAGACATTGACAACCCAAAAAGAGAACTTGGTGAGCCATACATACTTAGAACATCACTTTAATTTTGTGACAGGAAACTTCCTCTAGCAGCGGATTTAGTCTATGCTTACTAGTGTATACTGGGGTGACAAAAGTCATGAGATGCCTCCTAAAATCGTGTCGGACCCCCTTTAGCCCGGCGTGACATAGACTCAACAAGTCGTTGCAAGTCTTCTGTAGAAGTACTGAGCCATGCTGCCTTTATAGGTATCAATAATTTCGAAAGTGGTGCCGATGCAGGATTTTGTGCGCGAGCTGACCTCTCCATTATGTCCCATAAATGTTCGACGGGACTCGTGTCGACCGATTTGGGTGGCCAAATCATTCTTTCGAATTGCCCAGAATGTTCTTCAAACGAGTCGCGAACAATTGTGGCTTAGTCACATTACATGGTTTTTTGCGAACATGAAGTACATAAATGGATGTAAATGGCTCCAAGTACCCGAATATAACCATTTCCAGTCAATGATGAGGTGGTACAGAGTTTCAGGCAGAGCATAAGGGAACAATTGACAGGAATTGGGGAAAGAAATACAGTAGAAGAAGAATGGGTAGCTCTGAGGGATGAAGTAGTGAAGGCAGCAGAGGATCAAGTAGGTAAAAAGACGAGCGTTAGTAGAAATCCTTGGGTAACAGAAGAGATACTGAATTTAATTGATGAAAGGAGAAAATACAAAAATGCAGTAAATGAAGCAGGCAAAAAGGAATAAAAACGTCTCAAAAATGAGATCGTTAAGAAGTGCAAAATGGCTAAGCAGACGTGGCTAGAGGACAAATGTAAGGATGCAGAGGCTTATCTCACTAGGGATAAGATAGATACTGCCTACAGGAAAATTAAAGAGACCTTTGGAGAAAAGAGAACCACTTGTGTGAATATCAAGAGCTCAGATGGCAACCCAGTTCTAAGCAAAGAAGGGAAGGCAGAAAGGTGGAAGGAGTATATAGAGGGTTTATACAAGGGCGATGTACTTGAGGACAATATTATGGAAATGGAACAGGATGTAGATGAAGATGAAATGGGAGATAAAATACTGCGTGAAGAGTTTGACAGAGCACTGAAAGACCTGAGTCGAAACAAGGCCCCGGGAGTAGACAACATTCCATTAGAACTACTGATGGTCTTGGGAGAGCCAGTCATGACAAAACTCTACCATCTGGTGAGCAAGATGTATGAGACAGGCGAAATACCCACAGACTTCAAGAAGAATATAATAATTCCAATCCCAAAGAAAGCAGGTGTTGACAGATGTGAAAATTACCGAACTATCAGTTTAATAAGTCACAGCTGCAAAATACTAACGCGAATTCTTTACAGAGGAATGGAAAAACTGGTAGAAGCAGACCTCGGGGAAGATCAGTTTGGATTCCGTAGAAATGTTGGAACACGTGAGGCAATACTAACCTTACGACTTATCTTAGAAGAAAGATTATGAAAAGGCAAACCTACGTTTCTAGCATTTGTAGACTTAGAGAAAGCTTTTGACAATGTCTCTTTCAAATTCTGAAGGTGGCAGGGGTAAAATACAGGGATCGAAAGGCTATTTACAATTTGTACAGAAACCAAATGGCAGTTATAAGAGTCGAGGGGCATGAAAGGGAAGCAGTGGTTGGGAAAGGAGTGAGACAGGGTTGTAGCCTCTCCCCGATGTTATTCAATCTGTATATTGAGCAAGCAGTAAAGGAAACAAAAGAAAAATTCGGAGTAGGTATTAAAATCCATGGAGAAGAAATAAAAACTTTGAGGTTCGCCGATGACATTGTAATTCTGTCAGAGACAGCAAAGGACTTGGAAGAGCAGTTGAACGGAATGGACAGTGTCTTGAAGACATCAACAAAAATAAAACGAGGATAATGGAATGTAGTCGAATTAAGTTGGGTGATGCTGAGGGAATTAGATTAGGAAATGAGACAAAGTAGTAAAGGAGTTTTGCTATTTGGGGAGCAAAGTTGAGAGGATATAAAATGTAGACTGGCAATGGGAAGGAAAGCGTTTCTGAAGAAGAGAAATTTGTTAACATCGAGTATAGATTTAAGTGTCAGGAAGTCGTTTCTGAAAGTATTTGTATGGAAGTGAAACATGTACAATAAATAGTTTGGACAAGAAGAGAATAGAAGCTTTCGAAATGTGGTGCTACAGAAGAATGCTGAAGATAAGGTGGGTAGATAACGTAACTAATGAGGAGGTATTGAATAGGATTGGGGAGAAGAGAAGTTTGTGGCACAACTTGACTAGAAGAAGGGGTCGGTTGGTAGGACATGTTTTGAGGCATCAAGGTATCACAAATTTAGCATTGGAGGGCAGCGTGGAGGGTAGAAATCGTAGAGGGAGACCAAGAGACGAATACACTAAGCAGATTCAGAAGGATGTAGGTTGCAGTAGGTACTGGGAGATGAAGAAGCTTGCACAGGATAGAGTAGCATGGAGAGCTGCATCAAACCAGTCTCAGGACTGAAGACCACAACAACAACAACAGTCAATGATCGGTTCAGTTTGACTATTCCATGTAAACACAGCTCACACAACTATGGAGCCACCACCTGCTTGCACAGTGACTAGTTGACGATCTGCGTCTGTGCCATACTCGAAACCTACTATCAGCTCTTACCGACTGAATCAGGACTTGTCTGACCGGGCCACTATTTTCCACTCCTGTAGGGAAACCAGGAGAGATGCTGCAGGCGAAGTCTAGCTCTTAGCAAAGGCATTTTTGTCGGTCGTCTGCTGACGTCGCTTATTAACACCAAACCTGACCACACCGTGCTAACGGAAACGTTCGTCGTACGTGCCACATTGATTTCCGCTGTTATTTCACATAGTGTTGCTTGTCTGCTATCACTGACAACTCCAGGCAAGCGCTGCTGCTCGTAGTTGTTACGTGAAGGCCGCAGGTCACAGCGTTGACCATGGTGAGAGGTAATGCCTTAACTACGGTGGATTCGCTAAAGATTTCCGAAATGGAATGTCCCATTCGTCTAACTCCAACGACCATTCCGCGTTCAGAGTCTGTTAATTCCCGCCGTGCGGGCATAATCTCGTCGGAATCCTTTTCACATGAATCATGTCATGCGTACAAATGACAGCTCCGCTAGTGCACCGCCCTTTTATACTTTGTGTACACGATACTACCGCCGTCTGTACGTCTGCATGTCACTATCCCACGGCTTTTGTCACCTCGGTGCGAGCCGATGTGAAAATACGTAAATTTCGCTTGTTTTAAGAAACATTCAAAAGAGATTTAGTTGCTTACAACTTTCGACATTGTGCGAGAAATTAATGCGTTTGGTCCCAAAAATATTCCGTACTTCAGATATATAAGACAGCGAAAACTCGCTGAAAATTGTTATGTGATCGTTTATCTGGAAACAGTCACGTAACTTATGGAAATTCGTAGTGAAAGACCCACTTAATCGGAACATTTATAATAAACGGCAGTACTAGTGATTGTCAGTAACTGACTTTTTTGTGGTAAGGTCTTATGGGATCAAACTGCTGAGGTCATCGGTCCTAAGCCTACACACTACTTAATCTAACTTAAACTAACTTACGCTATGGACAACATAGACACCCATGCTCGAGGGAAGACTCGAACCTCCGACGGAGGGAGCCGCACGCTCCGTGACAAGACGCCCCTGACGGCGCGGCTACCCCGCGCGGCAGTAACTGACTAATGTAGCGTTACTCTTCTGTTACTTCTGATTCGAATTTGCATGCCTTGTAGAAGAGAGAGAACGCTGAAAGCATTCTGAACAGATCGTCAGGGACAATAGACTCAGCTACGACCCCTGGAGCCAATTTCCAGAAGGCCTGCCAAGGGAGAGGCAAGGGTGAATAGCCCAACGACCATCGGCCATGTTTTTGTAGTGACATGCTGTGACACCCTTCTTCAATTTAACAGACACAGACAGATGTCAGGCGGCGCAAACCCATGTTGAAAACGTTTTACAATCCGGCAGTGGAGCTAGAAGGTTCGCATTTTAGCAGAACGCACTATTGTGTTCAAACATAGAAAGTTGACTGTTTCTCCAGAAAGATCAGACGCCTGGGATAAACATCTCAAAGACGTATTGGGGTCTCAGAGCTTAGGGCCTCTTTTTTTTTTTTTTTTTAGTATTTCGTCAGGGAACGCAATCCCGACTACCAAAAATTATGCGCCCGAGGGACGGGCGTATTTTCTTTTTAATTTATTTATGAACGCAACATCGTTAAAACAATACATGAACAGAAAAATGTAACTGTGAATAGCTGGTCAATATTTAACATAATCGAGCTCCTTTAAGAGCAGAAATAAGTACAACTGAAACGTGTGACAAGCTATTACAGAGAGCTTTTAGTAACAATTAAAAAAATCAGTATGGGTTTTGAAATGTAAACAAAAATTGAAATAAGTGTATCATGCAAGAAACTAAGAGAAAATGGAAGACTCTAAAGAGAAAGAGAAACAAAAGGGATACATCTAGCGAAAGTATTCACTGTAAGTGAAGCGTCCTCTAATATCCCTACAATAACGCACCGATAAAGTGTTGGCAAAATGTTCACTGCACTGCGGTGAACTTTGCAATCTTTGATGACATTCCCACAGGTGGGCCATATACTGCACGACGTCACTGAGTTGTAACTCAAAAATGACATAGGCAGTGTGTCCCAATAGCCAGGTCACGGCGGTGCACTTCGTTTCTGGGTGGAGTTTATGGTCAGGAAGGATAATCCACATTGGTGCCACACTGGAAGGTGCAGCCAGGTTGATAAGCCCCACCATCAATTGACACAACTCCCATACTCCGCACACGTAGCGGTACTCCATACGGTGGTCTCTTGTGCCGGCAGCGCCACACTGGCTGCACTCGTTCGTCTAGCTGAGGTGAATGTCTGATAGACGCTGCTTAGTTGGAAAGGTGTCATTGACGACTCGGTACCACAACGAACTGATGTCCGACGGCATGAATTGGTTGTTAATATTTGCCCATACCTGCTTCCAGACGACCGTTGGCATCCGTATTTCCAGTTTGCGCGCTGGTGGACAGCCTAGGAGAGCTTTATAGATTCGTCGAGCCAACGTATTCCGCTCTGTAGCCGCCTCCAAGGCATAACTGCATGCGAGATAAAATTCCCTGATGTAGGACTTTTGACAATGTTAGAGGGTTGGGGGTTGGGTTGTTTGTGGGAAGAGACCGAACAGCGGGGTCAACGGTCTCATCGTATTAGGGAAGGATGGGAAAGGAAGTCGGCCGTGCCCTTTCAAAGGAACCATCCCGGCATTTGCCTGGAGCGATTTAGGGAAATCACGGAAAACCTAAATCAGGATGGCCGGACGCGGGATTGAACCGTCATCCTCCCGAATGCGAGTCCAGTGTGCTAACCACTGCGCCACCTCGCTCGGTGACAATGTTAGACACCGGTGAGCGTATTGACTGTGCAAGAAACACATGTTGACGCAATGTACCAGTATCGTCTCACATAAATAAACTGCAGGTTAGAGAGAGAAACAGAACGGTGGCGACGAAGGCCACGTCATTGGTTAGAGAGAGAGATAGAGACCGAGTGAAGCGACTTTTCTCTGTAGCAGATGGTAGGACGAACGTTACTGGTTAACCAACTAGAGGAAGGGGGGTAGTGTTTTCTAAGGAGCATTTTTATTGGTTGGCACTTGAAAGATATAAAGTCCAGCCAATCTGAATTCAGTAAGAGACGCCAAATTCGGCAATGTCAGGTTTCTTTTTCATTGACATTCGATCAGAAATCACTTGATCTTTGGGAGCCTCCACTGCCAGACTTCGACACTGAGAGCCGACCTTATTCCGGCGGCCTGCCGGGCACCCTGAGCCGACCTAAAGGGGAGTTGAAAAAAATTCGTCTTGCAGTCATTGATTCTGCACCTACTTAAGCCTCCACCTGCAGTACTACCATGAGATCGAGCCGCAGCCACGAGAAGGTGTGTAGGGACGTTAAAGTCAGCTTATAGTAATTCGGCTACTTCAAGCTTCACTATTGCGGCAATGAATAGCTCTGACCGTCGGTGTGCCGTATTTCCTTCTGTAATACTATCTGTTTTCAATTAACATCACATTAATTACTGGGCACTTTGCGATTGCAATTCATTCACACCCCTACATCAGATATATCAAGGCCTTATTGTCTCTGCTTACCATTTCTTTTCGCGATAATTTTATCGGAATAAATCAAAATAATTGTCATTCGTGCTACACTTAGTAGCCTTAAGTTTCCCCTGTCATTATTTTGGAGACTACCCTAACATTATTGCGAAACCCGCTGGGCTTACGTTGCAGTTAAAAAACCAAGCCAACCTTCAAAATCTAGCTTAGGATGACTGAAACGATGTAATATTATGCTAAACTAAGATGGGGAAAATGTCAGCACAAATACTATTCCATGAAACTGGTTGTATTAGCTCAGAGACGGAGGACAAAAGTGAGATAGAAGGAAAATCGGTGTCTGAGAGAGGAACAAAATGGAGACTTCTTTTTTTAGGGGAAGATAAATGTGTAAAAGTGTTCCAAATCACAGTACAGAAGAAGAATCATGGACGACACGTTTTATGGTGGATCCAACTTGTAGACCAGGAAGGCGGTCCATTAAGAAACGCTGAGGACAGTTGCAGCAACAGGAAGCATCTGCCTCGGATAGACAGAAATAAACTGCGGACCATCCTGTGGCCACACACTTCCTCTTCCCGTCAGCTGTTTCTGTGTCCACATATGGTTAATCGAGGCAATGTCGTTGTAAGATTACTTGCGCTGTATTCAAATTTCAAATTTGCTTTCTCATTTGCACGTGTTCACTGTGCGGCTTACAACAATCTGAGACAACTGAAAAAAATATATTAACCTCGCAAGCTGTTTTATGGGAGTGAACAGAAAAACATCATCGACTGTACCTCACACGTTTAACGTAAACATGTCAAAATACTTACTGACTTACAACCTTACTTAATACGTTTTTCGCCACTGTTTTAACATCTTCGAAGAAGTGCAGCACATTTTTAGCATGGGTCCAACTTCCTAGTAAAATATACTATATTTGGAGCCCTAAACATAAAACAACTGATTAATGGTGAATATGAGACGATCTTTTTGTTACCCGCCATTTTATTACTATTTTTCTTTCACACGCATTGTCACGTAGGAGAATAGCGATCATTCTAGTAATTCTGCGTAGATCTGTCGTTACGTTGGCTATGTCGCATAAAAAGTACAGCAGGAGTAGAATGACTTTATGATCACAGAGTGACGCGTTTCGGAATTATTTACATCTTCAGAGATTCAGGTGCAAAGGCCAACATGGAAGACAGACTACAACTACAGTTACCAATAAAGGCAACCTTAATATGCTGTATGACTTTTTAGACGATCTAGGCAGCTTAACGACATATCTACGCATAAAACATTGTTTTATCTTTATCACTTGCAAAATATTTTCTCGTAGTTACAAGACACGTCTATATCACTTAATAACAGATGAAGTGTTCAACCATACATTTTTCATTTGTTTATCTAGAGGAAGCCAGAGACAACAATTTCTCTGGATTAAAATTACGCAGATGACACAATGAATGAAACTAAACTAATTCACACGATAAGTAAATTCAACTGAAATGAAAATAATAATCATTAATAAAATAATAACGAAACGATTACCGCCGCTGAGGGGAGAGGTGTACTTGATATTACAGCAGTTTTAAGTGAAAATGATTTACACGGTAGGTATGGTGACTTACGGCAAATGTGAGAAAACAAATTTTGTTATCAAGCAAACAACGCCAACAGTTTGGAACTATAACTACACTCGTTGGAAAACTCACATTGCTCGAGTATTGACTTTTCCAATTATCTGTTATTAACGAAAACAGAAAACGAGCTGTGTTTGTAGTGATGTATGGAAAAAATTTCATTTCCATGTATTCGTGAAAACGTCTTTGAAATTATGAAAACGTCGTACATAGAAACACGCAGAATGTAAAAATATATATGTACAGCATCCAAATTAAGAAACATGATCCCGGACAGTTTCTGTAAGGTGGTTGCAGCTGCTTCATGAAAACCCCTTTGAAATTGTTTAAACAGTCATACAAAGAAATATGCACAGGTACATTATCCCAGACAGTTTGTGTACACTGGGCGCAGCGGCTTCGTGTTTCTACAAGGCGATTTTGTAAACGACTCTGTGGCAACGCCTCCTCATGGCTATATAAAAGCCTCCTGTTTTCGCACCTACAGCGTTTGCGCTCCGCAGTTGAAAGCTGTCAAAAGCGCTGCCAGGTGTCAGGGATTCCCGACGCGACTGTACAACCGTCTTACTAGAAAAGAATATGTGTATCCGAACATCATGAGCCGGCCGAAGTGGCCGTGCGGTTAAAGGCGCTGCAGTCTGGAACCGCAAGACCGCTACGGTCGCAGGTTCGAATCCTGCCTCGGGCATGGATGTTTGTGATGTCCTTAGGGTAGTTAGGTTTAACTAAGTTCTAGGGGACTAATGACCTCAGCAGTTGAGTCCCATAGTGCTCAGAGCCATTTTTGAACCGAACATCATGCATGCTGAGGCAGTTTTTCTCGCATCTTAGTGTTTATGCCGTCATGTCTCCTGAACTTTGTGTGTTATCATAACATAATTTTGAAGGTGTGCCTCTCGGGATTAGCCGAGCGGTCTGAGGCGCTGCAGTCATGAACTGTGCGGCTGGTGCCGGCGGAGGTTCGAGCCCTCCCTCGGGCATGGGTGTGTGTGTTTGTCCTTAGGATAATTTAGGTTAGGTAGTGTGTAAGCTTAGGGACTGATGACCTTAGCAGTTAAGTCCCATAAGATCTCACACACATTTGCACATTTTGAAGGTGCATTTAGCGGAATATGCGGATACTGACTACGAAATTGACTGCGAATACAGAAAGTAGCACAAAAGTAATACATTTAAATGTCATGCACGATGCGGCAGTTTTATCACGCATATTATTGCTTGTGACGTCGTATCTCCTGGCCTACGTTAGGTAGGTGGTTCTTATCCCCACAGAGATCGTTGCTGACAGTGAAGGAAATGCTTACCAAGCTCGGTTGAAATCGGTCCAGTGGTGTAGGAGGAGATGTGAAACTCTCTCACACACACACACACACATACAGACATAACGAGGTGCATTTATCCTTTCAAGTGGCATCGAGTGAGGCTGGATTGGTACTCTGGAAAAAGGCGGTTGATCATACATCTTTTTAGATTTAGTATTTTCATTATTTCCCTAAATTGCCTAAAGCCGATGTTCGGGTGTCTGTTTCGAAAGAGCACAGTCGAGTATCTTCCCTAATCCGAGGTTCTGCTCCTTCTCCAAGGACTTAGTTGCCGACGGCACGTTATACTCTAATTTTTCGTCCTTGTTCTTCTTTATGTTGTATTAACGTTGCAATCATGTAGAGCGTTTGTGCTCGTGCGTCAACATTTTCAGTAACGAACATTTTTAATGGTGCAGTGTACACC
This sequence comes from Schistocerca americana, assembly GCF_021461395.2. Classification (NCBI taxonomy): domain Eukaryota; kingdom Metazoa; phylum Arthropoda; class Insecta; order Orthoptera; family Acrididae; genus Schistocerca; species Schistocerca americana. Next base: position 440,852,860 of record NC_060125.1, on the reverse strand, counting down.
ATCACCGAACCACTGAAGCTCCTCCATTGTTTCAGCGCCTTTTTCCCAACACGTGTGATCGATTGCTGCAACACGTTCTGACAGCGAAGAAAGGGAGCACCCGAGTCCATCTGGGCAGAAGACGGCCTTGTGACGTCACAGTGCGCTGACTCAGTGCGGGCTGCTCCAGATACAGTGCGTGTAAACCAGCGAGGCGATCGCTCTGTCGGGCAGCCTGTTTGCTGTTGTTCGGAGCTCAGATTTCGTCTCACGTTGCTGAATACTGAACAGACTCCCGTGAATTAAGGCGTGTGGTTTCGTTTCTTCCGTCTGTGACTGTGTGCTGGGACGCTTCTTAGAACTCCGAAACCGAGAGCTCGAGGAACTACTGTTACAGTATTATTTTTTTGACGCTTCGGAAATGTCAGTGTCGAATGTGCCGTCAAATTTTACACGAAATTTGGACTACAGACAGCACATACAAATAAAAGTTTGGTTCTCTTGAAACATACTAAGCATCAGATTATCCACGAAATAGATTTACCTAACGGGTATGTAGCTACAGCGACAGGATGTGATTGTAAAAAAAAAAAAAGAATATAATGTCGTATTCGTTTAAAATATTTCTCCTCGTCTGCCATTACGGAGAAAATTTGTTTCTTATATTACAAAAAAGTGTTTAACTAACGGTGATGTCTAAAAATATTCGCATTGTATTCTGTTCAAGTATTCGTATATATTAAAATGTTCCGAAGCTTCCATCAGCGTCAAGGGGTTAAGATGCCACGACCTTTCGACCAAATAGTCCCTGGCCATTATCAAGTGGAATGACTGATAATGGGCTTCAGTATGCTGTTGTATCCTCTAGCTGCCGGCTATGACGTCACTGGTGCACTGGTGCTCGAGGCATCGTCATATATGCGCGTATATTGACCCTGCGTTCAACTTCGTGATCGCTGGATCTACATCAACATCAGCATACATACTCTGAAAGCCATTGAATGGTGCATGGCTAATAGTACCCTGTACCGCGACTACACTACTATATTCCTTTTCTGAGCCACACACAAATCGAGCGAGGGAGACTCTATATGTCTCCAAACGAGCTGTAATCTCTCTGATCTCACATTCGTGGCCCCAACGCGAAATGCACTTTGGCGACAGGAGAGACTTTCTTCGGTCAGCCACAAAAGCTTGTTCTTTAAGGGGAGTCGGATGGTTCTATCTTGGCCATGTTAAATTATATGACTTTAATAACATTTTTCTCCCTGACTAATTGATATATTATCAACATTTTTAGTTGTGTTCCTTACATCTTTATCTTCATTTTAAACTGATTTAAAAATAATAAAAAAATTAGAGTTAAAAAAATATTTTTTTAGAGTAGCCATAAAAAGGGCAATTTTTTTACTTTAATTAAATTTATGCCATAGTTCTTTAGAAGATATTCACATTTCCTCAGTTTAAATCAACAACTAACAAATAAGGAACAATTTAAAAAATGATGTTGATAACATTAATAGTAGCAAAAAAAAAATGCTCCTAACCACTGAAAAACACAGTTGTCGGGGAAACGCAAATAAAGGTAAGACTATTAGACAATGATTTTATTGAAACTTCCTGGCAGATTAAAACTGTGTGCCCGACCGAGACTCGAACTCGGGACCTTTGCCTTTCGCGGGCAAGTGCTCTACCAACTGAGCTACCGAAGCACGACTCACGCCCGGTACTCACAGCTTTACTTCTGCCAGTACCTCGTCTCCTACCTTCCAAACTTTACAGAAGCTCTTCTGCGAACCTTGCAGAACTAGCACTCCTGAAAGAAAGGATATTGCGGAGACAAGCTTCTGTAAAGTTTGGAAGGTAGGAGACGAGGTACTGGCAGAAGTAAAGCTGTGAGTACCGGGCCTGAGTCGTGCTTCGGTAGCTCAGTTGGTAGAGCACTTGCCCGCGAAAGGCAAAGGTCCCGAGTTCGAGTCTCGATCGGGCACACAGTTTTAATCTGCCAGGAAGTTTCATATCAGCGCACACTCCGCTGCAGAGTGAAAATCTCATTCTGGAATGATTTTATTCTTACTTTAGTACATTCCAGCTTCATATGAAGGTCTATCTGGATCTTCTAGTTCTTCAGCTTCAGGCTGGTCTTCAATCTTTCTTCTTGCTTGCTGTGTGGCCTGTCGACGCTTTTTCTCAATTTCTGTGACAACTTTGTCCGCTTTTTTAATCCGAAGTTTGTCGTCCTTTTTCAAAAACTTGACGCAGTTCTTGCCTGGAGATTTGCCTAGATGACTCAAAATTTTACACTTTGCTAAATTTCCTTCATTGAAACTTGTAATAGCTTCGTACACTCCCAACTGAAATGTCTTCATCAAAGTAAAAGTTACTTTTGGTAGCCGCGACCACACAACATTGCTGAACGACTCTGACGGATTTTGCGTTCCACCATGTGGGCACTTACGCAAGAGGTCAGGATGGGCCAAGTCTCTAAATATGGCTTTTATTTGTTCCACGACAGCGAAAGGAAGATGAGTGTAGTCATTGTGGCCATAAGGCTCATTTTTCTCTTGGGCTTTTCGGAATTTGCACCAGCTTGTCTCACCTTTGGGGCATAGTCCGTGTCCAGATGTGTCTTTGTTGGTAGCCGTCAAATGAAAAAATTCTGCCCAGACCGCTGTCTTCATGTCCTTTACAGTTTTTGTAGCATTCCTTCTTATAGCTAGGCCATAATATTGTTGTATTTGATTTATAGCCTCACCAGTAAGGCGGCCACGTCCCCGATGGTTTTGCCGTCGGAAAGTTTTGTTTTCCCAAGTTTCTGTTTCAATATCCTTAGACGACTACCCATCGGTTCTGGACGTGACCGCAACATTCCAATTTCTCAATTGAGAAGTCGGGAACATATGGTTTGCCCTCACAAACCTTAGGGTAAGAAGCACTGTCCCCGTCGCCTAAATAATACTTGTACCGCACTCCATATTTCGGCAGCGATTCTTGGAACATTTCCACAACTCCTTTTACCTCCATTCCTCCACTTACTCCAGAATAGTTAGCTAGGCAATCAGCATCATGATTGTTTATCATTCTATTTTCGCATCTCCAATACTTGGATAAAATTTTAACATCAATTACCTTGCCTGTGTTTTCTGCTATTGTAGTTATAATTCCATTGAGTGAAGTGTGGCCCCTACGTTGCCACGATCCGTCAAATATTGCTGTCAAGTCTCCATTACCATCATTTTCACCGACACTTTCTTCAACAGCAGTCTTCATACTCTCTTCACAGACCTCTTTTGCAGCATCTCAAAGCATCTTATTGTAACATTTGAAATCTGGCGGAGTCGGCAAGTTCATTACACCGCAGAAAGTTTTCGCCGCTTCTTCACCTTTTCCAATACATCGGAATGCGTAGGCTAATCAAACATTCACTTCTGATTGTTTAGAGTCTGGTAAGCATGGAGAATTAGTAGTGGACACTTCAAAAGAACAGTCACTGCACTTTATTACTATCGGTACTTGAAAGCCTAGCCTGGTTCCAGTAGAGACGGTAAGGGATCCTTTACATTTTACGCACACCGCAATTTGGCTAACTAGGCTACCTAAACTGTTGTTATTAACAATATTCTAGCAACCTTCTTCTTTTCCATATATCTCATTTTTAGCCAAGTTACAGGTAAGCTTCTTAGAAGAAGAGCTTGTTTTAGAAGCACAAGCAGCTTCAGTACTAGTTGTAGGCCTAGGCTCACCTTCACAATGAACTTCCACTTCAGATTCACCCACATGCAAAAACTGTTTTTGGTTACATCTCCCCCCCACTGAACTCACGTTTTGTTTTCTTGTTTTGTATTCGCGGCGTTTTTACATAATGTAAACTTCTTTGCTGAGATCTAACACTGAAATATGAATATCACAAACAAACTTCACTTTCGATCACCACAAACAAAGAACTGAAAACAACAAAGTAAACTGGCAGCTGCTTTCATCATTCTTGCCAACAGTATTTCATCAGTGTTACCAACTAAGCTTTTAAACGATGAGTCACTAGCGAGTAAAAAGAAGGTTGGGATCATGAAAAGTGTGCGTTGCAGGGTTTTACTAAAACGCTTCTAAAACGGAAACCACTCAACATAAATTAATAAATTTGGTATCAATTTAAACACAAATATATGCGTAACAAAAAAGCGCAAAAAATAAAAATAAAAAATTTTGAACCAAACAACCATCCGACTCCCCTTAAATTTTCTCAGTAGTGCTCCTTGAAAGGAACGCTACCTCCCCTCCAGTGATTCCCATTCGATTTCCCGAACCACCTCTGTAATACTTGCGTATTGTTCGAACCTGCAGGTAACAAATCTAGTAGTGCGCCTCTGAACATCTTCCATGTTTTCCTTTAATCCGACCTTGTGCGGATCCCAGGCACTCGAACAGTAGCCGACAATGGGTCGTACTGGTATCCTATATGCGGTTTACTTTGCACATGAACCACACTTTCCTAAAATTCTCCCAATAAACCGAAGTCGACCATTCGACCATTCGCCTTCCCTTCTACAGTCCTTACATGCCCATACCACTTCATGCTGCTTTGCAACGTTACACCTAGATATTTAATCGACGTGACTGTATCAAGCAGCACGCTACTAATACAGTACTCGAGCATTACATTTAGAACTAGCTGCCATTCATCACACCATGTAGATATTTTGTAACGCATCTTGTATCCTCCTACAGTCACTCGACGTCGACATCTTCCCATACACCACAGCATCATCAGCAAACAGCCTGTCCGCCAGATCATTTATGCATACAGTAAATAACAGCGGTCGTATCACACTTCGCTGGGGCACTCCTGACGATACCCTTGTCTCGACTGAACACACGCCTTCGAGGAAAGCAGATTGAGTTCTGTTACTTTAGAAGTCTCCGAGCCACTCACTTACATGGGGACCTATTTCGTATGCTTGTACCATTGTCAACACTTCGCGCTGAGCTGTTGGCCGCCGTCTCTACCGAGAGTGGAAGACAACACTGAGCTTGTGGTATGTTTTGAAGGCGACAGGCGACAATGAGTTTCCGCCCTGACAGCAATCATCTTAAATACTAAACCTTTCACTTGACCACCTGCACATGCGTCTGCTAAATTGACTTTGCCCTTGGACTGTGTTTTTTGGTAAGAGGCTGCATTAGAGGTTACCAAATTTTCAAAATCTAAATGAACTTGAATGCTGAAATAATATTAATGAAATGGTGGCTCTGACTTTATTTTAGTGAACGTAGTAGTTATGGCACGAGTTTACTGATTAAAAATGTAAACTTATTTGTCCGTCGCTGACACAGAAGACCGATAACCTTCTTTCCTTCCCGTCTGGGTAAGCTGTGCAGTGACTAGGGTACATGTAAAGCTTACTGAGACAGGATAAATGCTAGCTACAATGAAGTCGATAATTCGATTGTAATAGTGGCATTTAATTTAATATTTCCCACAACTGACAAAATTTACAAAAAATATGAATTTCTTTGTCCTACACACTCCTTAGAATGGCACATTAACAATTTGCGATTACGGGCCCCAATTTCCGGCAGCTACGTTGATGAGTACTCGCCACCTCGCAAGGATAACTACAAGATCAAGAATATTAGATACGTTTTGGAAGTGGTTCAGCGTTGGTGAAAATCTCGCTTCTGAGCACACAAAGACCTCTAACCGCAGAACTCTGCACGGAACACGCGTTGGTGCAATGCTGCGATACAGACCGTATAACTCCCTTCGAAGACGATGGCGAAGACCCGTCTCCAAGTCCGTACCGTCCGATGGCTGAAGGTGAAGTCCTCTTTCTCCGCAATTCTCCTGTCTTCCACGCGTGCGATAACGCGGCGGAAGAATGCTCAGTTTCGGCCAATGTCGAACGCTCTAACATCGCCGAAATCAGTGCAACGGCATTTCTGAGATTCTACCCAATGATCGAGTAGGTCATATCGCCCCTAGGCAAACGAAATTCCCGTCTTCGCCACGTGCTGCCCAGCACAGGTGGCTCCGGATGCCGGGCTATCCCCAAAAGCGCCTTATTGTCCAGCGTTTCCTGTGACCGCTACTTGCCACCCACGGCGGCCCGGCGAGCTACGGTCAGCTGCAGACTTTATATTCCACAATTCTCAACTTCCGACACTTTTCACTAACGCTTTAATTTAGTGACGTAATCATGCAGACATATAGGGAATACTGCTCGAGAGTGCCTCATATTTATCATAATTCAATAAAGTAATAATCCGATGGCCTTGCCAGTCCCTTTATTATTAATACTAATGTTGGTAAGCTAATGTGTAAGTGCCCAAATCCTGGCACCTTACAAAAAAATAGGACAAAAGTACATGTTAAGCTGATGACAAAATAAAACATGAACTGATGACAGCACAAATATGCAACAAACAGTTAACTCTCTCCTGGGTGGCGGCTGCGTGGCATGGGCTAAGGTTGTCTGACTGAACTGTTTACTCTGGCTCAAAATATGGATAACGCAATCTGAATAGCCTTGGTGGATTTATTCCACAAAGAAGTTATACTACGTCGACGCAGCGGAGAACAAGAGGCGAGACTGTTGTTGTGTTTGCCCTAACAAGCCAGAGCAGCAATACAGCAGCCCTTTTCTCCATGTGTTGCAGGTGGCGGTCGTGGTTCAAGCGTCTGCCGTGCAGCGATGTACAGTGGCTTCAGTTTGTGATCAAGGGCATGAAATATGGAGAGTCCGGCTGGCAATCTGTTGCGAGGATCGCAATTATTCTCTAATGGGGCCCTGAAATCTCGGTTGATTCCGACATGTGGCACTCCTGTTCGCTGGGTATACCATGGCTCAATTTGACTCACTTATACGGCAGTGTACACTAGGGGATCAAACATCAAGGCGGCAAATCTATCACAAATAACATTACCCATAGCACAGTGAGTTGTCCGAGATGACTAACATCTTGTCAGTACAGCCAAGTCCTCACCACAGAATCCTCAGTCAATACCAGTGCTACCGCAAAACGACGCTCAGGACAAGTGTGCCAAGTGCATCCCCTTCATAACAAAAGTCAAGACAGAATCCTCTCCAGACCAGAGGCTGAAACGGAAGACCCACTCCAGATGGGAGTCCAAATCGGAAGACAAGTTTCTCCTCTCCTCACTTTCCACCAGACCTCGATAAACTTCACGAAATCACTCCCAATACCACGCCCACAAGGGTTTCGTGCCAATCATAGGGCTCCATGATTTCCATGTCGCCCTTCTAACTCGACTGCTCTACTCAACAGCCAACCATAATCAAACTTAACAATGTACTTCTCTTTTCAGGACAGGCAACCAATCCCTGACTCAAATTTCGCACACAGAGAGGAGAAGACATTTTGATCCCAACTTATTTTTTCCCACGGCCACTATATACAGCGTGTTTTGAGTTTCCAAGTAGCTCTAAAGCGAACAACACATTTATCATAGAGATCATTATCTCGACTGTCCAAACGTACGACTGTCCAAATGTACGACCAGAGTCCTCGGCTAAACTAAGAGAAGCGCTTTTGTGTCCCAACATAGACCATTTCAGAGCTGCCATAAATCTTGCGTTCCTTCTAAAATTGTTTTGAAGGCCTGAGGCTTCCCAAAAATCTCTGCAGACAGAGGGACGACACACCTGATGGCTCCCTCGACAGCGTCTATTCCACTGTGAACATGTAAATTCGCGAATTTTTATGGCCGCCGTCCCTATTCACAAAGGGAGTTTACGATGCTGTCGAAACGCATTGCACGAACGACCTAGATTTCTTTGGCGCACCTGTCCCTGCTGTGTCTAGATGCACCTAACAGTGCACTATGTGACACCTGGCTGAAAATGACTTACAATTTCGTGGCGCCGTCAATCGGTAATGCTGGAATTCAATACGGTGTTGGCCCACCCTTATTAGCCTTGATGACAGCTTCCATTCTCGCAGGCGAACGTTCAGTCAGGTGCTGGAAGGTTTCTTGGGAAATGGCAGCCTATTCTTCACGGAGTGCTGCACTTATAAGAGGTATCGCTGTCGGTCGGTGAGGCCTGGCACGAAGTCGGCGTTCCAAAACATCCCAAAGGTGTTCTATAGGATTCAGGTCAGGACTGTGCGTAGGCCAGTCCATTACAGAGAAGCTATTGTCGTGTAACCACTCCGCCACAGGCCGTGATTTATGAACAGGTGCTCGATCGTATTGAAAGATGCAATCGCCATCCCCGAAGTGCTCATCAACAGTGGGAAGCAAGAAAGTGCTTAAAACATCAATGTAGGCCTGTGCTGTCATAGTGCCACGCAAAACAACAAGGGATGCAAGACCCATCCATGAAAAACACCACCACCGCCTCCGAATTTAACTATTGGCACGCTGGCAGATGATGTTGACCGGGCATTCGCCATTCCCACACCCTGCCATCGGATCGCCTCATTGTGTACCGTGATTCGTCACTCCACTGTTTTTCCACTGTTCAGTCGTCAAATGTTTACGCTCCTTACACCAAGCGAAGCGTCGTTTTGCATTTACCGGCGTGATGTGTGGTCTATGAGCAGCCGCACGACCATGAAATCCAAGTTGTATCACCTCCCGCCTAATTGTCATACTACTTGCAGTGGATGCTGATGCAGTTCGGAATTCCTGTGTGATGGTCTGGATAGATGTCTGCCTGTTACACATTACGACCCTCTTCAACTGTCGGCGGTCTCAGTCAGTCAACAGACGAGGTCGGCCGGTACGCTTTTGTGCTGTACGTGTCCCTTCACGTTTCCACTTCACTATCACATGGGAAACAGTTGTTCTAGGGATGTTTAGGAGTGTGGAAATCTCACGTACATATGTATGAGACAAGTGACATCCAATCACCTGACCATGTTCGAAGTCCGTGAGTTCCGCGGAGCATCCCATTCCGTTCTCTCACTATGTCTAATGACTACTGATGTCGCTATATGGAGTACCTGGCAGTAGGTGGCATTACAATGCACCTAATATGAAAAACGTTTGTTTTTGGGGGTGTCCGCATACTTGTGATCACATAGTTTAGGTCCAGGTACTCAGTTTCTTCCGCGTCTTCAGCCAAACGCATTGTGTGCACACCAGTACGAGAGATTCTTGGGACCAGCAGTCTGTCCCTGGTAGGCGCTTGGAGATGTTCCTTTCCCTAATAGCTACAAGTGGCTTCCAAGCTCCAAACGTCCACTGCAAGATTTGCTGTTAATTGACCAAACTGCCTGCTTGTTCTCAACTCCAGAAAATACCATTCGAAGGAGAGCCACCATAAAGATCCCACATGCATAACAACGTACATGCTCCTATCAATGCGTGCTCATGATGATAACTTCCTGTCTTCTCACAAAACGATATCTTGTGTGTAAAATCAGCATTAAACAGTACTCTTGAATATCGAGAATAGTGAGAGAGTGACTCATTCTCTCTCAAATTGTATCATTGATTTTTATTTCAATGGCTTCTTTAATTACACGGTCAGAAAAGCCATTAGTGTGGCCCATTAGATTTGATTCATGGATGGTTTCACAGAGAAAGCTGAACTAAAGCAGACGTTTTGGTGTAGCATAGGCGACAAAACCTCTCATGCTCTTACCTGTTGTTCTGCAGTGCATACTGTTTTTCCGACTTAAGACTGGCCCCACTCAAAAGGTACTTTGTAAATCCAAGGTGTTCTAAGACCTGTCGCATCTTTAACTGGTCTCACAAGGACACATGACAAACTTAACCTCACATTTTAAGGAGAAAAATGCATACTTGTAAGATATCAGCCCCAGGAAGCGATACCGAGCGAAAATTTGGCTAATAATTCTTACAGTACGCAGTTATGACATTTTGAAAGTACAGCTTTGAAATTTCCATGGACTCTGGTTTTGTCACTCGCTCCGCCCCACTGCAACCGCCTAATTCCCGAGTTCTGTGCGGAGGGGTGACAACCAGAGCCTTCCTATTTGCGGGATATTGAAGGCAACGGAAGTGCAGTGGGTTGTTTGACGCTTGTGCCCTACATGTTATGAAATCTAGTTCTAGAACACATGTTATTCTAAGCCAAAAATAGTAAGTAATATGACTACAGAACATGTCAACCCCACGCACACATACATTCAATATTACTTTAATAATATCCTCGTATTGATATACTGCAGCTCTGTATACATACGCCATTTCCAAGCATATGTTTCACTTTTTTTTCTTTTTTTTGCGGTTGATAAATAAAATCACATTTCCTTGCTGATTTTAGATTTGTCTGTACCTCTGTTACAAAACTGATAAAAATGTGTCCTTCAGCGAAACTCGAGCCAAACCACACAGGCGACCACGTTACCACTTTGTTTATTTATGTATAACTTTATTATCAGTGATCAAAGAAGATCAATAAAGAAACGTATTTACAGTATAATGCACATTAAAAGGGAAGGAAAGGGGGAGGAGAAACAATCGGGGCTATACATCCATCCATCGATGGAGCCCGAGGACTGGGAGGGCAGGGGTCGTAATTGAAGCCTGGTCACGGTGGCTCCGGACCTCTCCACATGCGGATGCTCAGTAGGGGAGTGCATGTGGTAGTTAGGTCGGTGTGGGGAAGACTTCCTTTTATTTATTTAATCCCACTTCGGGCGACTTGAGGTGGGGGGAGGGGGGGGAGAGGGTGAAGTGTAATAGTGCTACCTTATGTGAGCTACCGTGTTCGGCAGATGAGATGGGTTCGTCTTTGTGATGTTCTCAAAAGGCGGTGACGAAGCATGTAGATGTAGCGAGAAGAGCAGGAGGCGAAGTCATACGGGACGGGGGAGTGGAGCGGGGATAAAGCTCATTACGCCCCAACTGAGAGGGAGGACTTGAACCAACAGCTGAGGCCTGATTTGTCGCAGTCATCATAGAGGTAGCTGACCGTTCAACCTTTTGTCCAGAGTATGGCGTTGGTTTCGACAGCCGGGAAGAGTAAGGTTCAAATGGTTCAAATGGCTCTGAGCACTATGGGACTTAACTTCTGAGGTCTTCAGTGCCCTAGCACTTAGAACTACGTAAACCTAACTAACCTAAGGACATCACACACATCCATGCCCGAGGCAGGATTCGAACCTGCGACCGTAGCAGTCGCGCGGTTCCGGACTGAGCGCCTTAACCGCGAGACCACCGCGGCCGGCAGTAAGGCTCGGTCCGGATATAGTAGGGGTCAGTGAAGTGAAATGGAAAGAAGCTAAGGATTTCTGGTCAGATGAGGTTACGGTAATATCACCAGCAGCAGAAAATAGTACAACGGGAGTAGGATTCATTATCAATAGGAAGGCTGAGCAGAGAGTGAGTTACTGTGAGCAGTTCAGTGATATGGTTGTTCTCATCAGAATTGACAGCAAACCAACACCGACAACAACAGTTCAGGTATACGTGCCGACGTCACAAGCCGAAAATAAAGAGACAGACAAAGCGTGTGAGGATATTGAACGGGTAATTCAGAACGTAAAGCGAGATGTAAATCTAATAGCCATAGGGGACTGGAATTTGGTTGTGGGGGAAGGAGTGGAAGAAACGGTTACAGGCGAATATAGGCTTGGTAGTAGGAATAAGAGAGGAGAAAGGCTAATTAAGTTCTGAAATAAATTTCAGCTAGTAATAACGGAAACTTTGTTCAAGAATCACAATAGTAGGAGATATACTGGGAAAAGGCCGTGAGATATGGGAAGATTTTAGCTAGATTACATCACGGTCAGACAGAGTCTCCGAAAGCAGATACTGGATTGTAAGGCGTACCCAGTAGCAGATATATACTCAGATCACAATTTAGTAAGTAGGTGAAGAGTAGGCTGGAGTTTAAGAGATTACTCACGAGGAACTAATGCGCAAACAAGTGGGATACGGAAGACTAAGGAATGAACAGATACGCTTGAACTTCTCTGAGGCTACAAATACTGCCATGAGGAATAGCTCATTAGGCAGTTCGGTTGAAGAGGAATGAACATCTCTAAAAAAGCCAATCACAGAAATTGGAAAGAAAAACGTAGGTACAAAGAAGTTAACGGCGAAGAAACCATGGGTAACAGAAGAAATACTTCAGCTGAACAGCGAAAAAAGGAAGTACAAAAATGTTCCGAGAAATTCAGGGATAGAAAATTCAAGTCAGTTAAGAAATATCTAAATAGTAAGTGGAAGGAAGGAAGCTAAGGCGACATGTCTGCATGAAACATGTGAAGAAATCGAAAATGAAATGATTGTCGAAAGGACTGAGTCAGCATATAGAATAGTCAAAATAACCTTCGGTGAAATTAAAAGCAATGGCGTAACATGAAGAGCGCAATGGGAATTCCATTGTTAAATGCGCAGTGGAGAGCGGGTAGATGGAAAGATTATACTGAAGGTCTCTGTGAGGGCGAAGACTTGTCTGATCACGTTATAGAAGAAGTCGATGTAGAAGGGATAGGGGATCCAGTACAAGAATCAGAATTTAAAAGAAGATTTGGAAGACTTAAGATCTAAAAAGGCGATAGGGATAGATAACATTCCATTGGAACGTCCATTTGGGAAGTCACTGACAAAGGAAACTCCTCATCGCAACCACCTCGGATTTATTGGTAAGATTGCTCAGTGGCCAACCCGTCAAAAACTGAACACAGATAAAGCATGAAAACTGGAAGAAGTTGGACTGAACTGTGAAAAATAAGCGAAATAGAAACAGTGAACGGTCCAAACTCATGAGGTGCAACCTCGAGCGACTTTGACGAACCACGCATCGTGTCCTTTTTTTTTTTTTTTTCTTCACGAAATTGTGAACTGCCCGTACGGTCATTGACGTGTCTGTTCTCCTTTGCATTCTTGGCAATTTTCGTACTATACATTGGTTATGGAATATGAGTCATGTGATAAGAATATGTTAGTGAAGCAAGTAAATGTGACAAATAGTGAGAGCAGGCGAGATGCCGCATAGTCCTCTCACAGAAATGAAAAACAAATAAATGGGTGTGAACTACGGAATATCAAAGGAGTTCAGGAGCCAACATTTCCGAAACGGAACGCAATAATCATAACATGTAGTACTTGCATAGAAACATATGAGGTATGTACAGTATGCCTGGAGGTCCCTTCCTTAGACCTCGCTGTTTCAAACGGACGTTACACAAAGACACAGACATAAATTTGAATACAGAGGACAGACACGTCACTTACCTGACGGACAGTTCATAATTTCGTGAGGAAAAACCAAATGGGGCAACAGGGAGACCGCCCGCATCTCGTGGTCGTGCGGTAGCGTTCTCGCTTCCCACGCCCGGGTTCCCGAGTTCGATTCCCGGCGGGGTCAGGGATTTTCTCTGCCTCGTGATGGCTGGGTGTTGTGTGCTGTCCTTAGGTTAGTTAGGTTTAAGTAGTTCTAAGTTCTAGGGGACTGATGACCATAGATGTTAAGTCCCATAGTGCTCAGAGCCATTTTGAACAGGGAGACCCGAACACGGATCTCATCCTTCACAGTCCAACACCGTGGCTCTGCAAATTCGCTCGATGTTGCACATATTGAGCTTGGACCGTTCACTGTTCCAATTTTGCTTCTTTTTTCACAGTTCAGTACACCTTCTTCCTCTTTTTATGGTTGATCTGCGTTCAGTTTTTGTTGGGCAATCCACTGAGCCTTCTTACCACTAAATCTGAGGGAGGTGTGATGGGAAGGTCCCCTTGTGAGCTCCCCTGAAATCCATTCTACTGTTACTGCTTCCTATTCACAACGCAATACTCCCTGCCTCCTTTTATACTGGAGCTTGCATCTCGTGACATCTAGTGGTCAATTTTTCATTACATAGGTCGTCCGGATACCTTTATGCCAAAGCCACCGCCATATCCTGCATCTGACACATCCGCATTTCCTATCACACAGAGTCAGATTAATTCACAGGCCAAACAGGCCCCTGCCTAGGGGGCCAAAAGAAAAGGGGGCCCGAGAGACCTCGATCGGCGTTTCTGTTTTCGGTAGAATTGGCCACGCATGTGATAAAAAGATCTGAAAACATGGAAGGCAAGCCTGCAGCATATTGTCGTTTTAGCGTAGAGTTTCGTCTGTTGTATGTTGAGTTGGCGGGCGACTGTTAACGTCGTTGGTCACGACCGCTGTACAGTTATGTTTCCGTGATGACTGGGTGTTGTGTGATGTCATTAGGTTAGTTAGGTTTAAGTAGTTCTAAGTTCTAGGGGACTGATGACCATAGATGTTAAGTCCCATAGTGCTCAGAGCCATTTGAACCATTTGAACAGTTATGTTTCACAACGATTACTGTACGGGTTAACATTGCTTCGGTTGTCAGTTGTCATTACTGCGTGTGTTATCTATGTCTTTTTTTAAGTAGTCTATCCGTCACACTGAGCGGAGTGAAGAAGCTAAGCTGAACACATAATCTGAAAAGAATTAGTCAACGAGAAAAGAAAGATGCCGAGCAAGTTAGAAAGGTTTGACGAATTCTTTTCTAGGCATGAAAAAGCAGATTTGAAGCGCTCTATCCGTAGCCGGAATATTAACAATCGAAATGAAATTTAATGAAAGCCTTGTCGACAGTGGAACATGTGGAGCGTTTTTGTTCTTAGTGTTTATGCTGAACAGGCAGGAAAGATGATGGCTTGTGATGGTAGCACAGGACTTTTTACATTTGTATAGAGAAAATGGAGAACAGAGCTGACGACAAGAAAAGTCGCGCAGTAAGTCCAGCAAACAAGTGAGTAGTAGGGCGAGAAAGGGGGGTTGGGGGAAGGGTCGAAGCGGTGCTGAAAAGCCTCCGGTACAGCGCCGCCTTCTGTAAATCCTCTCCTGCTTGCAGAAATCTTGCCATGGAAGTCACTAATAAGTGATTTTATAGTCCGGTAATTTGTGCGCCATGCATTACACTGACCGAAGACATATACACAGTTTCTAACTTAAATACTTACTGTGTTAATCCTTTAAGGTAAAGTTATATCTTTTAATGAAATCAATATGTCAACATTTTAAATTTTTAAATTCGGTCAGTAACTACCAGCGGACAGATCACGCTCCTGTTTAAAAGGCTCTGATCGAAAAGTGCGGTACCAGTTGTCTCATGCTACCTTTGACAGAATCTTTAAAATTTTTAGCAAAAATTTTGGCATGATAACATATTCGTGCTATTTTTTACAAGCAACTCACCTATCACTCCCACAAGCTCCCCTGACTGTAACTCGCTCACGCCCATCAGTCCATCGAGGTAAACACCTCATACCCATTCACTCCCACTTGCATATTCTTAGTCACTCATTCACGCCAACTCATTGTCATTATCTGTGTCTCTCTGTCCGTCACTGTCTCCTATCTCACAGTCACAGTCCTTCGTTCTGTCCTACTACTTTCACTGTCTCTCTCTTGCTCTCTGTTACTGATACTACCTCACACATTCCTTCCGATTGCTGCTGACTCTTCTCAGTGTCACTATCTCTCTCTCTCTCTCTCTCTCTCTCTCTCTCTCCCTCCCTCCCTCGTTGTCACTGACTCTGTCTTTCACTGTCACTACTGAGTGAGTTGGCGCAATGGTTAGCACACTGGACTCGCATTCGGGAGGACGACGGTTCAAATCCGCGTCTGGCCATCCTGATTTAGGTTTCCAGTGGTTTCCCTAAATCGCTTCAGGCAAAGGCCGGGATGATTCCATTCAAAGAGCATGGCCGAGTTTCTTCCCCAGCCTTCCCTAATCCGAGGTGACCGAAGACTTTGCTGTTTGGTCTCCTCCCTCAAATCAACCACCTAGCCAATCTCGTTATCACTGCCTCTCACCCACTTCCACTTTCTCCTTTTCTGTATTCCTGTCCCACTGGCAATGTCTCCTTCACTCTTTCCGTGGCACTGTTCTGTCACTCTCAACTGTGTTACATTACCAGTATCTCTTTCTCTTGCAGTCACACTGCCACTGCCTCCTTCAATCTTTATATACCATAACCATTGGTTATTCTCTTCCAGTATTTATTACTTTTCAGTCTCTTTCCCACTGCTACTGTCTTCTTCTCAGCACAGAAAATCGTGAATAAGTTTTTGCGAAAATTTTTAAAAGTGTTGAGGAAGGTAGAACTGAGGCAGCTGGACTCCACTTTTCACACGGAGTCCTTTAAACAGTAGCATATTGCTTTTTTGTGCTTGAAAAGTAATTTATAGGAAAACAGTAACAAAAAAGGCAGTTTGAAAATTGCTGCTCTGAAGACGGAAACACGCATGTTTACTTAGGATTTTCCGTAGCTCTGGGCCTAGATTTACGTATCACATTTATGAAATTCGTGGTTCACTCGTTTGCCCACTTTTAGATTCTTGCAGACAACAAAAAAAGCAAGTGCCTCTTCGTAAGCGCACCATCTTTCGAACTGAAGCGAAATAAGATTGTTTTACCAGTTACGGGGGGAACTCTCCACAGGTTGCTCTGTGACACAGACGAAAGTTAGCAGGCTGAAAGAAGAGTGAAACCAAAGGGACACTAATTTAGGTTAGGCACCAACAGTCAATGGTTTCCGCGAACACGACAGTTCAAGTTTATCAGTCTAATCATGCAACGTCAGAGTAAGTAGGTCAGTAGCTTAGAGCTACACAGCACAGTTTCGCATTTTTACGCCCTATGTTCAAACCCTGTCTCATGTTTTTTTTATCTTTTGTTGTTGCGGAAATATGTGATATCAACAATTTTGTGACTTGTGAAGCACAGTGCGTTTATTGACTGAATAAATATGTTTTTCAGATCTTATTAAAAATATATCTCATAAGAAAACTCATATCATCTTATAACAATAATAGTAATTCAAAATGAAAAACTTATAAGTTTAGTATTTCGGTATTTTTTGTTTCATTTTTATTTTCATACTTCAAGAGAATCAGTACATTGTCCATGACGTCATCTATGATAAAAACATTCAAAGCATAAATCGGAATGCCACGAGCAACGTCACATTCTTTAATGTGATCATCATTAGGAAAAGAAACATCGTTAACGGTGCTATATACCTCGCGATCTTGCGATAACTTCGCAGCAAACCACCATGGACATCAAAGCGTTTTCTCGGGAGCTGGAACCTACAACTGATGATGGATCAAGGCGTGTATTTTAACTGCGTCGCTTCTGCTTGTAGTTTCCTTTTGGCGTACGATGGAAAAAGCGCACTTCTGTAATCAGCGAATGTAATTCTTCAACTATAGATAAAAGTATAAGTCGTAGTGTTGATAGAACGGAGTACACTTTAACGGAATACTTTTAACGACAGATTAGTATTCTGGTTTCGTCGACAAACAATCCTTCGTATAAGCAAATTTAAATACTAGAATTTATATGTTTTTCATTTTCAATTATTGTTAATAAAATGAAGTTATATAAGATTTGTAATGCTACCACTTATTTTTAATAAGATTCGAACTACTTATTTCTTCCGTCTGCAAATCCATTGCATTTCACGATGTCACAAAAATACTGTCGCATACTCCCACAGAAAATAAGGGAAAAAAAGATAAGATTGGATTTTAAAACGTGGCGCAGACAATTAAAATACTGCTCTTAACTATAATGCTACTGGGACCATGCGGGAGAAGACTTATAAATTCACGATGAAATTTTAACAGGCATTTTGTCTGAAATTACTGAGTGTTGGTAATTAAGCGTTTATTTTACCTCCTTGTGACCCTGCGATTAGTCGGTGCCAGAGAGAGACTTATGGAGTGTTCCAGTTGTCAGGTTACGTGTTTCGGCACAGCAACGCTGTCGGTATGAGAAAGACGAAGCAAGGCCGAGAGTGAGAGGAAAGCATTCACAGACAAGGACAAAGGTGGATATAGGTCGGCCATGCGAAACATTTTCTACCCTTGGTGGATAACGTCGGCAACATCTCGGCCTTACTTGGACATCAGACTGCTCCATCAACACTCTTGTCCGGCCATCCTTCTTATTGCCGTGTATTGCAGCCACAAAGCAGCAGTGTAGTCGGCAACACTTAAAACTTGCCTGTTCAGTAATTGTACTTTTGAGTATCTAGCCACGGGTCTAGAATGGGGAGCTCTGTTATTCTGTCTGTCCCTGGTTGTGTCGACGGCTGCCTAGTTTTTCAGTGTCCTGCAATTATGAAGATTCTGGGTGAGATATTTGCAGTTTCTTGCCGTGCCCATCAATAGGCGACGTGTAATTTATTTCAGTCGTTTGTTATAAATATTCAGAAATGGTTCAAATGGCTCTGAGCACTGTGGGACTTAACTTCTGAGGTCATCAGTCCCCTAGAACTTAGAACTACTTAAACCTAACTAACCTAAGGACATCACACACATCCATGCCCGAGGCAGGATTCGAACCTGCGACCGTAGCGGTCGCGCGGTTCCAGGCTGAAGCGCCTAGAACCGCTCGGCCACACCGGCCGGTTATAAATATTCGCAAAGTTATCTTGCAACATTGCGCTTATAGAAATTGCTGTCATTTATGACGTGAAATTCTAACCTTGCTACTGGCGACACGGTGATTTATAGATTGCTGGATTTCCTTCAAATTGAAGCTGATTTGTAGACTAGAGTAATATCTTTTCAGCCCACCGATAATAGAATCAAGCTCATACCCTCTCTTCCCTTATAAATGATTTTTTATCTTGCTGAAAGACGACATGTTCCACATGTCCACGAGGATCTCCTCAGCACGGATCTATGGAGCGAAAAAGTAATCTAATCTAATTTAGTGTCATGAAAATATGCAATTTCGTGACTCTTTGTAGAATCTCTCTTCGAATTACCTGTTTATAGAATCTCTCTTCGAATTACACACATTGATAACACTGGTCAACACTCATTTTCTTGCCAAGGATATTTTAGTGGCTTTAGGATGGGTTAGTGGTGCTGAGGACGAGTATAGCAACCACTTATGCAGTTTGGCTCTAGTTTTTGAGATAATGCATGATTTATTCAAAAAATTAGAAAAAATTGCTAATACCGAACTCGAGCGCTACAAACTACAATGAAAAAAGAAAATAATCTTTATAAATAGCTTCTATGAAAACCTGATAGGCATTTGTCCACGTATAAAACATAATTGAAAAGTTTCTCTATAAGTATATCATTTTCCGTCCATGACGAACCGCTTCCTGCACGCTTTCCTTTTATAGGTCTCTTCAGAACAGTCACGTTGCAGATTCCAGCAATAATCTGCCATCATATGCCTGTCCCATCTTCCTTTATATCTTTCCTCTATTCCTTTCATATCTTGATGGAACCGCTCTCCTTGTTCCTCACTGAAATCACCTAGATTACGAGGAAATCGATCCAAGTGGCTGTGAAGGAAGTGCAATTTTATGCTCATGTTAGCTCCTAAGTTTTGAAAGTTAGTGAGCATGTTTTTGACCGGTTCCTCGTAATTGGGAGCTTTATGATTGCCCAAAAAACATTTTACAACAGCGACAAAACTGTTCCAGGCCGATGCTTCAGTGACAGTCATGACACTTGTAAAATTGGTATCGTTGATGAGCCTGCGAATTTGAGGACCATCAAATATTCCTGCCTTAAGTTTTTCACTACTGAGTCCAGGGAACGTATTGCAGATGTATGTGAAGCAATTACCATTTCTGTCTAAAGCTTTGGTGAATTGCTTCATTAGTCTTAACTTAATATGTAATGGTGGAAGAACAATCTTGTCCCTACTAACCAGAGGTTCATTAATGATGTTTGCTTCACCAACAGCCATATGTTCCCTTGGAGGCCATGTTTTCTGCTTCCAATGTTCGTGCTTTGCCCTACTATCCCACATGCAGATAAAACATGGGTGCTTTGTGTATCCACTTTGTTGTCCAAGCAAGAAGTTCACCATTTTCAAATCAACACAAATCAACCACTGGTGCTGCATATACTGAATTTTCTGCAGAACCATCTTGATGTTAGCATATGCTTCACAAAGTTTTGTTGAGTGGGCAATTGGAATAGATGTGTAACGATTGCCATTGTGCAGGAGAACACATTTTAAACTTTTAGTGGAACTGTCTATGAAGAGACGCCAGTCCTCTGGTCTATATTCCGGCAGCCCCAATTCAAGTAAAAGTCCAGGTATATTGCTGCAATACACTATAACCTCTTCTTGGTTGAAGTATGGAAGAAGGTTTTCTTCTCTCGCCCGGTAAGCTGTTATTTTAACACTTGGATGAAGACAGTTCTTTTCCTTAAGCCTGGATGCTAAGAGTTCTGATGCTTGCTTTGAAAGATTGAGTTCTCGTATCAAGTCACTGAGCTCCTTCTGGTCGAACTGCTGGGGTTGTGTCTCACGTCCTTCGTATTCCGAACCACTACTTGTACATTCCTCGCCGTGCACATCGTCATCTGATGATGTTAGCGTGGGTAATGTTGTGAAGGTTGGTACAGGAACATCGTTGCTGTGCACCACCGGTCTTCTTGCTGACTCCAAATCGGGATATTCCCACTTTCGTTTTTTGAACCTATTAAAACCTTTCACATTAACAATGCAAAAATAGCAATCATCTGTGTGGTTCTTCTGCTCTCGCCATACCATAGGCACTCCGAAGTTTAAGCTTTTCCTTTTTCGTTTTGTCCACTGCCGTAAGCACTCCACACAGCATTTACAAACTTTATGGGGTGCCCACGCCTTGTCTTGATCTCCAAGTTTAATTCCGAAATATGCCAGATACGCTTCCTTCACAAAAGGAGTGATATTCTTCCTGTTCTTTTGAAGAACGTATTCACCACAAATGTAGCAGAACTCATCTGGATGGTTCACGCAAAGACGGCGTGAAGAACTCATGTTTTCCTAAAACAAAATTGCACAAATACTACATATTATGCAGAACTTTCTTGTATTTGCATGTCAGTCACATCCAACAAACATCATTAATTGTTTTGTGTGAAATGAATACTCACCTCTTATTTGCTACGTCACGATGAAAAGGTTCTATCTCCTTGAAGCTGCACTGCACATGTGTGTGACTTTCGACCATCGCCATTTTTCTTGTTTACACTGAACGCTACCTATCGGCTGTTGCGGGGATTACCTCGGCCAACAAATGAATGTCGAGTACCGCCGAATTCAAATCTGCACAACCCTCAACATCTTCAACACACGCACCGCACAACAGGACTGAACACATGCTGACAGTGTGATGTTTGCATGATGTAATCCTCAACCACACAGATGCACGCCCTGAGCACAATTGTTTAATAAAGATAGTACAGTAACACTAATAACAACAGGTAGCAAATACATTACACCATATATGGACCCTGCAGTCGATATTATCCACATGAAACTCTCATTTCCACAAATAACCTATATCTCAAAAACCAGAGCCAATTTGGAAAAAGTACAAATATACTCGGAATGAGTATCATAGCAATATCCCATTTTCGTTCAAACTTCCCTGGCAACGAAAAAAAAATTTTATTTTGTAGAGCTGTGTAATCCAAGTGACCTTTATGGTTTGTCTGCACTATTTTGAGAACGTAATACGTAACTTTTGTTTACATAATTTCGTTCAACCTATGTCATTTCTTTACTACGTAAAATAGCTCCTTGCTGTCGTGTCACTATACGTGAAGACCTGTTGCTGCAGGCTTCGTGACATCTATGAACAGTCATGGGATAATTAGTTCCCATCTAACATTTATGGGACATAATCGAGAGGATAGTTCGTGAACAAAATCTGCACTGGCAACACTTTTGCAATTATGGATTACTGTAGAAGCAGCATGGCTCATTATTTCTGCAGGGACTTACAGCGACTTTTTGACTCCATATCATGTCGAGTTGCTGGACTATGCTGGACAAAAAGAGGTCAGACACAATATTAGGAGGTATCTCATGACTTTTTTCACCTCAGTGTATTATCAGTTAGTACAGGATGGGTTTCAACTAGGGACAATTTGAGTTCACAAACATGTGCATTTTTTTTCCTTCCACTCCTCGTAACATGTCTGAGGCGTCGTTTTTTTTTTTTTTTTTTGGCAGGGCACCCAGAAGCTCAGTAGTATTTGGATTCCGACGCAGAGCAAAAACTTTTAACGGTCCTAATTACGAAACACAAACGTCATGGAGGTCCCATTGTGGTGGATGGTTATAGAAAGAGCACAAGACATACGAAAGAAGCCGCTTAACATATCGCAACACTGTAGTAGAAACAGCTCTTTCTGCAACACGCTAAAAAAAGGAGTTTCTGAATGTGTGTGTGCGTGTGCATGTGTGTTTGTGTGTGCGTGTGCGTGTTGGGAAATGCGAGAGAACAGCTGCTCGCCTTACGCAAGAGTCCGCAGCGGCCGAGTGTCCTCGGCGGGTTTCCAGCTGGCGGCGGATGGCTGGAGGGTCGCCAACAGCTGTCGGCCCGGCACCACGCTGTCTGCAGTCAGCTCAGGCGCGCCTTTCGTGACGTCACGGCGGCCGCCACTGTTCGCAGACGCACGCCGCCTCGGACCGCCTCTCTCCACTAGCGGCCGCGGTGCGCCGGACAAGACCTTGTGGCACACGAGGAGAGCTGTACGCGTCGGAACTGCGTCTAGGCGTGCAAATTTTACAGCAATGAGCGTGGACGCAGTGGTGTTTCAAGCTGCGTGCTGGGTTAAAAGGATAAGTTACTACCATGAGTAACCTTGATCCACTGCCCCGCGCATATCTATATGAACGTTTAAGCCAAGTGTTGCGCCCCACGGAAACTACGGTTCGGTACTTTTAGTACGCTAGATAAATGACGTAGTAAATGACAGGATTACCGCTAGTACTAGTCGTCGATGGAGAACGTGTAAGAGAGAAACTGGGAGCCGGTGACTTCTCTTCGTTTTTTTGGTTGTATGTTTCTTTGTTGACCACGTACTTAGAACCGCACATAATATAGACTTAGTACGTTGTGTATTTTACGTTCTTACAGAACATATATTGCATTTTATCAGTAATAAAAATCAGTTGTTCACCTAAAAAAAATGTGTGTGAAACATTATGGGACTTAACTGCTAAGGTCATCAGTCCCTAAGCTTACACATTACTTAACCTAAATTATCCTAAGGACAAACACACACACCCATGCCCGAGGGTGGACTCGAACCACCGCCAGGATCAGCCGCACAGTCCATGATTGCAGCGCCTGAGACCGCTGGGCTAATCCCGCGCGGCTGCTCACCTAACTTTTGCGCTTTTATGTAACCAAAGCGACTACTTTTGATTTAAGTACAGTTTACCCACATAAGTTCTTCGTCACAGTCAAGGGCACGAATATCCTGTTATTATTGAGAAGTGCGGAAGTTGCTTATTACTCACAAAAATGTTTTATATAGCTGGACGAAATACTGAAGCGACGTTTGATACACTACTTTTACGTTTTTTCTTTTCTTTCTTTCTTTTTTTTACATTTTTGTTAAGGAAACTGAATTTTCTAGCGCTATGTAATAAAAGAAGGGAGATGAAGAAGCTTGCACAGGATAGAGTAGCATGGAGAGCTGCATCAAACCAGTCTCAGGACTGAAGACCACAACAACAACAACATGTAATAAAAATGTTTTGTTTCCGTTATTTTTACTACTACATCCCTCTGTTTCAACAATTTTGGAGTAAAACCTTATTCAAACATTGCGTTTGTACGACATTAACTTACCAAAGTTACAATGAAAACGACAGTAGTCTACCCTTACTTTGTTTATGCCCCAATCGAAAACGCGATCTTGACACCAGCCAAGAACAAAGTAGTCGAAGACATACACACTTCCTTGATATAAGCGCAACAGTAATGAATATGCGTAACTGTGTATTCTAGCATAAGCAGTAGGTAAGCACTCGTCAAAACCTCTCCAAAACTACATAATGTCTATATTTTCATCTTCTGGCCAAAACCAGTGTAGTGAGGCCATTTTCTCGTATCTTTTATCACTGAATTGAGACACGAAAAAATAATTAACCAAAGATATCACGACATAATTTAAGAAGAGAACCTCCACATACTATTGGAACTAGAAAGTCTTTCAGTATCTGATGCTCCACGATATATCTCACAATTACACTTAACCAGTAGATAGCTTTCTGAAGTCACCAGCATTCCCGCGCGACGGCTACGGTCGGTGGTTCGAATCCTGCCTCGGGCATGGATGTGTGTGATGTCCTTAGGTTAGTTAGGTTTAAGTAGTTCTAAGTTCTAGGGGACTGATGACCTCAGAGCCATTTGAACCATTTGAACCATCACCAGCATTCCAGCAAAGCATGCAATGACCTAACTTTCTCCATTTGTACTTCGATTCATGCAACGACGAAGTATTTATTAAAACAGGTTGAAATAGTAACGTAGAATTGAATCATTGAACTAATCTGCTACGACTCTTCATACATGTTACGAAACTTGCAGCAACAAGGCTTCACAACATAGTGGCATGGCAGAAAGGAACTATTCTACGTATTAAAAAAAATACTTAGGTTGAGCGAAATGACGCAGACAAAACTTACATATGTACATTGTTCTCTATCTGGTTGACGAAATCATTCGTTCGAATTGTCGAGGCCAGTCGCGAACAATTGTGGCCCAGTGACATGGCACTTTGTCATCCATTAAAATTTCATCGTTGTTTGGGAACATAAAGTACATGAATGACTTTAAACGATTTCCATGTAGGTGAGCAATACCATTTCCAGCCAATGATTGTTCAGCTGGACCAGAAGACCCAGCCCATTCCACACAAACACAGGTCACACCATTATGGAGCAACCACCAGCTTTCACAGTGTCTTGCTGACAATTTGAGTCCATGGATTCCAGGGGTCTGCATCACACTCGGACCTCTTATCAACATAAATCGTAACTCATCCGACAAGGCCACAGTTTCCCAGCCATCTAGGGTCCAAATGATACGGTCACAAGCCAGGAGAGGCGCTGGAGGCGATGTCGTGCTGCTCCCATAGCCCATTAACACCAAATTTCGCCGCACTGAGCTACGTCATGGTGCATCCCACACTGATTTCTGCGGTTATTTCACGCAGTGTTGCTTGTCTGTTAGCACTGATAACTCTACGCAAATGCCGTTGCTCTCGCTCGTTGAGAAGTAATGCCTGAAATATGGTATTCTCGGCACGTCCTTGACACTATGGATCTAGTAATACTGAATTCCGTAACGATTTCTGAAATGGAATGCGCCATGCGTCTAGTTGTAACTACCATTCCGCGTTCACAGTCTTTTAATTCCCATCGTGCCGCCATAATCACGACAGAAATCTTTTCATATGGATCATCTTGAGCACAATGCACTGTCCTTTTATACCTGGTGTACGCGATGCTAACGCTATCTCGGTATGTGCACATCACTATCCCATGACTTCTGTCACCTCAGTGTAGTTCATAAGTAGACAAATTTTCAGTTTCAGTCTCGTCGTTGACAACTTACGGGCCAGAAGAAGATGCATGTAGTAAAAATGTGGTCCTGTTTCGGGTACACAATCCTACCGAATGTTTGAAAAGGCATCGTACGGGAACCTTTCGCTGCAATACTTTATAGCGAGTGTCCCTCCTAAGAGTTCTCAGACGCATTTTCCCGAATGTTTCGTCAGATATCTGTAATTTCATTTTTACCACGTGTAGATGGAATCAGCCTAAACAAATACTGCTCATCTCGTCTTCCATGCGATGCGCATATTTGACGGAAAGTGTCAAATGTTCAAATGTGTGTCAATTCATAAGGGACCAAAATTGCTGAAGGCATCGGTCCCTAGACTTAGACACTATTTAAACTAACTAAATTACCCTAGGGACAATACACACACTGTAACCACCCCGTGAAATTTAAAAAAAAATGATAATAATTGAATAAGAATGCAAATAGTGCCAAATGTTAGCTTCCCACAGTAATAAAACTCAATGATAATAAAAATGTGCAAAAATGTTAAGTCCCCACAAAATTAACGTTAAGATGAACCCGATAAATTTTATAAGGGCAGCTGCGCTGACCTTCGGCCCTGTGCAATAATTAAACCTGAACACAAAAACCAAAATTCTTACCTCAGTAAACTGCATCTATATCTGCTCTTATTTTTCGGCACAGCTCCGTGCAATGCTGGCCCATGTTTAATTTTGATTCTCGGAGGGAATGCATAGGAAATATTATTTAACTTGAAATGAATTTTTTGCTTTAAAAAGGTTACTTTGTAGAAAAATTATTATTGGGCCAATTCTTGAACAAATTAATTACAATTAACATGTGTTATTAGCTGAGCGCAATGCTGCTTCATTACCTTCGATAACAATATACCTCGTCCAGAACCGTGACCAGAGACCCATGTCGACGCCCGCCGACTCTTCACACACAACTACTGTTCCTGCCGACTCGTTACACGCAACTGCTCTGAGTCCAACTCACAACTGCAACTGAACTCTCGCGCAGTTAAGCGCAGACTAGCAACGATAAATAACTCTCTGGTCAGAGATTCTGTCATGCCTCGCCATCGCTGTTAATGAATACACTGAATACATACGTGTTTCATAACCCTCCACTGGGGGGGCAAAAATTTGGCAGCGATGGTGAGTCATTTGGACTTGCAATGAGCAACAAATTTTTTCTTAACTGATTAACTTTACAAACAGATGTAGAACATGAAGTAAATATGGTGCACATGCACCGAGTACAAAACATATTACGCAATAACAAAATGTGAGTACAAAACATATTAACAAATGACATAAGTGCACATGCACTGTAGTTCAGAACATATCAGCAAATGAAAAAAAATGTACATACAATGAGTAGAAATCACGTTAGAAAAATGACAAAAGTGCACACGCACTATAATTCAGAATATATCAGCATATCAAAAAAAAAAAAAAATGCATTGGTCATGAATACAAATCATATTAACAAAAAATGATTTTCACTATGTAACAAGAATTAGGATAGGAAAGGGAAGGATTGCATCATGGTTGTAGCACTTTAGGTTGCACGCAGCTGCACTGAAAGTCCATATCTTTCTACTGTAGCACAACACCAAGTGAGACAATCTGAAGTTCTTTTCCTTGAAGTATTAATCAGTGTAGCCAAGACACTGAACTGTCGTAGTAATATTCATGTTATCATTTTGGTATTACATTAGGTACACCAAACAGTGGGACTATTATAACATCTCCATCGCTCAAGGTGGTGGACAGCATGTCGTGTCAACACCACGTTCTTGTAAGGTACACCAACGTAGAATTAGTGCAAAAAAACCAAATATAGTGCTCCATGATCATGAGGATACACGGGACAAACGGATATTGCAGTAATTCCAGGTAATTAGGTCAGAAGGTGAAGGACATTAAGTCACATAGTAGTCTTCATTGAGAATTACACTTGTCTAACAACTGATTTGAGTAATTGGTGGCACTCATCACCCAGTTACTGAACATTTCTGCACCATGTATGTAGTATTACAGAATAATGTTCATAAATCGTTTGTTTACAGAGAACATTGGCACTCATTGCCCTGCTACAAACCATCAGAAGTCGTCATTCAAAACAGGAGCTAATAAATGGCATAGTATTACATAATTCACTTAACTATAGTAATCATTGGCATCATAGGTCATCTTATTACAGTAATCAGTGGCATTCATTGGCCAGTTACAAAGCATTTTTTTTGTGTATTATTCAGAGGTCATCATTCAAAATGAGTTAATTATTGGCATAGGATTTATACATAATTAATCTAATTATAGTAATCATTGGCATCATAGGTCATCTTATTACAGTAATCAATGGCATTCATTGGCCAGTTACAAAGCATTTTTTTGTGTATTATTCAAAGGTCATCATTCAAAATGAGTTAATTATTGGCATAGGATTTATACATAATTAATCTAATTATAGTAATCATTGGCATCATAGGTCATCTTATTACAGTAATCAGTGGCATTCATTGGCCAGTTACAAAGCATTTTTTTTTTTTGTGCTAGCAATGCATTGCGTTGGGATCGATAATTAATAACAATATTTGATTTTGAGTTATTGCTGCAAATGAAGATGTGTAACGTCATTCGTCATGAGTCAGCTGTAGCAAGGTTATGAAACAAGTAGAGTATATGTGATCACATTCATAAATGGCACAGGTTTAATGAACAACTGCTTATAGCACATTAATTTCATGAATAATTTCTCCTGCAAAATATACAAAAATGGATTATTAAACTGAAAGAAGAAACGCATATTATGCTGAAAAGTAGTGAACTTCGAATTAACAGGTAGTGAAATGTGTATAAAAAATATATGTGTTCTCTAGCTGTCCTTTCCAAAACCCTCAGTCATCATACTATGCGATATAAGACATACTGTCAAAACGAACTGCAACAAATACTTAAATAACTACATAGCATAAATACATAAACTTCAACATTATCCTCATCTGTAAAGCAAAAACTTCATTATCCATATTATCATAACTCCATTATTATCATCACCTGTAAAGAAAAACTTCATTATCCATAGTAGCATATTCTTCATCAGTATTCATTATCATCTGCAAAAAATCACTTCATTATTCATTATACAACTATTCCTTATTTCTACCATATTTCATCACTAAAACTAAGATGTGTAGTTCTGTCAGACAGCCTGCATCAATCGCCTCGTATTCTGAAAGAAAAAAATTAGTTAAGACTTCTATTCTACGATGTGTATAGTATATTCTTGTTTATGCTTATTAATTGTGATCCATTTACTCTTCCTCACAAGGTTTGCATCTTCTTTCGTTCATTCCGAAGGTGAAATTCCCATTTTGTTTAATATATTTCTTTCACGCATCATTTCTTTCTGAAATTGATGAACAAAGATTAATGTCTTGCATTTACATCATATACTCACTAAATAATGATTGGTTTATGGTAACATAATTAAGCATACAGCATAACATGACAGAAAACGTAATATGTCAAAAAAAATAGACAGTGTTCAAATGCAAAAATGTACACAGAATATCAGAATGCAGCAGCAAAAAAATGTAAAACAGTCACGATATTGAGATATCATAGGGGAAAAATGTCAAAGTCAACTGGTGTGTGTTATATCTTAACTATTTCACAGTGCATACAAACAAAATATGAAAACAATCGTACATACATAAAAAATGATGACAAGAAATGTGACCTTCTTTGAGTTCAGCTTGTATGTTGTGTAGTTAATAGAGGCGAGAATTAAAGACTTTAATGGAGAGAGAATTTAATAAAATTAATATGTCACTAGATAAAATTGCATAATTATTCGTAAGATACGCAATTTTATCTGGAAAATGTGCACTGTCTAATATGTAACGACAAGAAAAGCGACCTGCTAACCTTACCTTGCCGGGCACTTGCCAAGAAAAAATACGACAGTCATCAGTAAGTAGTCACATAAATATAATTGCATAAATGGACATAAAATGTGTAAATTCATCTGGAAAATATGCACGGTCTGATGTATAACGACAAGAAGAGCGACCTGCTAACTTTACCTTGCCGGGCACTTGCCAAGAAAAAATACGATAATCATCAGTAAGTAGTCATGTAAATATAATTGCATAAGTGATCATAAAATTAGCAAATGGCATTATAGCATGTTAAATCATAAAGTATCTTCATTCAATAAAAGGTTTGATGTTTGACCAGTGGTGGTTTCCTTTCGATTTTCTGGTTCTCAAAGTTTCGACGTGTACAACATTAGGGTGAGGAATGCTGCAGATCCGATATGGACCTGCGTATAGAAGCTCAAATTTACTGCACCTACCTTTTATTTTGTTGGATAAATAGTGTGTACGTACTAATATTTTCTGTCCAACGTGAAAGTCACGGCGTGTACAAACCTGTTTTTGCTGTCTTCTCCGGCGCTCTGCGGCACGTTTGATGTTGTTCAGCGCAATGTCAATTATTTCATGGTGTCGTAGTCGACGAGATGTAGGAAAGTTTACTAATTCTTTAATTTTGTTATGTGGTTCAACATTTTTCAGTATAACAGACGGAGATAGCATAGTGGATTCATTTGGTATGGAATTAATTACATCCTGGAATGAGAGTATGTGTGTGTCCCAATCAATATGTTTTTTATGGCAGTAAATTCTACACAGTTTACCAATTTCTTTCATTAATCGTTCACAAGGGTTCGAAGAAGCATGGTACCTGGATATATATATCAGAGAAATGTTTCTAGCTCGTAGCATACGTGTCCATATAGCAGATCGAAATTGTGGTCCATTGTCGGAAATTACTTTCATCACATGCCTTACATGAAATAGAAAATATTTTACAAATGCTTTCGAAACAGTTTTAGCAGTAGCCTTGCGTAACGGAGTGAAGGTAACAAATTTTGAAGTGAGTTCAACAGCGACAAAGATGTAGCAAAAACCTCTATTGGTTCTGGGAATCGGACCAAAAATGTCTACTGCGGCCATATGTCTTAATTTAACAGGTAGAATGGGATATAATGGAGGAATATGTGAAGTTGTGTCTGACTTAGCTTTCTGGCAGATTTTACATGACGCTAAAACTCGTCGTATACGTTTTTCCATGTTGGCAAAATAACAGTTCTCTCTCAGTATAAGAAAACAATTTCTAGCTCCGTAATGTGCATAACTTAAATGAGTATACCAGATTAATTTGTTAACCAGTTCGTCAGGAATGCATAATAACCAATTGTTGCTGTCAGGATGAGAGCGGCGAAACAGAATGTCATTGCGTACAGTGTAATGGTTTCTAATAGTAACGTTATTCCTATCTTGCCAGAGGTGTTTAATCTCTTTCCATACGCTGTCTTTACTTTGCTCTTGTGCTATGTCCTGTAATGACGATGAAATGAAATTTTCAGATGCAACTTGTTGAATGTACATGACGCTGAAATTTGCTTTGCAGAAGTTGGTTGCGATGTCTTGCTGATTGTTGTTGAGAGAACGAGATAGTGCGTCTGCTATAATATTTTGTGTGCCGGGAATGTGAACAATTGTGAAATGAAATTCCTGTAAATAAAGCTTCCATCTGCTTAGTCTACCGTGTGTGAATTTAGCCGAAAGTAAAAATTGTATCGCTCTGTGGTCTGTGTATACGGTGGTATGTCTGCCATAAAGAAAGTGCCGAAATCTCGTAGAAGCCCATACAACACATAATGTTTCAAGTTCTGTAACGGAATAATTTCGTTCAGCAGGTGACAAAATGCGACTTGCAAATGCGATGTTTTTAAATACTGTAGAGCCATCTTCTTCAATTTCCTGGAAAATATGTACGCCTAAAGCGGTGTTAGAACTGTCGGTGGCAATAGAAAAATTGTTAGTAAGATCTGGGTGTGATAAAAGTGGTGCATTCAACAAGGCTTCTTTCAGGTTTACAAATTCAGAATGTGCTTGCTTATCCCAGGACCAAATAGTGTTTTTACCTGTCAATTGGCATAATCTAGGTGTGTCTAAAGCAGAGTGATGAATAAATTTACGAAAAAAGTTAATCAATCCCAAAAAGCTGCGTAATTGTTTCTTCGTTGTAGGAACAGTAATGTCACGTAGAGCTTGAAGTTTTTCCGGATCAGGCGCGATGCCTTCTGCTGAAATTACGTGTCCAAGAAATTTTATAGAAGTTTTACCAAAATGCGATTTACTGAGATTAACTGTGAGTCCTTGTGCACGAAAAGTTGCAACAGTTGTTCAAGAATCAGATTGTGTTCAGTCCACGTAGCTTCTGCAATAAGAATGTCATCTACGTACGCCGTGATTCTGTCTTTAAGTTCTGTCGCAAGTATTGTATTCAAACCGCGAATAAAAGCTGCAGAAGAAATAATTAGACCGAATGGTAATTTGCAAAATTGATAACAGTCGCCAAAACAGAGAAACGCTGTGTACTTTCTGCAGTTCGGATGGAGCTGAATTTGCCAAAATCCCGATTTTAGATCTAATGTAGAATAAATAGCAGTACCGTGAAATTTCTGTAGAAGTTCCTCTAATGTCTGTGGTCGATCTGTTTCATTAATAATTATGTCATTGATGTGACGTGAATCAAGTACGAGGCGAAGTGAGCCATCCTTTTTCTTAACAATATGGAGCGGGTTTATGTACGGACTAACTGCCGGTTCAATAATTCCTTGGTCAAGCATATCCTGCAATTCTTTCTTAACCTGTTCTCTATGAATATACGGAATGGGATAATGCTTGGCTTTAAATGTGTCGTGCTGTTTGACTTGAAATTCATACATAAAACCGGACATAGTACCAGGAACATTGTCAAAAACTGGAGATTGCTGTAAAATAATTTTGTGTAGTTGCGTCCGTTCGTCGTCTGTATTTGCACTGCTTTGATTAACTTTATCAGAAATCATCTGCATTACGTCGTAGTCAGCTTCGTCTGGAGTGTTATAGTTATGTACGTACGTATCCGCGAACAACGTGGAATTACAGTCTATGTTACGTGATACGGAAATGACCTCTGTACGATTAATTGTTTGTTCTTCTGCAGATAGAGAGTGCTGAAATTCTAAAGCCAATTGCACATTTTCATCCTTTAGCATTAAATAGGAATTTTGAAAATCAATAACTGCGTCGTGTTGTACCAGAAAATTAGTACCTAAAATAACGTCTGTTGTCAATAAAGGAACAATCCAAAAATTTGAGTGAAATGTGTGACCTGCAATACAAAATGGTAAATGTGTCTGTAATTTTACATCTACTCCTTTACTCGATACTGCTCCTTTTATTTTCGTTTTACCTAATGGTAACGTAGGATAGGCATTCTCTTTGTTACACTCGTTGAAAGTTTCTTCATTTATCACTGACATAGGTGATCCAGAATCAATTACTGCTGAAAATTTCGATGAACCAATTTTAATTTCGATGACAGGGTGTGAAATGGTTTTTTGAACAACTGGTCTTTCCTGTAAAAGAGTGTCTCGGATGTCGTCGAAAGTAATAACATTTTCGTGAAAAAGATTCTGTGTATCTGAAGTATTGCTTACGTTGCTGGAAGATGCAACCTGTACTGTATTTAGTCAAATTCTATCTGACGTGTTATTATTTTCTGGAGGATGCTGTGGCATTTCCACTATTTGAACTGTTCTGTTATTTCTTCCAGACGTATTACGTTCTGGATGATATCTACTGTCGGGTTCATTCATGAGGTTGTGTTCTTGCGGATGATTTTGCTGTTGGTAAGACCGACTGTTATTATATGTACGCTGAAAATGTTGCTCATTATTTTTACGTCTGTCGTGATAGTCATTCCTATACGGTGCATTGCGATAGGAATTGAAGTACTGTGTTTTCTGCACGTAGTTATTTCCTTGCTGGCGTGCGTTACTATTTGTTGTACCTGGGACTATACGTGCACGCGGCGAAACATTAAACCCTGGCTGACCTTGCCACTGCATTGTTGGTTAGGTATGCTAACCGGCTGCCTTTGATGTTGTTGCGGAGAAAAATGCCTATTGTTACTAAAATGTGGTTCTTCTTGCTGATAATTTTGTCGATACTGATGATCAAAATTTTGTCTGCTATTAAAGTTCTGGTGGTTGTCGTTCCTAAATCGTCTGTTACCTTTGCTATTGAAATTACGTGGCTGATCGTAATTGCTGTACGTTTGTTGACCTTGGTTATTATAAGAAAAATTTTTGTTAATAAAAGAATAATCCGATTGCTGTACTTCCAAAAGCTGTAACAGATCTCTGAATGCCGAAATGTTTTCCTTCTGCTGGCCCATTAAAAGTGACACTCTTAATGACCGTGGTAATTTAGAAATACATAATTGAATAAGTGCAGATTCACTGTAAGGTTCACTTAGGTACTGGTTTTGTTGGACCATGTGCTCAAAAAATTGCGTGACAGTAGAAAAATTTGAGTTCTCATAATTTGGTAAACTAATTAATTGATCTTTAATTCCGCGCTGTGTCGTCTTCGACCAATACGCTGACAGAAAAGCATTCTGAAATTCTTCTACTGAATAACATTGTCTCGCGATCGGTCTCATACGAGTTGCCAGCTCGCCTTCCAAAAAACTGCAAACAAATTCAAGTTTATGTGTTACGGGCAAGTCGGTGGAAAAGCAAAGCAAAATTGTTGTATCCAATCTAGCGGGTGAATCTGTGTTCTGTCATTTTTAAATACCTTGAATTTTCTCACTGATAGAAAATGTTTGTAATCAAAATTATCGTCTCTGTATGTAGGAACCGGTTAAGGATTGAATGAAAATCTATTTGACTGGGACTGTTCGGAATCTAACTCACGTACTCTTTGTAGATTACCTAAATTATATTGGCTGTGTGAGTGTGAGAAATATTCGGAATTCGCCGTATGCTGTGACGTGTTATTAACTGAAATATTTTTTATCTCTGTTACCTGTTGTTGTAAACTTGACAATTTTCTATGTAATGCATTATTAGACGAATCTATCTCACTGATTGTCTGCTGTAGATTTTGGAATTCAGGTGTTTGGTTAAACGAAATCGGTGCAGTATCGTCCGATTTGTTGTCATTATTACTTTCTATAACATCAATACGACTGGCCAATTCATCATATTTTTCAGTCAGTATTTTTGCCTGATCATCGTTTTTAGTGTCAGAAGCCTTATTTTGTTTTTGTATTTTACTTGTGGTTTCGCTCAATTTTTTAACGTCTGCTTTGATGACATCAGATTCATGTGTTAGTTCTAATTGTTCGAGTCTGTCACTCACTGTTTGAAAATCTACTGTGTGTGTATCTGCTTTTGATTTAAGGTCAGAAATCTCATCACGTATGTGGTGTCACCGCCAGACACCACACTTGCTAGGTGGTAGCTTTAAATCGGCCGCGGTCCATTAGTACATGTCGGACCCACGTGTCGCCACTGTCAGTGATCGCAGACCGAGCGCCACGACACGGCAGGTCTCGAGAGACTTACTAGCACTCGCCCCAGTTGTACGGACGACGTAGCTAGCAACAGACACTGATGAAGACTCTCTCATTTGCCAAGACGATAGTTAGCATAGCCTTCAGCTAAGTCAATTGCTATGACCTAGCAAGGCGCCATAGCAATTGATAGTTATCGTATGAAGCATGTCTCATCAAGAACGATACCACACGCCATCCTGCGTGAGCTTATAGCGTGCATTTCGGCCTTCGCTAGCAATGTAACAAGTGGCGACGAGGCTTAAAAGAGGATTTCGCGTTCGTATTGCTCTAATTTATTTGTGTCATGGCTTCGCCACTATCTCCAGATGTACTGTCCAAATTTTATCGCTTGCAGAATCAGCAGACGCAGGCGTTATTGGATGCCCTTGGACAGCTCGTCCAGGGTCAACGTGCAATGCAAACCGATGCGGCGGCCGCCGCTTCACCGCTACCGCAGCCACAACATGCTGTTGCACCCCCGTTCCGGCCATTTGACCCGGCAATAGAAAGCTGGGCGGAGTGGTCATGCTAATTTGGATTTCATCTCGCCGCCTACAGAATTCAAGGTAACGAGCGGCAGCCTCATTTATTGGCGTGTGTAGGGGTGCAGACGTACCGTGTGATAGTGAAATTATTTCCCCGATGGGACGTAGCAACTTTGTCCTACGAAGCAATTTTGTCTGCTTTAGATGCCTATTTCAAGGAAACAGTTAATGTAGTTGCAAAAAGGTATACTTTCTTTCGTACAAAACGTACGGCCGGTCAAACTAATTGGGAGTGGGTTGCAACTTTGCAAGGCCTTACCAGGGATTGTGCTTTTGAGTGTGAATGTGGACTCCCATATTCAGATACTATGGTGCCTGATGCAATTGCACAGAACATTTCTGATGTTCGTATATGGGAGCAAATTTTGAAACTAGTCAATCCCTCCCTTCAACAAGTGATAGACATATTGGATAGGCAAGACACACTTGACTTTGCTCAGGAATCATTTGAAACTTCGCCAGCCGTGTGTCACATTAACCGGCCCGCCGGGCGAGCTGCATGGAACTGTAAACAGCCCTCGCGCCCGTCCGCGCAGCCCCGTGTCCCGTGCCAGCATGCACATGCCATGAAATCATGCCCGCGGTGTGCTACTAGACATTCGCGTGAGAATTGCCTGTCACGCCAAGCTATTTGCTTTTTCTGTAATAAAAAAGGACATGTTCAAAGTGTTTGCCAGAAAAAGCACCGATCGGACAATTACAACCATTCCAGGCCCTTTGCTTCGCGCCGGAATCGAACCAAGAATACTCAGGCTCGTGAACTTTCGCCCATGGAAATTCATGTAGTTAATTCCACTCCGCCCAGTGCCACTCTCTCTAACGGTGACTGTGTTCGTCCCACAAAAAGTGTGCGTCGACATCGACGGAAATCACGTCAAGTCGCGAGTGATTCTGTACCAGTGTTCACGTTGCACGAGACAGTCGCTCTTGTCGTCAGCAGGACAATAAACTTTTTGTAGACTTGGACATTAATGGCAACATAATACCATTCCAGCTCGATACTGGAGCTGCAGTTTCATTGATCAATTAAGTCATGTACAAACAACTGGACACTCCTCCATTGCGTGCCGCAAATGTTAAGCTAACTACATATTCAGGACAGCATATTCCAGAGTTAGGACAGTGCAGCCTTCTTGCAACATACAAGGGACAAACAAAACTTGTGTCATTTTACGTTCTTCGTTCTTCTTCTGCGGTGAACTTGTTTGGTTTAGATTTATTTCAGTTGTTTAACTTGTCTATAGTTAATCAGGTCCTCTCAGTCAACCAGACTGTGCCTTCAGCCAGTGTTTCTCGTCTCTGTGAAGAGTTTGCAGACATTTTTGCACCGGGCCTTGGTTGCGCTAAGAACTATAAAGCACATTTGGAACTGAAAGTAAACGCGCAACCGAAATTTTTCAGAGCGCGCAATGTTCCCCATGCATTGCGTGATGAGGTCGCAAGAACATTACACGATTTAGAATCACAAGGTGTGATTGAACGTGTGCAGGCTTCTCTCTGGGCATCCCCCTTAGTAATATTGCCAAAACCTTCCGGAAAAATTGAGACTTTGCGTGGACTTCAAGGCAACATTGAATCCCCAACTAGTGATTGCAACTTTTCCTTTACCCCGCCCGGAAGATCTTTTTGACAAACTGTGCCCGGGTACATATTTTTCTAAGTTGGACCTAGCAGATGCGTACTTGCAAATACTGGTGGACGAAGAATCCCAGCGCGTTTTGGTGGTTAACACGCATCTTGGGTTGTATCGCTTCAAAAGACTGCCATTAGGGTGTGCATCCGCCCCAGCAATGTTTCAGCAGTATCTACAAACTGTTTGTGCGTCGGTTCCTACCACAGCAAACTATCTGGACGATATTGTGATCTCTGGAAAGACAGAAGCCGAACATTTAGCCAACCTCCGCACATTATTTCAGGTCTTGCGACAAAATGGTCTTCGCTTGCGGAAGGACAAATGTGTGTCTTTTGCTTGTGACTTACCATATTTGGGACATGTCATCAATGCCCAAGGCATACATCCGAGTCCAGAGCACCTCCGTGCCATACAAGACTTGCCTTCGCCGCAGAATTTGCAGCAGCTGCAGAGTGTGCTGGGTAAAATAAATTACTATCATCGCTTTCTGCCCAATGCCTCTTCCATTTCAGCTCCGCTTCATCGCTTACGCCGTAAAGGTGTCCCGTTCGTCTGGTCGACGGAATGCGAACGCGCCTTTCGCCAGTTGAAATCGGCGTTGCTTTCAAATACTTGCCTTACGCCATTCGATCCCCAGAAACCCCTTTTGTTGATGGTAGATGCATCGGATTTCGGGATCGGAGCTGTGCCTGCGCACAAAGATGGATCTATAAAGGCACATTTGCATGCCGAGCGTGAGTTTCCTCGGAAACGCGAAATATTAATTAAATAAATAATCAGTGACAAATAAATAAAGCCTATGGCACACAACTGCAGCGCTGTGTCGCTGATAAAACAAAAGCACAATTACGTTACTCTTATGTTTGATTAAGAAAGGGAGAGCTCTGGTTGAAGTGGTGCGAGAAGCACGTATTTTATTTTATTGTCTGGCACACCGCCATATTTCATGTTATAGAAGAATACTGCGAGTTGCAACCACACTAGGCACTCGATTCTGTAAAGAATTTATATTTATAAAAGTAAGTAGGATTATGAACTGTAGGCTTATTCATTGAATATATCTGATTTAACTAACTGTGTAACTTTTTTATGTTTAGTAGACAATCACCTCTGTACGACGTATTGGCATGGCTGGCAAATTATTGTAATATTGAGATTTAGATTATGAGTCCGCACCTACCGCAGCAGTCTTTGGAAACGATTTAATTACGAAGTCCGATTATTTCAGTTTTATTTCACGGTCAACTACGAGTAACATTGCCTTTACGAAAAAGCCATTGTCAAGCGTCTGATACCGAATAATTAAACGTCCACGTTCCAGATAAGCAAATACAATTGCAATCACAATCACCATCATGCAGATAGAATAATCAATATCTAAATAACAAAATATATTTTTTTATTTATTTTATTTTATTTATTTTATATTGGCGACTGCGTGTCGGACTTGTTATTTTGTCATTTGTTACATTGTTCTCTTTGTTTCATGTAAAAAATCAACTTTCTGGACCTGGACGTCAATGTATGAGAGATAACAAAATCTGAAGATATTTTCCAATTCTGAAATTTTGCGGGAAGACGCAATGAAACTTCCAGCAAAATAAGGTAAGACGCAGCATCTTTGCATTAGAAGGCTTGACCAGACGTATAATTCAGTGTATTAGCTTTTCAGTAAATTCTGTAGTGTTTCTTTTCTGCATAACAGTTTCAGTGATAAATTTCATTCTCAGTACTTTTCCCTAAACAATAACGTATGCAACAATACCAATACACGAGTGTACAATATGGCCGACTTCTGTACGATATCATGTAACATGGCCAGCAGCCATTACCAATAATCTCAAATTCAGTTTATATTTTTAAATTAACAGACAGCCATTGTTGCTACGAGCGATTCATGCTCAACTACATTTTATTTTAAAATCAGTGTCAAAAATTTTCTTGAAACATATATCACGTGTGGCATGGTAATAACTAGAAAACAATACGCAAAAATGGAACAGCAAGGACGTACTATTCAGACGCAATCCGACTCGGACGTGAGACAAGTGTTAGAAAATGACTTCACAACAGCAACCGGTAGTGACGATTCATCAAACATTGACGCAAGTGTTGACGAAAATTTTGACGATAGGCCGTCCACTACAAACATTTCAAAATCTCAATCAGAGCCCATGTTAATGCATGACGTCACGTCTAATGACGCGGCGGGGGCAGAGACCTTGCAAACGGTAAACATTGCCGACATGTTACAAATGCTAATGAAACAAAACGCAGAAAATATGGCAACCATAAGGAAACAGAACGCCGAAAACATGGCAACCTTAAAGGCACAATTAGAGACACAAAATGAACAGTTAAAAACACAAAATGACGAAATCAAATCTGATCTCATAGCAATCAAGATAGGTAATGACACTTTGTGTAAACGTGTGGAACTTATAGACGCCACACTGACCAAACAGATGACTGAACTCAGTACTAAATTTTCCCAGCTTAATACGAGACAAGAAAAGACTACAACTGACGTAGCACTTTTACAGACACAAGTAAAAAACCTTAATGTCACGTGTGAAGTTCTTACTGAACAAATTCAAACATATCCTTCAGTACATGACGATCTTGAAAAACGAATTACTGACGTACAGAATAAATTTGACAATGTTGAACAACACCTGACTGACATCTTACAATCAGATGCCACAGCTCATTTTCAAAATATTAATAAAGAATTTCATGATTGGGTTGAGAACAAAGACAAACATTTTGATAGATGCTTACGTGAAAATTTACCAACAATTGTGCACGACTCCGTAGCGCAATACATTACTAATAACAAACAGCTGATCAGTGACGCAGTACAATCCGTCACTGCACCCATGAGACAATTCACCGATCAACTACAGTCTGAATGTAACGAAAATATCAGTCAAAATGTACAGTTCAGAAACCAATATACATTCGAGTATGATACACACATTCCGCACCCGAACAATATGATCTGCAATACTGTGCCGCGTGATCTAATTGTACGATATAACGGCAGTGCCGCAGTTACACAGACGCTTCTGCGCATGCGCGCACTCTAACTGCCAACATTAGAACTTTTACAGCGCACCCGCGTCATTCAAATTTTGTATATAATGTGTATAATGTGTAATGTAGGTCATGTAAATAGTTGTAGATAACTTAGATTTTCTTGTGCCTTTAGGTGAATTGCTCGCCTGCAGGTGTGTCCTTTCGCCTCGCAATTCAGGGGGCAATATAAAGGCACATTTGCATGCCGAGCGTGAGTTTCCTCGGAAACGCGAAATATTAATTAAATAAATAATCAGTGACAAATAAATAAAGCCTATGGCACACAACTGCAGCGCTGTGTCGCTGATAAAACAAAAGCACAATTACGTTACTCTTATGTTTGATTAAGAAAGGGAGAGCTCTGGTTGAAGTGGTGCGAGAAGCACGTATTTTATTTTATTGTCTGGCACACCGCCATATTTCATGTTATAGAAGAATACTGCGAGTTGCAACCACACTAGGCACTCGATTCTGTAAAGAATTTATATTTATAAAAGTAAGTAGGATTATGAACTGTAGGCTTATTCATTGAATATATCTGATTTAACTAACTGTGTAACTTTTTTATGTTTAGTAGACAATCACCTCTGTACGACGTATTGGCATGGCTGGCAAATTATTGTAATATTGAGATTTAGATTATGAGTCCGCACCTACCGCAGCAGTCTTTGGAAACGATTTAATTACGAAGTCCGATTATTTCAGTTTTATTTCACGGTCAACTACGAGTAACATTGCCTTTACGAAAAAGCCATTGTCAAGCGTCTGATACCGAATAATTAAACGTCCACGTTCCAGATAAGCAAATACAATTGCAATCACAATCACCATCATGCAGATAGAATAATCAATATCTAAATAACAAAATATATTTTTTTATTTATTTTATTTTATTTATTTTATAGATCGCATGGTCGCCCTATTGCCTTTGCGTCCAAATTGCTCTCGTCAGCGCAAAGAAATTGTTCACAGATCTAGAAGGAAGCTTTGGCTCTCGTGTTTGGTGTTACAAAGTTTCATGATTTCTTGTATGGTCGTCACTTTACCATCATCACAGACCACAAACCTTTAACATCGCTTTTTCATCCGAACAAGCCTGTCCCTCCACGTACAGCGCAGAAATTCATTCGCTGGTCTATTTTCCTCTCGCAGTACCGCTACAATATCTTGTATCGGTCCACTGCTACGCACGGAAACGCCGATGCGTTGTCTCGTTTGCCTGTTGCTGAGGATAAAGCATTCGATTCCTCCGAACTTGCTTGCATGTTCATTGATTCGGAAACCGATGACGTGGTCGAATCGTTTCCGATTGATTTTCGTCGTGTAGCTACAGCCACAGCTGCTGACCCTATCCTTGCTACGGTTTTGCGTTTTGTTGCTACGCAA
Organism: Schistocerca americana; assembly: GCF_021461395.2. Lineage (NCBI taxonomy): Eukaryota > Metazoa > Arthropoda > Insecta > Orthoptera > Acrididae > Schistocerca > Schistocerca americana. Next base: position 440,811,448 of record NC_060125.1, on the reverse strand, counting down.
TGGCCCTTGTCAAAGTCACAGATAGAGGATCCGTTGGTTCGCCGATTTTTTGCTCACAAGGAGAGACTTTTTGTTCGACGTGGTGTTTTGTTGTTGCGTTCTGATAATGATCAGCCCAGAGTCGTGGTCCCACGTTCGTTACAGTCCTCTGTCTTAAAGCTTCTTCACCAAGGACATTGGGGTATTGTGCGAACGAAACAACTTGCTCGTCAGCACTGTACTTGGTTCGGAATCGATGCTGCGATTACGAATATGTGCTCTTCTTGCATGGCGTGTGACGAACAACAATCCGCACCGCCGCGGAACTTCTTTGCATGGCCAAAAGCCACTTCCCCTTGGCAACGCTTGCACATAGATTTTGCTGGTCCATTCTGGAATGCTCGATGGTTGGTTGTGGTCGATTCTTTCAGTAATTTCCCTTTTGTTGTCCGGATGTCTTCCACGACGTCATCTGCCACCATCCAAGCGTTATCCGCTATCTTTTGCATTGAAGGTCTTACACAGACTATTGTTTCCGACAATGGCCCACAATTTAAGTCCGCAGAATTTGTCATTCTGCAAGGCCAATGGTATTCAACATCTGACGTCCGCGCCGTTTTCGCCTCAGTCAAACGGTGCCGCTGAACGATTGGTCCGGACTTTCAAGTCACAGATGTTGAAGTTGAAAGAGTCGCATTCTCGGGAGGACGCATTGTTGCTCTTTTTGTCTTCGTATCGCTCTCAGCCCCGAGATGGTCGCTCGCCGGCTGAGTTGCTCCACGGTCGTCCTCATCGAACCTTGATGTCTTTGCTGCATCCGCCGCATCAGGTTCCTGTGCAGCGGCAGCCACCTGCTTTTGCTCCAGGCGACGTTGTATATTATCGCAACTATCGAGGTTCACGGCGTTGGCTCGCAGGACGCATTCTTCGCTGCCTCGGCCGCGCTATGTATCTGGTTTTGGGGGCCTCTGGTGAGGTGCGTCGGCATCTCAATCAGCTGCGCCTCTGTCGTCGCACGGATTCTGCCGCTCCCCGTCTGCTTTCAGCGACGGTGCCGTCCGGTCAGCGCCCTGGGGACCCATCTACTGGCTCGCCTCATCCCCAGGTGTTACCGACGCTGCCTTCCATTTTGCCCCATGGCGACGTGTCGCCGCCGCCGCCGCCGCCGCCTGTTCTCCCGCCGACGCCGCCCGCAGTGGACGCGTCGCTGCAGCCGCCAAGCGCCTCCCTGGGTCACGCGCCGCCGATCGCTTACCGTGACCAGCAGTCCTCCGCCATGGAACTCTTGCCCGCTCCGGACCACATGGCGTCTTCGCGCGTCGGGTACCCCGACGCGATGGAGGTCGACCCTTCGGCCCCTCCTGTCTCTTTACGGGCGCATACACCGCATGTTGACGTGCACCCTGGAGTAGGTTTTCAGGCGTTTCCTAGCTCCCCTCGGACCGAATGTCAGGGTGCGGGTGGCACAGCCTCGCATGTTGTTAGGCTTCCCACCTCATCGCATACGTCAACATGGAGTCCTCCCCACGGCGGGCGGAAGCCTTATAACACAACCCTTCGCCGATTTGCGGGGGAGGAATGTGGTGTCACCGCCAGACACCACACTTGCTAGGTGGTAGCTTTAAATCGGCCGCGGCCCATTAGTACATGTCGGACCCACGTGTCGCCACTGTCAGTGATCGCAGACCGAGCGCCACCACACGGCAGGTCTCGAGAGACTTACTAGCACTCGCCCCAGTTGTACAGCCGACGTAGCTAGCAACAGACACTGACGAAGACTCTCATTTGCCAAGACGATAGTTAGCATAGCCTTCAGCTAAGCCAATTGCTACGACCTAGCAAGGCGCCATAGCAATTGATAGTTATCGTATGAAGCATGTCTCATCAAGAACGATACCTCACGCCATCCTGCGTGAGCTTATAGCGTGCATTTCGGCCTTCGCTAGCAATATAACGTAATTCTGTGTTCAACTGTTTGATGGTATTAATTTCGTCGGACACTGTAGCAATATTGTTGTCTACGTATGTTTTTGCCTTCGCAAACATTTTACGTTTGTCTTCTTGTCTCCGTGCAGTGATTGTTTCCATGACTTGACGTTTTACTTTATTCTGTTCCTGTATAAATTTACGCAAACGCGTATCACTGTTTTGTAGGTGTTAATTAAAACGTTAGTCAATTTGAGTGTTCTGTTGGTCGAATTTCGCGTCTATCTTTGCATCCATTGTGCGCGAAAGTTCTGCTGTCATTAATTTAAACTCGTCGCGTAATTGTGTTGCCTTCTCAGAGCATTGTTTACCGACTGCACTAATTTCGTCTCTGAGTGATTCTGTTGCAGCTGTTTGCATATCCCTTAATTCTTGAGCAACAGTTCTAATTTCTTCGCTACTTTTCCTACCACAAGCCTCAATTTCCTCGCGTAATTGTTCCTTAGTATCATGACATTGTGCGGCAACGGCTCTAATCTGTTCACTAAGCTGTCTGGAATTGTCTAATTTTTCATTTAACTCTCTGGAATTGTCTAATTTTTCATTAAGGTGTTTGTTCTGTTCACTAAGTTGTTTGAAATCTTCTTTAAACCGTTTGTTATCTTCGTTAAGGTTGTCTTTTTTTTATTAATTTCATTAAGTTGCTGTTTGTTCTGTTCACTAAATTGTCTGAAATTTTCATTTTGTTTTTCATTCAGTTGTTGTAAAAATGCCATAACTTGATCCCAGCAAAAATTATCGGCTCTATTCTGTGCTCTATGCTGTGTGATGACGTACCTGCAATTGTCACGTTTTGTGTGACCATTTGGTCATTCTGTGATTCTTGAAAATGTTTGCTAATCGGATGTATACTGTTGGTCACTAAATCAGAATTAAATAAATCCAACGCATTCTGATTACACTGTTCGTTTTTATTAGACAAATTTGTCTGTTCATTACTTAAACTTTGCAAACCGCTTGTGTTGAGCTGGGCAGCACTCATTACAACAAAACGCCCCGCGTCATCAATTGTCGTTAAATTAACAGACGACGCAATTGAATTTATCTGTTCATCAATAAGATCAAAATCAACATTGGTGGTCGGTACACATTGTTTGTCACTAAGTGGAGGATTGTCATCATTACATTGCGTGTCACAATTACTATCGGTCAAGTTGTTTAAGTCGGTTATTTCACTCACTATACCTCGCGATGCACTAGTAACAGTCTTTCGCGGCATTTTTACACTAATCACAATTATTCACAAATGAGACAAAAACAATGCAAAAAGCAACAAACACAAATACAACAGAGAGCAACGAATTGCCGATGACCTATGGAAGAAAGTGACAAAATTAGTAAAAGCGTTGCGCCAAATGCTAATTATATTTAGTAAATAAGAGCAGATATCTAACTACTTATCAGAAGATTCTCAACGAAATACGATCCTGGTCCGGATGTCGCCAAATGTAACCACCCCGTGAAATTAAAAAAAAAATGATGATAATTGAATAAGAATGCAAATAGTGCCAAATGTTAGCTTCCCACAGTAATAAAACTCAATGATAATAAAAATGTGCAAAAATGTTAAGTACCCACAAAATTAACGTTAAGATGAACCCGATAAATTTTATAAGGGCAGCTGCGCTGACCTTCGGCCCTGTGCAATAATTAAACCTGAACACAAAAACCAAAATTCTTACCTCAGTAAACTGCATCTATATCTGCTCTTATTTTTCGGCACAGCTCCGTGCAATGCTGGCCCATGTTTAATTTTGATTCTCGGAGGGAATGCATAGGAAATATTATTTAACTTGAAATGAATTTTTTGCTTTAAAAAGGTTACTTTGTAGAAAAATTATTATTGGGCCAATTCTTGAACAAATTAATTACAATTAACATGTGTTATTAGCTGAGCGCAATGCTGCTTCATTACCTTCGATAACAATATACCTCGTCCAGAACCGTGACCAGAGACCCATGTCGACGCCCGCCGACTCCTCACACACAACTACTGTTACTGCCGACTCGTTACACGCAACTGCTCTGAGTCCAACTCACAACTGCAACTGAACTCTCGCGCAGTCAAGCGCAGACTAGCAACGATAAATAACTCTCTGGTCAGAGATTCTGTCATGCCTCGCCATCGCTGTTAATGAATACACTGAATACATACGTGTTTCAACACTCCCATGCCCGGGGGAGGACTCGAACCTCCGGCGGGTGCGGCCGCGCAATCCGTAACATGGCGCCTCAAACCTCACGGCCACTCCGCGCCGCCGGAAAGTGTCGATTTGTTTCCCGTTGTAAACAAAATGATCTTTAAAGCGGAATTCTACGTGCCTATTCGATAGAGCGATGCCGAATTGGCTTAGCGCGATATTCATTTTATCGCTATGTCTTCAAAGCGACAGTAAAACACGAAGAATAGTCAGCAGCGCTACTGTGTAGCTGTAGCAGTCAGCGCGGACCAGAGCGGTGCTGGAGTGCTGGTTTATCTTCGTATTTTAGTGTCTCTGTCAATACACAGCGATAAATCGAATATTGCGCTAGACCGCTCTGCCGAATGGGCACTTGAATTTCCGTTTTAAAAATCATTTTCTTTGTAACGGGAGCCACCCCGACGCTTTCCATCGACACTGACCGTCGCATTCAAGCCATTATGAGCAGTATTTGTCTGGAATGACTATAGCTACGCACTGTAAAAACGAAATTGCGAATACGTGGCGCCGGCCTGGGTGGCCGAGCGGTTATAGACGCTACAGTCTGGAACCGCGCGACCGCTACGGTCGCAGGTTCGAATCCTGCCTCGGGCATGGATGTGTGTGATGTCCTTAGGTTAGTTAGGTTTAAGTAGTTCTAAGTTCTAGGGGACTGATGACCTCAGAAGTTAAGTCCCATAATGCTCAGAGCCATTTGAATTTGAATACGTGGCGTATTCAATAAGTATCGGGAATTTTGTAATTTCGCGGGTTCTATTAGTCCGACTCGCGTGTTTTTTCGTTATTGTCTCGGTAGACGTGTCTGAAACGTACAGCAAAAAAAAAAAGGTTCAAATGGCTCTGAGCACTATGCACCTAGAACCGCACGGCCACACCGGCCGGCAAACGTACAGCATCTGTAATACCGGTAGCCATATAGGATATTTAGTCTGTCGTCAGTTGTCAAGAAAGTTACATATGTTTGCTTACGAGTGGCGATTATTGCTTTGTTTTTAAAATCGATCAGAGATTGCCTTAAATTTTGTTATATAAATGGAATAAAATGTAATAAAACTTTAGAAATGTTGAATATTGTCTTTGGTGTGTCTTCTACTAGTAAGACAAGGATTTACGATTGGTATTGTATTGTATATTACTGAACTGGGGACGACGGAGAGGCATAGGCCCCGCCGTAGCCCGCAGTGGTACACAACCTCACAACAGGGTACAGCAGTCCACTCATCCCACCGCCGCCCCACACCGAACCCAGGGTTACTATACAAGTATTTCGGGGATTGGAAGAAACGCTGGCGTTTAAGTGTATAATTCCTAATAGAGACTTCTTTGAAGGAGATAACATTAATGTAGACGAATAAAAAAAATTACTTCCAAGAAATGAAAATTCCCGAAACCTTTTGAACCTCCTACATCTGCTGAAACGCCAGAGAAAATGCGCCTGATGATTCTTCGGTACGACATCCACTGTCTACACAATTTCAGTTTCGGTATTCGATCAATTATCAAGTAATAAAGTGTCGCAAAACACGTCAGAAATAAGACACCGTTATGCGAGCGTAATTATCTGAGACCGTTGTCCATAGTAAACATGGACCACATTATAAGTAAACGTCCAAACAAAAGTTTTGGGAAACAAGCTTCACTTTGTGTATCCTCACTCGTGCCACAGAGAGAAAATTGCACATATGTTTTTTAAAAGAAAGGGATTGAACTTAGAAATGCCACACACCAAAAGGTGGCTTGCGGAGTGGAGATGTAGATCTTGATGTAGATGTAACTGAAGCATGTGATGTGAGACTAGATAGAGGCAGAGGAATAGTGTTACTTACTGGTATGACGCCCATATCAGTGGACTTAATTTGCCTCTGCCTGGATACTTAGGAACAAAAGACGCTCATGGCTTCTGCTAACCATCTGCATCTGCATATAAAACCTGCAAGCTACTGTACGGCATTTGACGTTGGTTACTTTGTACCAATTATAACGATTGTATGGTATTTCTCATCCGCAAACTGAGCAAAGGAAACATACCTCTCTATGCACCCCAGTATTTTATAATTTTCTCACGATCAGTTTGCGAGATACACAGTGGTGGCAGCAGACCTGTCCTACACTCTCCCTTGAATACCGACTCTCTAAATTTACACAGCGGTTTATGTGGAGAATAATACCGCCTCTCTGGCAAAGATTCCCACTAAAATTCCCGAATCATCTTTGTTACGCTTTTGCATGGAGAACGCAAACCTGTTAACACCTTAGCTGCCTGTCTCTGATGTCGGCCACTATGCCTTCTTAATGACTCCAAGCCTTGGAGCAGTGCTCTTGACTTGGCCGCACTAGCGTCTGACTTTATTTCTTTTACAGAGTCACTGCACGTTCGCAGAAGCGTTTCAACACATCTAATTCTTCCACACACCTTCCCTAAGAATATACCCTCAAGCCTACATTCAGTGCTGCTCGCTGTTCAGTTCTACTGCATAGTAGAACTTCTGTGGGGATATTTTTGGAAGGTCAGAAATATAAAGGCTGAACAGGAAAGGCACGAGAACTGAGCCCTGTGGCAGGCCGTTATGTCACGTTATTAATAAGACATGCTGTTGTTCGGCACTTCATTATTTTCGGAAAGTTGTAAATCATTCCGTCCCTTCAGACGGTGTGTAACGAGCCTTTCACCTTTCAGTGATTTCATGTTACAGACGTTTTCATTGCTGCGTAGCGATTTTCTCATAAACAAAGGTAATTGGAGTAACAAACCGAATACAAATAATAGCTATTTTATTACTCTGTAACGAGCCACCGGAGACCATGCATTTGTGCACCAAAAAACTCACAAAATATCTCTGAACAACCTTCGAAAGTTTGTCAACCGAGTTTGTGTTCTATCCTGTCTACAGATAGCTGTTTGATGTGTAAGAAAATAAAATGAAAGGAATCGAAAAATTATGTGCAATTTTTAATGCAAACCAACATTTACGTGGGTATTTCCACTTTTGTGTAGCTGACAAATGACAAGCAACAAAAACAAAAGTAACTAATTCATCTATAAAACGATATCATTATTAAGATTTCATGCAATTGCTTTCTCTAAAAGAAGCACATCCGTCACAAAATGTACAGAGAGTTTCGGTAGTGAATTAAGCAAAGGAAGGCCGTAGCTTTGGAAACACCGAAACACAGTGCTTCCTCGGCGCTCAGCCGGCGGCGCTACAGGGTAGATGTCGTCCGAATTCAGTGTACTCTGCCCAAGCATATTCTATCATGTGTGAGGCTTGTTATGACTTATCTTCCACCGCAGTTGCACAGGACGCTCTGTGAGTGTTTTAGTGATTTGGTGTTGAACCTACAGCCTGCAGGGCAGGAAGATACCATCTCAGGCATGCAGAGTTCAGAAGAGTGCAGCAGTACGGACAGTGATGTAATAAGTGATGTTAAAAAATGTTCAAATGTGTGTGAAATCTTATGGGAATAAACTGCTAAGGTCATCAGTCCCTAAGCTTACACATTACTTAACCTAAATTATCCTAAGGACAAACACACACACCCATGCCCGAGGGAGGACTCGAACCTCCGCCGGGACCAGCCGCACAGTCCATGACGGCAGCGCCTAAGACCGCTCGGCTAATCCCGCGCGGCAGTAATAAATGATTTCAATATCAGTTTCACTACACACTCTGTAAAGGAAACGTTATCGCTAACAGAGATTCGTGTATGGGTTCAGGAGTATGTTAGCAAAAACTGAAAATCTTAGATTTTCGTTATCAAGGTTTATTTTTACTCTAACTTTATGATATCATAATTATAATACGTACAGGATGGTAAAATATTGATATTGGGTGATACTGATATTGCGCGTCGTAGATTGTTGTAGCCAAAATATACACTCAGTTGTTTCACACAAATTGTACACAATAAATTTGAAACTAGCCGGTATCGTTGTCCCTTGACTGTTGAGAAACACAGCAAGAGCAGCAAAGCTAATTCCTAATTTCATTTTCATTAAAATGAGAAGCACATTCTCTTTCCTTAATATGCAGTTTGGGTGAACACAATGTAACAATGAAAGGAAAATACGAAACACTTTTAATTTTACACCAGCTGCGGAGGTGAGGTTTTCTTAATTATTTTTTACAGACATGTAACCTTAAAATGTGTTAGGATTTATTAACGCAGCTTGAATACCGCAAAGGCGTTTACACAACACTCCATGTTACACTGTTTATCTATCAATCGCAACTGCAAAGTTGTTTGAACACCCGCCTCATGGTTACCTTTTAAACCACAAAAGAACATTTTTAAATTACTGTACTCCGACTAGGCACTTTGGGATGTTTTCGATTCAGAAAGAAGTACATTGTTGTAAATCCCTGCAGAACCTTCTTTCCTGCTATGTCTCACTTTTCTTCCCTTGTATCTTGTAGTAACATCACCTGTTACATTCTCCAGCCATGATAAATTCTATTTCTACGCAATTTCGGTACATACGGGGTGCGGCTAGAAAAAAACCGGACTGATGCTGTAAAAAAACATTTATTTACAATTATTTACAATTTCATGTTATCTCCTTCAATGTACTCTCCTCCTCGGTCTCTACACCGCTCCATACGAATTTTCCAGTGTTCATAGCAATGCTGCAGATCATTTTCGGTAAGTCCATACATTACTTCCGTCGCTTTTTCTTTTACTGCTTCAACAGTCTCAAATCTAGTTCCTTTCAAAGCTGACTTGACTTTAGGGAAAAGAAAAAAGTCACAGGGGGCCAAATCAGGTGAGTAGGGTGGATGATCTAAGATGGGAATGTTGTGTTTTGCCAAAAACGTCTTCACTGACAACGCACTGTGAGCTGGGGCATTGTCTTGGTGAAGGATCCATGACTTTTTTCTCCACAAATCGTTCCGTTTTCTCCGTACTCGCTCACGTAGGGTAGCCAGCACGCTAATGTAGTAATGCTGATTCACTGTTTGTCCCTCTGGTACCCAATCAATGTGCACAATCCCTTTGATGTCAAAAAAAACAATCATCATTGCCTTGAATTTCGATTTTGACATTCGTGCTATTTCTTGTCGTGGAGAACCAGGAGTTTTCCAATGCATCGATTGGCGTTTAGTTTCGGGATCGTAAGTAAAAAACCACGATTCATCGCAAGTAGTAACATTTTGTAAGAAGGTGGGATCACTTTCAATGTTTTCCAGGATGTCAGAACAAATCATTCTTCGGCGTTCCTTCTGTTCAATTGTGAGACACTTTGGAACCATTTTTGAACACACTTTGTTCATGTTGAAACTTTCATGAAGAATCTGCCTAACACTTTCCTTGTCAACTCCTGTTAACTCAGACACTGCTCTGATTGTTAAACGGCGATCTTGTCGAACAAGTTTACCGATTTTTTCAATGTTTGCATCAGTTTTTGCTGACAATGGTCTGCCAGTGCGAGCGTCATCACTGGTGTCATCGCGGCCATCTTTAGATCGTTTAAACCACTCAAACACTTGTGTTCGCGATAAACAATCATCGCTGTACACTTGTTGTAACATTACAAACGTTTCACTTGCAGATTTTCCTAGTTTGAAACAAAATTTGATGTTAACACGCTGTTCTTTCTGTACACTCAACATTTTCCGACGCACAGACAAAACGTCAACTACTTAAAACAGACGCCACGGGCAGACTGAGTGCAGGAGGCAGATGAAACTCGAGCAGTAGGCGAGCGAGAGTCACGTGACAGGCCACGCGACTTTCAGCCTTATTGCGTTCGTTTTATTGTTTCACCAGTACTAGTCCGGTTTTTTTCTAGCCACACCTCGTATCGTGGGGTAGCAGGTTCTCTTGTGCGCACACAATTACGGGAATGGCGACTACAAAGTACAAAAACTACAAGAATATTTTGCAGGAATCTATTGCTTACCACCGAGCGGGGTAGCCGTGCGGTCTAGGGCGCGTTGCCACGGTCCGTGAGGCTCCTCCCGCCGGAGGTTCGAGTCCTCCCTCCGGCATGGGTGTGTGTGTTGTCCTTAGCGTAAGTTAGTTTAAGTTACATTAAGCAGTGCGTAAGCTTAGGGACCGATGACCTCAGCAGTTTGGCCCCATAAGACCTTACCACAAATTTCCAAATTTTTTTTTATTGCTTACCATCAGCTGCATTCCTCTTCAGTGTCGTGGTCCAAAGTTTCAGTCTAGCTGCGTGTTGCTTTTCATTTGCAAAGGAGAAGAACTTCGTTTTAGGAGTAGAGTTTCTATAAGCGAAGTTACAACCAACGAAAGAACAATGACTATTACCCTTTCTACAGCCTGAGGCTCTAATTTCAATCATCTTTATTTGTAAATTGAAGGTGGAGGGGGGGGAGGGGAGAAAGATAAGGAAAGGGAAGGGATTACTGGTGTCAGCTGCATCGGGATATTTCGTGGAATCAGTGAAGACGAGCGACTGGGATTCGAACCCGGGATCTCCTGCTTACTAGGCAGTCCGAAACAACAGACACCACTCATTAATACAATTGATTCACCTAGATGGGCCATGAATCCACCTTCTTCAGTTCGGATGCACGAGTAGGTCCAATTTCCTGCGGGAATCTCAGAGAAGCGAGCATGGAGGAAACGGACAGGGAGTGCGGGTAGGTGGTACTCGGTGGGAGTGGGGTCGGCCGTGAGCCAAACCGAGATAGTCCGTGCAGTTGCGATAAACACTGTGTCCCGGATGGCGAAGAGGTTAACCCACCTGCGTAGTAAGCAGGAGTAGCCGGGTTCGAATTCTGGTGTGGTACGCATTTTGGTCGTCGCCGCTGATTCTGCATAACGTCTCGATGCAACTGACACCAGTAACCCGTATTCTTTCCTTTCTCCTCCCTCCACCCTCAGTTTACATATAATTTATAACAGCTGCGGATTCCGCGTGGTCTCTGTTCTTTCTGACACGTCCGAAAGAAAAGACAATACGCATTCTTATAATCAGTCATCTTTAGAATAGCACACTGCTTTGTGCCTAACCATTTAATTCTTCAAGACTGTTGCAAGGCTGTCCACTAGAGTGTAGCACTTGCGGTTCGCACGTGTCTTGTTGTATCTTGGCCATAACCCCACTATTAGAAATGGATCGAGAATATCGATATATCAGAGCACCGACATATATTTTTAACAATATGAATATAAATACTGGAGAGGCCGAAATTATTGATGTATCGATTTATCGAGAGCAAAAACAGAAGTTCGAAAGTGATTTTTTTTAATTTCTGTCTTTTCTTGACTTATGGTCACTATAGTTCTCATCGGCAGATTTCTTGCCCATTCCAATCAATGTTTGCAGCCTATCAGTAAATGTCTTACAATGAGCTTAATTTCGTATTCAGTACTACAAAGCAATATGAGCACTACATTTGAACATGAATGTATCTATACAGCATATTGATGAAAGTTTGTTACTTCCGTATGTTATATGTACAATTCCAAATTAAATGTACGAGGTGGAAAACGAACGCGTTTGGTCACAGCCCTGTATGAGAATGGTGGGAATTACCACTCCCTGCTCCCAACTATGAGACAGAATGTGGGCTCTCCTTACCCGCTGAATGTGTGGATCAAGAAAAAGATAGATGCACTATAAAAGTAACGTAGACTCATCATAAAAGTCACACAAATTACTGCGCTAGTATTTGCTGTCTGAAATGTTTATGGTTAGTACAATATTTCATGTGCAAAACACGTATCACAAGCGTTTCAATCACGACACTTCTCTCGCACAGGTAGCGGCAAAAAATATCGATATATCAAAATACCGATAACCTTTTCTCGAAAATATTGATATCATTCGTAAATATGAATACAAATGGTTCAAATGACTCTGAGCACTATGGGACTTAACATCTGTGGTCATTAGTCCCCTAGAACTTAGAACTACTTAAACCTAACTAACCTAAGGACATCACACACATCCACGCCCGAGGCAGGATTCGAACCTGCGACAGTAGTGGTCGCGCGGTTCCAGACTGTAGCGCCTAGAACCGCTCGGCCACTCCGGCCGGTAATATGAATACAATACATATCGAGAGGGACTGATGATTCAGTAGTTTAGTGCCATCAAACACATAATCATCATTATCAACATATCTACATCTACAGATACGTAGATACTCCGCAAGCCACGGTAGGGTGCGTGGCGGAGGGTACCACTTATCACTGCTAGTCATTATTCCCCTGTTACTCTCGCACATAGAGCGAGGGAAAAACGACTGCCCTAATTTCTCGTACCTTATCTTCGCGAGCCTTACGCGCAATGTATGTTGCGGCAGCAGAATCGTTCGGCAGTCAGCTTCAAATGCGGGTTCTCTAAATTTTCTCAATAGTGTTCCCCGAGAAGAACGTCGTCTTGCCTCCAGGGATTCCCATTTGAGTTCCGAAGCATCTAGCAGCCTCTGAAAGAAATAAACCATTCGCCTTTCCTACCACAGTTCTCAAATGTTCGTTCCACCTGATATCGCTTTGAAATGTTACCCCGAGGTAGTGAAACAACTGACTGCGTCAAGCAGAACACTAGTAATACTGCATCCGAACATTATAGGTTTGATCTTCCTACTCATCCTGATGAACTCACATTTTTCCACATTTAGAGCTAACTCACATTCATCACACCAACTAGAAATTTTGTCTAAGTTGTGTCTTCCTACAGTCGCACCTTACCGTACACCACAGCATCATCAGCAAACAACCGCAGATTGCTGCCCACCCTGTCCACCACATCATTTATGTATATAGAGATAAACAGCGGTCTTATGACACTTCCCTGGGGCACTCCTGACGATACCCATGTCTCTGATGAACACTTGCCGTCGAGGAAAACACACTGGGTTCTATTACTTACGAGGTCTTCGAGCTAGTCACATATCTATGAACTAACTCCATATTCTCATATGGGGCACCGTGTCAAATGCTTTCCGGAAATCTAGAAATAGGAAATCAGCCTGTTGTGCGTTCTCCCCTTAATTTGCACAATATCATGTGAGAAAAGGCAAGCTGAGTTTCAAACGAGCGTTGCTTTCTAATATCGTTCTGATTCGTGGACATAGGCTTCTCAGTCTCAAGAAAGTTTATTATTTCAGGCTGAAAAAAGGTTAAGGGATTCAGCAACAAACGGAAGTTAGGAAAAAAATGGCTCTGAGCACTATGGGACTTAACATCTGAGGTCATCAGTTCCCTAGAACTTAGAACTACTTAAACCTAACTAACCTAAGGACATCACGCATATCCATGCGCGAGGGAGGATTCGAGCCTGCAACCGTAGCAGGCACTGAAGCGCCTAGAACCATTCGGCCACCGCGGCCGGCGGAAGTTAGGATATTGGTCTGTAACTTTGTGGGCCCGTTCAATTACCTTCGTATACAGGAGTCACCTGCACTTTTTCCAGTTGCTTGGAACTCTGTGCTGGGTGAGAGATAAATGCAAGCTAGACAAGGCGCCTATGCCGTAGAGTACTCTTTGTAAAACCGAACTGGGATTCCATCCGGACCTGGTGATTTACTATTATTATTATTCACGAATGGGCCCAATAGGACCACGCGAGATACAATCCATCAATGTCACTTTTGAAGGTTGGCCTTCCTTGGGCCCAAATTTGTTTCATCGTTTCAGAATGAAATCTCTTTCTTTCGTCAGACCACGGTGTTCTAGTCCGTTTTCTAATTTCCCTCTGACCAACTTTCCAACGAAATATCTTTTCTCTGAATGTTTTTCAATGTGTAACATCTGCCTGAGTTATAGCGGCTACTTTAAAATCCTCCTTAATTTCAGCGATCCATTTAATTGGCTAATTTTTGCCTTACTTCCGTTTTTGTAGAATTCTACTATATGTTTTGTCAACCTAGTGGGTGCCATTCTTTTAATTTGCCCATAAAATATAAGTAGCCGCGTGGGGTAGCGTCCTTAGCGTAAGTTAGTTTAAGGTGGATTAAGTAGTGTGTAATCCTAGGGACCGATGACCTCAGCAGTTTGGTCCCATAGGAACTTATCACAAATTTCCAATTTCCAAATTTAAGTACTCGTTTTCTCAAATCACCGTGTATGTCTGTGTATTTTTCTATCTCCTTATTACTTCTGAGCCTGTAAGTCCCTCCATTAGTAATTTTGGGGCCTAATGTTTTCGTAATAATCTTTCTTTCTTTTGAATTTCTTAAATATCTCTCTTTCTATTTAAGATCAAAGTTTATGCTCCATAAGGACATTCAGGTTTGATTACGGTGCTGTAATGCTTAAGTTTACTGAATTTAGAAAGTGATTTTTTACCATAAATATTTTGTGTTAATATGAATGCAGTTGCCACTTTTTGACAGCGATCTTCGTTTGCAGCTTTTAGCAGACCGTTTTCTTGCATAATTTCCCCGATGTATTTAAACTGAGAAAATGTTTTTATTTTTTCACATTTTATGTTCAAAAACTTTGGTGCTTGTTCGTTACACGTCATACATTCCGTTTTTTTGGATGATATTTGTAGTCTTACATTTTCCACAACTTCTTTAAGAATTTCAATTTGTTTTTTATCTGTGGTAATATCCCTAGTTAAAATTGTCAGATCATCTACAAAGGCGAGGGAATCTATTCTAATATTACTTCTATCTAACTTGACTGATCTATATTTTTGAGTCGACTTTTACTCCCGCAGTTCTGTGATCACTTTTCGCAAACCACAGTTAAACAGTAATGGGGAGAGTCCATCTTCGCTGTCTAACACCAGTTATTATATCAAATCGTTCAGATTTGTTTCCCATGAATTTAACTTTAAAGTTAGTGTTAGTTAACGTTTCCTTAATCAATGTTAGACTTTTATTATATAGCCTTTGTTCCTTTAAAATTTGGAAAAGAGGTTTTTAAAACCCTTAAATGTTCATACAATATTGTTACAAGAGATCCTTTGGTGCCCAAGTATTAGTTTTAAATTAAGAACTTGTTCCGGACAGGATCTGTTTGGTATTCACCAGTTATAGTTTCTAACTGTTCTTGGGCTCGATCAAGTGAACAATGCAAGAGAATTTTGCATGTGAAGAGAGATTCCTCGGTAATTATTAACATCGGTTCTATCCCCTTTATTGTGCAATGGATGAATTAGGGTTATGTTATGTTAACCGGGGACCTAGAAACGACGGAGAGGTTCCGTTCCCGCCGCAGCCGCAGTGGTCCACAACCCCACGACGACTACCGCAGTCTACTTCACCCCTCCGCCGCCCCACACCGAACCCAGGGTTATTGTGCGGTTCGGCCCCCCGTGGACCCCCCCCCCCCCCCCCCAGGGAACGTCTCACACCAGACGATTGTAACTCCTATGTTTGCGTAGTAGGGTAATGGTAGTGTACGCGTACGTGGAAAACTTGTTTGCGCAGCAATCGCCGACATAGTGTAGCTGAGGCGGAATAAGGGAAACCAGACCGCATTTGCCCAGGCAGATGGAAAACCGCCTAAAAACCATCCACAGACTGGCCGGCACACCGGACCTCGACACAAATCCGCCGGGCGGATTCATGTCGGAGACCGGCGCTCCTTCCCGCCCGGAAAGACATGCGTTAGACCGGACGGCCTACCGGGCGGTCTTGAATTAGGGTAGTTTTCCAGCCCTCAGGTATTTTCTCAGTTTATCAGATACGTCCTGTTAGTTGAGTGACCCCTTTTATAGTGACAGGGCCAGCTAATTTTAGTAGTTCTGCAATTATACCGTCTTCTCCGGATACTTTATTTTTAAATCTCTTAATTTATTTGCTCTCAAATCTTTCAGCTGTTTCTCTACACCAGGGATGCTTATTAGTATGTCGTCCATACGAGAGTCTGTCCGATATTTTTAAAAACTGGCCCATTCGTACCCACGATATTGTACGGGCTGACTCGGAACTGGTAGAGCTGTACTTGGCAGCCAACCCCTCAGCCGTTCCCACCGCACACAACAGGTACCTGGTCGTTGCTGCTGGCGGCGGCACCTGCGAGTGCAGGCAGAGCAGGGGGCCGCCCGTCCCCCGTGGCCGGGGTGAGCGACCTCAGCTCGTTATGTAAAGCTGCCTACCGGGACACAAAGGCAGCCAGACGGGGCGGCAGCGGGCGGTTATGTTACGCGGGCCGCGTTTCCCAGCCCGCTGCCTCCATTCTGGGATCGAGTTGCCCGGCTCACCGCCGGCCGGTCGCGGCGGTGCCGGGGCGGGTGAAGCACACACCGCCGACCCGGCTGGCATTGCAGGCGCTGCGGAACGCACTTGCGTGCGGCTGCGTGGTCGCCGGGCTGCTTCACCTTCTCTTGTAACGCCTGGACGCACCAGAGACACTCACACACTTGAGTGGAACAGCTGTATAAACACAAAATATACACTGAAGTGACAAAAGTCTCGGGGTACCTCATAATTTCGTGTCGGGCCTCCTTTTATCCAGCATAGTGCAGCAGGTCGACGTGGCATGGACTCAACAAGTCGTTGCAAGTCCCCTGAAAAAATGTTGAGCCATGCTGCCTCTATAGCCGTCCATAACTGTGAAAATGTTGCCGGTGCAGGATTTTATGCAGAGACTGACTAATTGATTACGTCCCATAAATGTTCGATGGGGTTGATGTCGAACGATATGTGTGGAGAAATCATTCGCTCGAATTGTCTAGATTTCTTCAAACCCATCGCGGACAACTGTGGACCAGTGACATGAAATCGTTGTTTAGGCATATGAAGTAATGGTTACAAATGGTCTCCAAGTATCCGAACATCAACATCCCCAGTCGACAATTGGTTCAGTTTAGCCTGAGAATCCAGTCTATTCTATGTAAACACAGCTCACACCATTATGGAGCCACCACCAGCATGTGCGGTGGCTTGTTGACAACCCGCATCCATGGCTTCGAGGGGTCTGCGCCACACTTGAACCCTACTATCAGGTGTTATCAACTGCAAGTGGGGCATATGGCACGGCCACTGTTTTCCAATAGTTTATCGTCCAACCTCCACGGTCACGAGCCCAGGAGAGGTGCTGCAGGCGGTATCGTGCAAAGGCACGCCTAATTTCGCCGCACCGTCCTAAAAGATACGTTCGTCATACGTCCCATTGATTTCTGCGATTATTTCACCCAGTGTTCTTGTCTCTTAGCTCTGAAAACTCTACGCAAACGACGTGACCTGTGCTTGGCTCGTGTTCGTGCCGTATCTCATTTGACATCCTGTTTTTACTGTACTATCACCTCGTTATGTTAATTTCAATTACTAGTGTCACTGAGATGCCGCCTTGCCTGTCCGTGAGCGGCAGCAGCAGCGCTTATCGATATGAGCCCTGGTGTATCATCTTCGCTGACTGCTATTACTTACCAGCTGTCGTGTGTTCGGAGTTAGTTCGGATCTGCTAGTGAGTTGGGAGGCGCTAGCAGTGCAGTTCGGACCTGGCAGTGTTTGACTTAAGACGCGGCAGAAGTTCAGTCGGGGCGCGGCTGCAGTGAGGTCCGGACAGCCATGACTCGCCCGACGGTTGCCGACACACATCACTTGAGTGCGGACCACCTTAGTTGGTCATCGGTCGGTCGTTTTGTCGGACGACATGTATGTTGGCCGGCGATAGCTTACGGGTTGCCTGCTTGTGCCGACTCGTGATTCGTCCTTGCTATAGCACAGTCACTGCCTGCTGTTCAAATGGCTCTGAGCACTATGGGATTTAACTGCTGTGGTCATCAGTCCCCTAGAACTTAGAACTACTTAAACCTAACTAACCTAAGGACATCACACACATCCATGCCCGAGGCAGGATTTGAACCTGCGACCGTAGCGGTCGCACGGTTCCAGACTGTAGCGCCTAGAACCGCTCGGCCACTCCGGCCGGCACTGCCTGCTGTCTCCGTGGTGATGTGTGGCAGTTGGTTGGTCGGTGTGGATCATCCAGGAAATCTGCGCGCAGCGTAGTGGGCCGGGTCCACTGGCAATCTCTACGCAGTATCGGAGTGTATGACAGCTGTTCCGATTGCTACGAGGTTCGTGGCTCACTGGCCCATAACATCAAGGTTGAGTGGTGATTTAATTACTGATGCCAGTCTGTTCACATTGTGCCGTTCGTTTTCATCGTTGGCTGTTGGGGGTATTCCCGTGAGCAACAGCGAGTGTTCAAGTTGGCAAGAGTTTGACCACCATCCGGTGGAGTGTAACTGTATTTTGGTTATTTGATGTCCAAGTGCACCAGCGGAATTTTCTGCCTTGTGGCCGTTAGCGTTCCGGTTACCTGCCCTGGCCACTGACGTAAAATTCAGGCAGTGTCCTTTCTTCACCGTGTTGTCGCTGTCCAACACGTGTGCGTATTTTTGACACCTCATGCATAATTGGTTGTGGGCGGCTACGCTTTTTACGTTTTGGCTTTGGGTTCCTTGTGTACTGGTCAGGTGGAAAGCAAGTCGTCTTGTCGGTGGGTCCGTTGACTATCTCTTGGTTGGGTTGCCAGTGGATCGGATATAGTTGGTCCGACTACCTGTGTCCCCTAAGAGAATGTTAATACTTCAAGCGCAGACCGACCCCCGGAAACTTCTGAGCGCCGCTGGCTGTACTGCCTTTTTTTATTGGTGTTTGATTGTGTATTTTAATGGCTCATAGCCGATGGTTTGAATTTGTATGCCTTTAGTCGGCTTTTAAATAATGGGCCTTCAGCTGTTTTAAAATTGAAAGTTCTTTACTTGTCAAGTCTTGCATTGTTTGGCCCTTCAGCCTCATTTAAAATATTTTTTGGATAAAGCTTTGGGCCTTCTCCCTTCTGAAAATTTATTGTAGTTGTGCTTTTCAATCATGGGCCTTCAGCCTCTTAAAATTTAAATTCCTTACTTGTTATATCTTAGGTTGTTCGGGCCTTCAGCCTCATTTAAAAAAATTGTTTAAGGATAAAGCCTTCGGCTTTCGGCCTTGTAAAAATTTATTGTAGTTGTGTTTTGAATCATGGGCCTTCAGGCGTTTTAGAAGTAAAATTCCTTTTTGTTAAGTCTTAGATTGATAGGGCCTTCAGCTTCATTTGATATATTATTTGAGGATAAAACCTTGCGCTTTCTGCCTTTTGAAAATTTATTGTGGCTGTGTTTTAAATCATGGGCCTTCAGCCGTTTTAAAAATTAAAGAGGTTGTGCCCTTAAGCCATGAGATTGTGTGACATATTCAGTCGATAGTTAAGCTCGGAAATTTGTAATGTTTGGGCAACAAAATAAAGTTATATGTGTTCGAGTGTATTTGACAGCCGCTCATTTTTGGCCCCTTTCCACAATTCCAACTACCTGTTCTGTCCTGCGGATTCAACCAGGCTTTTCACGAAGCAGCTCTCATTAAAGGCCGTTGCCAACTGCTTTGTCCGTGGTGATTCTCAGCACACCCTTCATACTGTGAAGCTCGGAATGTTGAATTCCCTTACGATTTCCGAAATGGAATGTCCCATGCGGCTAATTCCAACTACGATCCCGCGTTCAACGTCTGTTAATTAAGTCGTGCAGCGATAATCACGTCGGGAGCGTCTTCACATGAATCAACTGAGTATAAACGGCAGCTCCGCCAACGCATTGCCCTTTTCTACCTTGTGTGCGCTATACTGCCGCCATCTCTATATGTGCATATCGCTATTCCACAACTTTTGTCAGCTCAATGCACATATCCACCTACATTTATGCTCTGAGAACCACAGTGATGTGCATGGCAGAGGGTACGTGCCATTGCATCTGTTATTAGGGCTTTTTCCGTTCCATTCACGTATAGAGCGCGGGAAAAACTATCGTTAAAATGCCTCTGCACGCGCTGCAATTAGTCGAATCCTATCTTCACGAACCTTACGGGACTGATATGTGGAGAGCTGTAGTATATTCCTGGAGCCATCATTTATGGCCAGTCCTTGAATCTTCAAGAGCCTATTAGTTCACTTGTTTCAACATCTCAGTCACACTCTCCTGCAGATCAAAAAAACCTAAGACGATTCGTGCTGCCCTTTCTATATATATTCAAAATCACCTGCCAATCCTATTTGGTATGGGTCCCACACACGTGAGCAGTATGCTAGGATGAGTCACACGGATGATGCATAAACTATCTACTTTGTAGGCTGATCGCATTTCCCTAGTATTCTCCCAATAAACCAAAGTTTGCTGCCTGTTTTCCACATAACTGAGCCTATTTGATCATTCCATTTCATAGTCGTACAAAGTGTTGCATCCAGGTATTTTTATGAGTTAACCAATTCAAATTGTGAGTCACTGTTATTATATTCGTAGGGTGCTATGCTTTTGTGAAGTACACAATTTTATATTTTTCAATATTTAAAGTAAGTTGTCATTCATTGCACTGCTTTTAAATCTCATCGAGGTTGACTGAATATCTGTACAGCTTTACTCAGAGTATTTCGTTGTAGATTGCGTCATCTGCAAAAACAGTGTCGGGTTAGTATTGATAGCGTCCGCAAGATCATTGATATACAACATGAACAGCAGCAAAGGCCCAACACACTTCTCTGAGGTGCACCAGAAGTTTCGTCTACATCTGTCAATGACTCTGCATTCAAGATAACATGCTGCGTTTTCTCTAGCAAGAAACCTCCAATACAGTCACAAATTACACTTGATGCTCCGTACCATAGTGCTTTTGATAACAGGTGTAGGTGTCGTAAGTGAGTCAATTGCTTTTCTGGAATCAAGAAATATGAAATCTATAAAGTCCTCCAAATCCTAGAACACACGCGTCCTCTACGACCTCAACCCCTTCCCTCAAATTCTCCTTTTCCTTGAACGTGTCCACACCCTGTATATTGTCCGCCAACTTGATACCCCCCCACCGCCTGGTGTCTCCCTTCCTCTCCAGCCCCAGCCCATGGCCACAACTTTACCATTGTGTCCCGCCCTCTCTCCATCTCCACATCCTCCACCTCTTTTCCCAACGCAACTTCCAGCACCTACCCCTTCTGGATGATGAGCTTCGCCCTGATATCTACCCCTCCTACCAACTCTAACCACACCTTCCTCCTGCCTCCTCCTCAGGGCTTCCTCTCCTCCCCCTCCATTCTCATGAGTGGCTTTCCCCCTCCTACACCCCCTCCATCTCCTGTGCTCCCCTTCAGTGGCTCTGCACTCCCTCCTGCCTTCTCTTCCCTCTTCATCTCCCGCCCTGCCCATTTCCTGCCCCTTGGTGTGTCTCCTGCCCCCTGTTCTTCCTCTTCCTTCCACCCTCCTACCGCACCTTCCTCCCCTCTTTTTTACTCTTCTCCAGCCTCCAGCCGTTCGGCAGGTCCCTAACAGCGGTTTTTTATTCTTCATGAGTGCTCTGTCGTTTCCAGTGTTTTTTTAAGTATCTTGCTGTGTGTGATTTTTATCCTGTGGCCGATTTTTAACTTGTGTTTGCCGCCAGTGTTTTTTTAAGTGCACTTAGATTTGCCAGCTGTGTCCTTTTAACTTTATGTCGACTTTTTAACTGTCCCCCAGTGCATGTCCCCATCTTACTGTATATTTTAACTCCCATCATCTCCATTTTTTATGTCGCCCTTTTATCCCCCTTTTTATGTAATCACCTTTCTGTATTTTTGTAAAGCCAATTGGCTGAAGAGTGGTGGACTGTGCCGCTGCCCTCCTGTGCCCATATGGGGCTGGGGAATGATATTACTATAAAGAAAAAAAGAAAAAGTGGAGCTGCCTTTTGTACTCACATGCTTCACATGAAAAGGTTTCCGATGTGATTATGGCCACACATTGTGAATTAACAGACTTTGAATGCGGAATGGCACTTGGTAGTAGACACATGGGACATTCCATTTTGGTAATCGTTAGGGAATTCTAAATTCTGATATCCACAGTGTCAAGGGTGTTCCAAAGATACCACATAATCAGGCATTACCTCTCACCCGACAATGCAGTGGCTGAGCACTGAGAACAGCGACGTTTGTGTAGAGTTGTCAGTGCCAACAGACAAGCAATGCTGCTTGAAATAAGAGCAGAAATAAATGTGGAGAGTATCTTTTAGGACAGCGTGGCGAAATCTGACGTTAAGGGCTATGGTAGCAGACGACCGATGCCAGTGCCTTCGCTAACAGCACGAAATCGTCTGTAGCGCCTCTCCTGGGCTCGTGGCCATAACATTCGGACCTTAACGACTGGAAAACCGTCGTTTGATCAGATGAGTCCCTATCTCAGTTGGTCAGATACCTTTTTATATTTACTCTCTTTTTTTTTCTGGAACCATTTGGTGTCGGCTTACCTGCTCTCACCATTTATTTTATTTTCTGAACATTTGTACCTCTTATTTCACCGATCATCTGAAGTATTTCTTCTCTTACCCGAATATAGTCTGGGTAATTTTCCTCAGCTGTCAAGCTCTTCAAATGAACTGCCTATTGTCACACTGATTATCACTGTATTTACAGCCTTACAGAACTTCAAACACATCTCCTCATTTCTCAGTACTTCAGTATCCTACTTCTTTCCACAGTGATACTTCAGATGATTGACTTATCCTTCAGTCTACTCCTCATCATTACCTAATTGTGTTCTTTGTCTACATCTGCTCTTGGGTAAGCCTTATAAGCCAGTAACTGATTTCAGAGTGTAGTCCACCTGTCAGTGTCAGTCGGCGTCTCTAGGCCTTTTTCAAGTATACCTCCCCTTCTGTGAATTTTGAACAGTGTGTTCGCTATTATTAGCAGACATTTATTGCAGAAATCAGTTTTTCTACTCTTTCATTTCTACTACGGAAGCCATTTTTCCCGTAATTCTCTCCTATACTCTATCTTCTAATACGGCGTCGCAGTCACCCATTATTATTAAATTTTCATCTTGTTTTACATACTGGATTACATGTTCAATATCCCCATGTGCTTCCTCTGTACCTAATGCAGATGACGTCGTCATGTATAACTGAACTACTGTTGTTGGCATCCGTTCGCCGTCAATTATGATGAGACTAATCCTATTACTGAACTGCTCACACTAACTTACTCTGTGTCGTAACTTCCTATTCATGACGAATCCTACTACCTTTAAACCATTTTGTTACTATGGTTGAAATGTATTCGCAATTACGAAGATCTACGTTTTCCTCGCTAGGTCACGACAGAAATTTTGATTTAAACTTAACCCTTAAAAATGACACAAGATAATTTGAAGATACAAGAAAAATTTAATAAAACCAGAAAAGCATTTCAGGAAAATAAAAATATTTTTGTGAACATAGGTGTTTATTTTATAAACTTCCCAGAATTGCATTTGAAATCCACTCACTGGTCGACTGCGTTGACCTAAAAAGGAACTATATCGATATTTGTTTTTCAGTTTCTCAATGAATAGGCGCTGATTACGACCGTATCCTTCCACTTGTCCTGCACGTGTGGCGAAAGTAAATGAAAAACTATAAATAGACTGATCATTTCCTTCAAACGGGTCATCGCAATCATACATTTGTTAAAAGACATTTTGAAGTTTTCGACCTCGGATATTCAAGTATGTTCAATTTATTATATCTTGCATGATTGGCCAATTTAGGTCTTACAGGTCATTTCCAAGCGGAGTAGTTGTCAATGTGTTGCACAATCATTCTGTTAATAAAGCCGATCTGATAGCGAGCACATAACGCGCAAGCGTCAGAATTAAAACCAGAGAGCTTACTGCGCGCAGTAATAGTCATCTTTATAATTAATGGCACGTTGTAGGACACAATATGTACTCGTTTTCTTTTGTTATTTAAGAGGGATGTGTTGACCCTAAAACAGCAAACTGTCGTTTGGAAAGTAAACTGTTTATCCCACCCCAAGATCGCGTCTATAGACTTTGAACAAAATACTACCTTCGTTGACACGTGAGGTACCACTCTGAGCAAGGTTATGATGGCGAATGTCAAATTTTTTTAAGATCGTCATCACTTTGACATGGAAGACCTTAATGTCCACCGGCCAAATTATTACCACGTGTAAAATAAGTGTCTACGTAATAGTTGCCCAAAGTTCAATGTCTGCTTACCTCATGGCCAAGTCTCTCACAGCCTGACAGTTTAATCTTGGATTGGAAGATATAACAGACACTATTTGATACTATCAGCAAACTTTACAGAGCGTTGCGAGATTACTGTGTATTGATATAACTCTAGTGGTACTGTTACTTGATAATAATACGGCTCTTGATTAGGACATATCAGTAGTGACGCTGTCACTGCAGCTGCCCGTTTGATGTCTCAAGTGCCAAAAGGAGCGACATACATTTCATCAACACTCCGGATAAGCCCAGTTCTTGACAGCCACAAAAGAAACAATATATTTCCTGAATTTCTGTATTTCTCTACACTTGTCATTCCCCCTTGCCAGCTTTTATTTGTTAACGACATAGTGTAATTGATTATTTTTAACACACTTAAAATGTCGAAAACAGGGCGTATGAAACACTATTTTGTATCTACAGGGTGCACGAAATACTCAGGAACAACATTGTACCGACGGTAGTGACTCCTAAAATTAAGTACTTTCAGATAAGGAACTAACGGTCGTAAATTAATACGAGGGTTGGAACTTTAATAGTGGCAACTATTATTTTACAGGTCGTACAAAATAGATACGTATTTCAAAGTTTTACTGATCTTCAAAGTAGCCACCAACACTGCGTATAGCCCGTCGCCAGCGATGTGAAAGTCGTAGGATACTCTTAGTTGTGTTGACAGTGTGAGCGGCGCGGTCTGTTGTCCGACGCATTTGTAGCAGTTCTGAAGCGAATGCTGTGAAGTGTTCCCTTCAGACTTTAGAAATCGAGTTGAACTCACGAGGGTTTGGTCAGGGGAGTGCAGTAGGTGGTATAGCACTTAGCAGCCCCATCAGTCAAACAAATCAGTAACAGCTTGCACTGTACGTGCTTGAGCATAGTCCTGCAAAATGATGGTCAAGACCTGCAGAAAGTGTTGCCACTTCTGACTCTAAGCTGGTCGTAGGTTGTGTTCCAAAAATGAACAGCATAGAGACAGAAGTGATGATACTTTCTGCAGGACCTGACCATCATTTTGCAGGACAATGCTCAAGCACGTACAGTGCAAGCTGTTACTGATTTGTTTGATGGGGCAGTTAAGTGCTATACCACCTACTGCACTCCCCTGACTTAAGCCCTCGTGAGTTCAACTCGGTTTCTAAACTGAAGGAAACCCTTCACGGCATTCGCTTCAGAACAGCTACAAATTCGTCGGTCAATAGACCGCGCCGCTCGAACTGCCAACACAACTGGCACTGCTAAAAGTATCCTATGACTTCCACATCGCTGGCAACGGGTTATACACAATGGTGGTGACTATTTTGAAGGTCAGTGAAACTTTGAAACACGTATCTATTTTGTAAGACCCGTAAAAAAATAGTTGCCACTATTAAACTTCCAACCCTCGTAATAAACAAGACAAGACATCTTACATTTACAGCAATTGTTAAACTGTTGAAAGTGGCATAGTCAGTCTAATTGCATGCATTACAATACAATCCATTTCCGTACATTAACGCTAGATTCCAAATCAATAATAAACGTTGGTTATGATAAGAGCGAAAGTCGCCTGCTGTTGACACCTTCCGTGAACTGTATTCATACGCATACTCATAAGCACTGCTATGTCTCAAGAACCTTAGTCACACAGCCATCTGCTAGATGTACTTATCTTTGGTTCGGAATTTCAGACATGTCTTAAGCAAGTCTGATAAACTCTGAAGTGGGGCAGCCAGTAGTACTGCTCGGTGGGTATACTGAGTTAGCAAGGGCCGCGTGACCAGTTGACAATGCGACACAGTCTGCTCTTCCGCTTGCTGCTGCATGGACGTGCCGACATGTTTAGTCGAGACGGCATGCCATGTGATAAAGAAACTGGCACGGTTAACCTACATCATCCAGGGTTATAGCGATATGGATGCTTGCGTACACTTCTGTTGCGTAATTACATTCAGGCGACAGAAGTCATGGAGTACCTCCCAGTATCGTATCGGGCCTCCTTTTACCGACCTAGTGCAGCAACTAGACGTGCCATGGACTCAACGAGCCGTTAGAAGTCCCCTGCAGAAATATTGAGCCATGTTGCCTCTATAGCCGACCATAATTGCGGAAGTGTTGCCGGTGAAGGATTTTGTGCACGAACTGACCTCTAGATTATGTCCCATAAATTTTCGATGGGATTCATGTCGGGCGATCTGATTGGCCAATCAATTCACTCGAATTGTCCAGAACGTTCTTCAGACCAATCGTCAAAAACTGTGGCTCGGTAACATGATGCACTGTCTTCCACGAAAACTGCGTCGTTGTTTGAGAACATGAGGTCCATGAATGAGGGTTTCCAAGTAGCTCAACATCTGGAGAACCCAGTCCATTCCATGTAAACACCGTCTACACCATTATGGAGGACACACCAGCTTTCACAATGCCTTGTTGACAACATGGCTCCGTGACTTCGTGGGGTCTGCGTCACACTCGAACCCTGTCATCACATCTTACCAACTGAAATCGGAACTCATCTGACAAAGCCACCGATATGATCACGAGTCCAGAACAGACGCTGCAGGCGATGTCGTGCTGTCAGCAAAGGCACTATCATCTGCCGTCTGCTGCGACAGCCCGTTAACGCCAAATTTCTCCACCCTGTCCTAACGGATATGTTCAAAAAAAATGGTTCAAATGGCTCTAAGCACTATGGGACTCAACTGCTGTGGTCATAAGTCCCCTAGAACTTAGAACTACTTAAACCTAACTAACCTAAGGACATCACACACATCCATGCCCGAGGCAGGATTCGAACCTGCGACCTTAGCGGTCGTGCGGTTCCAGACTGTAGCGCCTTTAACCGCTCGGCCACTCCGGCCGGCCAACGGATATGTTCGTCGCAAGTCCCACATTGATTTGTGCCGTTATTTCACATAGTGTTGTTTGTCTGTTAGCAGTGACAACTCTACATAAACGCGACTGCTCTCGGTCTTTAAGCGAAGGCCGTCAGTCATTGCGTTGTCCTTGGTGACAGGTAATGCATGAAATTTGGTATTCTCGGCACACTCTTGAGACTGTGTAGCTCAGAATATTGGATTCATCTTGACATCTGCTGTTACTTCACTCAGTGTTGCTTGTCTGTTAACAGTGACAACTCTACGCAAACGCTACTGCTCTCGGTTGTTAACGTGAGGGCCGTTGGTCGCTTCGTTGTCCGCGATGAGAGCTAATGCCCGAAACTTGGCATTCTCTGCACTTTTTTGACACTCTGAATCTCAGAACATTGAATTCCGTAACGATTTCCGAAATGGAATGTTCCACACGTCTAGTTTCAACTACCATTCCGCGTTCAATGGCTCTTAATTCCTGTCGTGTGGCCATAATCACGTCGGAAATCTTTTCACATGAATCACCTGAGAACAAATGACAGCTCTGTCAATGCACTGCTCTTCTATACCTTGTGATACGATACTACAGCCATCTGTATATGTGCATCTCGCTACCTCATGACTTTTGTCACGCCAGTGTGTGTATTACATGGTTTTCCAGACTCTGTTATGCGAAATATTTTGCGTTTGTATTTGAGATCAACAATGTTAGGTCCTTTATTGTATTCATATCAAGTCTCCATCAGGACAAAATATTTCGGCTGTCCACCTGGCCGCCATCTTTAGGTGAGTACTCCGTCGTCGCACTATCTCGCCGGAACTAAAATTAAACACGCCGCGGCGGCTCCTTTATACACTCATGCTCATAAATTAAGGATAATTGCAGAACGTGGTCCCACACAACTTGGCACTACACAAAACTGGCGCTAATAGTGTGGTGTCACCGCCAGACACCATAATTGCTAGGTGGTAGCCTTTAAATCGGTCGCGGTCCATTAGTATACGTCGGACCCGCGTGTCGGCACTGTCAGTGATTGCAGACCGAGCGCCGCCACACGGCAGGGCTAGAGAGACGTCCTAGCACTCGCCCCAGTTGTACAGCCGACTTTGCTAGCGATGCTACACTGACAAATACGCTCTCATTTGTCGAGACGATAGTTAGCATAGCCTTCAGCTACGTCATTTGCTACGACCTAGCAAGGCGCCATTACCAGTTTATATTGAGATTGTTATTAATGTACCGTCATGAGCGATGTACATCAATTATGGATTAAAGTTAAGTATTCCAGCAGCAACGTACCTTATTGGCTATATTAATTACGTTGTCATTTTCCAGACCTCACGCCAGCCTGCGTGAGCTTAAACGCGTGCCTTTCGGCTTCCTCCAAACTCCGTGAATTGGCTCCTGCCAATTCACAACAAATAGTATAGGCACATAGGGAACATACACGACGCAGATCTGTAAGTCCACGGTATTGCTGATAAGTTGAGAAAACCGTCCCCAAACACATGTGCTACAAAACGCCACTGTTTCCTGCGCATGTACCACGACATAAATATGGGATATGATCACCATGCACACGTACACTGGCCGCACATCGGGATGGCATACTCTGGATCAGGTGGTCGAGCAGCTGCTGGGGTATAGCCTCCCATTCTTGCACCAGTGCCTGTCGGAGCTCCTGAAGTGTCGCAGGGGTTCGAAGACGTGCAGCGATACGTCGACCGGGAGCATCCCAGACGTGCTCGATGGGGTTTAGGTCTGGAGAACAGGCAGGCCACTCCATTCGCCTGATATCTCCTGTTTCAAGGTACTCCGCCACGATGGCAGCTCAGTGGGACCGTGCGTTATCATCCATCAGGAGGAAGGTGGGACCCACTGCACCCCTGAAAAGGCGGACATACTGGTGCAAAATGACGTCCCGATACACCTGACCTGTTACAGTTCCTTTGTCAAAGACATGCAGGGGTGTACGTGCACCAATCATAATCCCACCCCACACCATCAAACCACGACCTCCATACAGGTCCCTTTCAAGGACATTAAGGCTTTGTTATCTGGTTCCTGGTTCACGCCAGATGAAAACCGGCGAGAATCACTGTTCAGACTATACCTGGACTCGTCCGTGAACATAACCTGGGAACACTGTTCCAATGACCATGTACTGTGATCTTGACACCAGGCTTTACAGGCTCTCCTGTAACCAGGGGTCAGTGGAATGCACGTTGTGGGTCTCTGGGCGAATAGACCATGCCTGTTCAGTCGTCTGTAGACTGTGTGTCTGGAGACAACTGTTCCAGTGGCTGCGGAAGGTCCTGAGCAAGGCTACCTGCGCTACTCCTTAGCTGTCTGCGGGCACTGATGGTGAGATGTCTGTCTTCTTGTAGTGTTGTACACTGTGGACGTCCCGTGCTGTAGCGCCTGGACACGTTTCCTGTCTGCTGGAATCGTTGCCATAATCTTCATATCACACGTTGTGGCACAAAGACGGCCCCTGCTACGACCTGCTGTGTTTGACCAGCCTCCAGTCGCCCTAGTATCCTACCCCTCATAACGTCATCAATATGTGTTCTTTGAGCCATTTTCAACCCACAGTCACCATTAGCACGTCTGAAAACGTCTGCACGCTTACTCGCTGCACCGTACTCTGACATGCACATGTGGACAGCTGCCAGCGCGACCGGGCGACGACCGCAGGTCAAATCCACCTCGTGGTCATACCCCGAGGTGATTTAAACCCGCAAACCGCCCACCAGAGCGCTGTTTCACCGTGCATCAGCATAATCCTTACTTTATGAGCATGAGTGTACATCGACCGTGGGTCCATCGTGCGTGCACTGAAATAACTGCCCTCTAGCGACAGGCTCAACAGCGCACCGGTGGTGAATCGATATCAAACACTATTGACAGTTCTTGAAGACCGAGACAAGGACAGTTGTTTCTTAATGTCGAACAGAATAGGTTTCCAACTCTTGACACTTTTATTTAATGACAAATACTTTGAACAAATTGACAGGGTGGCTATGGGGAGTGCATTATCCCCTATAGCCGTCAATTTGTTTGTGGAAGATTTTGAGGACATGGCGCTGAAGACAGCGTTCTTAAAATCAATTTGTTTCTGGAGATACGTCGACGACACGTTTATGGTATGGCCACATGAGAGGGAAGCTGTAGCTCCTTTCCTAAATATTAATTGCCTGCATCCCAATATTAAGTTCACGATGGAAGTTGAAAAGGATGGAAAACTTCCGTTTTTAGAGTCTTCGTTTACAGGAGTGGTAATGGGACATTGGGACATAGTGTTTGCCGTAAGCCCACGGATACTGACCTACGTCTTCGTGAATCAAGTAGTAATCCATAGAACCAACGCAACGGGGTCCTACGCACATTGGTAGAAGGAGCTTACCCCATCTCCGATGCAGATAGTTTGGCACAAGAACTGGACCATCTAAAAGCGCCGGCCAGGGTGGCCGAGCGGTTCTGGGCCGGCCGGCCGAAGTGGCCGTGCGGTTAAAGGCGCTGCATGCTGGAACCGCAAGACCGCTACGGTCGCAGGTTCGAATCCTGCCTCGGGCATGGATGTTTGTGATGTCCTTAGGTTAGTTAGGTTTAACTAGTTCTAAGTTCTAGGGGACTAATGACCTCAGCAGTTGAGTCCCATAGTGCTCAGAGCCATTTGAATCATTTTTTTGGTTCTGGGCGCTACAGGTTCGAATCCTGCCTCGGGCATGGATATGTGTGATGTCCTTAGGTAGTTCTAAGTTTTGGGGGACTGATGACCTCAGAAGTTAAGTCCCATAGTGCTCAGAGCCATCTGAACCATCTAAAAGCTGTGTTCAAGCAGAAAAATGTTCAAATGTGTGTGAAATCTTATAGGACTTAACTGCTAAGGTCATCAGTCCCTAAGCTTACACACTACTTAACCTAAATTAACCCATGTCCGAGGGAGGACTCGAACCTCCGCCGGCACCAGTGGCACAGTCCATGACTGCACCTCCTTAGACCGCTCGGCTAATCCCGCGCGGCATTCAAGCAGAATGGTTATACTGACAATCAGATCCATCGTGCTCTACAGATTGGACCTTCGTGGGAACAATGGAAGATGCAAGCAAATCGGTGGCATTCCTTCCTTTTGCTGGGAGCATATCTTCAAAAATAGGTAGAATTTTAAAGAAATTTAATATTAAAAGTGTATTCCGTCCGCCAGCTAAAACCAGAGCCCTGTTGGGCTCAGTGAAGGATGATTTAGGTTTGAGAAAGCCCGGAGTCTACAAGATTCTCCGTCTTTGCGGGAAAGTCTGTATTGGACAAACAATTCGTGCGGTCCAGGATCGTTGCGTGGAGCCTCATCGCCACACGCGTTTATTTCAGCAAGAAAAATCTTCGGGGGCGGAACATTGTCCTACGGAAGGACATAAAATGTTGTACGATGAGACACAAGTGGTTGCCCCTGTGTCGCGGTATTGGGAGTGTGTAGTGAAAGTAGCCACCGAACTCCTGCTATCTAACAATACTATAAACAGAGATAAGGGTTATCCTTTAAGTAAGAATTGGAACCCTGTTCTGTTTGACATTAAGAAACAACTGTCCTTGTCTCGGTCTTCAAAAACTGTCAGTAGTGTTTGATATCGATTTATCGTTTCCGCGAGCTTTCACCACTGGTGCGCTGTTGCGCCTGTCGCTAGAGGGCAGTAATGTTCGCGCACGCGCGGTGGACCCGCCGCTGCGTGTTCGATTTCAGTTCCGACGAGATAGTGCGACGACCTATTCAGCTGAAAATGGCGGCCAGGTGGACTGCCGAAATATTCTGTCCAGATGACGAAGTGTTCTGGTTGGAGATCCGATATGAATACAACGAATTATTAAGCCAGGAAAGTTTACGAAGCCAATGTCAGGTCCTTCTTGTTCGCATCTCCGTTAGAACATCCAATATCTGTTCAGTTATCCAGGCCTGCAAGTTGCTTGTCTCGGTGGTGTTCCGCTCATTAAGTAATATTATCCGCGTTAATGCGAATATAAGGTTATTTCTCGTTGTTTTTTTTGTAAATGTATTGGCACTTAAAACGACATTGTCCATTGAAGGGTGCTTGTACGTATATGAGATTTTACATTCATTTTGTGCACTTTATACAGGGTGGTCATCCCTACAAAGTCAAACAGCGAAAGTTTAATTATAACCAACCTGTATAATTGCAACGAGACATAATTTGTTCGAGAACGTACTTCTTAAGTGAACACATGTGAGGGTTTGCAAAAACGACCAGGGGAATGAAAAATGAGAATCCCCAGAAACCCAAATCACGTACATATACAGGGTGGTACATTAATCGAGACCGGGCCAAATATCTCACGAAATAAGCATCAATAGAAAAAACAAAAAAGAACGACGTCTAGCTTGAAGGGGGAAACCAGATGGCGCTATGGTTGGCCCGCTAGAGGGCGCTACCATAGGTCAAACGGATATCAACTGCGTTTTTTTTTTAATAGGAACCGCCATTTTTATTACATATTCGTGTAGTACGTAAAGAAATATGAATGTTTTAGTTGGACCACTTTTTTCCCTTTGTGATAGATGGCTCTGTAATAGTCACAAACGTATAAGTACGTGGTATCACGCAACATTCTGCCAGTGCGGACGGTATTTGCTTCGTGATACATTACCCATGTTAAAATGGACCGTTTACCAATTGCGGAAAAGGTCGATATCGTGTTTATGTATGGCTATTGTGATCAAAATGCCCAACGGGCGTGTGCTGTGTATGCTGCTCGGTATCCTCGACGACATCATCCAAGTGTCCGGACCGTTCGCCGGATAGTTACGTTATTTAAGGAAACAGGAAGTGTTCAGCCACATGTGAAACGTCAACCACGACCTGCAACGTATGATGATGCCCACGTAGGTGTTTTAACTGCTGTCGCGGCGAATCCGCACATCAGGAGCAGACAAACTGCGCGAGAATCGGGAATCTCAAAAATGACGGTGTCGAGAATCCTATATCAACATCGATTGCACCCGTACCATATTTCTATGATCCAGGAACTGCATGGCGACGACTTTGAACGTCGTGTACAGTTCTGCCACCGGGCACAAGAGAAATTACGGGACTATGACAGATTGTTTGCACGCGTTCTATTACCTGCATAATATGCATTATTGGGCAACGGAAAATCCGATGGCTGCGACAAGTGGAATATCGCGACCTTGGCGGGTTAATATATGGTGCGGTATTATGGGACGAAGGATAACTGGCCGTCATTTTATCGATGGCAATCTAAATGGTGCAATGTATGCTGATTTCCTACGTAATGTTCTATCGATGTTACTACAAGATGTTTCACAGCGTGACAGAATGGCGATGTACTTCCAACTTGAAGGATGTCCGGCACATATCTCGCTAGCGGTTGAAGCGGTATTGAATAGCTTGTTTCATGACAGGTGGATTGGTCGTCGAAGCAACATACCATGGCCCGCACGTTCACCGGATCGGATGTCCCAGGATTTCTTTCTGTGGGGAAAGTTGAAGGATATTTGCTATCGTGATCCACCGACAACGACTGACAACAAGCGTCAGCGCATTGTCAATGCACGTGCGAACATTACGAAAGGCGAACTACTCGCTGTTGAGAGCAATGTCGTCACACGTATTAGCAAATGCATTGAGGTTGACGGACATCATTTTGAGCATTTATTGCATTAATGTGGTATGTACAGGTAATCACGCTGTAACAGCATTCGTTCTCGGAAATGACAAGGTCACAACGTTACATGTATCACATTGGAACAACCGAAACAAAATGTTCAAACGTACCTACGTTCTGTATTTTAATTTAAAAAACCTACCTGTTACCAACTGTTCGTCTAAAATTGTGAGCCATATGTCTGTGACTATAACAGCGCCATCTGTCACAAAGCGAAAAAAGTGGTCTAACTAAAACATTCATATATCTTTACCTACTACTCGAATAAAAAAATGGGGGTTCCTATTTTAAAAAACGCAGTTGATACCCGTTTGACCTATGGCAGCGCCATCTAGCTGGCCAACCATAGCACCATCTGGTTTCTCCCTTTAAGCTAGACACGTTTCGTTCATTGTAGTATATCGTTTGACGCTTATTTCGTGAGATATTTGGCCCGGTCTCGATTAATGGACCACCCTGTATATGTATGTGATTTGGGTTTCTGGGGATTCTCATTTTTCATTCCCCTGGTCGTTTTTGCAAACCCTCACATGTGTTCACTTAAGAAGTACGTTCTCGAACAAATTATCTTTCGTTGCAATTATACAGGTTGGTTATAATTAAACTTTCGCTGTTTGACTTTGTAGGGATGTTCTTGAGATTGTGCGCTGCGGGATTTGCGTTGTTAGTAATGTTAGTGCCTTGACTTGCCGTTAGGCGCCGGTGCTGGTACAGCGACGTAGTGTTAAAACACAAACAACAGTGTGCATGAGTTGTTGACAATAGACATGGGTCTGGACAAGGTGAGCGCGGCTTTATTCGTAAAACTGTTTTATCAAAACAACAGCAATAGTGCTGCTACTCTTCACGAGCATCGACACATCAAATGGATACGGGGAGTTCCTCTCTGCGCATCGGAGTTGAAGGACACCGTTTGGAAGTTCGAGTAACTGGCAGTTTGCGGATTGTTCCTGCGTAAGGCCCCCGGTCAGTCGCGCAACAAATTGTTCAAGAAGTTACTGTTGGTATGACTGAGGATGCTGGACGAGATGTGCGATCTGCAAGCAGTGCAGGAGCTATGTCACGACAGCTCACCATCCACCGTTCGGAAACTGCTACAAACAATTGTGAAATGGTATCAGTACTGCTGTTCCAGGTTGTCGTTGCTGCAGATGCTCATCACTTTGAGCAAAGTTTGTAACTTGGAACGTAAACATGTGAAACGTCCCCTTAGAACAATTATACAAGACTGTGCTTATCCTGACACACAATATTCTTAGCGCAACGCAATCTGACTTTCAAAAATCCCTACAAAAGAATGGCCCTGACTAACATTAACCTATACGTTTCACAAATCACTTACCTCACAAAAATCTTGGTTACTAGAACTACTGCAATACAGCGAGCGCCACTACTGCCAGCTAAATAAAAGATTCAAACTACTGAAGGCACTAACTACTGATAGGCATAGTCAGCAAATGAAAGATTTTGATAGAGAACAAACAATGTATTTACCTCAATAGTGTTCAAAAGTCATAATGTATATAGCAGTTCATGACATCCAGTCTTACAAATTTCAAAACTCCGCCATCTCTCTCCCCACATCCACCACTACTGGCGGCTCACCTCCAACTGCCAAACGCTATGCGCTGTTAACATCCAGCTGCCCAACAGTACAAAGGCAGACAACAATGCAAACTAGCCACAGACTGCACACAGCACAGCCAATGATTTTCATACAGAGCGCTACGTGGCGTTACCAATAAGAAAACCTAAACAGCCTACTTACACATGATATGGAATTAAAAACTGTTGCATTCTCATGTGGAAATTAAAACGTGTTTCTTTCAGTGGCTTACACGTTATTTCTCTCCATGTGTCCTTGCAAATACAGTATTTCCACAGAGTTTCATTGTCCTGCAATCACTCGTTTTTCGTGAGGGTCCTCTTATGTAGCGTTAGTTTAATTCCACCCCATAATTAAAGCAGAGAAGCTACCTTAAACAGTGATGGTACTTTCTTGTTATTATTAGATGAAATTTTCAGCTAGCGTGTTGCAGCAGAACTTCAAGGCTGCGACGAAGACTTCGATACTTTTGCTGTCACACTGGCTCAGATCTTTTCAGTTTGTTAGTTGCTGAAGGGTACAGGGCGCATTCATATTTGTGTTGCACTAATTAAACCTGTAAGATGTATGAGGTTCCTAGACACGGATACCGAGTAAAATGGTTCAAATGGCTCTGAGCACTATGGGACTCAACATCTGAAGTCATCAGTCCCCTAGAACTTAGAACTACTTAAACCTAACTAACCTAAGGACATTACACACATTCATGCCCGAGGCAGGATTCGAACCTGCGACCGTAGGAGTCGCGCGGTTCCGGACTGAAGCGCCTAGAACCGCATGGCCACCACGGACAGCGGAAGGGTAGCGAGTAGCTACATGAAATCTGCCGTAAGAATAAAGGTTTCAGTTTTTGCCGAGCCGAGTCGAATGGCTTCCGTTGTCCGCCGTTGATCGTTTCTAACGGCAGCATCCATAGCAGCAACGACAGAAGGGTACTGAGACGAGGAGACTGTCCTGGCCGACTGCTGTTTAATGACACTCGACGCTCTCGAAACCGTTTACTCCACGCAAACACTCAGGCACAGGACACACAGTGTTCGTCATACACTGAAAACACTGGGCATGAGTCTTACTTTCTGACTGCTTCAGCAGTCTAAAACAACATTATACCTCGCTATTCTGGCTTACAAGGGGAGGCCGCCAATTGTGAAATTCAGATTCGATTCATACTTCGCATAATAAAAGCTCATGGCCAGAGCTGTAATGTGGCAAAGCACCAAGATGCACTTCTCAGCCGTTGTCGAGAAAATTGACAGTTAAAAGAAACCGTTGCGGTGAAATACTGTCTACGATGAGAAATTTCTACAGTGCGGTCGGTGGTGCAGCGGTAAGCGCTGGGGTTCGTAATCCGAAGGTCGCCGGATCGAATCTCGCTCCATGCAACTTTTTTTTAGTATTTGTTTTTTGTAATTCATATATATGTATATATATATATATATATAAAATTCCCGGCAATCAGTTGCAACAATTATGCATATAATAAGTTGTTGAAAGTCGTTTGTCGTGGAAAAACTGGCGACTTCGAACATCATTATGTTTTCCGCAAACAAAGTTGTATTTCACAAATGTTATTAATTGTCTTCATAATGTTAACCACGTATAGTTAACGGAAGACGTAGAAACGAATACGTATAGCGTAAGTCAAACGTTCGAATTAGAATAGAGACCCCACGAACACAAACTTGCTGTGGCAGGCATGAAATATAAACTCCGTTACTCGCTCGTTACACTTGAAGGACAGATGTTGAATGGGCCGAAACGAGCCGCCCCATTAACAGCGTAGTTGCCTGCTAACTTCGAAAGAAGGTAGATGCGGTCCCTAGCGCAACTTATAACATCGTCGAAAATCAGTGCGGACGGGACAGCTTTGGTACACCCTGTTAAACAAACGGAAAAATGGAGGCGGTACAATTGGAGAGCGATCCGCCTTCACCAACATGCATAAGCAATTCATTAATAGTTTATATATATATATATATATATATATATATATATATATATATATTTGAATTGCAAAAAACTAATAATAAAAAAATATTGCATGGCGCGAGATTCGATCCGGCGACCTTAGGATTACGAACTCCAGCGCTTACCGCTGCGCTATGACGCTGTAGAAAATCATTAATCGTAGAGAGTATTTCACGGCAACGGTTTCTTTTAACTGTCGATTTTCTCGACAACGGCTGAGAAGTGCATCTTGGTGCTTTGCCACATTACACCTCTGGCCATGAGCTTTTATTATGCGCAGTATGAATCGAATCTGAATTTCACAATTGGCGGCCTCAACTTGTTAGTGAAATCGGACTCCACATACGACTCGCTGACCTCACGTCGTACGCGTGTAATAGACAAATGGCACAGCGGTGAACGTTATCGTTCTTCCTCCTGTAACGTTCTTCATGAGTTGTTGAAATACATAAATGACTGCCTGAATTGGGAATGCATACAGAACTGGAGCTATCTGTAGAGTGTAGTAACTGCAAGTGGTATGTTTATTCTGTGTTATTGTTAGAAAAACTTTATACCAACTGCTTGGGCAATGCAACTCCCAATACTAATAAATATATACAGTCACTGCAAAATACATTCAGCCCCTTAAGTACTGAATCACCTGGCCCTGTTAAAAACTGATAAATTTGGTCCCTGTGTACATAACAAATAAATAAAATTGTCTTACCTTTAAAGTAGCAACGATGGATCGCATTATATTCTGCTCTCTCATGAAGAAGAATAGAATATACTAGCTACCGTCTCAGCGGTGTGCAAAGCTGGCCGTAATATTTTGAAATGTACATGAAATTCTCTTACCTGATAAATGAAAACATTTAAGAAAAATTCAATTTCTTAAAAAAACGTATGACCTGGACAGGTAGGAGGTACTGATTTGGGTGAACTAGAACACTGACGTTTTTAATAGTGACGTTGTATTCGAGGTTAAGTCTGGCTTTTGAAAAACACCTGACAATTGAAATTACATTGCTCAGGAAAATTACGTCCTTTTTACTAAATGAAAACCTTTCATTGCTGCCGCAGTCACAAACGTTGAGATTTGTACATTAAGTGTTACCTAACATCACTAAAAAGCATAAAGACAAATCTTCAAATTACGTATACCTCTGTTATCAATTCTTAGAAACATTACAAAAAGGAAATATCTAATTAGCCTACACATCAAATCTGTTTACGTACATTCTGGGGTTACTCAACACAGAACTCATTGTTATCAATTATCAGTCAACTCATTTACACTAACGCGCTGGCAAGAGAAGTAGTAGAAAATCAACTTCTTTACCTTAACTGTGAGAAGACTTCTGCTTCTACATGTACATTTTCAATAATACATTTACTCCTAAAGCTTATTTGTAATATCAGTTCAGTAATCCTTTCTTGTCACAATTAAATTTACATTGCACCATTGTACTTTACATTTCATTATAAAATCACTCATCAATTTAACTATCTGTTTTATGTGCAGTGTAACAGAAAATATTGGTGGCTTTACAGAGCACACCACAAAAACTGCCTACTGCATCTTCTTTCGCTCACAAGCCGGCCGAAGTGGCCGTGCGGTTCTAGGAGCTACAGTCTGGAGCCACGAGACCGCTACGGTCGCCGGTTCGAATCCTGCCTCGGGCATGGATGTATGTGATGCCCTTAGGTTAGTTAGGTTTAAGTAGTTCTAAGTTCTAGGGTACTGATGACCTCAGAAGTTGAGTCCCATAGTGCTCAGAAGCCACTCTTTCGCTCACATCCTGATGTATACTCATAGCTGTGCGCCAAGCGCTCTCTTACTCCGGCATTACAATCTCAGATCGAAGCAGTATCTTTGGCTCTGCGGTTGTGCAAAGTCAGCGGTCCGCTTTATAGAGCCCATCACAAACATACGTCGCTTACAATATAATAGTTCCATTTTAGTTTACATTAGCGTCATTACAATATTCGGGTGCCACAAATAAGTGTACCCCAGTAGACTCGTTTCACTTCCTGATTCCCTGTAGAGGACACTCCTGTACACAAACGTACTTGCGTTACCAACGTCCGCGCCATGCTCGTTATACGGGTACAGCGTGGTCAGAAACTGCCTGAAAAGCTAGTAAGGGTCTTTGCTGAGCAATATCTATTATGAAAAAAGTTCGATACGTTGCGCCGTTTCCGAGATATTTGGCACTGAAATTCGCCAACCAGGTCGTCGCGCGCGCATATTCAAGCAGCCTGCCAGAGACCCTGTCACTGGGCGTGTTCTTCGTTTGGTTTCCTCAAACCGAGAAACCTAGCTTAAATTTATTGCTTGCGAGAAATGCACATTTTAACTGCTAATGAGCATTTCAAAAGTGGTATCTCGAGGACCACAGAAGTCTGTGCATTACATTTCAGCGCTTGTAAGTGCTTTAATTTGCCTAAGCCGTGACCTGACTGGCTAACTTCAATGCAAAATAACTCGAAAACGGCGCAACGTATCGAATGTTTCCTTAACAATTTTTTTCTCAGTACAATCTCTCCTGCAACACCGTTACAAGCTTTTCAGACTGCTTCTGACCACCTTATATAGTCTGTCTCGTTTTCGTTTCACTGCCCTGTATGTGAAGGGTGAATCACCTAAAAACTGCACCGCAAATATTGCGGCAAGGGAAAGTGCTATTGACGTATAGTTTTCACAGAATGGATATGTGGTTGGGGGCTCGTATTTTTAGGCAATCGTGTAACGGCGTAAAGTCAAGCTTCGGCACGCAAGTCGGTAACGATAGAGAAGACATGGCTGTGAGAAGACGTCACCCAGTCGCACGCTGACCGGTTCCTCTTGTAATGGTTCTTTATTTACGTGACAATTACTGCACTCTAACCCCAGTTCTCGATACCAGTAATATCGTATTACTTTTCTGCGAAGTAACAGACATATTTTTGGGACAGTATTCACATTTGGTTTTATTAGTGTATAGGTACTCCGATGTATCCATATATTACAGTGATATGGTTCTTGTGTGTATTCATTTCTGTGAGGCTGTCATAATCTTTGACTTACTTGTAACCGTTTTGGCGCGAAAGCGCACAGAGCAGTCTTTGTTTCACTTTGCAGAAGTTAAGATGTTATTTCGCTTTGTAAAAGAACAGTGAAGTCTTGTGTTTGGTTAAAGTGGAAATTAAATATATGAAGATTGATACAAAGCTGTTTTCTTGATGATGTGACAATTAAGAAGAAGTATATGTGAATTTACCAGAAGTTTGATAAAAATGTGGATCGAGAACACCAAGTCAAAAATTAATTCTGCCATACCATTGTTCTGATCGGGGATTGTTTGATCATTAAGAATTTCCTGAAAAACGCATTTGTTAGGTCTTCAAATATTGCTAAAATACAGATCTGGACCTTCCAGCAATCAAAGTGGAATCACCCTAGAATCAACAAGATGAGTCATAACAACTTCGACGAAATCTAAGTGGGAATCCATTCAAGATAAGTGACAAAATTAATGACTTTTTTACAGTGACTTCATTATTTCCATTCTGACGATACCATCCACAGTCAATAACTTTGTTGTTGCCCGATAAAACTCATTAATACAATTTGTTTGAATTGTTTGCCTAACGAACTGAGTACGTAGTATGCTTAGACTCCACATATTTAACGACGAGCATAGAGACATAATAAATTAAAAGATTTTAATAATACTTAGAAAGTGCGTTTTTTGTGCAACCATACGCTTTTTTAAATGGAACAATGCCTGTTGTCATTAACAAACTAGAAGTAGGGTAAATTAGAATATCAGTGGTGGTTGTTGCAGGATTCTAGTGCGAGTCATTTACGAGATATGGTATCTTTAAAAGTTTCCATACAGACACTTGTACAATACCTGCGGTAGCACACACTAAAGAACAACACAAGTGCACACGTTAGTTATGTGAAATCTGACGAGTAACGAGACAATTTACCATCACAGGTTTTGTTCAGAAGGACCACCGGCAGCGGCAGTATACGCTTCCAGTCTGTTATGGAACGACTGCTGCACCCTGCCAGCATTTCGGCGGAGATGTCCAAGTAGGCTGGCAGTAATACGTCGTTGCACATCACCGGTTGTAGTTGGTATGTCCTTGTAGGCAGCGTCTTTCAGCTTTCGCCACAGAAAGAAGTCTACAGGAGTCAAAGTCGGGGAACGGGCCGACCAATGTACACGTCCTCTGTGTCCAGTCCAAAGATTTGGAAACAATTTGTGAAGACATGCATTACTTCGTGCGCTATGAGTTCGGCAGCCATCATGTTTGTACCATATGTTCCTCCTATTCACCAGAGGAACGTCTTCTAGCTTCCGTGAAAGATGGTCTGTTGTGAGGCTGTGATACTTGTGCGCGTTCAGTGTTCCATTCTTGAAAAACGGGTCCATGAGCTGATGGTTCACTATCTCACACCACACATTAACAGTCTTGAACGTGATTTCACTGAATCGCTCCAGGCAAATGCCGGGATGGTTCCTTTCAAAGGGCACGGCCGACTTCCTTCCCCGTCCTTCCCTAATCCGATGAGACCGATGACCTCGCTGTCTGGTCTCCTTCCTCAAACCAACCAACAGTCTTGAACGCTGACGTTCCACCTGCCGAAGCCAGCAGGGATTGTCAACAGACCAACAGTAGTGTATGTTTCGTTGGTAACATGGCTATCATTGGTAAATGTGGCTTTGTCACTAAACAAGGCACATGATAAATCTGGAGTACCCTGTCTTAACGCCCATTTACAGAAGTTTACACGATTCTCATAATCGATTCCATGCAGAGAGATGTGATAGGGAAGGGACCTATGTCTACAGAGAGTGCGTAGGACATTTGCCTGGCTCACGGTACTTCCTCGTGGAATTTCTTGGGAGCTAACGTGCAGGTCAATTGCAGCAGCAGCAAGAAGTTTAATTTCCTCTCTTCTGTCGTCACTTGTTTCCTTCTGTTACATGATCCGGATGTTATACTCCCACACTTTCATGTAACTGGCAGAAGAGGTTAAATAACTGCCTGGATGGTTGACGTCTATTGGGATATCTTGCCGCATACAGTGTACAGTAACGAATTTTATTCTTCCCATTCTCCATACATCATGAGTATGTCGGCTTTTTCTGCATTGATAAATCCCATTGTCCACTCAGGATCTACTGCTTGGGCCTGTCACATACTAACTTACTACCAAGAACCAATGCACACAACGAACACATAAGAACACGGTAAGCAAACAGAACAACATCGTACCTGGCAACTAGGAAGGTTCAATGGCACAAAAAAGTGTCGGTGCGTAAACCTTTAAAAATTCGGTACCTACTAAACGACTCGCACCAGAGTCCTGCAACAAACTCCACTGACATTGTAATTTACCTTACATTTAGTTTCTTACTATCAATAGGCATTGTCCCATTTTAAAAACGTGTATGTTGGGGCTAAAAGTACACTAAGTATTATTGCAGTTAGTTGACTGGCTAACAGCACGAGTCCTGACTACCAAGCCATTCTGTGAAAACCGCGCATCAACAGTACTTTCCATTTACACAACATTTGCGGTGCTAGTTTTAGGTGATTCACCTTGGATATTTCGACCGAAATACACAAATAATTGTAATCAATCAGTTTTATTGATCTTCTTGCTATGAAGTTTGAACGATTTCATTCCATCATTAGGTGCACATTTAAATTAACGAAATGTAGACATTTTATAAGTTATACTTTCATGGACAGTCTTTACACATTATTTAACCGAATTAATTTCTTTAGAAATAAGGTGCTGTACTGTCTTCTGTTCGGCATAACTATTTCAGTTTAAGCTAATTATGTAGAGCCTTGTTTAATTTGGAATATAATAAGATGAAGCGACAGAGCACCGGGACCAGACTTTTCGTCTCTTTGAAGCAACGTAGAGAGGGGGAGCAAATAAATCAGCACAGAAAAGGATGAAAGGATATTTCAAGTTTTGTGAAGCAGCTCGTAAAATCTGTGTCTAATTGATTTACAGTTCCATTTTGTGCACGCGTCGTTTCGCTGTACCGAAAGGGTAATTCGTCGAAAAGTCATTCGAAAAATAGAAACGTATCTCGGAAATTTGTCTTGTTATAAACAATTAGATTAAAGAGCACCAGAAAAAGCTGAGTTCTAAAGCAGCGGAACTGATTTACACGTAATGAATACAGTCACATAAAGAAACCCGCTCTTTAACCTTAGAAACTGGATCACGGAAGAATTAATTAAAACCTTCGTGGAAGACGCTTACATATTTTTGTGAATAGAAAGGAAAAATTTACCAGTCCGGTGCCAATGTAGGAGACTGCAGTTTTCAGTGACGGAGAAAATTACTCACGGTTGACCGACAACAACCTGCATATAGCAAGCTGCGATGCGCCCAAAATAAATAATTATACTCAGACAGTTTTGGAAGAAATAAGAACACGAAAGCTACTGACTATAAACTAGGGTTCTCTGATCCTATCGTAGATTCGATGAAAACGAGAAAATTTCTTAACTTGTCACTGTGGGCTGTGTTTATGGAGAAACAATGTGCTCACTTGGCAGACACAGCCTCTTGTCGAATGAGAGCACATTGTTTAATGTTTTTCCAATGAAGTACTATTTTGAAATCCACTTAAATATCCAAATGATGTTGCAATAAGCTCTTTATTACACTCAAGACGGATTCCAGCCATAAATTTCGGTGTTGTCTACGTGCAAGTCAGCAAATACCAAATCTAGTGAAAATGGTGAACACTCAAACAATTCGTTCTTCAAATCCCTGAGTTCCCCCGTCGCCGACGCTTCTTTGTTGGCATATGCGTTATCCTGTGAAATATCACCTTATTTTTTTTAAATTAATGCTCTTCTCGAGGCTTTTTTTCACCACGAGTTTGTCAAGAAGACATACAAGATATTCCTCCGTCGCAACGTAATCAACGAGCACGGTCATTTTTCATACTCGGAAAACATTCTAAATAATCAGTCTGGCAGATTAAGTCGATTCCGACTGTTTTGACTGACTTCCACCCACTACTAGACCCATGTAACAAATCGGTGCACACCTGGAATCAGATTATTTATAAAAACTAAACTCCTTCCGAACAGGCCATGAAGGCCCAACGGTACTGACCGGCCGCCGTGTCATCCTCAGCCCATAGGCGTCACTGGATGCGGATATGGAGGGGCATGTGGTCAGCACGCCGCTCTCCAGGCCGTACGCCAGTTACCGAGACCGGATTATTTATAAGAGGTTCACACATTTTTAAAAAAATAATTAAATCCACTGGAATGGAATGGCTGGATCGACGGGGTGAAGAAAATGAAGATGTAGTGACACTGTAGATTCATCACATCTAAACCATTAATTGTGTAAGAATCGTCACGTAAGCAGTGAAGAAGTTGTATTAGAATCGTCACGTAAGCAATGAAGAAGTGTGACCCTTTTTTTAAGCAGCACTTCCTCACGATGGACGGGAGTTTGCTGCGACTTAATTCCAAAAGTACGGTATCTATGTGCC
Organism: Schistocerca americana; assembly: GCF_021461395.2. Classification (NCBI taxonomy): domain Eukaryota; kingdom Metazoa; phylum Arthropoda; class Insecta; order Orthoptera; family Acrididae; genus Schistocerca; species Schistocerca americana. Next base: position 440,766,700 of record NC_060125.1, on the reverse strand, counting down.
GATGTAACGGCGTATCTGATTCCAGTAGTAGAGAATTAAAAAATTATGAGCTATTTACTGCTCCCTAGTATGAGGATTGTTCGAAAATGGAGGTCATTAGTCTCCTCTCAGACATTAGACACTAACAAGGGAACATTCCCAGGTGTGCATACTGGATCTTGATGAAACTTGGCGGATATGTAGAGAGGTCAAAATAAAGTAATACGTATTTTTTTTTTTGCCCAGTTACACTTTTAAGGGGTAACACACACCCCGAAAGGTAATTTGGCACATTAGGTTTAGAGGGAATAACCTAGAAACCATGGTATATAAATGTATGTTTCACGTAAAAGTTGAAATGTAATTAACGGTTTGAAAACTGGTATCAACTTTGGTAATAATTTGAAATTTTGCAAAATATGTCGCCACCTTCAATTTTGATAAATGGAAACTTCTGTCGCAACCTAAATTACACAAGCTTTCACGCTACATCCAAAAATCATCGTGCTATCAGCTTATTTTCAACAAACCTAATCAAAACAGAAGTTCATTATTGTTCTAATTAATCATTTCACTTATTTTTGTTTTATGTTTTAAATTTATGTTTTATGTTTTAGTTTCATTTTTTCTAGTTTACAATGTCACATACATGTATTTTGTTAACTGTAAACAATGATTAACTTATTATTATGATACAAAATAATTACAGTAATGGTAATCTGTAAAGAAATGCTTAAAAGTTAACGTCTTCTTTGCACCATACCCGTAAAAGGAACGAAATTTCTTCACATAATACACACGACGGACAACACAATATAAAACAAAATTCATTAGGATTTCAAAAACATGTTCAAATGTGTGTGAAAGTTTATGGGACTTAACTACTAAGGTCATCAGTCCCTAAGCGTACACACTACTTAACCTAAATTATCCTAAGGACAAAAACACACACGCATGCCCGAGGGAGGACTCGAACCTCCGCCGGGACCACCCGCACAGCCCATGACTGCTGCGCCTTAGACCGCACGGCTAATCCCGCGCGGCATTAGGATTTCAAATTGTGGTGGGTGATCCACTAAAGTTCCTTATTTGTATCAGGCGTATTTCAGTACATTGATAAGACTTAGCGAAGATAATTATGTTCTAGTGACTGCAGTTTGATTATATTCTTTCTCAAGTGAAGACTGACATCACAATCATTTAGCAGAACTATATCGGAAAATCTTTTCACAAAGTTCTTTCAGTATCGAAGCCGTATACGACCAATTTGCTGTACCTGTCTTGTCCAGTCTTTTTGGATCACCAGCTGAGGCCAGATGAACAAGGTCTGTGGTTCAAGTATTTGTGTACACCTTATTCTAGAAAAATGTTATTTCAGAAACCAGCTTTATTACGCATGAATGGATGTAGCATGAAAGCTTCTTTAATTTATGTGCCGGCCGGAGTGGCCGAGCGGTTCTAGGCGCTACAGTCTGGAACCGCGCGACCGCTACGGTCGCAGGTTCGAATCCTGCCTCGGGCATGGATGTGTGTGATGTCCTTAGGTTAGTTAGGTTTAAGTAGTTCTAAGTTCTAGGGGACTGATGACCTCAGCAGTTAAGTCCCGTAGTGCTCAGAGCCATTTGAACCATTTAATTTATGTTGTTACAAAATTTTTCATTTTTCAGAATTAAAGATGGTTGCATATTTCGCAAAATTTCAAATTATTATTGAAATTGATTATACATTTTCAAAACGTTAATTACAGTTCAACTGTAACATGAAGCACATTTTTTTTTTTTATATATCATGCTTTATGAGATATTCCCTCTAAACTTAATATGACAAGTTACCTTTCGGAGTGTGTTTTGTCCGTTAAAAGTGAAACTGGGCAAAATCTAAGAAAAATATTGCTTTATTTTGAACCCTCTAAATACTCAACAAGTTTCATCAAAGTCGAATTTTCAGAGCCTCCTTTTCTTATCCTCAAACTACCCGTTTTCAAATCCGCATTTCCTGAGAAATGCTGATGTGTTCCACTTTTCCTTATGAAAAGCTCATGTACCTGTATTTGTATCTCCGCTTCAGGGATATCTCATTTGGACCAATTTTTTTCAATCTTGACAGTTTTGGTAAATATGCTCTCTGTAAGCTCATTACGACTCGTTCATGTTTATATCCGTAGAAAGCAGCTCTGCTACTATCAAATTTAATAAATTCCTGGTATCATTCCACGCTCATTGCGAACTTTTCGAGCACTGCCTTGTGTATTAGTTAATGATGTTTTTGAAAGAATGTAATGAAAGGTCACCAAGAGATCTCGACTGCATTATTCATTAAACATTTATCTAAGCTGTTCGCCCAATGTTGTTTTTGCTACAGTGTGGTAATTTAAAATTACTTTGAGGGGCCTGTTGCCAACCTTCCATTCTACGTGATGTATTCATCTATTCCGACAGTCTGCAACTGTCTCCAGAAGACTAAACACTTGTCTCTGACTCAGCCCTTCTACACTCTAGGACAGGGATGGCTGTTGAAATAAAGATTAAAAAAAAACGGTGTAAGAAAAATAATTGCTTCAGAGATTGACCGAGCGAGGTAGGGAAGGAGTTAGCACTCTGAACTCGCACTCGGGAGGAAGACGGTACAATCTCGCGTCCGACCATCCTGAGTCCTTTGAAAGTGCACGGCCGATTTCATTCCCCATCCTTCCCTAATCCGAGCTTGTGCTCCGTCTCTAATGAGCTCTTGTCGACGGAACGTTAAACACTAATCTGCTGCTCCTACTCTTCATAAATTGCGATTTCACGATTTCCTCTATTCTTTGCGACGTGTTATGAACACATCTCAGTTATGTCTTACTGTTATAAGTGCCTCTCGTACTGCTTTTACTATGATATTTGATCGTCTTGTCACTGCCTGTCAACGAAGCATAAGTTGTGCCTACGTAGCAGCTTTGCCCCCGAAAGACAACATTCCGCGCTCAAGTCCTGGTCCGACACAGGCACTGAAGTGACGAAAGTCATGTCATACCTCCTAATATCGTGACGGCCATCCTTTTGACGGGTGCAGTGCAGCAACTAGACTAGGCATGACTCAACATGTCGTTGGAAGTCCCCTGCAGAAATATTGAGGCATGCTGCTTCCACAGCCGTCCATAAATGTGAAATTGTTGCCAATGCAGGATATTGTCCATGAAATGACCTCTAAATTATGTCCCCTAAATGTTCGATGGGATTCAAGTCGGGCACTCGAATTGTCCAGAATGTACTTCAACCCAATCGCGAACAGTTGTGGCCTGGTGAAACGGTGCATTGTCATCAACGAAAAACCCATCGCTTTGTGGGATCATGAAGTCCATGAATGGCTGCAAATTGTTCCAAGTAGCCGAACTTAACCATTTCCAATTAATGATCGGTTCAGCTGGACTTGAGAACCCAATTCATTCCATGTAAACACAGCCCACACCACTACGGATCCACCACTGGCTTGCTGAAAACTTGGATGCATGGCTTCGTGGGATCTGCGCCATACTCAAATCCTACCAACTGAAATCGAGACTCATCTGACCAGGTCATGGTTTTCCTGTCGTCTAGGGCCCAACCGATATGGTCACGAGCCCAGGAAAATAACTGCAGGCGATGTCGTCTGATACCGTAGCCCATTAACGTCAAATTTCACCGCACTGTCGTAACGGACACTTTCATCATACGTCCCACACTGATTTGTGCGGTTATTTCACGTGGTGTTACTTGTCTGTTAGCACTGACAACTATATGCAAACGCCATCGCTCTCGGTCGTTAAGTGAAGGCCGCCAGCCATGGCCTTGTCTGCGGTGCGAGTTATGCCTGAAATGTAATATTCTAGGAATCTCTTGGGCTCTCAGAGTATTGATTTCACTAAAGATTTCCGAAATGGAATGTTCCATATGTCTAGCACCAACCAGCAAAATCTGTTAAACCCCGTCTGGTGGCATAATCACATCGGAAACCTTTTCACATGTATCACTTGAGTACAAGTGACAGCCCCACCAATGCACTGCCTTTTATATCTTGTGTACTCGCCACTGCTGCCATCTGCATTTGTACGTATCACTATCCCATGACTTTGTCACTTGAGAGTAGTTTCTTCTGGTCACAGGAAGTTCTGTAAGATGTCTTCCGAACGACCACTTGTCACAGTCTGCTTGTTAAATGCTGGGTGGCTAGAGACAGAGACCTATATTTGTGTACAAGTCACAGACATGCTCCAGAAAAGAACAGAGTACACTCTGCCACAGGGAAGTCATTAATTACAATCGCACAGCCTGACAAAAGTATGAAGTAACCAGAACGAGAGATGGGAACGAAACGACACTTCACTGTTTCAGGTAGTGTGTGATGTTACATCAGTGACTAAATAAAGGAGTCAAATCTACAAACAACTTCCCAGTAAGAGCCCACTTACCAGTAAGACATTGACGCTGTTCCACAACCATCCCACCCCATCCCCGCTCACCCCACATTGCCTCTATGCAGGAATAGATTCAGTTGCAAAGGGTGTCATGATGCTTTTGTGTCCTCTCCTGGTACAAGCTGGCCCTCAACAGTTATAACGTGTCCTCAGTGTCCCGGATACTGACACTGGGAAGGACTGACGTCAAAACTGGTCCCACACGTGCTCTATCTGGGATATATCTCGCCACGGTCGTACCTCAGAGACACGAAAACTGTTCGAAGAGACACCTGCCATGTGAGACACTTGCCATATGTGGGCGAGCGTTCTCCTTTTTCAGAATCACTCAATGATACTGTCTTAAGAGAACTAACACATGAGCAATCATTACCAGCCGTGACCTGATGTGACACCCGATGGCTCCCCACACCGTGGCCCCAAGAGTAGCACTGCTTTACCTCTACAAAACACTGGAAGAATGGGACCTCTATCTAGGTCGCCGCCATTCTCGCCGACGATGATCATCTGGGATACTGCAGAACCGTGATTCGTCCCTGAGAACAATGCAACGCTATTCATTACCAGTTCTCGCTTCCTTGCAGTGGTGCCACTCCAATGGCAGACAATTTTGTTGTGTAAACGGTAGCCTACGCATGCGAAAGGAATTGCCTAGTCCGGTTGCTGCTAGCATCCGACTGGACTTCAAGGCTCGACGAAACATTCCGAGCTTTCACTTATTAATGCTAATGAAATTATAATGAAATCCACACCATTAGCTGCTTACAGCCGTTGATAAATATCAACGGTGACAGTTGAAAATGTGTGCCCCAACTGGGACTCGAACTCGGGACCTCCTGCTTACATGGCAGACGCTCTATTTTTTTTTTTTTTCGCCAACACTTCAGGCTCCGATCACGAACAAAAATTAAATACGCCTCTGAACGTTTTATTAAAAAAAAAAGAAAAGGTTAAAGGAAGGGGTACAATACTTTTATTATATTTTATTTGTTTTGGTTTTTTGTTATGTTCTTATTTAATTCTTTTTTTTATTTTTTATCTTCTTTCGGGGGTGTCCACAGCAGCCAGACGGCGGGATGTCCTGGTCGTCTTCTCGTTCAGCGAGGGTGAAACACCCTATAATTACCGTTGATGTCTCTCATCGGTCCATCATGTGCACTATCTCAGTCTCTTCTCACCATCGCCGGCCGGTGTGGCCGAGCGGTTCTAGGCGCTTCAGTCTGGAACCGCGCTACCGCTACGGTCGCAGGTTCGAATCCTGCCTCGGGTTAGTTAGGTTTGAGTAGTTCTATGACCCATAGAGCTCAGAGCCATTTGAACCATTTCTTCTCACCATCCACAGGCTGGATGGCACACTGGACCTCGACGCTAATTCATCGGGCGTATTCGTACAGGAAGCAGCGCGTTAGTCCGCTCTGCTAGCCGGCGGGCACAAATGACGTTTTGATTCCGACTGAGCCATCGAGGACACAGAGGATAGTGCGACTGCAGGGACTTATCTCTGGCACGCTCCCCCTGAGACACACATTTCCAACTTACAGCCTACACACTAAATTTGTAGTGCCACTGCACACTAGACTTACTAGTCGCGGTAGACAATCTATCGATTCCCGTAAGAGTTTGAGAAATGTGAGTGCGTCCACAGTGAAGAAGATCATTGGTCGGTATCTTTATGAAGATGGTATCTGTTCTTTGAGACATTTCCGAAAGAACACATACCATCTTCAGATACTAATGCCAAGGTGGAAGACCAAACTCTGTTGTATACATTATCCTATGCTCTGTCTATATTCTCCTTAAAAACAATAGTTATAGTTTTCTACATCCCAAATCATACATATTTTTGATGAACGGTATAAATACTGCTTAATAAATACCGTTATAGGCATGCGCATTCAGACACAGAGATATGTAAACAGGCGAATACGGCACTGCGGTCGGCAACGCCTATATAAGACAACAAGTGTCTGGTGCTGTTGTTAGATCGGTTACCGCTGCTACATTGACAGGTTATCAAGATTTAAGTGAATCTGAACGTGGTGTTATAGTCGGAGCGCGAGCGATGGGACACAGCATCTCCGAGGTAGCGATGAAGTGGGGATTTTCCCGTACGACAATTTCACGATGTACCGTGAATATCAGGAATCCGGTAAAGCATCAAATCTCCGACGTCGCTGCGGCCTGGTAACACACTGAACACGAACAACAGTAATGCACTCTAGCGCCCACCCTACCTGCCACGGAGAATATCAGACAGTTACACTTTGGATTGTGTAGCAGCACTCGATCTTCGCAGATATTCCCCGCCTCCTCTGCACGACTTTAACTTCCTCGAGGGGCGTTTGAAAAGTCCGTGCAAAGACCGAGAGATGGCACCACCGGCGCGTATTGTGGTCATGCTTTGTTAGTAGCATCTTTGGAAAGAGCGCACACCAAGTTTCAGCCACATTGGTCTATTTCTTTGGCATTCATGTGAATCAAGGAAGTCGGGTGATTGTCAAAAAATGGACGAAAAAAAATTTCGTGTGGTGATTAACCATTACTAAAGACAAGCTTGATAAACATTAGGGTGACTCTGTACCTTCGATTAGAATAGTTTATGAGTGGTTTTAAAATTTTTGGAGTGGCCAAATGGGTACAAGTGATGCTGAACGTTCTGGACGCCCTGTGGAGGTTACGACTCCAGAAATCATTGATAAAATCCATGTATGGAGATGGATGACAGAAGAGTTAAGGTGCGTGAGATTGCTAGTGCTGTGGGTATCTCGAATGAATGGATATATAATATTTTGCATAAACATTTGGACATGACAAAGTTATCCACAAGACGTGTTGCGCGATTGCTCACGCTTGACCAAAAATTGAATCGTGTGAAGTGTTGCAAAGATGGTTTACAGCTGTTCGGGAAGTATCTGCAGGACTTTAAGCGTCGTTTCGTCACTGTCGATGAAACATGGATACATTACTATACTCTTGAGACCAAACAACAATCTAAACAATGGGTTACCAAGGGAGAATCTGCACCAAAAAAGGCGAAGATCATTCCTTCGGCCGGAAAGGTTATGGCGACTGTCTTTTGGGATTCGCAAGGGATAATCCTCATCTACTATCTGGAAAAGGGTAAAACTATTACCGGTGCATATTATTCATCGTTATTGGACCGTTTTAAAACCGAGCTGCAAGAAAAACGCTCGCGATTGGACCGCAAAAAAGTCCTTTTCCATCACGACAATGCACCAGCAGACACCTCAGCAGTTGTGATCACAAAATTAATGGAAACAGCATTCCAACTCGTTTCACATCCCCTCTATTCTCCAGACTTGGCTTCCCTAATTTGAAGAAATGGCTGGCGGGACAAAGATTTTATTCAAACGAGGAGGCGATTGCAGCAACTAATAGCTATTTTGCATACTTGAACAATTCCTATTACTTGGAAGGGATCAACAAATTATAACAGCGTTGCACGAAGTATATAAGTCTAAAAGGAGACTATGTCGAAAAATAAAAAAAAGGTTTATCCCAAACACGTAAGTAGTTTTTATTTTTGCACGGACTTTTGAAACGCCCCTCGTACCAACGGCAACATGAAATATCTGCATTTTGAAAAGAATAATTTAAAAAATACACAAAGGCAGACCACATGACAAATATAAAAGACGCTCCAAATTGTGCATATATTACGGAAATTTAAGAAAATTTCATAAATTAAGTATCCTGTGGAGGTAATGTGAAAGCCATGAGAAGAGTCTAACAAACTCAGGATAAGAAAGATGGAAATGGCCTATTAGGTACTAAAGGTGGGTGTTACAAAGGAGCTATTTTCTCCCAAGCAAAGTTACAACATTAAATTCTATAAAACCAGAAAGTCTGAACGCAGCTGAATCCCTGGTTTTGAGTAAGACAGGTTGACTGGTTGGTTGATTGATTTGGGGGAGAGGACCAAACACCTGGGTCATCAGTCCCACCGGATAAGGGAAAGCTGGTGAAGGATGTCGGCTGTGCCCTTTCAAAGGAACCATCCCGGCATTTGCCCGAAGGGTTTCAGGGAAATCACGGAAAACCTAAATCAGGATGGCCTGACGCGGGTTTGAACCGTCGTCCTCCCGAATGCGGTACCTAGCTCGGTTTGACTAAGACAGACGAAATAGAGAATTGGAGAAAAGTGATATGAAAACTCTGAGACAAAGAAAGAGAAGTAGTGAAATAATGATGAAATGAGACTAATGACGACAAGTATAAGAAAACTAAGAAAGTGAATGTAACGATTATAAGAAAACAGAGAAAGGTATTTTACCAGCATCTGTTTTGGATTATGCAAAACGGCTATGCAAGAATATTTTCCAACATGTCAGCCGAAAAAAAAGCTCTCTTGTGCAAACAGCTGCAACAAGTAGGAAATGATCTAAAAGAGATGTTGATGGAAAACCATGATATTTAAAGAAAATCATCATATTTAAACATCGATACATTTAGAACTAATGTGATATAATCCTGTCTCCAGACAAAAAAATCAAAATAAAAAAAATCCGAGAATGAGGTGGTCAGACTGGAGTTAGGAAAAACCAGAACTTAGAGCAGAAGTAGTAATTCATGTTGTCCGCAGGAAGCTCAAGCTGGAGGAAGGAAAAATTCTCAGTAGACGTTGAGCAAACTGGTGTCTCCTTGGGTCGCAACTTCTGCACAGATCAAGGTCGATAAGTTTTTCTTAATGAAGAAATAAAAAAACTGAGTCATGGTATTTAGAACCAACGCTGATGAAAGATGACGAGTAGAATTAGTTGCGCACTAGCCTGTAACTCACGTAGGCAAACAGTGCGTGACATGAAATCACTCAAAAGAAAGAAATCTCTTCTGTAGGGGCGTGTTGCGGCATTCCTCATGTGAGTGGCGATCTTGCAACAAGCAGTACTCGACTGATTGCAGAGAGGTAGGTATACGTGGTTCGAATATCTTTTCTGATCACTGAGGCGATGGAAAAACGGCTAAGAGAGGAAAGACAACAACTTTTTACATGGATGAAGGAAAAATTTAGTACCATGGCCTAGAAAATGTGTTGATGTAGATGGTAATTTTATATAAAAATAAGTAAAGCCTCATTCTAAATATAAATTAAGTCGCTGTGTAAATATAGGGCTTCGTAAGTTTTTATTTGCTTTCTATCCTTACTTTTTCCTACTTCCACAGCACGTAATAGCTTTCTAGGGATGCGAAGGATTACCAACCTGGACGTAAATGTGCGCAAATAGTAGTAAAATATGTTTTTGTTTCCTAAATTTCGTCATTTAGTCGATGAAGAAGATAATCAAAACAAGACTTGTTATTTAAGTGCCTCAAATGAAACATATTTTCTTCTCCCTTCTCACCGTCTCCTAGTAATATTGACACCATAAACTGGAAGATAAGTGCCTGTGATAATGCATTTGTCGATGCCATAATGAAACCCTGGCATCAAGATCGAACTAATTATTTCTGCAGACGTCCATTATGTTCTGAGTTCGTCATTTTTAACCACAGTAGCCCGAACATACGACGAACGTAATAATTAATAAATACTAGTCTGTGGAATAGCGTAGGCACTGGTACAGGAAAGATCGAAACACACGCGATGAATTCAGAGCAGCGGTGGATGTGAGAGTGAGAATTATTTCTTATTACGTATATATCTCGTGACCTATCATTTTAGTGCAGTGGTTCCTAACGTTTCTTAGATCATTATCTCTGACTGTAGACGTTAGCTAGTTCCCCGTCCTCGAAACAACTGTAGCACCCAACTAAACTGTAGAATGAATGGGGTTTCTTGGAACACTTTTAATGAAATTGATGAAAGATGAATGATATTTAGTTTGTGTGTGTGTGTGTGTGTGTGTGTGTGTGTGTGTGTGTGTGTGTGTGTGTGTGTTTTAGAATGAATGACGAAGGAATTCGTGGCGCATCGCAAGTGCTACTCACAGCTCCTTTTCAGATAGGAAAGCCAAGTATCTACAGTGAGGATGACATTTGTTACAAAAGAAACTCCCGCTCTATTACTCCTCTGCATGGCGGCACTTGCTTGACCTGCACACTGCTACTCCATTTGAAATCAAACAGGTTAAAACGTGTGCACTGTACTTACTGTTCGTGAATCACTTGATTGCTGCACTCCTTACTTCTGAACTGGCAGAAACTGAAAGACTTCAGTCTGTTAATACTTTGTGTCTGACCACAGCGACTAGTACTAATACTAATAATAATAATAATAATAATACTGTGTACAGTAGTAGCCTTATGTAGTTACTGTTGTATTGTGCTGTCAATTATATCATTTGTCTCTTTCGAAGCGAGTAATGAAGCAATTTCTGGACTACTGCAGGTACTATCTGCAATTTGGAAAAGACATTTTCTTGAGCTATTTAGCATTTGTTAGATATATGTCTCACTTTTATCATCAGCGATGTACAGGACAAAGCACAACATAGGGGGCCTATGTGTGTAGTGGGTGGACTATGCGAGGAAACTGTAACTTCAACGCATTAATGCTACTAATTGAGAAAAAGTAATAATTGATAACTTACATAATCAGTGTTAGGGTCTTATAAGATTGTGATAACAGTGAAGACCTTTCAAAAGTAATTTAGTTTCGTGACTGAAACAGAATCAAATCGTTTAGTTTTGAGCCCTCAGAAAATTTCATTTTACCCCTCAGGGGGAACCTGACGGCCTGTCGGTAGAACGATAACGAGTCTCGAGCGAGCGAGAAGTCAGAATGAATGAAGCACCGCCCGTCTTCAGTTCCGTGCTCTGTGGGTTCCCTTGAGAACTTCAGGCGATACGTTGAACAAGGTGCCAACCGATTCCCACCCTCTGCTCGCAGCCATCCGAGCCTTTAGTTGAAACCTTTGAATTAAAGATGTGAGAGCTAGGGGGCAAATAAAGGTCGTGTACCTCGGTAAGACCTGCAGAGGGAGAACCGGTCTGACACACAATACCGCCTCTGGCCTGCTCGACGAGGGCCCTTCCCCGTGCAGACCGCTCCAGGCAGCTGCTGCTGCGCTTTTGAGAGCATATAACACCCACCGTCAGGGACCCGTTTCCTTGTTAATTAATAAGAGAAGGGTAAAGGGAACACCAAATGTAGAAAAGGCTGAAAGTAGACTAAGAAATAATCACCGATTACAAATTCGAAAAAAAGGTCCGACGATGGTTCAAGCACAGAACTGAGAGAGAACACAAGTTTTTAAACCCGTGCCACGTACACTCCATTACTTTGTCTTTTTTTAGTGTGTACCTAAAGAGGGTAGAAGAATGATTTATTATATTCTTTACACAATTGATTAATTATTCACATGATGCAAGTCAAAGCAGAGAAGGTGCACCATGCACGGTACGAGCCACTATTAGTATCACATGTAGTTCATACTGCATCCAGTAAGAAAAACTCGAATCAGTCATCAGTATTGACACGCACTTTATTCAGTAAAAAATACTTAAGAATAGGCTTTCACAAAATTGTGCTTCTATTTTTACTGCTACGGTCGCAGGTTCGAATCCTGCCTCAGGCATGGACGTGTGTGATGTCCTTAGGTTAGTTAGGTTTAAGTAGTTCTAAGTTCTAGGGGACTGACGACCACAGCTGTTAAGTCCCATAGTGCTCAGAGCCATTTGATCCATTTTTTCTATTTTTACAACTTTCAAATGAAAAACACCGTCAGCGCAAAGAAGCACACGGTTTTCCTCGCGAGAAATAAAAGTCACGTAAAGCACATAAAATATTGGTTACAGCCGAGACTCTCAAATTTTGGTGCGGCGGATTTTTTCAATCGCTAGTAAGGATAAAGCCGTTCGAATTACACAAGTCTTTGAAATGACGTAGCGTGCCTCGTGAGCGAAAAAAGGCGCAGGTGTTACCATCTAGAAGAAAGGTCGCAAGAGTACAGTGGAGATGACCGCAGTACTAGAGGACCTTAAATATGCTGGCAGCTAACACAATCACACAATCATTGTCCTGACAGACTCGCGATCAGCACTGTTGCTCATACGGAATCATAATACAAACAATTCATTGGTGTACCATATTATATTGTATTACAGCACTACAGCCTCGTAACAAGAAAATCTCCGTGCTGTGGATGAAAGGGTACCATGATATTTTGCTAAGGGTGCCATCCACCAAAGGGACACAGGCATACGAACATGTTCCATACACAGACCTACTGCAAGACATACGACAGCAGATGAGAACCTTGCGGAACAAAAATTGGCGCCTATCCTGTCAACAAAGAGGGAGGTGTTATGCACGTATATATATATATATATATATATATATATATATATATATATATATATATAGTCTTCTGACTGGTTTGATGCGGCCCGCCACGAATTCCTCTCCTGTGCTAACCTTTTCATCTCAGCGTAGCACTTGCAACCTACGTCCTCTATCATTTGCTGGATGTATTCCAATCTCTGTCTTCCTCTACAGTGTTTGCCTCCTACAGCTTCCTCTAGTACCATGGAAGTCATTCCCTCATGTCTTAACAGATGTTCTATTATCCTGCCCCTTCTCCTTATCAGTGTTTTCCACATATTCCTTTCCCCTTCGATTCTGCGCAGAACCTCCTCATTCCTCACCTCATCAATCCAATTAATTTTCAACATTCGTCTGTAGTACCACATCTCAAATGCTTCTATTATCTTCTGTTCCGGTTTTCCCACAGTCCATGTTTCACTACCATACAATTCTGTACTCCAGACGTTCATTCTCAGAAATTTCTTCCTCAAATTACGGACGATATTTGATATTAGTAGACTTCTCTTGGCCAGAAATGCCCTTTTTGCCATTATCAATCTCCTTTTGATGTCCTCCTTGCTCCGTCCGTCACTCGTTATTTTACTGCCTACTTAGCGAAATTCCTTAACTTCATCTACTTCGTGACCATCAATCCTGATATTAAGTTTCTCGCTGTTCTCATTTCTACTACTTCTTATTACCTTCGTCCTTCTTCGATTTACTCTCAATCCATACTCTGCACTCATTAGACTGTTCATTCCATTCATCAGATCGTGTAATTCTTCTTGACTGTCACTCAGGATAGCAATCTCATCAGCGAATCGTATCATTAATATCCTTTCACCTTGAATTTTAATTCCACTCCTGAACCTTTCTTTTATTTTCATCATTGCTTCCTCGATGTACAGATTCAACACTAGGGGAGAAAGACTACATTCTTGTCTTACACTCTTTTAATACGAGCACTTCGTTCTTGGTCGTCCACTCTCATTATTTCCTCTTGGCTCTGTACATATTGTTTATGACCCACCTCTGCCTATACCTTACCCCTATTTATTCCAGAACTTCGAACATCTTGCACCATTTAACATTGTCGAACGCTTTTTCCAGGTCGACAAATCCTATGAACGTGTCTTGACTTTTCTTTAGTCTTGCTTCCATTATTAAGCGCAACGTCGTAATTGCCCCTCTCGTCCTTTAACTTTTCTAAAGCCAATCTGATCGTCATCTAGCGCATCCTCAATTTTCTTTTCCATTCTTCTGCATATTATTCTTGTTAGCAACTTTGATGCATGAGCTGTTAAGTTGATTGTGCATAATTCTTGCACTTGTCAGCTCTTGCTGTCTTCGGAATTGTGTGGATGATGTTTTTCCGAATGTCAGTTGTTATGTCGCCCGAGTCATAGATCCCGCACACCAACGTGAATAGTCGTTAGTTGCCATTTCCCCCAATGATTTTAGAAATTCTGATGGGATGTTATCTATACCTATTGCTTTATTTGATCTTAAGTCCTCCAAAGCTCTGTTAAATTCTGATTCTAGTACTGGATCCCCTAACTCTTCTAAATCGACTCCTGTTTCTTCTACTATCAAATCAGACAAATCTTCCCCCTCATAGAGGATTTCAATGTATTCTTTCCACCTATTCGCTCTCTCCTCTGCATTTAACAGTGGAATTTCCGTTGCACTCTTAATGTTATCACCTTCGCTTTTAATGTCACCGAAGGTTGTTTTGGTTTTCTGTATGCTGAGTCTGTTCTTCCGACAATCATTTCTTTTTCAATGTCTTCACATTTTTCCTGCATCCATTTCGTCATAGCTTCCCTGCACTTCCTATTTATTTCATTCCTCAGCGACTGGTACTTCTCTATTCCTGAGTTTCCCGGAACATTTTTGTACTTCCTCCCTTCATCGATCAATTGACGTATTTCTTCTGTTACCCATGGTTTCTTCACAGTTACCTTATTTGTACTTACGTTTTCCTTCCCAACTTCTATGATGGCCCTTTTTAGAGATGTCCATTTCTCTTCAACTGTATTTCCAATGAGCTATTCCTTATTGCTGTATCTATAGCCTTAGAGAACTTCAGCCGTATTTCATCATTCCTTAGTACTTCCCTATCCGACTTCTTTGTGTATTGATTCTTCCTGACTAATGTCTTAAACTTCAGCCTACTCTTCATCACTACTGTGTTGTGGCCTGAGTCTATATCTGTTCCTGGGTACGCCATACAACCAGAATTTGATTTCGGAGTCTCTGTCTGACCATGATGTAATTTAACTGAAATCTTCCCATATCACCCAGCCTTTTCCAAGTATACGTCCTCTTCTTGTGATTCCTGAACGGGGTATTCGCTGTTACTAGCTGAAGTTTAGTACAGAACTCAATTAATCTTTGTCTTCTCTCATTCCTTGTCCCAAGCCCATATTCTCCTGTAACCTTTTCTTCTGCTCCTTCCCCTACAACTGCATTCCAGTCCCTCATGACTATTAGCTTTTCATATCTCTTTGCATACTGTATTATCTTTTCAATATCCTAATACATTTTCTCTATCTCTTCATCTTCAGCTTGCGACGTCGGCATGTATACCTGACCTATCTACATCTACATCTACATTTATACTCCGCAAGCCACCCAACGGTGTGTGGCGGAGGGCACTTTACGTGCCACTGTCATTACCTCCCTTTCCTGTTCCAGTCGCGTATGGTTCGCGGGAAGAACGACTGTCTGAAAGCCTCCGTGCGCGCTATAATCTCTCTAATTTTACATTCGTGATCTCCTCGGGAGGTATAAGTAGGGGGAAGCAATATATTCGATACCTCATCCAGAAACGCACCCTCTCGAAACCTGGCGAGCAAGCTACACCGCGATACAGAGCGCCTCTCTTGCAGAGTCTGCCACTTGAGTTTGTTAAACATCTCCGTAACATTATCACGGTTACCAAATAACCCTGTGACGAAACGCGCCGCTCTTCTTTGGATCTTCTCTATCTCCTCCGTCAACCCGACCTGGTACGGATCCCACACTGATGAGCAATACTCAAGTATAGGTCGAACGAGTGTTTTGTAAGCCACCTCCTTTGTTGATGGACTACATTTTCTAAGGACTCTTCCAATGAATCTCAACCTGGTACCCGCCCTACCAACAATTAATTTTATATGATCATTCCACTTCAAATCGTTCCGCACGCATACTCTCAGATATTTTACAGAAGTAACTGCTACCAGTGTTTGTTCCACTATCATATAATCATACAATAAAGGATCCTTCTTTCTATGTATTCGCAATACATTACATTTATCTATGTTAAGGGTCAGTTGCGACTCCCTGCACCAAGTGCCTATCTGCTGCAGATCTTCCTGTATTTCGCTACAATTTTCTAATGCTGCAACTTCTCTGTATACTACAGCATCATCCGCGAAAAGCCGCATGGAACTTCCGACACTATCTACTAGGTCATTTATATATATTGTGAAAAGCAATGGTCCCATAACACTCCCCTGTGGCACGCCAGAGGTTACTTTAACGTCTGTAGACGTCTCTCCATTGATAACAACATGCTGTATTCTGTTTGCTAAAAACTCTTCAATCCAGCCACACAGCTAGTCTGATATTCCGTAGGCTCTTACTTTGTTTATCAGGCGACAGTGCGGAACTGTATCGAACGCCTTCCGGAAGTCAAGAAAAATAGCATCTACCTGGGAGCCTGTATCTAATATTTTCTGGGTCTCATGAACAAATAAAGCGAGTTGGGTCTCACACGATCGCTTTTTCCGGAATCCATGTTGATTTCTACATAGTAGATTCTGGGTTTCCAAAAACGACATGATACTCGAGCGAAAAACATGTTGTAAAATTCTACAACAGATCGACGTCAGAGATATAGGTCTATAGTTTTGCACATCTTCTCGACGACCCTTCTTGAAGACTGGGACTACCTGTGCTCTTTTCCAATCATTTGGAACCTTCCGTTCCTCTAGAGACTTGCGGTACACGGCTGTTAGAAGGGGGGCAAGTTCTTTCGCGTACTCTGTGTAGAATCGAATTGGTATCCCGTCAGGTCCAGTGGACCTTCCTCTGTTGAGTGATTCCAGTTGCTTTTCTATTCCTTGGACACGTATTTCGATGTCAGCGATTCTTTCGTTTGTGCGAGGATTTAGAGAAGGAACTGCAGTGCGGTCTTCCTCTGTGAAACAGCTTTGGAAAAAGGTGTTTAGTATTTCAGCTTTACGCGTGTCATCCTCTGTTTCAATGCCATCATCATCCCGGAGTGTCTGGATATGCTGTTTCGAGCCACTTACTGATTTAACGTAAGACCAGAACTTCCTAGGATTTTCTGTCAAGTCGGTACATAGAATTTTACTTTCGAATTCACTGAACGCTTCACGCATAGCCCTCCTTACGCTAACTTTGACATCGTTTAGCTTCTGTTTGTCTGAGAGGTTTTGGCTGCGTTTAAACTTGGAGTGAAGCTCTCTTTGCTTTCGCAGTAGTTTCCTAACTTTGTTGTTGTACCACGGTGGGTTTTTCCCGTCCCTCACAGTTTTACTCGGCACGTACCTGTCTAAAACGCATTTTACAATTGCCTTGAACATTGTCGGTGTTGGTTTTGCTGTCGATTCTGATAAGAATAACCCTATCACTGAACTGTGCCGGCCGCTGTGGCTGAGCGGTTCTAGGTGCTTCAGTCCGGAACCGCGCTGCTGCTGTGGTCGGAGGTTCGAATCCTGCCTCGAGCATGGATGTGTGTGATGTACTTTGATTAGTTAGGTTTAAGTGGTTCTAAGTCTATGGGACTGATGACTTCAGATGTTAAGTCCCATAGTGCTTAGAGCCATTTGAACCATTTGAACTGAACTGTTCACAGTAACACACTCTCTGCCCTGCCTTCCTGTTCATAACGAGTCCTACTCCTTTTATACCATTTTCTGCTGCTCTTGATATTACCCTATACTAATCTTGAAAGGGTCCTGTAGCCACCTTTCATTAGTCCGGTAGCCCATTTTCACTAGCTTTTCTCTTTGTTTTCCTTGTTTCTCTTCTCTCATAACTCTCATAGTGGTGTGATTGAATGAACGTGGTTGTGTGTCACGTTGCTAGACGGTGTCGTAGTCTGCTGCAGAAAGTCTGCGACAGTCATACAGATTCAGCAGCAGTTGTACAGAATAGCCAACTCTCGTAGTGGGCAAGTAGGCAAAGAGATTTGCGCTACTTGTGAGAAATCCACCTGCGTTAGCTTGGTGGCGGAAATGGCATCTTTGGGTTTTCCGGGCCACGAGGTGCGTGGAAGAGACTGGAGAAGAAGCGGGAGGCAGTCTGCCGCCGGTATGGGAAGCGTCCACAGCTGTGCTCCAGTCGAAGAAGGGTGAGTTAGATTGACCGCGTGGCGCGCTGCTACTTGGAGAGGGGAGAGCTGTTAGCTTTTGGTCTCGCTTTTCAACTCTGAAAGATTGCTTTGCCTTGTCGCAGCAAGGAATGCAAAACTTTGGCAGATCTTTCTTTTAGTAAATTTCTATAGCAGACTTGGATCCACCGGAAGAGCGCCACACAAAGGCGTCGATAAGAAGTGAGCACTCGCTTCTGTATGGATGCCTGTTTGCCTTCAGCTGTGCCTGTATAAGCTTTCATTTTTCTAAATAGTAATAGCTTTGCCTTCTCGTAAATTTTCCTTGCCTTATGTATCTTTCGTCCGTGGGGAGCCAACCACGTGGTTGAACATTAGACTTTGTTGGGCTACCGTCATCACTAACTGTCCGATCTCATGTTTGTTTTAAAGAATGTTAACTGATCATCATTACGTGATGTGATAATGTTGCAACTTGGCCACGACACCTAGAAATTGCGACTAGACAGACCACGTGGGCACGCGGGTGTACTGCGAAACGTGTACTGTTTCACGAGTTATTGCGATCAGTCATCAGGCAACAGCAGTTGTATGAATGATTCACACCAATGATTTTAGGTGTAGATTCTAACGGTGAATGTATCGATGCTTTTCTTTAATGTTTTAGGAATTAATGTTATCAGAAATTGTGTACGTGCCTCACATCCATATCTTAGGAATAAATGATTTCATCCACAATTTTCTCTTGTATTCCGAGGTTACGTTTTTGTACTTAAGCCACTCACCTCTAAGCTTTCCCGTTAGCACATCCAACGCGTTTCCTTACGCACAGGTCCAGTGATTAGTTTCCCCCTTTATTTTAAAACAAATGCTTAATTGTGTTGCTGGGAGCTGATCTTCTGCACAGTGTTCATGCATTTTCTATTTTATTTTAAATGTTTGATTCTCGTGAACAGTGCATGGGCAGTACTGTTAATTACATCGCATCCACTATGAGCAACATCACAACGTATGCATTTTTATGGGTTTTTGGTCTGTGATCAACTTAATTCACTTTCCGTCTCGGCCAAATGGCTTGGCTCTGAGCACTATGGGCCTTAACATCTGAGGTCATCAGTCCCCTAGAACTTAGAACTACTTAAACCTAACTAACCTAAGGACATCACACACAACCATGCCCGAGGCAGGATTCGAACCTGCGACCGTAGCAGTCCCGCGGTTCCGGACTGCAGCGCCTAGAACCGCACGGCCACCACGGCCGGCTGACTCGGCCAAACCTTTGATTAGTTGTATGGTTAGAATCGGTGGCGACCCTAATCTTCTCACGTTAATTTCACAATCCACAAGCATTTCCATTCCCAATAATAACGTAATAACCCGTAGAAACAGTTCAGTTACAATCTGACCAGAAATCCTTGTCTTCTTGGCACTTCACTTCACTGACCCCTACTATATCTAGGTTGAGCCTTTGTATTTATCTTTTCAGATTTTCTAGTTTCCCTATGACCTTCAAGCTTTTGACATTCCACGCCACGACTCGTTGATTATGCAGGTATACACCACATATACTATTTGCCCAAGAAATTCACAGTGCCGTAGACACTGGCGAGCAGATTGATGCCGTATTCCTGGACTTCAGGAAGGCATTTGATACGGTTCCGCACTTACGTTTAGTGAAAAAAATACGAGCTTACGGAATATCGGACCAGGTTTGTGATTGGATTCAGGATTTCCTAGAAGAAAGAACACAACATGTCATTCTTAACGGTTCAAAATCTGCAGATGTAGAGGTAATTTCGGGAGTACCGCAGGGAAGCGTGATAGGACCTTTATTGTTTACAATATACATAAATGACTTAGTTGACAACATCGGTAGCTCCGTGAGGCTATTTGCAGATGACACGGTTGTCTACAAGAAAGTAGCAACATCAGAAGACTCGTACGTACTCCAGGAGGACCTGCAGAGGATTAATGCATGGTGCGACAGCTGGCAGCTTTCCCTAAACGTAGATAAATGTAATATAATGCACATACATAGGGGCAGAAATCCATTCCAGTACGATTATGCCATAGGTGGTAAATCATTGGAAGCGGTAACGACCGTAAAATACTTAGGAGTTACTATCCGGAGCGATCTGAAGTGGAAGGATCACATAAAACAAATAGTGGGAAAAGCAGGCGCCAGGTTGAGATTCATAGGAAGAATTCTAAGAAAATGTGACTCATCGACGAAAGAAGTAGCGTACAAAACGCTTGTTCGTCCGATTCTTGAGTATTGCTCATCAGTATGGGACCCTTACCAGGTTGGATTAATAGAAGAGATAGACATGATCCAGCGAAAAGCAGCGCGATTCGTCATGGGGACATTTAGTCAGCGCGAGAGCGTTACGGAGATGCTGAACAAGCTCCAGTGGCGGACACTTCAAGAAAGGCGTTACGCGATACGGAGAGGTTTATTATCGAAATTACGAGAGAGCACATTCCGGGAAGAGATGGGCAACATATTACTACCGCCCACATATATCTCGCGTAATGATCACAACGAAAAGATCCGAGAAATTAGAGCAAATACGGAGACTTACAAGCAGTCGTTCTTCCCACGCACAATTCGTGAATGGAACAGGGAAGGGGGGATCAGATAGTGGTACAATAAGTACCCTCCGCCACACACCGTAAGGTGGCTCGTGGAGTATAGATGTAGATGTAGATGTAGATATCCCTGCTCGTCGTTGTACTCTCTTGGTATGCACCACAGAAAATGTCTGGTTATCATGTTCCGCCTCCGATTTAGCCGTGGACGGACCCAACTGCACCTTTCAAGGCTACAATTGATGGATTCGCCCATATGACATCGACCACATCACTTTAGGCTGCGCAAAGACGCTATTATTAATACTTCATTGAGTTTGAACGAGATCGTGTAATACGACTACGAGAAGCTCGGTGTCCCTTCTGCGATATTGCAGAATCACTTGGCAGGAATGTGAACACTGTACATGATTGCTGCCTGCGGTGGTCACGGGAAGGTACGGTTGCAAGAAGGCAGGTTTTTACTCTAAAGGGAAATTTGTGGCAAGGTCTTGTGGAAACAAACTGCTGAGGTCATCAGCCCATAAGCGTACACTCTACTTAATCTAACGTAAACTAACTTACTCTATGGACAACACACACACACACACACATGCCCGAGAGAGGACTCGAACCTCCGACGCGGGGAGCCGCACGGACCGTGACAAGGCGCCCTAGACCGCCGGCTACCCCGCGCGGCAGTTTCTAGACGACCACGTGGCACTACTCAGAGGGAAGACCACTGTGTTCGGCGTGACGCTCTGGCGTATCGTACTGACAAGGGGAGGCCGCCAATTGTGAAATTCAGATTCGATTCATACTGCGCATAATAGAAGCTCATGGCCAGAGGTCTAATGTGGCAAAGCACCAAGATGCACTTCTCAGCCGTTGTCGAGAAAATCGACAATGAAAAGAAGCCGTTGCCGTGAAATACTCTCTACGATTAATATTTTTCTTTACCGTCGTGGCGCAGCGGAAAGCGCTCGGGATCGTAATACGAAGGTCGCCGGATCGAAACTCGCGCCATGCAACTTCTTTTTTATTATATGTTTTTTGCAATTCAAATGTATACACACACACACACACACATAGTATTATTTTTCCACGACAAACGACTTTCAACAATTTATTATATGCATAATTGTTGCAACTGATTGCGGGAATTATATATATATATATATATATATATATATATATATATATATATATATATATATATTTGAATTACAAAAAACAAATAATAAAAGAAGTTGCATTGTGCGAGATTCGATCCGGCGGCCTTCGTATTACAAACCTTTTTTTTTCCTTCTAATGAACCGCTGCAGGAGTAGGACAGGGTAGGGCAGGGTCGACACCCGAAGCCTGGCCATCCCGCCGCCACGCCCAAGCAACGTGTTCGAGTTCGAGGATCGAAGGATCAGGAAGAGGATGGAGTGGGTTTGTCGATGTTGTTCTTTTTATTTATTTATTTCTTTAATTTTTATAACTTTTTTTTGTGTTATAGATTTATTTTTGTTTCATTACAAAGAAAGATCCTACAACTGCCGTAGCCGAGCGTCCGAGTCGTCTTCTCGTCTGTTGGGAGGGGTTCCCCCCTATTCCGTCCGTAGAGGATCAATATGCTCCAGGATTCTTCTTCATTTTCAGCGTCTCATACCCGGAACGCCCCAGTGAGCAGGAGGATCCGCAAATAATGAACCTAAATAATTTGCGAAACGAGTTCTGTACTTCGGGTGGCGGCTGAAAGCTGCATGTGTCGTCATCAATAGGGACCAAAAGTCGAGTGTGCCTTTGGGAGCATCGCAACGAACCTGAGCGCTTACCGCTGTGCCACGACGCTGTAGAAAATTATTAATCGTAGAGAGTATTTCACGGCAACGGTTTCTTTTAACTGTCGAATTTCTCGACAACGGCTGAGAAGTGCATCTTGGTGCTTTGCCACATTACACCTCTGGCCATGAGCTTCTGTTATGCGCAGTATGAATCGAATCTGAATTTCACAATTGGCGGCCTCCCCTTGTGAGTCTGCAGCAGCTATCTGAGCAGCAGTTGGCACCACACTGACACAACGAACTGTTACAGATCGGTTAGTCGAAGGACAGCTCCGAGCCAGATGCCCTTTAGCGTGCATTCTACTGACCCCAGACCACCGCCGTTTGAGACTTCAGTAGTGTCAAGCGAGAGCTCACTGAAGGGCAGGGTGAAGGTCTGTTTCATTGTCTGATGAAAGCTGGTTCTGCCTCGGTGGCAGTGATGGCCCTGGAGGTCAGATGAGGGCCTCCAACCAAACTGTCTGCATGCTAGATATACTGGGCCTACACATGGAGTTATGGATTGGGCTGCGATTTCTTATGACAGCAGAAGCACTCTCGTGTTTATCCCACGCACTCTGATTGCCAATTAGTACGTCTGTCAGGTGATTCGGCCTGTTGAGGTGCCATTCATGAGCAGCATTGTGGTTCAAAAAAAAAAATGATTCAAATGGCTCTGAGCACTATGGGACAACATCCATGGTCATCAGTCCCCTAGAACATAGAACTACTGACACCTAACTAACCTAAGGACATCACACAACACCCAGTCATCACGAGGCAGAGAAAATCCCTGACCTCGCCGGGAATCGAACCCGGGAACCCGGGCAGCATTGTGGTGTTGATGGATTCGCTCTTATGTCATTGCCCAAATACCGCTGTTGTAACCCAACATGCTGTATAAAGTGCCGACACGCTGCCTCGGCCTGCTCGGTCACCTGATCTGTCTCCAGCCAAGCGTATACGGGACATCATCGGACGACAACTCCATTGTCATCCACAACGGCATTATCCGTCCCTGTAAGTGCAACAGGCACGAAACTCCATCCGACAAACTGATATCCGACACCTCTACAACAAAACGCACACACATTACATGTTTTCATTCAACACTCTGGCGGTTACAGCAGTTGTTAACTTACCAGCAGTTCATACACTCCTGGAAATTGAAATAAGAACACCGTGAATTCATTGTCCCAGGAAGGGAAACTTTATTGACACATTCCTGGGGTCAGATACATCACATGATCACACTGACAGACCCACAGGCACATAGACACAGGCAACAGAGCATGCACAATGTCGGCACTAGTACAGTGTATATCCACCTTTCGCAGCAATGCAGGCTCCTATTCTCCCATGGAGACGATCGTAGAGATGCTGGATGTAGTCCTGTGGAACGGCTTGCCATGCCATTTCCACCTGGCGCCTCAGTTGGACCAGCGTTCGTGCTGGACGTGCAGACCGCCTGAGACGACGCTTCATCCAGTCCCAAACATGCTCATCGGGGGACAGATCCGGAGATCTTGCTGGCCAGGGTAGTTGACTTACACCTTCTAGAGCACGTTGGGTGGCACGGGATACATGCGGACGTGCATTGTCCTGTAGGAACAGCAAGTTCCCTTGCTGGCCTAGGAATGGTAGAACGATGGGTTCGATGACGGTTTGGATGTACCGTGCACTATTCAGTGTCCCCTCGACGATCACCAGTGGTGTACGGCCAGTGTAGGAGATCGCTCCCCACACCATGATGCCGGGTGTTGGCCCTGTGTGCCTCGGTCGTATGCAGTCCTGATTGTGGCGCTCACCTGCACGGCGCCAAACACGCATACGACCATCATTGGCACCAAGGCAGAAGCGACTCTCATCGCTGAAGACGACACGTCTCCATTCGTCCCTCCATTCACGCCTGTCGCGACACCACTGGAGGCGGGCTGCACGATGTTGGGGCGTGAGCGGAAGACGGCCTAACGGTGTGCGGGACCGTAGCCCAGCTTCATGGAGACGGTTGCGAATGGTCCTCGCCGATACCCCAGGAGCAACAGTGTCTCTAATTTGCTGGGAAGTGGCGGTGCGGTCCCCTACGGCACTGCGTAGGATCTTACGGTCTCGGCGTGCATCCGTGCGTCGCTGCGGTCCGGTCCCAGGTCGACGGGCACGTGCACCTTCCGCCGACCACTGGCGACAACATCGATGTACTGTGGAGACCTCACGCCCCACGTGTTGAGCAATTCGGCGGTACGTCCACCCGGCCTCCCGCATGCCCACTATACGCCCTCGCTCAAAGTCCGTCAACTGCACATACGGTTCACGTCCACGCTGTTGCGGCATGCTACCAGTGTTAAAGACTGCGATGGAGCTCCGTATGCCACGGCAAACTGGCTGACACTGACGGCGGCGGTGCACAAATGCTGCGCAGCTAGCGCCATTCGACGGCCAACACCGCGGTTCCTGGTGTGTCCGCTGTGCCGTGCGTGTGATCATTGCTTGTACAGCCCTCTCGCAGTGTCCGGAGCAAGTATGGTGGGTCTGACACACCGGTGTCAATGTGTTCTTTTTTCCATTTCCAGGAGTGTATTTGTAATGGATTATCTTGCGGTTACATTATGATGTGATCGTGCAATGTTAATCACTGAAGTATGTTACCTAGACAAATGTATTACTGAAATTTCTTTACTCTACATTATAGTTTGGTGTTGCGATTTTCTTCCCTCAGTGTAGAAAGCAGCTTGCTCCCTTCGTTCATGAGATGCGGAAGGCCCTTGTCCTGAACAAACAACTTTGATTTCTTTCTAGCCTTACATCGTATCTTCACGGTGTCGGCGTGTTACTATGAATTTGGCAGTGTTAGTGATGGGGGGTGGCTGAACGCCCTTACTCCCACACCTCGCCCCGCACTTCACCTCCCACTGGGACGGAATTTGTGGACCCCATCTGCCTGTGTCCGCCGTTATGCAATGTGAAAGTGTGAGAGTGTTTTCAAAATGTTTACAGACCGTAGTACCTGAGGTGGAACGTGGCTACCAGCTCGGCAACCACCTATTCGGATGTGGGAAACAGCCTAAAAACCATGTCCAGACTGGCCAACACACCAGCCCTCGCCGTTAATCCACCGAATGGAGCCGATCAAGGGCCGGCGCGTCTCATCGAATCCTGGAAGCGGGATTGTTCGGGCTGGTTTCTGACCAAACAAATGTATCCCATACAATACTGCTCGTGGGCAAGTAAGTGTTACAGGCTGAAACGATAACATTACTGGAAAGTAAATAAATAATATTTTGACACTAGCATCTTTTAGTAACACATGCTTTACTTAAAAAGCTACCAAACGACATAAAAATTATACGTTTGACGTTTGCTACTTACTGCCAACCAGCTTACAATGTCACAACTACTGCTGGTAAAATTGCTGTCTTTCTCGGCTGTGCAATGTCAAGTAAAAATTTATAAGTTTATATTTCAGTGTATTCGTATTAGTTTTATTTCAATATGTTGACACAGATATTTCCTTTTAGTTTCATGCGGAGATGACGGGATCCGGTTCAACGCAGCACTGTCTTCGTACTGTGCGGCTGATCCCGGCGGAGGTTCGAGTCCTCCCTCGGGCATGGTTGTGTGTGTTTGTCCTTAGGATAATTTAGGTTAAGTAGTGTGTAAGCTTAGGGACTGATGCCTTAGCAGTTAAGTCCCATAAGGTTTCACACACATTTGAACATTTTTTTTTAACTGTCTTTCTCAACTGACGCAAAGGTTTGCACGGCCGGCTAACAACTGCGAGGCGGTGGGGTCGCATTGTCAACAGCCTCTTTGGGCTTCATTATAAAACAGTAACTAAAGAAAGTCACTTAACATTCATGTTAAGAAAACGTTCAGCTCCTGCCTGACAGTACAAGGATGTTATTGTCTGCAACAACATAAAATCTATTATACTATGTATAAATGTTGCGTATTGGAGAATAGTATAAGTGTGTGACGAAGTGACCAGTGAATAGTGACGCAAAAAAAATATTTTTGAAATTACATGCTTCTCCTACTTACGAATTTCATTTGTCTTACCTTGATTTCAATGAGTTGTTGGAAACATGGCTAGGCAACAACAAAAGAACATTACATAAACAAAAATAAACATAATATGGTTTCAAAAAGAAATGGAGAGCAATTCTACCTTCCGCGAGACCCCGTTTTATAGTTTTGATGTTACTCAAACAAATTTCGTTAGTTTATATGCTGTCTTCAGTGGGATTTTTTGTTTATTTTCTTTCTGAAAAACTATTACTACATGTTAACCTCTTGTGTACGTTATATTCCCTTCTTTTTTTAAAAATAGAATAGGTATTCACGTGTACAAAGCAGCGACAATTAGGTGTCAAAAATTTGACATTACACTTGACAGTATATAGCTAAAGAGCTGAGACACTATACACCGTTCGTCCAAAAGATCCTAGATTGATTTTATTCCTGGCGCATAAACGACATGAGCGCAGTAACTACGGTCGCATCTTGAATTAACAACTGTAAACAACAGATGCGCATTCGACCAGTCACTTAGAGCAGGCGGTCTTAAGCAGTGGACGTGCGGCTGTGGTGTGTCAACGTTACTGCGTCACAAACCGCAACACCTGTAAATCAAGTGTTGAAAACATTCTCCAGAATGTTTAGAAGAAAAGAAAAGTGTTAAAAGTTTGCCTCGCACAGACTGACTCCCGAACAAAAACAACGAAACGTAGACGTCTGTCACGACTTAATTGACATGCGCAACACAAACAGTTCTTTTCTGAAAAAAAATCACCATGTTTGATAAGACTGTGGTTAGCAATGTGAACCTATCACAAAACGACAGAGTTCAGAAATCCACTTGAGGGTCAACACTCTGACAACATGACCAAATTCAAGCCAAGGTGACATGGAAATTGAACAACATTCCAAATGGGGATTTTTCTGACAGTTTCACATGGTTGTTTGAACGTTCTGTGCGTTGTACTCAAGTGGAAAGGAGATTATGTAGAACACGTGAAGAATTAAACCCACCATGGTTCGCTTAGGCTGAGTTGTGCTCACATCTCAAGTTTTGAGAGATTACGTCATGAAAGTTATCTCTCATAGAACCTATTATGTCACTGCGAATAAGAAGGTTCTTATTTCCAATACATTTTGGGGATAATATCTTAGTGAAACCAAATGAGAAAACTTGAATCACTGAAGGAATCTGAAACACTCAGTGCGTGTAAAAAGAGTGATGTGAAAAGAGATGTATAGTTTCATGCAATTTTATACTATAGGCGAAAGCGTCTATTACTTTACATCAGGACCAAATTTTAATACGTGAAAAATTGGGTTGTGATGAACAATGGGGCTACTTTCTCGAGCACCGAGCGAGGTGGCGCAGTGGTAGCACACTGGACTCGCATTCGGGAGGACGACGGTTCAATCCCGTCTCCAGCCATCCTGATTTAGGTTTTCCATGATTTCCCTAAATCGTTTCAGGCAAATGCCGGGATGGTTCCCTTGAAAGGGCACGGCCGATTTCCTTCCCAATCCTTCCCTAACCCGAGCTTGCGCTCCGTCTCTAATGACCTCGTTGTCGACGGGACGTTAAGCACTAACCTAACCTAACCTAACTTACTCGAGCAATCGATTAGTTAGCGGCTTGCAATCGGTCTTTGATTTAGGAAAAGAGTGGAGAATTCAGTTAAACTATATACCGCAACATCCAGCGCCTTCCAATGACATTTTAGCCACTCAATGTATATACGTGTAATAGCCCTTACTAGGGAACCACAAAGTTTCGAAGGCCACGAACCTCGTCGATTTATCAATCTACGCATTCACATTTATGGACACTCCAAACCTACATCTACGTCAGTAATGTGCAAATGCTTTGAAGTGCATAGAAGAGGATACTTCCTGTAGTACGAGCTATTACGGCTTTACCACATTCAGTTCAAGCATGGAAAGAGAGAAGAATGATAAACTTTTTCTTCGTGATCCCTGCGTGACCGATATATGAAGGGTTGTGTATATTTCAAGATTCATTATTTAAGTCTGGTTCTTGAAACTTCTTAAGCAGACTTTCTCGCCATAGTTTGAGTCTGTCTTGAAGTGTCTGCCATTGCAGTTTCTTCAGTATCTCCGTGACACACTCCCACTGGTGAAACAAACCTGTGACTACTCGTGCTACCCTTCTGTATAGTCGATCAATATCTTCTGCTAGTCCTGTTTGGTAAGGGTCCCACAGACTTAAGCGATATTCTAGCATGTGTCGCGCGAGTTATTTGTAAGGAAGCACCTTGATAGACTGACAGTATTTTTCTACTATTCTACCAACGAAACGAAGTCCACTACCTGCTTTACCTACGACTCAGCTTATGTGAACGTTCTGTCTCTTGTACCTACAGATATTTGTGTGAGTTGATCGATTCCAATTTTGACTCGTTGATATTTCATAAGATAGTACTTCTTTCCGTTTAGCGAAGTGCGCAAGTTTACATTTCTGAACATTTAAAGCAAATTGCCATTTTTTGCACTACTTTGGAATCTTAATGTGCCTTACATGTCTTTTATATCCGGCAGCTGTGGCCGAGTGGTTCTAGGCGCTTCAGTCTGGAACCGTGCTGCTGCTACGGTCGCAGGTTCGAATCCTGCCTCGGGTATGGATGTGTGTGATTTCCTTAGGTTAGTTGGGTTTAAGTAGTTCTAAGTCTAGGGGACTGATGACCTCATATGTTGAGTCCCACAGTGCTTAGAGCCATTTGAACCCTTTGTTTATATGTGTCTGCTCATATGTCCGGCATATCCTCCTAAATACTTGGTAGATTTCAGCCAAATTTGCTATCTGGGAATGAGCACCGTGGGTGTTACTATATCCTAACTCCCAGATGAGTAAAGATATGGGTGAATAGGATATTCTACCTCTGATAGCTAGGATGCTCTACGCAACAGGCATGTTGTGTGGGCATTACTGGCAGGCATTACATGGGCTACATTTGTGGATGGACACGGCTGAGCAGAGAGAGGGTGCTGGGCAGAGAGAGGGTGGAGGGGGAGATAGTTTGTGAGGTGGAAGATAAGGCGGACGTAGAAAGGGGGAGGAGGAGGACAGATGGAGAGGTGGGAGTGGTTGATGGACGTAGAGCGAGGGGAAGGAGGAGGTGGAAAGACAGAGTGAGGAGGATAAGATAGAAAGATGTAAGAGGAGGAGTTAGACAGAGAGAGATGGCACAAGGAGATGGACAGAGACAGAGAGGAGGGGGAGGTAAGTGTCTGGTATGTCCCTATGCTTACACAGTACTTCGTCTACCTTAAATTAACTTACACTAAGGACAACACACACATCTACGCCCGAGGGAGGACTCGAACCTCCAATGGGGGCAGGACCGTGAACTGTGACGAGGCGCCCAAGACCGCGCGGCTACCCAGCGGGGCAGGAGGAAGAAGAGGAGGAAGAGGAGAAAGACAAAGACAGGAGGAGAGAGACTGATAGAGAGGGGAGGGAGGGAGAAGACAGAGAGAGGGGGGCAGATGGTCAAAGACAGAGGGGAGGAAGGAGATGGTCAGAAATAGGGGAAGAGGAAATGGGCAGAGAGATGGGAGATGGAAGGAGGGAGACGAAAGGAGGAGCGAGAAGGGGAGGAGGAGATGTGGGCGATATATGTGCCACATTTGTTGACAAGCCAAACTATGGGTAAAAAGTTAGTAAACATTAAAAGATAGCTAGATAGCACATTGTACTTAGACGTTCAACAAAAAGGATCTTGGAAAACACTCTAAGACTCACGCATGGAGTGGCGGGTTGGCTTTAAAGTCGCTAAAACGGTTTGACATATTCCAGAATGAGATTTTCACTCTGCAGCGGAGTGTGCGCTGTTATGAAACTTCCCTGGCAGATTAAAACTGTGAGCCGGACCGAGACTCGAACTCGGGACCTTTGCCTTTCGCGGGCAAGTGCTCTACCATCTGTTAAGAGTGACATCAACCTGCTCGGTAACACACAAGCATTAGCATGCTATTTCCGCGACTCAGAGAAGCGCGTGGTCCCAGATCAAATCCTCTCGGCGGATACTTCAGGAGGGCTGGTGTGTCAAGTTCAAATGGTTCAAATGACTCTGAGCGCTATGGGGCTTAACATCTGAGGTCATCAGTCCCCTAGAACTTAGAACTACTTAAACCTAACTAACCTAAGGACATCACACATATCCAAGCTCGAGACGGGATTCGAACCTGCGACCGTAGCGGTCGCGCGGTTCCAGACTAAAGCGCCTAGAACCGCTCGCTCACACCGGCCGGCGAGTGTCAGCCTGTGTGTTGGTTTTAGGCGGTGTCCCACATCCGATTAGGTTAATACTGGGCTCGTACCCAGGTCCCGCCTAAGTTGCACGATTTGCAAACATTGAAAACATCTCAAACACATTCTCACACGAGTTAGACAGATGGAAGTGGAATTGGGGAGAGGAGAGGGCGACAGGAAAGGCATCAGGCCACGCTCTGCGACTAAAATTCCCAAATTCAGAATAATATACCGACACAGTGAAGATAAGGGGTCAGGACAGGAAAATGAAGACGGTCACGAGTGACGTCTGTGGCGTAGATGTTCCAGGAGACTTCGTTTTTAGCCGTTTCCGCGGCGCGGCGTGGTGCAGCGTGACGTCAGCAGAAGCAGACGTTTTGTGCGCGCCCTTTGACCGGCGCGGCGTGAGCCGGCGCTGACGTCGGGCGTGGCGCTGTGATCTCGGCGTCCCTGCGGCGGCCGTGAAGGGCGGAGGCGGCGGCGGCGGCCGGGCGACAGGCGGTCTGGTCCGGTCCGGCTGGCTCTGCTGGCGCGGCCAGGAATAGCGCGCACAGCTTACAGCCGCTGCCGCGTCGCGACGCCACCGGCGCCGAGCAGCAAACATTTGGCCTCTGTCTCGTTTAACTCCGGTCTCCCAGATGGTGACTCTCCCCCACCGCTATGTCAGAACGAACGGGCTTATTAGTCTTTTTATGTAAATTGAATGTTGAAAGGTAGGGGGGAGGGAGAAAGAAAGGGAAACGAAAGGAACTACTGACGTCAACTGCATCGGGACTTTATGCGGAATCAGCAGCGACCAGTGAAAATGTGTGCTGAGCAGGTATTCGAACTCGGGATCTCCTCCATATTAGGCCCTGCGTTAACCACTGTGCCATCGGGACACACTGTCTATCCCAGTTGAGCGAACTACACTACTGGCCATTAAAATTGCTACACCACGAAGATGACGTGCTACAGACGCGAAATTTAACCGACAGGAAAAAGATGCTGTGATATGCAAAATGGTTCAAATGGCTCTGAGCACTATGGGACTCAACATCTTAGGTCATAAGTCCCTTAGAACTTAGAACTACTTAAACGTAACTAACCTAAGGACATCACACACACCCATGCCCGAGGCAGGATTCGAACCTGCGACCGTAGCAGCCCCGCGGTTCCGGACTGCAGCGCCAGAACCGCACGGCCACCGCGGCCGGCTGTGATATGCAAATGATTAGCTTTTCAGAGCATTCACACAAGGTTGGCGCCGATGGCGACACCTACAACGTGCTGACATGAGGAACGTTTCCAACCGATTTGTCATACACAAACAGCAGTTGACCTGCGTTACCTGGTGAAACGTTGTTGTGATGCCTCGTGTAAGAAGGAGAAATGCGTACCATTACGTTTCCCACTTTAATAAAGGTCGAATTGTAGCCATTCGCGATGGCTACCGTTACCCCTGACGCTGCATCACAGATAGGAACGCCTGCGATGGTGTACTTCACGACGAACCTGGGTGCACGAATTACAAAACGTCATTTTTTCGGATGAATCAAGGTTCTGTTTGCAGCATCGTGATGGTAGCACCCGAGTTTGGCGACATTGCGGTGAACGCACATTGTAAGCGTGTATTCGTCATCGCCATACTGGCGTATCACCCGGCGTGATGGTATGGGGTGCCATTGGTTACACGTCTCGGTCACCTCTTGTTCGCATTGACGGCACTTTGAACAGTGGACGTTACGTTTCAGATGTGTTACGACCCGTGGCTCTACTCTTCACTCGATCCCCGCGATACCCTACATTTCAGCAGAATAATGAACGATCGCATGTTGCAGGTCCTGTAAGGGCATTTCTGGATACAGAAAATGTTCGACTGCTGCCCTGGCCAGCACATTCTCCAGATCTCTCACCAATTGAGAACGTCTGGTCAATGGGGGCGAGCAACTGGCTCCTCACAATACGCCAGCCACTACTCTTGATGAAATGTTGTATCTTGTTGAAGCTGCATGGGCAGCTGTACCTGTACACGCCATCCAAGCTCTGTTTGACTCAATGCCCAGGCGTATCAAGGCCGTTATTACGGCCAGAGGTGGTTGTTCTGGGTACTGATTTCTCAGGATCTATGCACCCAATTTGCGTGAAAATGTAATCACATGTCAGTTCTAGTATAATATATTTGTCCAACGAATACTCGTTTACCATCTGCATTTCTTCTTGGTGTAGCAATTTTAATGGCCAGTAGTGTATCTCGGCACGCTTCCCGGCCGATCCACATTCCAAACTAAGGCATTTGGTGCGTACAGAGTGACCTTGAAACTTACCTAGGCTGGCCGTATTGAGGTGTTGCACAACTTTCTGCAGTGTGTTCGTGATTGTTTCCCCTCATTTCTAACAATGGGCCACAAGTAACAAGTCGCTGTAGTCTGCGGGTAAATTGTATCAGTTTTATTCGAACCAGCTCTTTAATGCTGATATTTACGTTTACTTTTTCTAAGGTAACAACTGTGATTGTTGTGGGCTGTTAACTCTGTGGTTGCAGCAGTGGAAATTCTTTTTCGTATTCATTCCTGTTGTTGTGGTCTTCAGTCCAGAGTCTGGTTTGATGCAGCTCTCCATTCTACTCTGTCCTCTGCAAGTTTCTTCTTCTCCCAGTACCTACTGCACCCTAAATCCTTCTGAATCTGTATAGTGTATTCATCTCTTGGTCTCCCTCTACGATTATTACCCTCCACGCTGCTCTCCAATGCTAAATTGGTACTCCCTCGATGCCTCAGAATATGTCCTACCAAGCGATCCCTTCTTCTAGTCAAGTTGGATTAGTTATGTGATCTACCCATCTAATCTTCAGCATTCCTTTGTAGCATCACATTTCGAAAGCATCTATTCTCTTCTTGTCTAAACTATTTATCGTCCATGTTTCACTTCCATACATGGCTGCACTCCATACAAATACTTTCAGAAATGACTTCCTGACACTTAAATCTATACTCGATGTTAACAAATTTGTCTTCTTCAGAAACGCTTTCCATGCCACTACCAGTCTATATTTTATATCCTCTCTGCTTCGACCATCATCAGTTAGTTTGCTCCCCAAATAGTAAAACCCATTTACTACACTAAGCGTCGCATTTCCTAATCTAATTCTATCAGCATCACCCGATTTAATTCGATTACATTTCATTATACTCCTTTTGCTTTTGTTGATGTTCATCTTATATCCTCCTTTCAAGACACTGTCTGTTCCGTTCAGCTGCTCTTCCAGTCCTTTGCTGTCACTGACAGAATTACAATGTCATCGGCAAACCTCAAAGTTTTTATTTCTTCTCCATGGATTTTAATTCATACTGCAAATTTTTCTTTTGTTTCTTTTACTGCTTGCTCAATATACAGATTGAATAACATCGGGGATAGGCTACAACCCTGTCTCACCCCCTTCCCAACCACTGCTTCCCTTTCATGCTCTCGACTCTTGTAACTGCCATCTCATTTCTGTAAAAATTGTAAATAGCTTTTCGCTCCCTGTATTTTACCCCTGCCACCTTCAGAATTTGAAAGAGAGTATTCCAGTCAACATTGTCAAAAGATTTCTCTAATTCATTCCTGTGTGTTGTAAATTGCGTGGCATGTCCGGAAAATAAGAACCGTTTGGAAAAAATCCTATAAAATCATTTTATTTTTTCAAATAGCAATTTACTCTTAGAAGATAGAACATTTCTTAAATTGCACTGCCGAAAAAAAAATTGCAACACCAAGAAGGAGTTGTGCGACGTAAACGAAATTCGATAGGCGTGTTTCTACATCTGAAAGATGATGTCTATTCAAATTTCGCGAAAGTCGCATAAGAGAGGTGCTTGTAGCGACACTATGGGGATGCAAATCAGGTTTGCTTTACATGCATGCTTGACGGTCGTGAACCTTAGTTACGTTTGAGATTGGAAGTGGTGCGTTGACATTAGTCAAGAATGCCTTTAAGGCAACAAAGACCCCATTAACAAGAAACATCTCACTGAGTTTGAACGACGTCATGTAATAGGGACACGAGAAGATAGATGTTCCTTCAGCGATATTGCAAAGAGAATAAACGTAAAAATGGTCCGCAGTAGCCTGTAATGCGATAATTTCGACTAAGCGTCGTTGCCAAGCACTTTTGCTCAGAAGCGTTGCTTCTCCAGTGAGTCTTGCCGAGAAGACTCTGCAAGACTCAATGGAGGAGCAACGCCTCTGAAGACGTCCAGCGCAGTTCTGGACGAAACGTTAGAAACGGAAGACTTTCGTGCACCTAGGCCTTATACCCCGAAATGTTTACCAGCAGCGATTTCATCCGGTCGTGAAAACCTTCATTCTATCATCAGAGACCCGGAGACCTTACTAGCCAAAATAAGAGTTTGACAGTCATGAAGACAATCGATAGAAACTTCTGCGGGCTGGCAGAATCTTGCTAAAATGTAAGCCCAGGATGAATTGCCATGAAGGGCAACAGAACAGGCTGTAGAATATCGTCGATGTTCCGCTGTGCTGTAAGGGTGCCGCAATGACAACCAAAGTGATGGTGCTATGGAAAGAAATAGCACCGATTGAATGACCAATGCCAGTATAACGTTCTACTACTCGGGGCATGGAATATCAAAAGATTGAAAGTGCTAGGGAAGCTAGAAAATCTGAAAAGGTAAATCATAAGGCTCAGTGGAGACGTAGTGGGGGTCAGCGAAGTGAAATGGAAAGAGGAAAAGGATTTCCGGTCAGATCAGTATAGAGTAATACCATCATGAAATACTGAGAGTAGCTCACCATTGCTTCACCTCTTACTTGAACAACAGAGCATAGGGTCGTTACTCACAGCGTTGAGAATGGCTGCGACGTGGTATCTGAGTGGGGTACTGTCAAATTGGGGGTTGGAGCCACTCCTGTTCCTTATTTATACAAATGATATGCCTCTAGTATTACAAGTAATTCCAAAATATTTCTGTTTGCTGATGACACTAGCTTGATAGTAAAGGATGTTGTGTGCAACATTGGCTCTGTTTCAAATAATGTAGTTCATGACATAAGTTCATCGCTTGTAGAAAATAAACTAACGCTAAATCACAGTAAGACTCAGATTTTACAGTTTGTGACATACGATTCAACAAAATCCGACGTTTTAATATCACAGAATGGGCATATGATTAGTGAAACTGAACAGTTCAAATTTCTAGGTGTTCAGTTAAATAGTAAACTGCCGTGCAAAGCCCTCGTTCAGGATCTTGTTCAACGACCTCATGCTGTCATTTTTACTACTCGAACGGTGCCTGCAGTAAGTGATCGTTCGACACGAAAATTAGTCTACTTTGCTTATTTTCATTCGCTTGTGTTGTATGGTATTATATTTTAAGGTAACTCTTCCCATTCTCAAAGGATATTTTTGGATCAGGAACGGGCAGTTCGGGCAATAAGTGGTGTAAGTTCGCGAACTTCTTGTAGACCCCTGTTCACTACTCACGGTATTCTGACATTGGCCTCTCAATGTATATATGCCTTACAGCCGTTTCTTGTTAATAATATCGGCTCATTACCAAGAGTTAGCACTTTTACTCAGTTAATACTAGGAAGAAATCCAATCTGTATTTTGAATCGCACTTCCTTAACTCTTGTGCAGAAGAGTGTGCAGTATAGTGCTCCATCCATTTTCAATAAGCTACCACAGGAATTCAAAAATCTTAGCAGTAATCCACGCGCTTTCAAATCGAAACAGAAGAGTTTCCTCATGCGTCACTCCTTCTATTCAGTTGAGGAGTTCCTTGAAAAATTAAGCTGATTCCTATGTTGTATTGTTGAATGTGTTTACTTAAACTTATGGCCTGACTTTTTTGGGTTCATAAACATTTTATTTTCTCTGTTATTACTTCTATGTTGTAATTTCATGTACTGGCACTTTCCATGACCTTAGAGATTTGCTCCTCAATTTAGTCCTACGGAACTAGACGCGTAAATAAATAAATAAATATGCTGTAACGGGAGTAGTATTCGTTATGTTAGGAAGGCAGAGCAGAGAGTGAATTACCATGAATAGTTCAGTGATATGATTGTTCTCATCAGACGACGATAGTTAGGTATACATGCCGTCATCGCAAGCCGAAGATGATGTGGTAGAGAAAGTATATGAGGATAGTAAACGGGTAATTCAGTACCCAAAGGGAGATGAAAATCTAATAGTCATGGTGGATTGAAATGCGGTTGTAGGGGAAGGTGTAGAAGAAAGGGATACGGGAGAATATGGGATAGGTACCAAGAATGGGAGAGGAAAAGACTAATTGAGTTCTGCAATAAATTTCAGCTAGTAATAGCTAATAACCTGTTCAAGAAGCGCAAGTGGAGGAAGTGTACTTGGAAAAGGCCGGGTGATACGGGAAGATTTCTGTTAGATTACATCATGGTCAGGCAAAAGTTCTGACATCAGATACTGGATTGTAAAGCAGATATAATCAGATCACAATTTAGCACCGACGAAGAGCAGGCTGGAGTTTCGCTGAAGTTTGACTAGTCAGGAAGAATCAATACGCAAAGAAGTTCGGTACAGAAGTACTACGCCTGAACTTCTCTGAGTTCTGTGGGTACTGCTATAAGGAATAGCTCAGTAGGCAGTTCATTTGAAGAGGAATGGACATCTCTAAAAAGTTATTGTCTGTCCATCCTTGTGATTGGAGGTCTGGTGGATTTCGGCCGTTCGCTTATGTAAGAAAATGAAACACCTACAGCCGTCTTTATGATGTCATTTATTGTATGGCTACCAGTTTCGATGCTTCAGTGCATCTCCTTCAAGCCTTAGGTGACATCGAGAGGGTTAAAACCATTCATATACACAATGTATCAGTGGCCAACATCTGTAAGTGCTTCCCGCAGACTACATGCAATCGCAATGTTGTCTCTCCAACCATCAACTATCAAATCATATTTGATGGCTGGAGAGACAACATTGCGGATACAGGTAGTCTGTGGAAACCAGTTATAGATGTTGGCCACTGATACATCGTGTATATGGATGGTCTTAACCTTCTCATCTTAGCGAAGTCCTGAAGATGGTGTACTGATGCATCGAAACTGGTAGCCATACAATAAATAACATCGTAACGACGACTGTAGGTGTTCCATTTTCTTACATCTCGAAAAAGGGCAATCACGGAAGCTGGAAAGAAAAACATAAGGGGACAAAAGAAATATTTCAGTTGATCGAGCAGGACGGCGTGCCGGTCCCCGGCATGAATCCGCCCGGCGGATTTGTGGCGAGGTCCGGTGTGCCGACCAGCCTGTTGATGGTTTCTAAGGCGGTTTTCCATCTGCCTCGGCGAATGCGGACTAGTTCCCCTTATCCCGCCTCAGTTACACTATGTCGGTGATTACTGCGCAAACACTGTCTCCACGTACGCGTACACCATAACTACTATACCACGCAAACATTTGGGGTTACACTCATCTGGTACGAAACGTTCGCGGGGGGTAGGGGGTGGGGGGTGGGGGGTGGGGGGGGCGTGGGGGGGGGGGGGCTTCATTGGAGGCCGAACTGTACGGTAACCCTGGGTTCGGTGTGGGGCGGCGGTGAGGTGGGTGGACAGCTGTGGCCTATTGTGGGGTTCTGAACCACTGAGGGCTACGGCGGGACGAAGCCTCTCCGTCGTTTCTAGATCCCTGGTTTAAATACACAATACAGTATAAGATTAAAGAAAAATCAGGACACGATCGTAGGGTTTGTCGTCGTGGAAAAAGTGGTCGACAGTGTCAGATGGTGCAAGATGTTCGAAATTCTGAGAAAAATAGGAGTACGCTATAGAAAAAGACGGGTAATATACAGTACGTACAAGAGCCAACCAGGGGGTAATAAGAGTGGAAGACCAAGAACGAAGTGTTCGAATTAAAAAGGGAGTAAGACAGGGATGTAATCTTTCGTCCCTATCGTTCAATCTATAAAAGCAGCAATGGCGGAAATAAAACAAAGGTGCACAAGTGTAATTCAAATTCAAGGTGAAAGGAAATCAATGCGAAGATTCGCAATCCTCAATGAAAGTGAAGACGAATTACAGGATGTGCTGAATGGAATGAACAGCCTACTCAGTAAAGAATGTGGACTGAGAGTAAATCGAAGAAAGATGAAAGTAATGAAAAGAAGCAGAAATGAGAACAGCGAGAAACTTAACATGGAGATTGGTGATCACGGAGTAGGTGAAGTTAAGGAATTCTGCTGCCTAGATGCCAAAATAGCCCATGACGGACGGGGCAAGGACGCATAAAAACAAACGAGCACTGGCAAAAAGAGCATTCCTGGTCAAGTCTACTATTATCAAACATAGGACTCAATTTGAGAAAGAAATTTCTGAGAATGTACGTCTGGAGCACAGCATTGTATGGCAGTGAAACATGGACTGTGGGAAAAAAGGAAAAGAAGAGATTCGAAGCATTTAAGATGTGGTGCTACAGAAGAATATTGAAAATCATGTGGAATGATAAGGCAGTGAATCAGGTGGTTCTCCGAGGAATCGGCGAGGAAAGGAATATATGGAAAACACTGCCAAGTTGAAGGGGCAAGAAGATACGGCATTTGTTAAGACATCTTGGAATAGCTTCCGTGGCACTACAGGGAGCTGTAGAAGGTAAAAAGTGTAGAGAAAAACAGAGATTGGAATGCACCCAGCAAAACTGAGGACGTAGGTTGCAAAAAACAAATGGTTCAAATGGCTCTAAGCTCTATGGGACTTAACATCTGAGGTCATCAGTCCCCTAGAACTTAGAACTACTTAAACCTAACCAACCTAAGGACATCACACACATCCATGCCCGAGGCAGGATTCTAACCTGCGACCGTAGCAACAGTGTGGTTCCGGACTAAAGCGCCTAGAACCGCTCGGCCACCGCGGCCGGCCAGGTTGCAAGTACATCTCTGTGAGGAAGAGGTTGGCACAGGAGAGCGCAGTCCAGCTAGCACCATGATTGGGCGGAAGGAGTTAAAAATAATGTGGTACAATTGTCAAGCAGCTCCTTTTAAGTCAATCATTTCCATAAGCAACACTTGAGCCATTATGTGTAGTGCCGACACTGAAACATGGAGGACGTGGTGTTACGATTTTGGGATGTTCTCCGTGGTAAGGTTGTGGTCCTCTTATCCTCTTATTGTACAGCAGGAAATGCTAAATGAGGAATCTATTTTAGGGTCTTACCATCTGGTGGAACAATTGGAAATATGCCTCTACAAAATCAAAAATTATAAATATATTTTAAATGAACAAACTGATTTCGCTAGCCATAGTTATTTTAGTAATTTCAAAGACTAAATTTATTCCTTGCATGTATCAATTTCTTAAAACTCAGATCTGTGTCTCCATGTGATAAACATCATCTTTGGTCACATCAGGTTAAATTACATCTGTGTAGTGTTTTTAAACAGTTGTAAACAAATGTGCACCTTGAATCATGTGATTTGCGACGACAGTATGAATAAACAGAAGTATGCTGACCTCAAAAAGTTAATAATTTTCCTCCTTTTTTGTTCGATAAGTTTTTCACTTTTTTTTCTACTTTTTCTCACATATTTCCGCACTCGATTCATGAAATACGGAACTTAACATGTAGCTTTTTCGTAATAAGAAAATGCTCTTCACCTCACTCAAGAGCAAATGTAAATGATGTATTAGACGATCTGCACGTGAAGACGAACCCACAGGGTCTGAAATGCTTGGTATAATTTTATTCGAAATTCAAGCATTTGTTACCTTTCTGTTCTATGTCATTTTATCACATATTCATCAGTTGTAAGATTCCTTGAGGCTTTCAATTGTTTTCTCTGCAAGGAGTTCTCTTGTTTTTTTTTCAGTGACTATAATATTACTGTCATCAGCGAAGTGAATTTCTTCCCACGCCTAACACTACTGGGAAAGTCACTGATGTCTACCAGGAATAGTATTAGTGCTAATATGCTACCGGGAAGACGACATCCCTGTATGCTTTGCTTCTATTTTCTGCATTGGATATTGTCATTATACGACCTTTTTGCAGAATTCAGCCGGCCGGACTGGCCGTGCGGTTCTAGGCGCTACAGTCTGCAGCCGAGCGATCGCTACGGTCGCAGGTTCGAATCCTGCCTCGGGAATGGATGTGTGTGATGTCCGTAGGTTAGTTAGGTTTAATTAGTTCTAAGTTCTAGGCGACTGATGACCTCAGAAGTTAAGTCGCATAGTGCTCAGAGCCATTTGAACCATTTTGCAGAATTCAGCACCTTACTATAAATATTTTTGTACTCGTCACAGGAATTTAATAACTTCAGCTCATCACGACTCTTTTCCATGGAACTGAAGTTCTACGAGGACTTCCTAATACCTGCTGTTGCCAATTTGTTCTTGTGAGGCATTGGGTGCTTTTGGAAATAGCTTTTCAAAATTCAGTTAAAATAATGTTCAGAAATTAGAGAATTTAGCATTTACATGAGTTTCTCTATACACTCCACACAACTTTTCTTAGCTAGTTCTCTTCGAAAATCTTGTATTTTGATTTTTGATAAATGTCTTTTGTGAGCCTACGCTTTAGGGATTCTTTTTAATCTGATTTTATTGGTATTATTTGACAGAAAACTCAGAGTCCAGAATCTCTTACAGCCACACCAAACTTTTTCTCTGCTCGTACTGGTAGTCATACGGTCGATTACCGGTGCAGTTTCTGTAGTTGCACTTGTTGCGTTGTTCACCAAGTGGGACACGCCAGAGCTATGAAGGATATTTACTAGTGAGCTACAAGTATCAATTGTGATACTTACGTTTGTATTTACGCCTCTACGAAAAACTGTGTTAACTTTTGTAGCTGTAATGTTATATAGAACTCTTGTTAGTTTGTTAAAGAAAGTGTACACATAACCAGTGGGTAGTGATATTTCAAGTTCTTGTCTTTATTTACTGCATTATAATCATGCCTTGATTTAAAATGTGTTCCTGTTCTGATATAAATGCATGATCTTCCATCCTCTGAAACAGTCCTACAGTAAGAGTCTGATCTTTCATACAATGATAGTACTACATGTCGGATTCCTGTCTCTACGCCATTGCTCAATGACAGATTGCTGAGCAGTTCAGAGATTGGACCTCACTCTCAAATTCCTAGATTTTATTTTTTATTACTTGGATGTTTCGATGACAGATTGTTAAGTCTGTGAAATATCAGATGTTAGTTTTCCAATGGTATATTTTTTTTTTTTTTACGAAATGTAGTGTGTGTGTCATTTGGTATGTTAGAATCTATCTGGCAAGTGATTGTTTTTCAGAATGTTTTAAACTGCTGAAGGTATTCTTTAGAAAGGGGATTTACCTTAAAAAATACCCCCGTCATCCTACACATGACAGCTTGTATTATCTTAGTCGTTTCATTCTTGGATGAATTACACTACCTGACAATGAGAGTGAAGCACCCCGGATGTTATCGTAACTTCGTACACATACACATCATTGCGGAGTTTATAAATGATTAAGAGCATCACTTCTCTGAGACAGGTAGAACAGCCACCAGAGTGCATTGGTGGTTTTCGTGTTTTTTGTTGTTGTTACCAGTGCGAGACCACCCTGTGTATTTAAAAATCGACCATAGTTGTGCTTCTTTTGTCAGATACGACCAATATAACCAGTAGCAGGTCTCTCCTTATGGTGCATTGCTACTTAGTGAAGTTGCTCAACTGATTTCGGGTAATGCGACCTGGTGTAACGGGCCA
The DNA here is from genome assembly GCF_021461395.2 of Schistocerca americana. NCBI lineage: Eukaryota > Metazoa > Arthropoda > Insecta > Orthoptera > Acrididae > Schistocerca > Schistocerca americana. The sequence goes on along the minus strand of NC_060125.1, from coordinate 440,724,315 downwards.
TAAGCGCTGCATCCAGCATGAAGTTTCCTTGAAGTTCCTCTGACTCTTTACTATGACGTGGGATTTACTAGCTATGAAAGTAGAGTCATAAACTGCAATACACAGAATTTATTTCATAAACGACGTTGGAGTTTGCAAGGACTGAACATTTATGATTCACTATCTCATCTCAGTTAATATAGGCCGAAGCGCTTTAGCGCCTGGTATGGGCATGCGTATTCAAATATAGAGATATGTCAACATGCAGAACAAGGCGCTGCGGTCAGCAACGCCTTTGTAAGACAAGTGTCTGGCGCAGTTGTTAATCGGTTACTTCTGCTATCAAGATTTAAGTGAGTTTGAAGGTGGTGTTATAGTTGGCGCACGAGCGATGGGACACAGCATCTCCGAGGTGGGGATGAAGTGGGAATTTTCCCGTACGACCATTTCACGAGTGTGCCGTGAATATCAGAAATCCGGTAAAACATCAAACCCCGACATCGTTGCGTCCGGAAAAAGATCCTGCAAGCACGGGACCAACAACGACTGAAGAGAATCGTTTGAAACATCCCCTTAGAAAAATTTATAAATGACAGTGCTGGAAAACCTCTACGTTATTTGATTTTCAAACAGTTGAGCAAAACTGAACGTACTCAGACATTTCTCTCTTTACTTATTCTGATCAACACTAAACTGACACACAATATTTTAAGCGCAACGCAATTTGACTTTCAGTAATCTCTACAAAAGAATAGCCCTGACTAACAATAACCTATACCTTTCATGAATCACTTACCTCACAAAAATCTTCATTACTCAAACTACAGCAATACAGAGAGCGCCAATACTGCCAGCTAAATAAAAGATTCTAGCTACCGAAGGCACTAACTACTAATAGGCATAGTTAGCAAACGAAAGATTTTGATAGAGAACAAACAATGTATTTATCTTAATGAGGTTAAAATGTCATCATATATATATATATATATATATATATATATATATATATATATATATATATATATAATTCTGCCATCTCTTTCCCCACATCTATCACTGCTGACGGCTGTTCACATCCAACAGCCCAACACTACAATAGCAAATATTCCAACAATGCAAACCAGCAACAGACTGCGCACAGCACAGTCAGTGATTTTCAAACAGAGCGCTACTTGCCGTTACCAACATAAAAACCTAAACAGCCTACGTTAAACATAACAGAAGGGCAATCCTTCCGCAAATTGCTGCAGATTTCAATGCCGGGCAATCAATAAATGTCAGCATACGAACCATTCAAAGACACGTCATCGATATGGGCTATCGGAGCCGAAAGCCCACTCGTGTACCCTTGATGACAGCACAACATAAAGCTTTACGCCTCGCCTGGGCCCATCAACATCGACATTGGACTGATGATGACTAAAAACGTTGAATAGTCGGACGAGTCTCGTTTCAGATTGTACATGTACGGGTATGGAGGCAAGCTCATGAATCCATGGACCTTGCATGTCAGCAGGGGACTGTTCAAGCTGGTGGAGGATCTGTAATAATGTGGGGCGTGTGCAGTTGTAGTAATATGGGACCGCTAATGCGTCTAGATAGGACTGACAAGTGACACATACGTAAGCATCCTGTCTGATCACCTGCACCCATTCATGTCCATTGTGCATTCCGAAGGACGTGGGCAATTCCAGAAGCACACCGCGACACCCCACACGTCCAGAATTCCTACAGAGTGGCTCCAGGAACACTCTTCTGAGCTTAAACTCTTCCGCTGGCCACCAAACTCCCCAGACGTGAACACTATTGAGGATCCAGAACGAGATTTTCACTCTAAAGCGGAGTGTGGCCTGATATGAAACTTCCTGGTAGATTAAAACTGCGTGCCGGGCTGATATTCGAACTCGGGATCTTTGCCTTTCGCGGGCAAGTGAGATTATCTGGGATGCCTTGCAACGTGCTGTTCAGAAGAAATCTCCACCTTCTCGCATTCCTACGTATTTACGGACAGCCCTGCAGGATTCGTTGTGTCAGTTCTCTCCAGCACTATTTCAGATAGTAGTCGAGTCCATGCCACGTAGTATTGCAGCACTCCCGCGTGCTTGCGGGAGCGCTGTACGATGTCTACCAGTTTCTCGGGTCTTCAGTGTATGACAGTTCACATTGACAATCATCATTTTTTATTCGAACACTAGGAGGCCAGTAACATTATCAATCATGGTATGGCGCGATCCTATAATGCTTGTCGACGCACGAAGTGCTGGTGTAGGTAAGCAGTGATTGAAGGGCAAGAAACTGACATCGAATGAAGATAATTCTGCTGCTGAGGCCATGGCTTCTATTTGAACAAGCGAATCATTGTGTTTATCTGTCCCTGGCATACTGCAACAGCGATGCATTTTTGCTGTGCAATGCTGGCTGGCGTCTAACTGCAGTACTCGAGGTGGCTCTCCGTCAGTACCAGTCGTCAGTGCCTCGGCTGATGTCCTCTGCCACCATTGTGGTGTTGCATGCCTGCTCTCTTACATGTACACGTCCCAATCTTAACAGTCAGCTCTTCTTCATGTCTCTGGCCCGAATTCTACTCTGTGCCCCTATCCGAATGTTAATTGAAATTGCACTCCTCCTTTTCACCCCTCCTCAAATTTTCTGTCCAGTCTTGTGCTTTGGCGCCAACACCGACCAACCGTAGGAATTTATAAAGTCTCCTTTACCTCCTCCATCAGCTCTGTGGAAACTCCACTCCCAATCCACTTCTTTAGTACCCATCCCTGCTCAAAAAGTGGAACTTAGAATGAGCGTCACAGCTCATCCACCACTGACAAGATGTTTCCTTCCCGTCAGCGCGGTCTCGCCACCATGGGAAAACAAAAAGGAAATAATACGTTTTGCTCTTTTATTATTAACTGGGAGAGTCACCCGCACCTCTATAACAGCATAGATTGCGATGCTTTTTGATTAGCATTCTGCACACGTAATCAATATCCAGGGCTTATGCTTCTCCACACGTGAAATAACGTTTCTCCGAATTCCCTTACACCGCTGGTGTGTTTCCTCACCACCTGCACAGGCTGATGCCGTGAGGGATCCGGTGCCTAGCCATTAAAATGCACAAAAGGCCATCCCGCCTCCTTCTTCCTGCTGTGAATTCACAGCCCAGCTCTGAAAAGACACCGCTGTTACTTCCCAGGGGAGCAACCGTCGTAGCGGTCCATCGCTACCTCATTCTTGTCTGCCCTGAACGACCCAGTGTCTGTCTTTTACACCTGCAGTTATAGAATCCAAATAAAGAAAGGGCAAGTACAGACAGTTAGCACTGCCTCTGCAATCACTGACAAATCTAACTTTGTGATTACAAGTGCAACTATTACATCCTGTCTGTCATTAGGGTCTTCGTCAGTTCTTACTAATAGAAAACAAAGAGTGTCATTACGTATCACTTCAGCAGTAGGCAATCAGACATCATCTGACTGGGAAGAAATTACATGTGGTGTTCCCCAAGGTTCCATACCATGTCCACTACTTTTTCTTGTGTATATTAATGACCTGTCATCTGTTACATTACCAGATGCCAAGTTTGTCTTATTTGTAGATGATACAAACATTGCAAAAAAATAGTAAATCAAATATAAATTTAAAAAGGGCAGCTAATCAAATTTTTACTGACATTAATAAGTGGTTCATAGCCAGTTCACTGTCATTAAACTTTGAAATGACCCACTATATGCAGTTGAGAACTTCCAAGAGACTTCCTTCTAGTGTGTGTATAAAATATGATGACTTGGAAATAGGAGTAGTTGAGAGTGTAAAATTCTTGGGATTACAACTTGATAATAAATTCAGTTGGGAGCGACATACTAACGAACTGCTAAAGCGCCTAAACAAGTCTGTGTTTGCAATGCGAATGATATAGGAGATATAAATATAAAAAACTGGCCTATTTTGCTTATTTTTACTCCATTATGTCATATGGTATCATATTTTGGGTTAACTCCACTAGCCGAGAAAAAATTTTTAGAGTACAGAAACCCATTCAAAGAACTGGGCATACTAACCACAGCTTCTCAGTATAATTATTCCTTAACGAGGTTTGTTGTAAATAATACATCTCTTTTTCCAACTAACTGCTTAGTACACAGTATCAATACTAGGAATAAGAACACTATACATAAAGATTTAAAATCGCTTATTCTTGCCCAGAAAGGAGTCCAGTATTCAGCAGAGCATATTTTCATTAAGTTACGAGTAACCATTAAGAGTTTAGTTTCAGACAAGGCACAATTTAAACATAATTTAAAAGAATTTTTGGTGACCGACTCCTTCTATTCCATCCATGAATTTCTCAAAAAGTGCAGCAGACTATTTTAATTAAAATTTATTATACTTTAATTTTTGACAATACTTGGTTGTAATAGCCAAGTAACTACCTACAGTGTGAATGATGGATGTATGGAAAGCAGATGTAAGTCTTAAGTCTGTATATAGTGGAGGTTTAATTTTAAATCTTGTACATAGCCTGACTGTTCTTAACTGAAGATCACTGAAATGAATAATTTACTTTAATTTTGACAATACTTGGTTGTAATAGCCAAGTAACTAGCTATTGTGTGATTGATGGATTTAATGAAATCAGATACAAGCATTAAACCTGTAAATATTAGAAGTTTAATTTTAATTCATGTACATAATTTTACTGTTTATTAGCTGAGGATCCTTAAAATTAATGAAACTCAAGTTTTTCTAATTGCATTCTTGTAATATGTTTATCTGAAATGTTCCACACCCAGGAGGAGCCCCTCTTTTGTGGGACTATAGAATGACTAATTAATCTAACGTAATCTAATCTATCTAGGTGGCTAGCCAGAAAGGGTGTCACTTCTCAGCAGGCCTTATAGGCTGTTTAAGGGGTGTGAAAAGCGAAAGATGTTGAGTGATCATGAAAAGCGACAGATGTTGAGTGATCACTGCGAAAGAGATAGAGATGTTACGTGCTTGTGTGAGACAGTATTATTAGCAACTGGCATAATTTCAAAGGTGCCTTGTTTTGGCCCTCTATCCAGACTTATTGGGCTATAGGATGTAACAGTGGTCCAGTGTTGGACCTCATGGAAACTTATTCCGCTCGACCACATCCGACCACCACAGGGGAGGATCTCCGTACTGTGCACCAGGGACGTTGTGACTCCTTCATGTCTGTGCCTGGCCTCCGAGAACAAGTACTGGACTCTCTGTAACGTTTTGTGTCATCTAACACTACTGACAGAAGACTCGCAGCAGGCTGCACTAGGGAATTACCGTAGGCTGCCGTTAACACCACAGCAGAAATAACTGCATTTGGAGTGTGGTGACCTTGGAAGCTTGGGCTGCTGACGAGTGGCTTCACACTGAGTTCAGCAGTGAATTGCGGTTCTTCGCTGCCCTGGATGATCTTCGTCAGCGAGTATGATGGCAGCCTGCTGAGAGATCCTATTCTTGTAACGTTTTGGAGGAGCACAGTGGCGTTACTCCTGGTGTCATAGCATGGGGAGGTCAGAGTTCATAGGGATTGAGGGCACACTGACGGCACAAGGATACATCAGGGACATCGTGCGTCTCATGTGTTACCTATCAAGGGCCAGTATCTTGGTGCTATTTTTCAACACGAATGCTCGTACACACACAACAAGTGTCTTTGTGAACTATCTCCGTTATGTTGAGGTACTCCCGCGTCTAGTGAGGTCCCCAGACCTGTTCGCGATACAAAATGTGTGGGAAAAATTCGACCGTCAACTCCAGTACTGCGCCAGGATCCAAGACATCAAGCGCCAGTTACAACTATTTGGCGTCGGCTTACCTCAGGAGACGATACAACTGCTTTATGACACTCTCTCCAATCGAATCAATGCGTGCATATAGGCCATAGACATGCAACGTCATACTGATAAGTGGGCTCATACTGGCAATTTTTTCAGTAATTTGACTCTATTTTGTAATCACTGAAATAAAATTACGTACCCGTGAAGTTCCATTTCGTTACCCCTTCCCCTTCCGGGTGCATCGTCTCCTTTTTTCTGTTAACACCTGTATCACATTTACATAAAATAATCAAAATATTACTACCTCGTTTCACTTGTAAGTAACAACCGCTTTCAGATCACGCACGTATTAAATGCTGCTTGAACACAAACTGGATGCACCTCTAATAATCACTATGTAGCGAGATGAATTTGCGTATAAACCAACATGGATAAAAAACTTGGTGGTAACAGCAACAGCGAAACTGAGCGAAGTCGTGCACCATGCTCTTACGTGATGCACGTTGAACACCTTCTTGCTCATGTTGCTTTCTAACCAAATGTCTTATCACTCCATGGTGATTATTAGAGGTATATCCAGTTAATGTTCAGCCTGGGTTTAATGTGAGCATGATCTGAAGACGGTTGTTATTTACAACCGAAACTAGCTAGTCTTCGTATTTTAATTGTGTTGTGTAAATGTGATCTATACCTTGAAAGATTTTCGTAATTTTTTTATAATTTGAACAAAGTAGAAATAAGTATTGGAGTGACCGAGGAATGGCTCGTATCTTGTAATTGTGCTTTCCTCTCACATCTTCTGGAGAATTGTTGTTGAAGTTCGGGCACTGCTATTCAGTGTGTAGTTTCAACCTCAAGACATTGCATGCAAAACCGTGAATGCCTCTGTGCAGAGAGGTAACTCTTTTACAGTAGCATGAGCAATCTCACATACTTCATAATGAAGAGATATGTGAATCGGTCATTTTAGAAACAGCGTAACTCCATAAATGCATATTTTTCAGGAAACATAAAAAAGTATTTTTAAGAGAAAGTTCAACACATATCGAAAGTTGCCTCGTGCTTTCGAAAGTGTTTATTTAGGTGAGTAATGTAACATACAATATAATACCCAACTCATAGTAGACCCAGCCAAAACATGATAAAAGGGATTGGAGTTACATTTTTCCTAACATTAACTCAAACGCATGTCAAAATTTGTCACTGAAACGTGCTATTTTAATTAGCTTAATAATAATTTTACTTTCAAAAGCTGTGAAACATACGAAAATGATTTATGCAGCAAACTTAAATAAATGTGGCACATTAGTAATACATTTCCTTTAATATTACCATTAATTTGAGGCATCTAACATTTTTTTACATCACGCAACAAAAATAATGTTATGACTTGACAATACAAATGCAAGACAGAAAACAGTTCCTTCAAATTATGAATGACTGTCCAAAATTTCAAGGTAAGATTGCTGATATTCTTCAGAACATACTGCAAGATCATTTTCAGGTCAGAATATTTAGCTTCAGTGATTGATAGTTGTCTGTTGTATGCCTTTGTTTGCGGTACAAAAATATTTCGCTTCCCAATACCCCTCAGGATGAATGTATGCCCCCGGCTTTTTTGATGAAAAGTGACGCAACTACTGTCCTTGGATGCCGAGACGGGTATTTGAAATGCCTTAACGTCGATATCTGGGACATCTTGAAACATGTTAACTTTCAAGTGAATTTACTATTTTCTTATATAGGGAGGCCACCAACCCTTGAAGTTAATACATCTTCAACGCTTACCATTGTAACCATGAACTATCCAGGGAATCTTGACTTTACAATTATCTCGTATAATTCCTTTGGAAAATAAATTCGATCGTGCTTTGACAAAAACCTCCTCCCAACACCAACATCACTGTCATTGGGGAGAAAAGAGTGTCCTCTCAGGGGAAAGAAGTGGTGGATTTTATCAAAACGTTCGTTTTCTACACGAGTCATTAAAAAACTTAAGCTACGTCATTTGGTCCTTTGTTACCCTGGGTTTCATCATAGAGGCAAAAATGACCTTCTCCTGATTTTGCATTATGATTTTCAAAAATGTTGAGGATTAACTGTCGAAGACAGAACAACTCCTGCACCGGAATATTAGGCAGTGAAGTATTCTGCATGGAGTCAAATGTTATAACATCCAGATCCTCTCTTTCTATGCATAGATTCGTTGAAGCTTGAAGAGCAATGCAAAATGTTTTAGCTCTTCTTTTGTGATCATTAATTCTACTTGAGCAAACTTCTTGGCCTTGACGTTAAAGGATGGACTTCAGTTTCTGTCCCAGAACTTCGCATCTATAACAGGCATCTACCTGAGGACTCCCAAAATTGAGATGAAAATGGTCTTTCAAGTATTTAGCATAGTACAGGTACGTAATGTTTACCTTAGGATGTTTTTCCTTACATATCTGAAACATGATTTTCAACTTTAAATTTGCATCAAGGTAATTTTTCACGTTGGAGGAATAGTTAGTCTGTTTTATTGGAAAAGACAGTATTTTGATGAATGAACATCTTAATTTTGTCAGTTGATGAAGTAGTTAAAACCGTGACTCGCTTAATGAATTACCCATTTTTAAACGGACGAGGTCTTTGTACATTGTCATAGACGACGAGACCCTGTAAGCATATATCCTGTTAGGCTTTGTTCTTGAAATTATTTACTCTATCTAATAAAGATGTCTGATGAAATATATGAACATTAGCAAAACATGCTTTTTACAGTCGCATTTCTCGCCTTTTTTTCTTTCCGGAATTGTTTTCCCTGTATAGTTCATGCAGTCTCTTCCTTGAAAGTGTGCTCTTTTAATTACCTCACTCTTGTACACAGCTTCATTCCTCACACCACTCTTTCGTTTTGTGCAGTTTTCCATTATCACAGAACTTCAAAATAAAACTGCTATCAGCTTGCACCTTGTAATCAAATAAGATAACCAAGACCAAGAAAGTTCTGTTTAAAAGAAAATCAACTCATCAGCAGAGACAAATCTTATTACTAGAATAAACAGATCACACAACACTGCGAACAGAATCAACGGAACTGCCACGTTAAGTTTAGAAACACCAGAACTCCAGAACTTACGTAGTTTCTTAAACTAACACGAACTTACCGAACACAAAAATACACAGAGGTAGATGGAAATTATGTCTTTTCTATACAGAACACTGCGGCTACCCTTACAGAAGGCCTGGACATAAATCATTCATTTTGCAGTAAAATGTGGAGTTACACTGTTTCTAACATGACCGACCCATGTACCGTGCAAAACGGGTACAAAACAATGAACGTGAATCGTCATGCTTGTCCTCCGTGCGCTGTTTTGCGTGGCCTCTGCGTTTCACACTATCAACTGCGACATGACCAGCTGAAAAGGAAACATAAATCCAAGGAAATTCGTTCCTTTATTCAGCTGTTGTGACTGAAGGCATCGTAGTCTATGGGCGTGCAACAAACGGAAACAGACATGAGTTCAGTTAGATGCGCTCCTGTCAGTAAAGGCAAATGGGAAAAACTACTGGCGGAGAAAAAGAACGAAAGGAAACAGTGTTTACGTACTCTCATCTCCAGAATGTCTGGCGGGAACACCTTTGTGAGCGTGGTTTATGTAATCAGCTAACGTAGTATTACATTTTCCTTTGTTTTTTGGATTCTGGACACTGTCCTCAGAATGCATTACGAAACCACAGACAATAAGCCTTAACACAACAAAGACTATACTGGAAGACTCCGACGATCCGCGATTGCTGCAGGGATTAACAGCTGACCCAGAACGTAAACAAGCGTAACGTATCGTCTTAAATAAGCGAAGAATCCATTGCTGTTTACTTTAGTAGCAAAAAATCGCCGAGAACGGAAGACCCTGCGAAATGTCGAGGGGTAATCGTCCGAAGCGATCTAAAGTGAACGACCATCTGAAACTGAGAAGAAAACGCTTACCTTGTTGCCGGCTGCAGTGGCCGTGGTTCTAGGCGCTTCAGTCTGGAACTGCGCAATCGCTACGGTCACAGGTTCGAATCCTGCCTCGGGCATGGATGTGTGTGATGTCTTTAGGTTAGTTCGGTTTAAGTAGTTCCTTGTTCTAGAGGACTTTTGATCTCAGATGTTAACTCCCATAGTGCTCAAAGCCATTTGAACCATTTTTGAGAGGTTGTTCTTTTTCTCCCTAATGACCAGCATTTATTCCTAATTTCACGTAAGTAACATGAAAAAGTCACTGATTTTCCTGATAATAAGCTATTATGTTGTTCTACAATATACTAGCATACCATGATGTTATTAAAGTACACGACGAACATTTATAAAACCGACAAGTGGCAGGGACGGATTCCTGATTGGAAATGGAGGAAAGAAGATCCAATGAACATGCGTCCAGAAAAGGAGGATGTGCGTGCAACGACAAAAAACCGTCCTGGAACACAGTACAGAGCTGCATCGCAACCACGTCACAACCAGTGTTCAAAGTCGCCTCCGTGGAATGCAATGCTCGCGTTTACACCTGCCTGCCAAGCAGGATACAAGTAACTGTACTTTGGCTTACACCTTGTTGGCAGCCAGTAGCCTAGGGTTCGTCTCAATATCTTGTAAAACCTGGTCCTCCATATCTGGTGTACGCACAGTCCGCCGCCTCCCTGCACGTTCGTCTTTATGAAAACAGACATTGTCGCACAAACGCCCGAAGAGGGCTTGGAATGTTGTGTAACGTGGTCGGTGTATGTGAGGGTACTTGTTTTGGTGTAACCTTGTTGCCTCCTGACAGTTTCCACCTGCTTGACCGCACATAAACACCATCTCGGCTTGTTCCCAACATGAGCACTGGACCATTCTGCTGCTTACAGTACGCTGCATTAATCACGGAGCCTGCTGCACACAAGGAACACACTGCACATGCTCAGACGAACTTTCATTCGTCAGTGTCATCAACTACGGCAACGATCCATTTCCGTACACATGTTCATAGCACCTCTTTTCGTCCATTTCCAGTCAGGAGTCCGTCTCAGCTGTTTGTTGGTTTTGTTCACCATGTATAATTAGTGCAGCTGTCGTGTCATTCCATTTTAGTCTCAGTTAAATTTTATAAAAAACGTTGCCTGTGTTAGTGAGGACTGTACCCTGTAGAAATTTTACTTGTTGCTAGCCTGGAAGGTAATTTGGTAATGTCGCAGAGATGTTTCAAGTACTCCTAGGAAGGGATATAAATTATGTATTTGAGCACAACAGGATAAACAATGGCTTACAGCGTTTTGTGAACCAGAAAAATCTAAAGTTTTGACAAGGGCTATTTTGTAATCAGCTCTTCAACTGATGCGGAACAAATATTACATCTTAAAGCGTACAGGGCAGGAATGACAGCAGCTTGGATTCACGTAGTGTCTCGCACAGCTTACCGTATTCATCTTACGGAGTAGCAAAGCTGACGCACTTTTGAGTTCTTAGAAAGGAAGCTAAGGCGCAAGTGGCCATATTTCACAAAGTTTGATGGTTCTAGACCGCAAGAAACCGACCGGAGAAAAATGAGCTACTGTGAAAAGCGCAGAACCTGCGAAGCTGAAAAATTGGTTCTATAAATCTGGAGAGATAAGTTGGCGCAGCGACCAACATGTGCCCTCGCTGCTCCGGTAGGCTGGCCGCGGCTCGGCTCGGCTCGGCTCGGTTTTCCGCCTTCCCTCCACTGCGGCCTGATTTGTGGCCCCCGCGGACTCCCCATATCTTATCCCGCAGCTGGGGCGGCCGCGGTGCTTTGAAAGCTATTTCCAGCAGACTGGACAGAAATCGTTACCACTTTACCGAGAACCTCTCTCACTGAAGAAGCTAATCGTGACTACAAAAATACGTGCACGACGCCCTTCAAACTATCTCCTATATTCCTGGCAGCAGACATCTCACTGGTTCAAGCTTACACTCTACCCCAGCTATATCGTTGCATTGTGTGTTCCCCGTTTAGGAAGACTCTTTGTAGTTTTTTTTAAAATACAATTAAGTCAACAGTCTATTGGTGGCTGTGTTATTCATTGTTACATTGTGGTTCAGTCATCTCAGGTCTTAAGAATTATCCTAGCTGTTGCTGTTAATGATATGAGGCAGGTGAGACAACCTACCCAAGTTTCTTCAGCACGGTTAAGTATATTGATGTGTGGCTTTCACTCGGTGCTCTGTCCATCCCAAACAGGGTACACAAGTGCAAAGGATATTCAGTAAGTAAAGAGGTAGATTGTTGCAGAAATAAACTGTGCTTTTTTTTAAAAAAAAAAAGAGCCTTTTGCTACTTATCAATAATCTCTACCAATATTAACAAACTTATTATGGTATCATCCAGAGATCGTGTTGCCACACCAAAGTCAGCAACGTGAATCGATATCACAGATAGTAGCAAGGACTCGCTGCAATCCTCAACAACCAATGGGAGACACTCCGAAAGACCGCGCCCACCCTCTCAGTACAGCAGCGATCTCGTCAGGTAGTGTCTAGTGCAAGGGCTCTGCCCCAGTTCGTGACCTCAACTGAAGAAGTCAACATCATAGTGCAGAGCCAACGAGTTGTTCAAGTTTCAGATGTACGTATACTGTTGTAAATGTCGACATTGCACGTCTGGAAAACAGATTGTAGCTTAGTGCTTTCAACGACAATGACGCTCGCAAATTCTCCATTGCTTCTATGGCAAAGAAGTGTGTCACAGATAAGTACATCTTGCATTGATTGACGGTCGCAGGTTCGAATCCTACCTCGGGCATGGATGTGTGTGATGTCCTTAGGTTAGTTAGGTTTAATTAGTTCTAAGTTCTAGGCGACTGATGACCTCGGAAGTTAAGTCGCATAGTGCTCAGAGCCATTTGAACCATTTTTTTTTTTTTTTGCATTGATTGACTGTTCCTTCGGTTATTTGTAGAATAGTGGACGCACTGCTTCATTCAGCCAGTTGGCATCGCTCAGGAGTTGCCATCAGTTATGGCGCCCTTAGTCACCGGACGGTTGTCACGTTGCCACAGTTACAGCACACTATCTGAGTATATACCGCCTCTTTCAGTGTGCCTGATAAACTGAGACAGAGCTTGATATTATGGTAGATAGCAGAGCACGAGTGGAACCAGTATTAGCTTAGTCACTGTCACTGATCTGGATTTGGACCAGTGTTCAGAACTTCAACATCAGTGTGACGCCTTCAGATCGTCATTACACTAAAGCTGAATATTTGTGTAAATCTAGGAAACATGGCAAGTAAAATGCATGCCTTACGAGCTATGAGTACTTGTTCATCTTCGCCACTGTGAAACTCTACGAACAGGTGTTCATAGCCCTTAAAGTAGTCAGTTTAAATACGATGTTTACTAGACAAAATATGAAAAATGTGGCAGGCAAAAAGCTTGCAGCAAAAGAGTATTGTTTCATATTATTAAAGATGATGAAGTACTCATACCTCCTAAGCTATCCATTTTAGAGCCCAAGTTTAGTGGACGTTTTTTGCTTCAAATGATCGTTGTTGTCATATACCTGGATACTGACCATTCCTCATGGGTCATCCTATACAGGGTGAAGAAAGATTCGCGCACACGGACTTCGCAGCACCATTCCTCACATACTAGCAAAAAAAAAAAATGTCTCTCACGAAATTTAGTCCTGCTCATGTTTCCGGCGGAAAATGGATGTTAAAGATTGGCAATTTGGCAACACTGTAATTGTATGTACGGTAACTACCTCTGTCAGGACGTCGGAGTAACGCTGTGCAGTTGGTGCAGTGGATAGCGTTTAGTGTTTGTATGGAAGAAGTGTGCAGATCGATTCTGGGTCGAGGCTTGCTTGTTTCTATTTGCCAATTTCATTCTGCCATATGATACTGTAGTATACACCGTTTCTTAAGCCATACATATCCGACACTTACGTAGTACAGTGTTTTGTAACGGTGAACATAACAAAGCCGTCATTTATGCTACATGAAGTACGTTCGCTCAGATGGAACTCAGTAGTAACCAGTGACAATAATAATTTCGATATTAACGAGCGCAAGACTTTTGCAAAAGACATTTGTCCTCAGAGCAGAGGCCCAGAGCACTTCGAGGCATTGCACGACTCTCTGGACTCTTCACAACATGGCTGCATTCACAGATACAAGAGCAGCACGAACACGCACTAACAGTTCTTTAGCAAGTGTCGGCGCAGCAGAATACGCATGATCCTTCAAGTTTCCAAAGAGAAAGAAATCTAGGGGATTTATGTTAAGTGAAAGCGGAAGTCCGAGCCATTTCTCTGGAAATGTTCTGTATAAATACTGTCACACATTAATTCCAAAGTGTTGAGATGCACCATAAGTGGAACATCTTCTAGTGCGTCAGGCTAATAGTTTGACTGGAATGCATGATACCTTCGTCCACTCAACCTGTCAGGTAACAATTTGGGATCCAAACTTCGGTATCGCAATATTCCGGTCCAGACGCTGAGGCCACAACGAACTTGATACCCACTGTAACGGGTGACGTGCGGGTTGAGGTCGCACCAATAGTGGGCATTGTGCATATGAAGACACACTCGCGACTGAACGCTGCTTTATCCGGCCATTTATTACAGTGTTTATGAAATAGTCGTTAGCTTCTTGTTGTTGATGGCACCATTCACAGAATCGCATCCGCAGACGGCGGTCTTTAGGGTGCAGGTATTGCGTTAAAGAATAGTGATAGCGGTGTAGTCGACGCTCCTGCACCGTGTCAACGACCGTGCGTTGCGAGACACGCAACTGCCTTGCTGCGCACACTACGTGTACTTCGTTAGTGTTCTTGGTATATGACCTCTACAGTAGTTTCCTCTGTGGCTAGACTGGAGTGCGGCGAGTTCGAGGACGACCGCTGTCACACAATGGTGGAAGAAGGGAACCTGTCTCCCGAAGGCGAAGCTTCAGACGACGAAGCACATTTATATCTAGATGAAGTCGACCAGGATACCTAACAGCATATTCACGAGCGGCAACACCAGCCCGGTTGTCAGATGCGCCAAGCGTCAGAAGCATATCCACTTATTCTTCGTTTGTATATTCCATACGTCTGCCACACTGATTTAGAATAAAACAAGAAGAAAATACGGTATGCGTACAAATGTACATGGAGTCTGCCACTGGCTCGTTACTCTGCTAGCAACTAGTCATCGTCTAGTGAACAGCACATACGTATAAACACGTCATTAGTCGCAGCGGGCTCTTCCACACAACGCGCATCAGCTTTTGGTCTCCATGATTCATCCTGACACTACTAACTGTGAAATTTTCGTTTTCGAGGCCGGCCGGTGTGACCGAGCGGTTATAAGCGCTTCAGTCTGGAACCTCGCGACAGCTACTGTCGCAGGTTCGAATGCAGCCTCGGGCATGGATGTATGTGATGTTCTTAGGTTAGTTAGGTTTAAGTAGTTCTAAGTTCTGGGGGACTGATGACCTCAGATGTGAAGTCCCATAGTGCTGAGAGCCATTTGAGCCACTTCGTTTTCGAATTACACTGTTTCCCTTACGGTAATGGACTTGATGCTTCCACATTTCTATCGATGAAAATAATAATAATAATAATGGTTCAAATGGCTCTGAGCACTATGCGACTTAACTTCTGAGGTCATCAGTCGCCTAGAACTTAGAACTAATTAAACCTAACTAGCCTAAGGACGTCACGCACATCTATGCCCGAGGCAGGATTCGAACCTGCGACCGTAGCGGTCGCTCGGTTCCAGACTGTAGCGCCTAGAACCGCACGGCCACTCCGGCCGGCAATAATAATGCATGGAGATATTTACTAAACAGTGGTTCCATGGTGACAATAACATAAAAATTATTTGCAAAGTATGTTGCTAGCCCTAGTGGTAACATAAGGCATTAACGAAATGTAATGGACCTGAGCATGTAAATAATAATAGTTGGTACTAATCGTTAGGACCATGGGGGGAGGATACACAGAAGACAGGTTTGGAGACTAATAGATGAAGTGGAGCGAAACAATTTGAGTCCACGACGTGCAAAAGGCTTCTTTAAAACCTGACCAATGAAAACGATTGTGCTTCCATTTCTGTGTTCGTAGTGTGTAAGTGCATATGTTTTGTAGAGGACTCACTTTAAACCCTGTATAACGATTAAGACGCCAGATACCGTACCACGCACACTATATATAGCAAATAAAATCAAGTACCCTTCGACCCAGAATCGAACTTTCGACCTGGCACATGCTAACCCAAAACACTATCCGCTGCACCAACTGCACGGCATTACTCGTGTGTGCTGACAGTGATAGTTACGGTACATGTGATTACCTGTAACTTCAATTTACTGCTGGAAATATCTACAGGGCGAAATTTTGTGAGAGACATTTTCGTATTGCTAGTATGTGAGTGCGCAAACTTTTATTCACCCTGTATGTCATGTTTTCAATAAATTATGCCTAAATCTTACTTTCTGCTTCGAATAATCGTTTCTGTAATATCCCCGAATATTGAGCAGTTGCTGCGTGCAAGCACTCCTCTTAATACAGCAACTACTTTCTGCGGTAGCAGGTTCGTTCCTTGTTATGACAGGGCGCCAGACTTATTTAATGAATATAACATAGTTGTAGGGGACAATATGGCGCCTTTATAAACGTATGCAAGTAATTTTTTTACGTATGCAGGTGATCTTTAACGTTTAGAGTTTCCGAATTGTGACACCGACGTTTTTAAACATCTTTGTACTACTTGTGTGGCACTGAGAAGAACTTCCGAAGAGGGATTCAGTGACATAACATGTGTGCACGTGAACGAATAATAACAATAGGACAGCATCACAAACCATTGTTCTATCAGCAGGAAATAATGTGCCACGAATGTCCGCCTTACATGTAAACAAGTATGTGATACGTGTGGTGCTCATACGTTTATTAGTGCGCTGTAGCCCATCAGTTGGTTCTGTAATACTGTAGCGATCAGGCAACTTGCTCGTCAATCTATTCAGAGTTTCACAATGTATGCTGTTGTTGTCTTCAGACTGAAGATTGGCTTAATGCAGCTCTCCACCTTAACCTATCCCATTCGAGCCTCTTCCTACCCAAATAACTACTACAACCTACATCTATTTGAACCTGCTTACTGTATTCATGCTTAGGTCTCCCTCAGCAATTTTTACCTCCCAAAATTCGTTTCATTACCAAATTGACTAATCCTTGATCCCTTATCATGTGTCCAATCAACCTACCAATGTTTATTTATTATTTCGTGTCAGAAGCAAACTAAAACATCATTGCATACATTACTGCATTACATTACTACATACATTATGGTTTATAAATTAAACCAGTCAAAGAATAAAACTGAGAAACATTGGTTAATTTAACTATACAATGGATGCCCAAAAATTAGCAACGTCCAGTACACTTTGTGTAGCATTCACAAGATCTTCCATAGGGCACACAGTTGGAGGTAATGTGCATTCCAGCAGATGTGATGATGTCTGCACGGCAACTCAACAGTCACAATTGAGAGAGTCCACCTGGAAGCCCCACCTGCGCAGGTTGCTCTTCGATCTTGTGACACAGGAACGCAGGCGGTAAGTGATTTCCATGTGGACCATTTCTCTGTGTGGACTGGGGGAAGAGCTTCTTCTGGAATCAGCCACTCCTCCAGATACTGGCATCTGGCCTGCCATCTCTTCTCCTGGTGTTGGTGTGGAGTGTCAGCGAGTGCTTCTGTGCTACGAAGGAAGCTCTTTCTAGACAGATGTCTTTGCTGTGCCGGTTGATGGCCATGCACTGGGTGGGCTTTAGATGTTAATGTCTTTTTCATTTCATTTTGTGCTTGTCAAAAAATTTTGGGAAATTATGTCAGTAGTGAAAGAGGTCGATAGTCATTCACATCTCTCCTATACCCTTTATTATAGAGGCGCCTAACAATAGAATATTCCGGCCTGTGGTAAATGCCTTGAGTTAGTGATGGATTACGTATTTCAGACAAAATAGGGTGTATTGTATGGGAACAAATCTTCAGTACTCTGTTGGAAACACCTTCAAATCTGTATGAGCTTTATTTTTTAGAGAATATATAATTTTCTTAGTTTCAGAATGAGAGATTACTGATAGCTCCATATGACTGAATTTTATGAGAGTTTATTTTTCAACATACTGATGTGCTTTTTCTCTTGAACTCATTGTCGCTATATTTTCTATTATATTTAAGAAGTGATTATTAAGCAACTTTACATATGCTACTAACGACTCATCATTTGTAGCCCTTCCATTCCATTTAGTACTGACGTTTTCCTGTTCTTTGGCCATCTGTCTTGTCTTTCCTTTCACCACTTTCCATGGAGCCTTAAGTCTGTAATCAGAATTAATGATTTCTGACAATATAGGGCTATGCATGTTCCTTGTGTTTTAATAATATTTGTTAGTAACTTGGAGTAGTTTTTGTTGTTTGCAACTAATGCAGATCTCTACTTGTTCTTGGCAATAGATATTTCCCTTTTCCTGTCACGAGATACTTTAATCACTATGGTTTTCCATGGTGTTTTACTTGGCTGTTTAGTATTCTTCCTGATTAGCTTAAGTGGAAATCTATTTTCAAATAATGATATGAATTTATCATGGAATAGATTAAATTTTACATCAGCACTTCATTAGAAATTTCATCCCAGGTCATCTCTTGTAAACTGTTGTTAAAGGCTTCTGTTCTGGAGTCAATAATTATTCTGATTTCCATTGATAAGTATCAATACTGTGAGGCACTATCGTATTTGTCCCAACTTACTCAGCTTCATGATCAGAGAGAGGATTTGTTACTGGGAGTACAGTTACTTCCTTGCTTTGAGCTTCATAAAAAACATTATTTATTAGGGTCCTACTCTCTTTATCCACATGTGTACGGAAGTTAATTACTGAGATTAAATTGTAGGATGTAAATAAGGTTTCCAGGTCATTTTGCCTGTCAGGAACCTTCAGAAAATCTACATTAAATTCATAACATACATACTATTAATTGCTTGTTGCTGTCAGGCACACAGCACAGTAAGGAAAGCAAACTTTTCATAAACAGTTTAATAGTTCACGTTGGGGATCTACAATTATAGTTAAAAGTGAACTATGTGCCAGTATTAATTCACACCTAAACACTTCTATACGCTGATCACTAAAAAATCCACTTATCTGAATGTTTTTGAACTTGTGTTATATCATAATGTTTGTAACAATTCCTCCTTTTCCCATATTGGTTCTACATGACTAAGATGCTAGAGTGTAAACTTTTATTTTTAACTTCCCTAAACCTCTAGTTATGTGGTGTTCGGACAGGCAGAGGATGTCCATCTATTCAGAGCTCTTAAAATTTTCCAAACAGACAAGGAGCTCTTTTACCTTATTACTCAGTCCTCTAATATTTTAATGGAATAAGATGACCTTACTTTCATGCACAAGTTTAAGAATTTTGTGAGACTCTTTTGTTATTTTAACATCTGTCGTAACTGGGTGCCTGAATTCTAATGTAAGTAAAAAAGGTACGTCTCTGACACCAGTAACCACAGTGATATCACTTTATGTGATGGTGGCGCTCTGCACATTTTCTCCAAGACCTTCATACAACACATCTATCCTTCTCTTATTCAGGATGTCTCTAGTATATCTTCATACCCCAAGGTGTCAACAGGAATAGCACTCATCTAAGATTTCATTTCAGTCAGCATAGCCCTGTATTCACTTGACTTGTATCATAGCAGTGTTATCCCAAAGCTGGTCGTCGCACTGCAGGACCTCGACAAAACCCCATCACTTGTTTGTGTACTCACTGCTCCTATTTTATCCAGCTCACACCTAATTCTTTTCTGCGTCCTAATGTGACATACAACTGTATGAGGCTCTTGCCCTCCTTTTTCAAGTAACAAGTCAATTTTACTATGTACCATAGGCTCCAATGTGATGAAGTTCCATAGGTGTTCCCCTTTTGCCCATTACTCTTAACCTTTACTCAGTTCTCACAATCGGTTTCTCCCTTCAACTATATAGCTCAAATTTTGCGCAGCCTAATTCAGTCTGAAGGGGGCAAATCTTTGCCACCTGTTCAGCGATTCGATTCTCTTGTCTTTTCTGGAGAGCCTGCCGTTAGATGGGAGAAACCTTCCTGAGTTATCCTTTCAGCTGCCCTCTTCAATCACTCCAGTGGAGTTCCAGCCCACAATCTACTCATGTAACTCCTGTCTGGCCACCCTACGGCAACATCCACACTTATCAACCGTTGAAACCCAGATTAAAAGCTTAAAAACAGAATTAAATCACTTAACGCACCTTACACTATACGTATTTCAGCATTTAGAAGCCACAGTAATTAGGCATATAGGTTACCGATTCCGGGGTTCGTTATAACGTAAAAAGTTAATTATTTCCGCTGAAAACAAGATCTCTGCACTCACTTACCTGTTAATTAACTTATTCATAATAAAATATAATTTTCAATCTTCGTTTCACCTGCGTATTACTTGATATTAGCCAATGTTTGCTATCTGTAGAATACCAACTACTACACGTGAGGTGATTCTATATGATACTGTAGTTTCATTCAAAGGACGTACGGATGCATGCTCTCGCATCGATATCCATTAATAAAATATTCTTGGGTTTCAAGCTGCATCAAGGGGTTAAATGCCCACAAACTTCCAGCATTGTCAGCCACTTGACAGTGGCGGAAGAGATCTCTGCCGAAAGCTGTGGGCAATTAACCACTTGACTTGGCTTGAAACCCGAGAATACTTTATCATTCAAAGCATGTATTACAGAAATAAGAAAAAACTGCAAAGCAACAATATCAGTGAACTGTAAATAACAGAAAGACCCATTTTAAGAATAAAATACTGAACTTAGAGGATTTCAAGACAGAAGAAATGAAATCAGAAACAACATGGACATAAGAAGGGAAATGACAACGTAGGGAGAAGATGATGGAGTACAGGAAAAAAGCAAACAGCAGGTGAAGAAGAGGAACTGAAATTGTTACATGATCTTAGTTGGTCAACATAAAGATAAAATCCCTACAAATCAAGTATACAGCGTACATTTTTGATTATGGTAGTTATAGCAACTGTATAGATATGGTAGTTACATATTCCATAACTAATTTGAATGACTTTTTATTGAAATGATATGGAATAAATCAGTTTAAGGTATATGTAAACATGATTAGTTTTAACATTAATGAACATATTATTTCTCCCTCCTACTTATGAAACAACACTTAAAACTTAGATTTTTATTACATCTAAGTTTTATTTACAGGCTACCAGCCTGTAAGTAAAAATTCATCTACAGGGAATGTGGAGAAATTATTTTAGTTTACATTCATATCCTACTTTGTCACCTGATGGGGATGTTACCTGGTGAATGATCAGATGTTTTTTGATGTATATTGAATCCATTTCTGAGCCATTGACTTATTTAATAATGGGTAATAATGGTAATTTTTTCTGCTGCTGTGTATATGGTCGTCACTATTCTTCACAAATTGTAATGGACTATTTATGAAGAATTTCATTATCTCTCTCTCATATATATATATATATATATATATATATATATATATATATATCAGGTACCTATAAGATGAGTCTGAGTGAAAATCACATGTTATTCTTACTACTCGCTTTTGTGCAATCAATATTTTCTTTGCAAGTGATGAGTTAGCTCAGATAATTATTACGTAAGATATTATTCAGTGGGCTTGTGTGAATTAAGTTAGGTGGCTGCTTCATTTCTTTCTGTTATTAACTATACAAAGAGCAAGAGACACTGAATTTAATTCTTTGTGCAGTCATATTTTTCAATTAAAACATCCATAAATTTCGAACATTCTACACTGTTTACTGACTTCTGTTCATGCGCTACATCTACTGCTCATATAACTGTTTGTTGTACAGAACTGGAAGACCTATGTTTTCTCAAAATTAAATGAGAACCCATTTTCAGATAAACATTCAATAAAGTTTTGAAAAATATTATTCAAAAATCTCTTATTTTGCTGTCAATTTAATCGGATTTATTATAACACTAATATTATCTAAAAAAAAAACATACTGCATGAGTGAAGTTAAGCAAAAGGTCCTTAACAAAAATGAGGAATAGGAGTGGACCAAACATTGAATCTTTGGATCTTCCTTTGGGATTTCTCCCTAGTCACAAACTCTCTCTTAATATGACATTGTTTGAATATTCAACATTTTGCATTACGTTTGTTAGTATGTTTCAAACCTGTTGTTTGTAAGACCATCAGTTCCATAAAACTTAAATTTCTCTAAGAAAGTTACATGATCTACACAATCAAATGCCTTGGAAAGGTCGCAAAAATACCAGCTGGCGACATTTCATTATTTAAGGCTTGTAACATTTGGTGAATGAATGTATAAATAGCATTTTCAGTCAAGCAATCATTCTAGAATCCAAACTGTGATGTTCTAAGTGCATTTTTTTACTTCAAAGTGAGACTACTCTTGAGTACCTTACTTTTTCGAATATTTTGAAAAACATTGTCGCTAAGAAATTGGAAGATAACAAAGAAATTTAACAGTAACATCTTTTAAACTGACTGAAAAAAACCCTAAGCTTATGATGCAATACATTTATCATTAAGATCTTTAGTTAATAAGTTACAACAACTCTAAAGAATTCTGTATCAAATTCTACCAACACTATAGTTCCTTTGATTCACAGAAGTCGTATTCTTTTATTAATTTCAGTGAATGATGTTAGTGCTACTTCTAGTTGCTATAAGTTTTGTGGCATGATATTTTTAATGTACGAGGTGTGACAATAAAGTAATGAGACTGATTTTTTCTACAAGATGTGGCAACCCTGCAGGCTTGTGTAGGCACAATATCTTTGACCTTGGTCTATAAGCTGCTTCTAGTGCAAGTGGCACATCGATGCACCTGCTCAGTCGTGAGTTGTGCTGTAACAAGTTAACATGTGTTTGTGTCTCTTGTCACAGAAACGGAACTGCATAATATTGCGCAACGGTATGTCATTCCTTTTTGCGTTAAATTGGGTGAAAATGCGATGACAACTTATGGTAAGCTTCAGATGGCTTTTGGAGAGGAGGTTATGTCAAGAGCTCAAGTTTTTCATTGGCATAAAATGTTTAGTGAAGGCAGAACGAATGTTGAAGATGAAGACTGCAGTGGTCGAATATCAACCCCACAGACGGATGTCAACTTGGCCAGGATGCGTGAACTCGTACGATCTTATCGAAATTTATCCGTGAAAATGATTACAGAAGAACTGAACATCAATCATAAAACGGTTCTTCTGATTATAATTGAAGATCTTGGTATGAGAAAGATTTGTGCAAAGATGATCCCCAAAAATCTCATACCGCAACAGCGAGAAACACGGAAAAATGTGACAGTCGATCTGTTAGAGCAAACGGAAATCAATTCAGAATTGTTGAGCTGTGTTATCACTGGTGATGAAAGTTGGTTTTTTCAGTGCATTCCAGATACAAAACGCAAAAGCTCGCAGTGGTGCTCAAAGGGATCACCCAGACCAAAAAAAGCTCGCATGTCAAAATCAAAAGTGAAATGCATGCTTGTGTCCTTCTTTGATTCCAAGGGAATTGTTCATAAAGAGTGGGTGCCTCCTGGACAAACAGTTAACTAACATTACTACAAAGAAATTTTAGAAAGACCTCAAGACAAATTTCAGTACTACCACAGCCACCTTATTCACCAGATATGCTCCGTGCGACTTTTTTCTATTTCCAAGAGTCAAACGGCGGTCAAGGGACAGTTTTTCAAACAACACAGGATGTCCAAAAAGCTGTGACGAGGGTCTTGGAGGATATTACAGAAGATGAGTTCCAGAAATGTTACCATCAATGGCAGAAGCGCTGGAAAAAGTGTGTGCAATCACAAGGGAACTACTTTGAAGGAGACAACACTGAACTTGACTAAAACGGTGAACAACTTTTTTTTTCACATCAGTCTCATTACTTTATTGTCGCACCTCATATATTGTGTTGATTTCCCACGTTTACAGATTTTGCTGCTGCATTCAAAATAAGTGATTGTAAAAAGACTAACTTGTTAATTATCAGCCACAACACTGACATTCAGTTTAACTGTGATAACTTCTTGTGCTGCGACTGACTGTTCAATCTTCAGTTTCATGGTATCCCATATAGTTTTAATCTTATTAGGTTTATTATGAATTATGTCATGATCTACATATTTTTGAACATTTTAAGGACTTTCCTTAAAATACTACAGTATTTTTGCAGAAAGTAAGTGACGCTGGGTCTTGACTTTTCCTGACCTTTATATAAATTTCCCATTTCTTCTTACAATACATTTTCATCCCTTCAGTTACCTATGGATTCCTTGTTTCTTAATGGACTTCCTACATAATTTTTTAGGAAATCTACTTTCAGATATTCACACAGATTTGCTGTGAATACATTGAATTACCCATTAGCATCTCTTTCCAAGTATACGTCATCTGATACGACCCTCTTTGACTTATTCTTAAAACATTTTATCATGGTATCATCAACAAGCCTCAGTGCTTTCTGTTGATATGCCTTCGAGCATCATGATCTCATAGTCGATTAACAACAGTTGGGTACACACTCAATGTTCCAGTCTGAGCACACTCTATAACAATGCTCTCAATCAGGGCCCTGCTATTTTGCTGCATACAAGTTAGAAAAGTAACTAGTGAAGTCAGCATACATTTTTTTTGACAGGATATCTGCGACTGAGTATCGTGGAATCAGATAATAAACGGCTTCAGTTGTAAAAAATTTATTTGTTCAATAACTGCCCGTTGGGGAGCTTATAAGCCAGTCTTCAGGTGAAACAATAACAACGAGGTGCGTGGCCACCACACACTGGAAGGCAGGCTATGGGCTGGTGACAGGCACACATGAAGGCAAGGTACGGTTCACCTGAAGATTGGTTTATAATCCCCGAAATTGTTCCTGATTGAACAAATAAATATTTTAAAACTGAAGCGGTTTATTATCTGATTCTACTGAAGTCAGACTGAAATGGTGGAATAATGGTTCCAATTACTTTTCCGTGTCATAATCTTTTAGAAATCGACACTGAAATTCTCACAAATTACTGGTTTTTCTGACAAGTAGCTCAGTAATGAATTTAGATTTCTCATAAACAGCTGACAGTTTCCTAGAGGAGGCTGTAAACTGTTACAATTAAAAGACCAGTATTCTGCAGTAACAACTCGCAAGCACATGCCTCTAGGTTTTCTTCTTCTTAGGCTAAAGCCTGTTTCCTTCAGTACCCCTCAGTCTAACCTGAGGTTGTAGCGCAATCTTTTCTCAATATTTCCTTTACAAACTGGTAATTTATATCTTAGGATTTTCGTAATGTTCCTTTCATCCAATTCGTCACAAAAACTGCTGGTTTTAATATTTTTGACTATGTGCAACTTTTACATATATCGCAATCCCTTTTCCGATGTTGACTCTTCACGAAAATCGGTCTAGTCTACAATCCCTGATATTTAACTTTTCTCTCTGTATAACTCATTTTACTAAGATTTAAGCTCCTGTTGATGTTTTTCCGTGTTTGCGATTTAAAAATCGGACTTTTTTGAAAATCAGCATTATGCAAACACAATTGATTTTTCTTATATATATTTACCCAGGCATGTTTCTAAACCTATGTGTCATCTTCTGTGGGTCAAATTTTATTTCTGTAAAGTACAATATCAAGTTTATGATAATTTATCTATTGTAGGCCTAAGAATTACAATATGTGCATTTTACTTTGTTTTGTTTAGACGCTCACCTTAAAATTACATCGCTAAATGAACTGCATTATTATACATCGGTTTTCGAGACCTTTTTGGTCGTTCTTTTGTCAGCTTGTTATCTGTAGACTAGCCATGAAGAAAATTATTGTGTATTTGTGAAGAACTGTTTCGTGGTTAGAGGTGAAGTGCTTTTCTGTACTTACATTTTTCGTTCTCTTGCGTGCCTCTGGTTGATGTCTCGATCAACTGTTACTCATTGCTCTGTTTCCACACAGTTTTCCACAAAATTTTCACTCACTAGTTCACCTCACATGTACTTTCACGAAATGTAGCGATACTTGATCTGAGTAGACACTTCTGACTCCATAGTCAGTGAGAGATATCTATAAGAGAGAGAGAGAGAGAGAGAGAGAGAGAGAGAGAGAGAGCTGGAAAGAGGGGTGGGGTGGAAAGGGAGCGGAGAAAACAGAAGTTTTTCGATATTTGAGACAGTTTGATTGTTATGTTTTATGTGTTCCAAACAGTGTTTTTTTGCACATAGTTGTATTTTCAGTCAGGACTCTCTTTTCTTGTGTTATTACTTTTCGTGTGTGGTAGTTCTCCTCTACTGAGAGTTTTTGACAGAGACTGTTGCGTTCTCTGACGATCTTAAGATGTCTCCATGTTTTTTGGATGGTGGTTTTCTTGTATTAGATTTCTGCAAAAGTGAAGTGTGTACTATCACTTCTTATGGCTCTGAGGTGTTCAGAGTAACCTGTTTTGAAATTTCTGCATGTTTCGCCTATGTAGACCGACTGGCATGAACTATAGGTTAACTGATAATTTCCAGCTTTGGAGAATACGTCTGCAGCGGGGTTCTTCGTGCTTAGATTTTTCTGCACACTGTTATTTGTGCGGAATGATATTTTTAGCCCTAGTTTCTTGAGTATGTTTCTCACCCTGTGGACATTTTTGTTACTGTATGTTAGTATGTGCCATGCTATACTCTTTGTAGCGTGTTCCTGGTTTCCTGTGTTTGTCTGGAGTTTGTGTACTTGGTTCTCTGTTGTGACTGATGATTTGTTCATTGTTTGTTCCCTCTTAATTTTTTTTATTTCGTTCTCCAGTTTGTCTATCATTTGTATGTTGTACCCATTCTCTCTGGCTATGTGGTGTACTGTGTTTAGTTCCTGTGTGTAGCTGAGTTATTCCAGTGGAGTTCTGTTGAGCCTGTGAAGCATGTGTCTGAAGCTTCAGAATATGTGAGCTTGGGGGTGTTTGGTTCAAAATGGCTCTGAGCACTATGGGACTTAACTGTTTTGGTCATCAGTCCCCTAGAACTTAGAACTACTTAAACCTAACTAACCTGAGGACATCACACACATCCACGCCCGAGGCATGATTCGAACCTGCGACCATAGCGGTCGCGCGGTTCCAGACTGTAGCGCCTAGAACCGCTCGGCCAATTAGGCAGGCTGGGTGTCTGGAGTTGAAGAATTGTACTTGTGGCTGTAGGTTTCCTGAAAATTCCAAATTATGTTTGTTGTTGATTCTGCGTAATTTCTTAGAAAACCCCATACCAGAGGACAACTAATTGGTAGATCTGCCTTTAGTACTCAGGTGTTTCACATATAAAGGAGCGTGATTATGGCCGTACGACGGGAATTAACAGACGTTGAACACGGAATAGTAGTTGGAGCTAGAAACATGGAACATTCCATTTGGGAAGTTGTTAGGAAATTTAATATCCCGAGATTCACAGTGTCAAGAGTGTGCCGAAAATACTAACTTCCAGGCATTATCTCTCACCACGGATAACGCAGCAATCGACGGCCTTCAGTTGATGACCGAGAGTAGCAGCTTTTGCGTACTGTTGTTAATGCTAAGAGACAAGCAACACAGTGTGAGGTAACCGCAGAAATCAGTGTAGAAAGTACCATGAGCGTACCCATTACGACAGTGCGCCAAAATCTGTCGTTAATGGGCTATGGCAGCAGACGACCAAAGCGAGTGTCTTTGCTAACAGCACAATATCGTCTGCAGCGCCTCTCCTGGACTCGTGATCATATCAGTTGGACCTCAGACAAACTTGAAAACCATTGCATGGTCAGACGGGTCCAGAGTTCAGTTGGTAAGAGCTGATGGAAGGGTTCGAGTATGGTGCAGACCTCACGAAGCCATGGACCCAAGTTGTCAACAAGGCAGTGTGCAAGATGGTGGTGGTTCCATAAAGCTGTTCGCTATGTTTACATTGAATGAACTGGGTCCTTTGGTGCAACTGAACATATCATTGACTGAAAATAGTTTGGCTACTTGGAATCGTATGCAGCCATTCACAGACTTCATGTTCCCAAACAACAATGTCATATCACCAGTCCACAATTGTTCGCCATTGATTTGAAGAACGTTCCGGACATTTCGAGCGAATGATTTTGGCATCCACACCGCCCGACGTGAATCGCATCGGACATTTATGGGACATAATCTGGAGGTCAATTCGTGCACAAAATCCTGCACTGGCAACACTTTTGCAACTGTGGACGGCTACGGAGGGAGCATGACTCAATCAGTATTTCTGCAGGGCACTTGCAACGACTTGTTCACTCCCGTGCCACTCTGCCGGGCAAAATGAGGTCCGAAACGAATTAGGAAGTATCCCATGACTTGTCACCTCAGTATATAAAAGGCGTGTAAGACACATTAATGACTGAAGTTAAAAATTAACAAAGCCAAGAAAGTTTTTAATAACAATGATAATAATGAAACGTGCTTAAAATTCGCTTTTAGATTACGCCAAATAAAGACAAAATTTACAGTCAATAATTCTTGAATGAGCGCTATACTCCCTGATGAGCCTTAAACAACTCTTGTATGGATGACCTCTAGGCATCAACCTTAGGTGTGAAGGGCACCATGGTTCACGGTATCGGAACACACGCTACACAGATAGCAAGATTAGTTACATGTGCATCACGTCCCACCAAACCCCAAGATAGCAGCGATAATTTCTAGGACGGACAAGCGAGTGGCCACTCGTTCGACTATACCCAAACTACTGTACTTATATAATGCGCTTTGAATCGAACTAGTCTTGATGACTACAACGTCACTTAAACTAAGACATTAGCCCTTTGAACTCTTATGACTTATAACTAACGAGTACTAACCCTTCTATTCTACCTACACGAGCTGTAGCTTAATTTATGTCTTCATTCTTGGCAAAGGTTTGCACCTTATCACTAGGCCAGTATTAGCCCAATTAATACAATGTACCCCCCCAGGGTACGGCTGTAGCTTGGCCATGGCATGGGAAGCAAGCCTAATTTATCACTGGCATTACTAATGACGGGTTAAGACACACAAGCCGGGCAAGCCGATGAACACCGTGACCATTCATCAGCAGAGCACACAACAACAATTCAAGCCGCAGTACTCTACTCGCAGTTATGGTTGTGTGTGGAGGGACTAATATCTGCACTAAATCCAACTAAGGCCAATAATACGAGGGGCGCTCAGTAAATAAAGCAGCACATTTTTTTTTTCGGCCAGTTTCAGTTGAAACAATGCGTAATTTGCCGTGGGACCTCACGGAATATTCCTGCTTCAGCCTCGAAGTTCCAACAGGTAACGGGGCCACATGTAGCCTTCAACATGTTGTCTGCAGTGGAGGAGTGTTTCAAGCAGACAGCTGTCACTTAGTTTCTTTTGTGCAAAAACCACAGCATCGTAGATATTAATAGTGCTTGCTGAATGTCTACGAAGACTAGACACTGAAGAAGAACACGGTGATTCGTTGGGCTAGGCGATTGTCATCAACGCAATAAGATAGCGCAAATCTGTCCGATATTCCGCTTGCCGGCAGGCGACGCTCAGCTGTGACCCCTGCGATGCTGCGGACACTTTTGTTAGAAACACAGCAAATGAATTTGCAATTGCGAAGAAGAACTTCCATCAGTTCTAGAATGGAATGACGACAGTGAAAATTTCTACCAGACCGGGACTCTAACCCGGATTACCCGTTTATCGCGAGCGCTCGCCATACCATTTGGCTACCCGTGCACCACTCGCGTCCAGACCCAAACTTCCATATGACGTCAACCATGCGTCTACGACCTGTACTCGTACATCCATTGTGTGTATTCCCGTACGGGTCAGACGTTCTACACTCATGCTCATAAATTAAGGGTAATTGCAGAATGTGGTGCCACACAACGTGACACTACACAAAACTGGCGCTAATAGGATAGGTATATAGGGAACATACATGACGCAGATCAGTAAGTCTACAGTATTGGTCATAAGTTGAGAAAACCGTCCCGAAACACATGTGTTACAAAACGCCACTGTTTCCTGCGCATGTAACCCGACATCAATATGGGATATGATCACCATGCACGCGTACACAGGCCGCACAACGGGTTGGCATACTCTGGATCAAGTGGTCGAGCAGCTGCTGGCGTATCGCCTCCCATTCTTGCACCAGTGCCTGTCGGAGCTCCTGAAGTGTCCTAGGGGTTTGAAGACGTGCAGCGATACGTCGACCGAGAGCATCCCAGGCGTGCAGCGATACGTCGATCGAGAGCATCCCAGACGTGCTCGATGGGGTTTAGGTCTGGAGAAAAGGTAGGCCACTCCATTCGCCTGATATCTTCTGTTTCAAGGTACTCCTACACGATGGTAGCTCTGTGGGGCCGTGTGTTACCATCCATCGCCGGCTGGGATGGCCGAGCGGTTCTAGGCGCTACAGTCCGGAACTGCGCGACCGCTACGGTCGCAGGTTCGAATCCTGCCTCGGGCATGGATGTGTGATGTCCTTGGGTTAGTTAGGTTTAAGTAGTTCTAAGTTCTAGGGGACTGATGACCTCAGCAGTTAAGTCCCATAGTGCTCAGAGCCATTTGAACCATCCATCAGGAGGAAGTTGGGACCTACTGCACGCCTGAAAAGGTGGACATCCTGGTGCAAAATGACGTCGCGTTACACCTGACCTGTTACAGTTCCTCTGTCAAAGACACGCAGGGTGTACGTGCACCAATCATAATCCCACCCTACAGCATCAAACCACGACCTCCACACAGGTCCCTTTGAAGGACATTAAGGGGTTGGTATCTGGTTCCTGGTTCACGCCAGATGAAAACCCTGCGGCAATCACTGTTCAGACTATCGCTGGATCGTCTGTCAACATAACCTGGGACCACTGTTCCAATGATCACGTACTGTGTTCTTGACACCAGGCTTTACGGGCTCTCCTGTGACCAGGGGAATGCACCTCGCAGGTCTCCGGGCGAATAAACCATGTCTGTTCAGTCGTCTGTAGACTGTGTGTCTGGAGACAACTGTTACAGCGGCTGCAGTAAGCCCCGAGCAAGGCTACCTGCGGGCACTGATGAGATATCGGTCTTCTTGTGGTGTTGTAAACTGTGGACGTCCCGTACTGTAGCGCCTGGACACGTTTCCTGTCAGCTGAAATCGTTGCCATAATCTTGAGATCACACTTTGTGGCACACGGAGGGCCCGTGCTACAACCTGCTGTGTTTGACCAGCCTCCAGTAGCCCTAGTATTCTGCCCCTCATAACGTCAGCAACATGTGTTCTTTGGGCCTTTTTCAACACACAGTCAGCATTAGCACGTTTGAAAACGTCTGTACACTTACACGCTCCACCGTACTCTGACATGCACCAACACACCTGTGCGTATGTGGACTGCTACCAGTGCCACCGTGTGACGACCGCAGGTCAAACGCACCGCATGTTCATACCCCGAGGTGATTTAAACCCGCAAACCGCCCACCAGAATGTTGTTTCATCATGTATCAGCATTATCCTTAATTTATGAGTATGAGTGTACTTCAAAGTCGCTTGGCCAGTGTCGGCAGATAAATAACGATATTGCAGTGCCTGTGTTATTCTAATTACGGTGCCAAGTTCCTTTGGACATGCATGTACTGCAATGTCGTACTCTCATTCGACGTCATCGACGGATCACAGTCAAACACCTCACAGTATAACTGGATATCTCTGTTGGTAGTGCTGACACCGTGGTCCACCAGCAGGGGAACTCAAAAGTGTGTGCCCGCAGGGTTCCTCAACGTCTAGCATAAGACCGTGAAAATCGGAATTGCTTGTGCGTTACGAGGCTGATCATGACAATTTGTCGTCGAACATCGTCACAGACGATGAAACCTGGGTTCATCACTTCGAACCGGAAACAAAACGGCAAACTATGAAGTGGCGCCATACCACCTCTTACTCGTAGAAAAAGTTCAATGGCGCAGCCAGTAAAGCTATAGCGACGATCTTCAATGTCTCTGAAGGGGTTATTCTGTTTTATGTCCTCCCTCGTGGTACAACGATTAACTAGTAACGAGGGAAACTCCCTATCCCACCTCCCTCAGATGTAGTGGTAAATGGCCCAGCGGATAGCCCATGAAAAGCAGGACACAGATCAAGCATGAAAATAGGAAGAAGGTGTAATGAACTGTGAAAAAAGAAGCAAAATAGAATGTGGACGGTCCGAGCTTAAGTGTGCAACATCGAGCAAACCTGACTAGTCACGGCGTCGTGGTTACGTGGTCGCGGTGTTTGACTGCGAAGGGGGAGGTTGTGAGGTAACTGGCGAGTTGTGGCGCCCTGAAAATATTCTGAGTTGGCAGGCCGACCACGTGGTGCCGGGCGTTGGCCGAAGCAAGAGGGGTCCAGCCCGTTCGAGTGGCTGGGAATTCCATGTCGACGCTGTGACGAGGACGGTGCTTTGTGTCGATGAAGGAGATGTCTATGCCGGGACTGCCAAAGAGGGCGGACTTTCTGATACCATAATAGCTGACATTTCACAGATCGATAGTCAGATAAATGATGATAACTCAAAAAGAAACATGTACATTACCATTATTTCCACGACGATTCTGATGGTGTAATCAGATTTTCAATATCTTTATTTGTTTAAAAGTTTAATACCTGACTAAATTATACAAGTAACACCCAGCAACGAATTACCAAAATCTAAGCGCTTCATCCGATTTTCTCGATCGACATGTCTTTAGAAAGCTATTAGTGTTAACCTAAATTGGTATAAATTACAGGCATGTAACTTGAATAGTACATGAGTTTTGGAGCTCGAAGTGGCCGATTACTAGCGATCGCGTCAGGCCAAAAGTGCTGCACAGTTACACGAGAAAACGGTAGCAGCATGCTTATAAATATATTTATTCATCTATGCCTTTGTTAATATCCGATATATGCTATTCATGAAGAAACTGGTCAATTACTTACCGTGTTTTAGAAAGCGCAGAGACGTTAGGCTTCTGGCCTACTTTTGCTTGCTATTCCTTTGTTATATGTCTATTTAATTTATTTATGTCTTTAATAATGTGTGTTAGAGCGTGTTTATGGTCCATCTGTAGGAATATTTAATTAATTTCAAGTTATTTAAATGAAAATCCAGTATTTCGAATGTGTTTCTTTATGATTGTGAGTGTGCGTTGGCTTGAAGACATGCCGCGAGCGCTCTAGCCAATCACAGCGCTCGTGAATGGGAAGACTGGATGGAAGTGGGAGAACAGTACGAGATAGGAAAGAGAGTCTGGGACAGTTCACAGGACACGGGAGGTGCTGGACGGCGCGACGGACGCAGAGTCGCGGAAAAGAATTGGAGTGGAGCAGTTTGTGCGTGATCGCGAGAGATAGAAATACTTCGGTGTGCCGACTTGTGTACTTGTGAGATTTCCGTGGCTTCTGCAGTGAAGACGTAGTATGCGTTTGGAAGTGAATATCTCACGACCTATGTTGTTGTTCAAAACTAATTACGTGAAGTAGGAATGTATTGTTTCCCTGTTATTCAACTTATATTTTATTTAATTGCTGGATCATCGACTCCAATAAGTGTTTTGCAGAAATATACCGTATTCTCAAAAGTACTTCTACTACCGTACTCGTCATTTAAAGTTGTTAAGACAGTACCTGCAGGTTTTATTTAATTGCAATCTTTCATTTATAAATTTATATGTTACACTCGTAATTCGCAATTGCCGAGTGATAGAAACCTTCGACCATTCGATTCATGTGCGTATTCTTATCGTATACTGTAGACTCATCAGTATTTGACCCGTAATGCGGCAACTACGTATCGCTGCCCCTAGACAACCAAACCTTCCAAAACTTTTAATATTTCAACTCTGAGTCTGAAGGTATGTGGTTGAGGGCCATCACCACACCATCATCATTTCATTTTTCTATAAAAAAACCCGCAAGGTCCGTGTTCGAATCTCCGTTTTGCTCCTTTTATTTCCTCACAAAATTATGAACTGTCCGTGTCTGTTCGCTGTACTCAAATTTGTTTCTGTGTAGTGGTGTAACGCCCGTTTGCAACAGCGAGGTGTAAGGAAGGGACATTCAGACGTATGTACCTCCTATGTGTTCTACACAAGTACCACATGTTATGTCCGACCCGGTTGGAGATTTTCTCCGCTTGTGGACTGGGAATTGTGTTGTCCTCCTCATCATTTCATCCTCATCACCGGTCGCCCAGTGTGGCGTCGACTGAATTAAGACTGTCACTCGGCGGCAGTGCCATACGATCACTTTACCGCGTGTTATGACCTTTGCGTTCCGTTCTGGAAGTTTTGACTCTTAATTTCCTTTGTTCTAACATAGTTCACATCCATCTACTTGTTGTTTTCATTTCTGTGAGAGACTCATGTGGCATCTCCTCTGCTCTCACTGTTCATCACATTTACTCGTGAAGGTAATATACTATTAACACATGAGTCTTATTATATAACCAGTGCATAGTATGACGACTGCCAAGGCTACAGAAGGAGAACACACACGTCAATGACCGGACGAAACGTTCATAATTTTGTGAAAAAAGGGGCACGAGAAAATTTTGAATACGCATTTTGCAGTCAACACTGTGACCACACAACCACGACGCCGCGGTTGATCTAGTTCGCTCGATGTTGCACATGGTGAGCTTGGACCGTTCACTGGTTATATTTTGCTTGTTTTTTCACAGTACAGTACAGCTTATTTCTGTTTTTATGGTTGATCTGTGTTCAGTTTTTGATGGTCTATCCACTAGGCCATCGTAGCACTATGCCTGAGGGCGTGCGATGGAGAGTTTCCCTTCTAATTGTACTGGATTACCTTCAACCACAGAAATGAAAACGAATTTCTCCTTCTCCATCACAACGCAAGGCCCCAGACAAGTCTGCCCATCCTAGAGGAGCTCACAAAAGTTCATTTTGACTGTTGTTCCGCATCGACTCAACCGTTGAGATCTCACACCTTGCCGCTTCCAGCTGTATGGCTCAATGAAGAATGCACTCGTTGGCTCCGACGCCGACCAGTACAGTGGCACCATGCGGGCATACGGGCCATCCGAGAAAGGTGGCATGTGGCCTTCACATTGAACGGAGAGAGTCCATTTCGAGTGGGAATTATATAAAATTAAGAAAGAAAAGACACTAATAAGGGAATTTTAAAACATCACAAGCTAGGCTATTGTAGCCAAAAAAAGTGGGGTACTGGTGTATTGGAATCCTAACAAAACCAACCTGCTTTCAGGAAAAAATATGTTGCATTACGCATTTAACGGCCCCCGTACAATTTATCCTCAGTCATTTACAATGATACAAAAGAGTAGTGGTTCCAAACATGGGGATAAATACCCCCTGAGGGATAAAATGAAATTTACCGAGGAGTAAAAACCAACCGATTCGATTCTGTTTTAGTCAGGAAACTAAATTATTTTCAAAAGATCATTACTATTGTCACAATATCGTAAGGCTAATATTATTTATGTAACTTATCAATAATTACTTTTTCTCGATTAGTAGCATTAATCCGGTGAAGGTTAGAGGTTCTTCACAAAGTCCAACCGCTACACACATATGTGATGCTTTGTCCTGTACATTACTGATTATAAAAGTGAGGCATTTACGTAACAAATGCCAAACATCTCAAGAAAATGTCTTCAAATTGTAGATAGTACCCGTAGTAGTCCAGAAATTACTTCATTACTCGTTTCGAAACAGGTAAATGAATTAATTGACAGTACGACGCAGGAGAATTACGTAAGGCTGTACACATCATTATTATTATTAGCATTGTTAGACAAAGCATTAACAGCCTGAAGTCGTCCAATTCGTGCCAGTTCATAAGTAAGGAGTCCAACAATCAAGTGATTCATAAACAATATGTATAATGCACACATTTTAACTTGGTTGAGTTTAGATGGGGTTGCAGACTGCAGGTCAAGCAAGTGTCGCATTGTAGGGGAGTATCGCAGGGGATGTACGTTTTGTAGGAAGTGTCTACACTCACTGTGGATAGTTGGCTTTCTTATCTGAGAAAGAGCTGTGTGTAGCACTTGCGACGCACAGTAAAAATGGTTCAAATGGCTCTGAGCACTATGGGACTCAACTGCTGTGGTCATAAGTCCCCTAGAACTTAGAACTACTTAAACCTAACTAACCTAAGGACATCACACACATCCATGCCCGAGGCAGGATTCGAACCTGCGAACGTAGCGGTCATGCGGTTCCAGACTGTAGCGCCTTTAACCGCTCGGCCACTGCGGCCGGCGACGCACAGTAAATTGCTTCATCATTCTCTCTCTCTCTCTCTCTCTCTCTCTCTCTCTCTCTCTCTCTCTCTCTCACACACACACACACACACACACACACACACACACACAAAATGTCATTCATCTTTCACGTATTTCATAATTTTGAGAATAAAAGTGTTTCAGTAAAAATGTTTCATTCTACAGCTTAATTATGTGCTAAAGTTGGTCATAAAGTGAGGGAGGGGGAGCATCAGATGGAAGAGGGGGAGAGGGGTACTATCTAACATGTAATTGCACTCAGGAGTACTGGTCTAAGAAACGTTGGGAACAACTGCAACAGAGCATACGCAGCGAAGGTGAGTCAGACAGCGTAAACTAGATACGCCGAAAGCGCGTGCACTCAGGAATCTTCAAGGAATATAAGACGAAGCAGCAAAATAACACAAGTTCACGGTGCTACTCCAAGTTCACTCTGATTCTATTTCGGCACAGCTCACGTTGTCAGTCCATACAAATAAGACAGACCGACCTTGAGACGATTTAACCTTATGTGAAGCAAGCGAGTTTAACTCAGCCAATCACTCGCAACAGCGGTGAACCAATGCATTAAACAATAAAACACAGTAGACTTGCTGAATCATGTCCTCTCGATGGCGTACCGGCTTCGCTTGACGTCACCCAACTGCCAGCACAATTAGTGAACTCCTCCGAAACGATGTCAGTGTAAGTCTCGCCTCAATTTTACGACACTAAACTGTAAAAATACCGCTAACAGAACTGCGTATTAGACCAGTAACTATAGATCGTGGAGTCCACAGTAGTTTAGGACACACACAGCAGACACAAATATCTCCTAATTAGCAACGATAAGTGAGTGTGAAAGCGCTCACGCAGCAGCAGTATCCAGTTTCCAGTCCGTGACAGCAGTTGCTCAGGAGGGCACGGGAAACCACAAGCAAAACTACACAAATTGTCCTTCTAATCGACGTAGCAGGAAATGTCTGTGTTAAAAATACTCTAAGCGTATTCGCTTACTAGGAAAGTGCCAGATGGCACCGAGTGGTTATAATGAAAGTGCAGCTACTCAAAGAGGTCCACTGCGGGCTGTAATTAAGGTATAGGAGTGAAACTTGGTAGGTAGCCAAAGGATTTAATGAGGAGCTGATTTACGCTAGAAAAAAAGTAAGTCCCCCTTTTGGTCAACCGATGCAAATCTAGTGCTGGGAATGCAAGAAAGACACACAGAAATGTTTCCGTATCTAATGGATTAGGATTTTATTACAAACTGCCGCTTACACAATTTGTTCAATATGAGCACTGGAGGCGTCGACGAGATGCCACATCGGTAAAACGACGTGATCAACAGTTGTTCACACCAGTTAGGTGGAATCTGAGCAACATGTTGCTCTACAGGGTGTAAATTTTAAGTTGACAAACCAGAATAACTCGAAATATAAGCTTCACACGAAAAAATCTATAGAATCCAAAGTTGATTATTTTCGAGGGGGACATCTGCTGCTGCTAAAATTAGACCGCCACCCCAGCCCCTTGGGGGTTGGGTGGGAGACAACTTTAAAATTTCAAATGGGAATCCCCATTTTTTTTTATTGCAAAATCAGATTCTACATAAAAAACTACGTACATTTTGTCTTAAACATTTGTTTTGATTCTTGGAAGTTGGCGCTGTAATTCAAGAAAATCCATCTTCTCATTTTTGTGTGGAAAATGGTTACGGATAAATAAAAAATACTTATTTACTTGGTAGATTTTGATTCGTAAAACTAAAACTCTCTCTCTCTCTCTCTCCATAGGGTGGGATTTGAGAGAGAGGAATTAGAGTTTTACAAATGTTGGCCCAAATATTAATTTTTTTCGCAGATTCGGATAAGTTTCATTTGTTTCGTCGTCACGAGGCCTCAGACGTTTTAATTATCAAACAAATCATCCCCATATGGGGAGAGAGGGAGAGTTTTAGTTTTAGCGAATCAATATTTATGAAGTAAATAAGTTTTTTTTTGTCCGAAACCATTTTCCACGCAAAAATGAGAACATGGATTTCCTTGAATTACTGCGCCAACTACCAAGAATCAAAACAAATGTTTAAGGCACAATGTACGTAGTTTTTATGTAGAATCTGATTATGCAATAAAAATTGGGGGTTCCCATTTAAAATTTTAAAGTTGCCTCCCACTCCATCCCCAGGGGGCTGGGGTGGCAGGCTAATATTGGCACCAGCAGATGTTCCCCTCGAAAATAATCAACTTTGGATTCTACTCTTTTTTTCGTGTGAAGCTTATTTTTCGAGTTATTCTGGTTTGTCAACTTAAAATTTACAACATATATAGGTCTTCATATACGGTAGAGACCAACGCGTTCTTTTAGATATCTCCAGAGCCAAAAGTGTCAAGAATTCAGATAAGGTGATCTTGCAGGCCATGCACCTGGAAAACATATGAAGATAACAAGTTGCATCAAGCAGATCTTTCACTGGGCGAGGAAAATGTGCTGCCCCATCCTACATGAAAACAAGAGTGTCCACACAGTTGCGCTCTTCCAAAGCAGAAATCGTATGCTGTACAAGCAAGTTTCTATAATATGGAAACGTCGCTGTTTACTTGGTGTTTTCTC
Organism: Schistocerca americana; assembly: GCF_021461395.2. NCBI lineage: Eukaryota > Metazoa > Arthropoda > Insecta > Orthoptera > Acrididae > Schistocerca > Schistocerca americana. Next base: position 440,685,608 of record NC_060125.1, on the reverse strand, counting down.
TTTAAAGATGACTTGATAGAGAATAAAGATGCTTGTGAATCCACACCACACAGTGAGTACAGTGGCTCTTCGTGCACAACCCGCGGTTCAACAGTACCTCAAATTCGGCAATTCTGTGTATTCGCTGCATCTTTTAGCGTAAGATCTGCCCTGTCACTCCATAGAATATTAGTCTGTCAGATATCAACTTCGATTCGTGCAAAGAGCAAATTCAGAATGTTGCTGCAGATCATGAAGTTTAAGTTACTGCACCGACTGGATCTTGTACAGGTGCCAGAGTAAATCAGACAGCAAGAATTTCCATACTGTTGACCATGGGATGGAGAATTCTTATGACACTGCACGACCGCTAGCAATACCCGGGGCACACGCTCCGTAGTCAGTTACTGCAACAACAACCTCGTCAATAACTTCCACCGGGAGAGAAGGCCTTCGTCTTCCGGATGCTACGCCAAGCTCACCCGTGGTTTATAGTTTCATTGTCATCTTTATTAAACCATTTAATGACATCAGGGCTCTCCTCAGACCTTTCAGTCGCGATACTCTCTCAATACAGCACTGTAATTGCTGCCATTCACCTAAAATAGTTTTACTAACAGCACGCAGTCTCTCTTCTCGACACTCAGCCGGCCGTAGTGACCGAGCGGTTCTAGGCGCTTCAGTCTGGAACCACGCGACCGCTACGGCCGCAGGTTCGAGTCCTGACTCGGAAATGGATGTGTGTGATGTCCTTAGGTTAGTTAGGTTTAAGTAGCTCTAAGTTCTAGGGGTCCGATGACCTCAGATGTTAAGTCCCATAGTGCTCAGAGCCATGTGAACCATTTTTTCGCTCACTCACATTATGGCTTGACAAATGAGAGTGTGGATGTCATTCCGTGATACAAACAGTGTACAGCCCTTGATTTGCATCAGGTGATGAAAATTGGAACTAACTATTTTCCAGTTTAAATCGACTGCGCAGCAACGCATTAATATATCTACCAAGTTCCACTGCCACATGATAATTATAGTCCATACTGTACCTCCATGGGGCGACGCAATTTAATTATAACCTGTCGGTCTCTGTCATCAACTGCCTTGCCGCAGTGGTAACACCAGTTTCCGTCAGATCACCGAAGGCTTGATTATCACATGGATGGATCACCATCCGGGTCCGCTGTCTACTGTTGGCAAGCGGGTTTCACTCAGCCCTTATGAGACCAATTCAAGAGCTACTTGCCGGCCGCTGTGGCCGAGCGGCTCTAGGCGCTTCAATCTGGAACCGCGCTGCTGCTACGGTCGCAGGTTCGAATCCTGCCTCTGGCATGGATCTGTGTGATGTCCTTAGGTTAGTTAGGTTTAAGTAGTTCTAAGTCTAGGGGACTGATGACCTCAGATGTTTAGTCCCATAGTGCTTAGAGTCATTTGAGTCATTTTTGAAGAGCTACTTGATTGAGATTCAGCGGAACCGGTCACGAAAACTGCCAACCGCCGAGGGAGTGATGTGCTGACCTCACCATCCGGGCTGAGGATGACACGTCGGCCGGTCGGTACCGTTGGGCCTTCAATGCGTGTTCGAACAGTGTTACTTTGATCTTGTGGTCTATGTCATCACTCTGCTGCAACCACAAGTGCGATCGAAATGCTGCCACTCGATGTCTATGTAGAGAACCTCACGTTTTGCCGACACTAGAGATAAACGAACCATCACCCGCGAAACCGAGCACAGCCAAAACTTCCCGCGAGCTCTCTACTGTTGAACGACACGACAGGATCGACACCGTTCTCCCCTCTGAGTTCGCGAAAGCAGACGCGGGGGGGGGGGGGGGGGGGGAGCTATTTCCAAGGAGGGCCTGTGCGCCTTAAACGGCGGGTTTTCAATTTCCCCAGGTACGAGGACTGCTCGGCACATGTTTTTCTGTCTATAATCTGAGTAACCTAAAACAAGTGCCCTCTGAATCCATTAATCACAGGAATTCTACCTTGAGTGTTTACAGCCCCCCTTAAAACTTTCTGCAATAATCGGGTCCTCTGATTTGCTTATCCCCATCATCAGTTACAGAAATGGAAATAGTGTAGATATGAGACTTTGCTTCAGTCAAAAGGAACACACTCAGCTCTTTCTTCATACACTTGACGGCCGTGTTAAGCCGGGGCTGGTCACGGTGATGCAAAACCTCCACAATCCCCACAGTTGCTTCTCCTGTTTCATACAGATTTCCTTTAACGCTTGACTACATTTGTGGGATACTTTATTACCCCACACGCCACTCTTTTGTTTACAATTCCATTCGTACTGCAACGTGATACTCCGCTTCTACATAACCTTAGCACCAGCTTTGCTTTTGTATTGTGCAGACACTTGCTAACCAATGGCCATTATTTCCGTAGGGATCAAAATCTACCTCACAAAGCTATAAACGTTACTTTTCTTATTTGTAATCATAAGTTGTTATTGATTGTTTTAGACAGAATGGATCGATGTTTGAACAATGATCAAATTTTGGAACTATTGTTAGCTAGTGAAGACTCGGAGTCATAGGATACACTAGATTCTTTTCAAAAGGCAACCGAGTTTAGCGACAATGAAACACACCTCTCTGATTATGAGACTGACAGTGAAATAGAGACCTTTCTCGAAGAAAAAACAAGAAATTTTAAGACAATCTGGATAGTTTTACGAACAGAAACGTATGTCTTGACCGTGGCGAATGAAAATTTAGAATAGGACAAGTTTATTTGTTTTAGTTGATTAGTTCATGTACCTACTGTCATTCCTTTTGCTGAAAGTTATTGTTTATTGTTTCTTTATAGCTAACTTAATTTATATCTATTTGATCTCAGACATATTTCTGAACATTGTTGAGGTAAATTTTCTTTATTTTTTAAGTTAATTCCAAAAGCTCGGTTTCAGCGACCAATCTTAATGTAAGAGCCTTAATTGTTGGTATTATCATTTTTCCCTTCTCAATAAAGATTGATTTTTCATAAACAGATTCCTTCTTTTACTGATTTTTTAACAACGGTTTAGGAAAAAATAGAAAGAAATAGGTTTCAGGTGGCTTTTGTTTTTAGTGGTGAACACTACCCCACGAAGTTACTAACGTCAGCCTAAATTCAAGTGTTAATACTAAAATCTTAGTAGCTAGTGAGATGGTTTCATGATTCTCCAACTACAAGAACCCGACAATTTTGATAAAAATCTCTGCACAAAGCCACTTTGATCTCTGCGACCTGATGACGCTTGGTACTAGGATTAAAGTAATTCCTACGAGTCGGCTGCACTCTGTTTTCTTGTTATGACACATGCTTCACTTCCATAAGTAAGGGCTGCTACTGCTATGATTTCGTAAAACTTTACCTTTGTTTCTTCCCTGGCTTTATTATGCGAACCTTTTTTACGATCGTTCCACATATGGGAGCAAATTTATTTAATTTTTAGTTAGCATCATAATCGTATTCACATGTGATGTTCCATCTCAAATACTTAAAATGTTTAACTTGCTCCAAGATTTCGTTGTTCGAAACTTCTTTTGTATGCTCTGAAATTACATCATTTTCGTTTCCTATGCAGACAATCTCAGGTTTAGTCTGAGACTATCAGCTGCAGCTTATAGACTCCCATCTCAAGATCACCCTAAATATCTACAGTGTTAGGACATCCACACATAAGATTGAATTTACTCTCGTCTCTAGTATTGCAATCTATAAATACTCGCTTTTTTACTCACCATTTTCTAGTTTGTGATCACTTCTTCTGTGCACGAGGGCTATTCAGAAAGTAAGGAACGATCGGTCCCGAAATGGAAAGCACAGTGAAAGTCCGATGAATGTTTGCACGAATGTGTTGGGCACTCTCTCTATCATGGTTCAAATAGCTCTGAGCACTATGGGACTTAACATCTGCGGTCATCAGTCCTCCAGAACTTAGAACTACTTAAACCTAACTAACCTAAGGACATCACACACATCCATGCCCGAGGCAGGATTCGAACCTGCGACCGTAGCGGTCACGCGGTTCCAGACTGAAGCGCCTAGAACCGCACGGCCACACCGGCCGGCTCTCTATCACGCCCGTAGATAGTGACACGTCGCTCTTCTCAGTTCTAGGCGCACAGTGAGCGCGTAAGGATGACTAGAAAACAGTGGCTTCCGCCAGGTATGGGAGCCTTCCGTGAGATTTCGCCTGATTTTATGAAATCTCACGTAACGTGACTGTCATTCATTTCCTTCTTCATGACAGTTCTCGGCCACACACCGTGGGGGCAGTGAGGACACTCCTGCAGCGTTTTCGATGGGAAGTACTCGATCACCCACCACTGAGCGCAGAATTGGCTCCCTCTGATTTTCATCTCTGCTCAATCTTGGCGAAGTTAACGAGCTGCAGTCCAGCGTGGAAAATTGCCCGAAATCGCAATATGCAGCTGCCTTCTATGACGAGGGTATTGGAAAGTTGGTACAACGCTACGACACGTCTCAGTCGGAGCGATGCCTATGTGCAGAAGCAGCTGGAATGTGTAGCTAACTATTGCAAATAAAATGGTTTGATTTTCACTGTAGTTTCCATTTCGTGAACAATCGTTCCTTACATTCCGAATAGCCTTCGCATATATCTAAGATTGTCGCGGAAATATGGCGTGCTTGTCTTATCCCTTTGTTTGTGTTTATTGGCTTTGCGATTATGTTTCCCAGACGATTTCTGTGTTTCTGTATAGACTCTTAATAGCAGTGATCTGAAGCAGCAAGGGGTGTGGATCCTTTTTAGCCCTCCTGTGAAGTGATCACAAGGAGATGGGGCCGAAACATTGACACATGCGTGAATAACACGGCAAAAGGTTTTCTAAGACGCCCTAGTTCGGCAACACCCTTGATGTTACCCGCGCACCTTTGTCGTACACGTTAAAAAAGTACCTGTACGATACCCAGCCACTGCACTGCTGCTCCAGCGCCTGAGGTTAGGCAACCCTTCTCACACCTCTTATGTCTTGCATGCCTGCAAACAGGCGCTGGAGCAGTAGTGGAGTGCCACTCAGCTGAAAGGATGTCGAAGTCTCTGTGCAGGAAAATTTTAAAGTGTTCAAAAAGGTGTGCGGATGGCATCAAGGGTGTTGCCGAACTGAGGGGTCTTAGAAGCACCCTTTTCCGGTTTATTCACACATGTGCCAATTTTGGAGCCCCTCTCAAACAGTCCCCGTGATCACTCCACAGAAGGCGCGGAACGAGAGGACTGATAAAGCAAAAACACCCTTTGCTCCCTCGGATCACGTTCAAATTTGGTCGAATAGTTAGAACGGTCGCTAGTGGTGCCCCCCCCCCCCCACGCCCCACCCCACCCCCCTTCTGTATACAGAGCAACGATTCTGATCGTGCTACACCACAAACGTATCAGTTCTCATTCAATCGGACTGCATCTCCACGATGAGTTGAATCGTCTGTGGGGTGTCAGCAGTGTTGTCCAGAACGTCGTCTTGTTAACCATTCCACTGTAAACTGTCGTTGACCGAATAATCTGTGGAAATCAATGGTCTGCAGGAAGGGATGGTTTCACTGACTCCGTTTGCACCGTCCACCGATGTCATTTCGTGTCGATTCTGAGAGTCGGTGTATCTGGAAAGCTTCCCCCCACCCCAAAGATAAAAAACCGCATGACTTGAACGCTAGTCTGTTGTGGCCACTGTTACAGAGGCGACAAAAGAAGATGTGAAATGAAATTACAATGAAATGAAATGAATACCCCTAGCTGCATACAGGCGTTGATATAAGTCAACGGGGACAGCTGAAAACGTGTGCCCCGATCGGTACTCGAACCCGGGACCACCTGATTACATGGCAGACACGCTATCCATCTGAGTCACCGAGGACATAGACGATATTGCGACTGCAGGGAATTAACTCTGGCACGATTCCCGTGAGACCCACATTCCCAACTTATTGTCCACACTATATTCATAGTGCCCCTGTCAATTATATACATTAATCGCAAGCTTTTTGCCGATTCCCGTAAGAGTTGGGGCACTACTTATGCATCCGCACTGAAAAAGATGGTCAAATGGCCGGTGAGCCTTAACTATATATATGTGAAGATGGTATCTGTTCTTTCGGACATGTCCGAAGGAATAGATACCATCTTCATATATATAAAGATGTGAAATGTTGGTAAGAGGGTGTGTGACCAACTTCCCATCATGTGACACATGCATAGTGGCGTTGGGCAGAATTATGATTAAATTTTGTTGCAATGTGGCATCACTAGGCCACATTAGATCTCACATGAACTTTTGAGCTGTGAATTATTTTCGCGTGTGTCGGTCAACAGCCTGCTGTTTTTAACGTCGCCGCACCCGAAGTCGATGTCGCAGAGCGCCACAGTCTTGCACTGAGCTGGCATAAACTGTCTCGAGCACACTGATCCGCAAAGATGAAGCCCAAAGATCGATTACTAGGCCCTGTATCAAGTGTCGCTATTAGAAGAGGAAGGCCAGAGATATGTCCACAAGCAACATGCCGCCAACGCCCTCTCGACAGCACGTAGCTAGGCCGCCGCCACTCAATCATCCATTTTGGCGTCTGTCATATTACTCGCAGAGCGGGTTTAGTTCGTAACAGGGTACGACAGTTCATAGTGACCAGATTAGTGGCTACAGCGGGACTAGTTTACCTGAACCAGAATTGTACTTTACTAGCAGTTCAAATGGCTCTAAACACTATGGGACTTAACATCTAAGGTCATCAGTCCCCTAGACTTAGAACTACTTAAACCTAACTAACCTAAGGACATCACACACATCCATGTCCGAATCAGGATTCGAACCTGCGACCGTAGCAGCAGCGCGGTTCTGGACTGAAGCGCCTAGAACCGCTCGGCCACAGCAGCCGGTCTTTACTAGCAGTGAGAAACTATAGTTTGTAATAGCATTATATCGGTCTGCAAGAGGGCTATTAGTGATGAACTTGTACCACAAGTTAAGTAAATGTTTCCAGTTAATGTAAATGAAGAATCCACGTGTCCATTTGTGCGGTAGAAAGAGGATATTGAAGACCCATAACAACATCCTCTCCGTCGCTTCCTTGCGGTACAAGGCACCATTACAGAAGAAGATTGCAGGCAGAATTGACCCAAATTTTAAACTTCTGCCCTGCAAGGGGAAAAAATTACCGAGTTTCAAAAAACTAATACCTTAATTGCGCTGCCGGCAGCTGTGGCCGAGCGGTTCTAGGCGCTTCAGTCCGGAACCACGAGGCTGCTACGGTCGCAGGTTCGAATCCTGCCTCGGGCATGGATGTGTGTGCTGTCCTTAGGTTAGTTAGGTTTACGTAGTTCTAAGTCTAGGGGACTGATGACCTGAGATGTTAAGTCCCATAGTGCTTAGAACCATTTGAACCATTTTAATTGCGCCCTGTATGTTACAAGCTGAATCCAGGAGGCCTATGCGCCTATAGTTAGTACAGTTACCTTTACACATGAATGAACAGCATTAAGAAGCGTTATCTCGACTGTGTGGACAGCGTGCGTGGCTGGTGGTGTAACGCAGTGCTGGGATTGTGAATACGGAAGCCGGAAGCGGGCCGCGGTGTGGAGACCGCAGCTGTTTACGCCACGCACTGGCGCCGCCGCGTCGCCGGGACGGGCCGCGCTTTGCGACACACACGACACGCGGGCACCAGCCGCGGCCCGGGCTGCCTGCCTCCTGACACCGCCCAGCTCCTCTCTGCACCCAGTGGAACCCGTCTTCACCGCCACCTGACCTCTACGAACATTTAACGTTTTCACTACGGAGCAAGATACGCGTTGAACTTTCTCGTACATTTACTATGCAATAATAAAGATAGAACTCGAATCAGCATTTTCTGTCGGGAATCCAGATGGAAGAGATTATCGCTGGTTATCGGGGCTCAGTTCGAAGCAGGAGTCACACTGAAGACAATTCTACTCCAGCCAATGAGATACCAGGCCGAACAAGTACCTGGAGACGCCCCGGACAGCGGTGGAATGCCAACGCGACCGTCACCCGCCATACGACCCGACATCCCGAGTGATGGACTGGAGTGCCACTTCTTTCCTTAGCAGGGCCCCTTTGGTTGTCATCCGGGGCACCCTTACAGCACGTCGACGATATCCTACGCCACGTTTTGTTGCCTTTCTTGAGAAGCCATCCTGGGCTTACATTTCAGTAAAATAAGGCTCGCTAGCAGGCGGCGAGAGTTTCTACGGTTTGCCTTCGTGCTTGCCACACCCTACCTTGGCCACCAAAGGCGCCGGATCTCTCCCCAACTGAGAACGTTTGGAGCAGGGCTCTTCAACTGTCTCGGTATTTTGACGATCTAACGCGCCGATTGGTTAGAATCTGGTACAAAATCCATCAGGAGGACAACCAGCAACTCTGTCAATCCATGCTAAGCCGAATAACTGCTTCATAAGAGCCAGCAGTGGACTAACGCGTTACTGGCGTGCTCAATTTGTGAAGCACTTTCTCTTGATAATTAATCCATTTTTTCTGATATTGTTGTGGTTTACTTATCTGCACATGTACATCAAATCTGCCGATTTCCGCCCCATTCGGATAATTCCTTCTGTTGCCTCTTTTCTTTTTTTTTCTTTTTTTTTTTTTACTCAATGTCTACAGGGAATAGTATAAGAACCTATAGTTCACATATTATAGTGAGTAATGAGGTAAAGTGGCAGCAGTTTGGTACTGCAAAAAATGGTTCAAATGGCTCTGAGCACTATGGGACTTAACTACTGTGGTCATCAGTCCCCTAGAACTTAGAACTACTTAAACCTAACTAACCTAAGGACATCACACACATCCATGCCCGAGGCAGGATTCGAACCTGCGACCGTAGCAGTCGCGCGGTTCCGGACTGCGCGCCTAGAACCGCTAGACCACCGCGGCCGGCTTGGTACTGCAAAACGGCTGATTGGGAACGATATACTACCCAGCTGTAACGAATGCTGTAGGAGGAAAAAGTCTACTGCTACACGCTACAAGCTATTTTGTGGTGTGTGGCGGAGACGACTTCTGGAGCCACGGTACAGTATTTTACCCCCTTCCCTGTCAAATTCTCGAATGTCGTTTGGAAATGAATTGTCGCTACAGCTCCGTATGAGCTCCAATTTCTCCGAATTTTCTCGTTGGGGACATTTCGCAACACGTGTGTTGGACGAGGTAATACTTGTATGCTGCCTCTCTCTTAATGGAACGAACACCGTCAGAATTTAAAGTCAAAAACCTCTCCGCGATGCATAACGCCTCCCTCGTAGTGCCTGCCGCAGTAGTTTATTGAGCATCTCAGTGACGCTCTCGCTATTCCTAAGCAACCTCGTGACGAAATGGTTTGCTCTTCTTTGGATATTGCCTATAACTTCTAACAGTGCAACATTATAAGCGTCTCTGACTGATGATCAATGCTTAACAACAGGTCTTGTAAGTATTTTGTAAGCCACTTCTTTCACGGATGAATTATATTTCCTTAGGATTATTTCAGTGACTCTCAGCCTGTTTTATACACTCATTCCACTTTAGGTGCTCTGGATGATTACTTGTAGGTAGCTTACGGTAGAAACTATTTCCAGAAATTTGTCGCCAATATTGTAATCGTGCAGTAGTGGATTTCTTCGTCAATTTATGAGTAGGACGATACGTTCAGGGTCAACTAGAACAGTCATCAATTCTCTGCACATCTTCCTGTAAATTGCTGGTCTTCTGGCGTTCCTATAGACAACAGCTTCCTCTCTGCGAACAGCCTCATTGAGCTTCTGACATTTTCGCTTGAGCATTTACATATTTTGTAAACTGTAACGCTCTATCAGACTTACTTGGGTACTCCTGAAATTGCCTTAACATCTGGTCGATTTTGTTCCGTTAACAAAAGTGTTGAAGTCCCGAATCTAGTCACAAATCTGATCCAACAATCTCCCATTTTGTTCACTAAACAGCAGTGCCTGAAGTCAAGGATCACAGAATCAACCTGAGCTCTGATGTCTACAGCGCTGCGGATCTCATAGAGGAACAGAGCAAGATGAGTTTCGCAAGATCTGTTTGCACAATATGTGCTGATTTTTATACAGATTCTTGTTTTCCACAAACGTCTTAGAAGTTGAGCGTGAAACATGTTACACAATATCTGAGACAGCATGACGTCAGTGTTGTATGCTTGTCGACACTGTAGAGTCTTGTACCATGGGAAGCAAGGGAGAGGATGTTGTTTGGTCGCCGGTATCCTCTTTCTTCAACACAACTTTACACACGTATTAACAGGCTTCTTTATTTACTTGAGCAGATAGCTGCTACTTAACTTTAACAGCGTCCATGTGTTGTGGTACAAGCTCTCACTGTTGGTAAATTACAAGTCCCGCTATGTACACTAATTGGTCACAAGGTACTGACAGACGCGAACTTGGAGTGCGAGTCAGTGGGCGAGTGACTGAGCTAGTCTGAGACTGCGCTAGTGACAGACTGAGCGCTGCGGTCAGCGGCAGCGATCTAAATACTTGCGGTCGAGCGGGCGTTGGCGGTACGTTGCTTGCGAGTCTGTCTGTGGCCTTTCTCCTGACAGGTGTGCTTGACCCAGCACCTACTATCGATCTTCTTGCTACCTCTTTGCCCACCAGTATGCTGGCGACAGCTTATGCTAGCACAATCAGTGATATGAGTCTATAATTATGCGCTCCTATACTGTGAACCATCATGAAAATGGGAATGAACTGCGCTTTTTTTTTCAGTCTCTGGTCACACATCGTGGTTCCAGTCGCTTGCGACAACTACTGCTAGAATGAGAGCAAGTTCACTCACATAATCTCTGTAGAATATCTCAGACTTCCCATCTGGTCAACTATTGTGGTGTTTCAGTTTATTTTCTGTTTTGCAATCACCATTTCGGTATTTATGGGGCAATGAGACTAGGAGTTGTATTATGCTTTAGGTAGGAAAAAGTTTTCAGTACTTTGGCGTTCTCCGTGTCGAATAACGTCACTGAGTGACTGAATACTGTTTTCGGTCCACTTACTCACTTTAGATTAAGATGAAAACCGCTTAGAGTTTTTAGTCAGAACAGTTGGCAAATTTTACATTCAAATATTGGAAGTTTCTCGCTTTGTTCTCTTTGTGATTCAAAAATGGTTCAAATGGCTCTAAGCACTATGGGACTTAACATGTGAGGCCATCAGTCTCGTAGACTTGAAACTGCTTAAACCTAACTAACCTAAGGACATCACACACATCCACGTCCGAGGCAGGATTCGAACCCGCGACCATAGCAGCAACGCGGTTCCGGACTGATGCGCCTAGAACCACTCGGCCACAGCGGCCGGTCTTTACGATTCTTTTGGGTTTCTAATATGGCTGTTGAACCACTGTGTGTCTATTCCAGGCCTCACAATCTTACTCGATACAGACAGGTCTAAGGATCACTGGAAACGCTTTTGAATTTTATCTGCATGTATGGTACATCTATATCTACCTCTACATGCCTACTCTGCAAATCACACTTAAATCCCTGGCAGAGGGATCATTGAACTACCTTCACAATAAATCTCAATTATTCCATTCCCTAACAGCACACGGAAAAAACGAACACCTACAGGGTGGCGCACGAAATGTGTTACCATTTTGTTTTTGAATATAAACTTCACTGATAATACAATCTGAAAGGAACATATACTACAATGAAGAACCGTCCATGGAGATTTGTTCTAACTCAGCACATGCTCAATATGTCCACCATTTGGTTTGCTAACTTCCTTCAAACGAATACTGAAGTTAGTGATTACCCTACGGCACATGTATTCCGTAATTTCACTGCAAGCTTGAAGAATAAGTCTTCTGAGCTCCATTAAATCATGTGGACGTTTCGGGAAAATTTTTTCCTTTAGGTACCTCCAAAGAAAAACGTCACATGGATTGGCTCTGAGCACTATGGGACTTAACATCTCAGGTCATCAGTCCCGTAGAACTTAGAACTACTTAAACCTAACTAACCTAAGGACATCACACACATCCATGCCCGAAGCAGGATTCGAATCTGCGACCGTAGAGTCACGTGGATTGAGGTGTGGACTATTGGGGGGCCAATTTTGTCCGTCATTGAAGCGACCTGAAAACCTGAGTGAAATGATCCGCATTTCGAAATGCTCGTGTAAAAACCCCAACACAGTGTTTGCAGTATGTGGCCTTGCTCCACCTTCCATGAACCACTGCGTGTTGAAGGTCAAGGCAGTAGCAAGAAGCTGTGGAATGAAGCTATTGCGAAGCACGCTCAAATAACGCTCGCTGCTCAGTTTCTTCAAAGAAAAAGGTTCAAGAAGTCCGTGACTGAAAATTGCTGCCGACGCTGTAATCCTCGGAGCATAATGTTGTCGTTCATGAAGCACTTGTGGGTTTTCAGTGGCCCAAAAGCGTACATTTTGTTTGTTAACCACACCGTGAAAATGAAAATGCGCCTCGTCTGAAAACCAGACGTTGTTGAGAGTTTCTTCCCTATACTCCGCCCATTGAGCAAACAGTAGTCTCTGCTGCTTGTGTTCTTCAGTGAGCTTCTGTGCACAGGTCATCTTGTATGGGTACATATGGAGGTCACTTTTAAGAATGCGTTGAACAGCGCGTGTGGATATTCCCAGTTGCACTGCTGCCTTTCTACACGATTTCCTGGGACTTCTCTGTGCAGAAATTGGTACCGCTTCAATATTCTCCGGCGAACAAACAGGCTTAGGCCGAGGTCGCTTCGCTTCCAATACTGCTCCACCCTGTACAAATTTATCGTACAACCTGTGGATTGTCTTCTTGCAAGGGATCCATTGTGTGTTAAACTGTTGTCGAAAACGCCTCTGAGTCACAACAAGGCTTTTCGTTTCATGAAAAAGTAACACAATTGCCGATCATTGCTGTGTCGTCAGTCTTCCATTGTCAGCCATTGCTGCTTACTAGTCTCCTAGCGGCAGTATCGTGAATTACACGTCATTTCGTTACTCATTTTCCAAGCTCTGCTGATACTGCTGTAGACAGGGGGGCGCACAAAGCTATGCACAGAAAGCAACGTGTTTTCTCAGTTGTGCGCATGACGTCACGGTGGAAGCTGCTGTGCCAAACAGTACACAGTTCGAATTGTGTGTGATTGTTTTTCTTGTGTTGTTTAGTGTTTGAAGGAGTATTTTGATTGAGTTCTTTCTTCTGAGGTACTCGATCAACAGCGGAAACATTCGGAATTCGGGAGTGTTAACGGTTTTTGCTGTAACTGATATTTGATTCGGAACTGAAATAGTTAGCGATAGTGGACAGCGGGATCAACATTGTGTTCGCCAGCTCTATAGTTTATGGTTCGTCCTCTGAAATTCTTATTGGAGAATCTACAAGTGAGTGAGAAAATTATTTTTTACAATACCAGGCTGTGCTGTTACGGGCTGTTCTTCCTACAACCGGAGCACAAAGGGAACTGACGTAATGTATCACAGTTTCCCGCGTAATGAAACATTAGAAAAACTATGGTTGTCGAAATGTTGTAGGAAAGACAGTGTAAATGTTGCGCATGCAAGAATATGTTCTCGCCATTTCGCGGAAACGGATTACTTAAGGGATTTACAGTCTGAATTGCTAATTTGCCCCGAAAAAGAATGCTCAAGCCAGATGCAGTTCCTTCGTGCAATTTCCCGTGCAGTAGTGCGACTTTCAATGTGTCACCCGCAAGAGAATACAGAACCAAACGGTATAAGAAACGAGAACTACATAAGAGATCTCTGGAAACTCTGGAAATGCTGTCACCAAATAAGAAACATTATAATAAGAGCACATGTACAGATGACAGTTTTTTTTTCAGACACAGATAAAGTTACTTTGATGAATACTATAGCGGCTTTAGAAAGAGGGAATGCTGTTCTTACAAACAAGTGTGTGCAACTTCGAGCTCTTAAGTAAATTCATTTCAGTGCGATTAAATGAATATTTTCTGATTTATTTGAGCCGAGGTTTCGAATTTCAAGTGTGTGTCAGTGTGGTTGTGATCTGATATTTTACCGATGTGTGAGGCATAAGCTGCGAAAGAATATAACTCATCAGTTTTAACTGTAATATTTTAGCAGCAGAAAAGCAGGTTAGACATCTCAATTCTGGTACAAACAAAATCTTCCGCCAAAAACTTGACGTAAACGCGCATGCCGTGTCGTCTGCTTGTGAGCGCTTGCTTCCACGCCGACGTCACTAGGCCAGCCAATGGCAGAGCAGAGCGCTTATTGCCCAACCTTATTATTTAGTAACCTTGACTGTAGGAATCCCAGCGGGATATCTAATGTGCGTCGTAAATTGTGAAAGAAACAATTGGTAACACATTTCGTGCCCCACCCTGTATGTCTTTCCGCGAAAGCTCTGATTTCCCTTATATTCTTACGATGATTATTTCTCCCTATCAACAAAATATTTTCGCATTCGAAAGAGAGAGTTTTCTCAGAACAGAATATTTGGTGCTTACTATTCAGCTACTCCGTCACTCCTGCAAAACGAAATGTTTTACTACCTTCCTTAATCGTTAATGTCAAGACGCAGCATTTAAATGGTGCCAGTAGCCAAGAGAGAAAAGAAGAGCAGATACAAATAACGACTAATAGAACACGAACACTAAATCCGCTAGCCACGGTTCTTTGAAGAGTCGAACTATCATGTATAAAACGCTTCAAACGCCTGATTATTATACGAGTGAGGTAATTGGTTAAATATTTCTCGCTAAGCATTAACAGAGGAAAGATTTAGAAAAGGTTGGATGTTATGTTTAAAATTTGTTGTAAGTCGCTAAGTACTCTCGTTATCAAAGAGTGGATGATCACAGTCCGAGCAGTTTGCGTCCCGTCTGAAGCAAAAGGTAGTTTTTCACTCAGCAAAATGTTTGACTTCATACCTCCTGAGCTGTGTTCGTACAATGACATAATTTTGTAAGTAGATTCAGTGGTCTGTATGGATACTGTCTGTGAAATGTTTTGTGAACATATCAGGAAAGAAGTAAGAAATTAAAACGTCCTGCCTGATGCGGCTGTTTTACTGAATGAACAGCGAAAATGTCGTAAGCGTTTTTTTTCATTGTTTTGCGGGGGAAGGGAAGGATGTGTCAACGAGAAAAAGGTTCGTAAAGATTTGAGGTTATGTGAAACGTTTGCTGGACATCGATAAGTGGTCCCATTCTCAAATACTGGATGAATGCACTGAAGGAAATACGCGCTGCCTCAAGCCACATACATCGATTCTAACTGTAATGCTTCTCTTCCTGTGTTGAAGATTTAACATAACATTATACCTCTTAAGGGGGAACCATCTTTTCATGCATGAAAAATATGAGATTTTCATGATTTTTTTCTTTCAGCTGAAACAAAAAATTATGCTAAACTTGGTGATATAATTTTATTTCTTACACCAGGTCTAAGGTTCCCTGAAGCTGCTGTACTAGGTAGAAGAAATGCTTGCAACCGAAACATTGGTCATCGACAGCAGTTCCCGAAGCCCTCCTAATGGACCTGTAACACACCTAACATGCAGGTAACGCGGTTACGGTCTTAAGTCATTTTCAATATATTTTCTGACGGCATACGTAGGACTGAAAAATACCAAGTTGTATCGAAATGGTTGCGTGTTGAGGCAAACTTTATTTCCTTCGCCCACAAAATCGAGACAAAAGCGTGCACCGAAAATAAACTCTTGAAGATACTACAAAATGGCTGCGTACGCATTTAAAATGCTGACATGAAATTCTGATCAAAATCCTACGTATGGCCCTCAAGTTGTGTTTTCCGCCATTTTGAAAAATATGATTTCGAGAAAAGAGCGTTTAAAGTTTTGGGTTACAATTGTTGTACTTAAATTAAACAGTCCTTCATTGAGGGATCCCTGTACCATACAACAGTCCCTCCAGAACCCTTAAGAACTTTCCCCTCCATCTTCCTTGTGGGCACGGTAGTCCTGCGGGCCGGTTTGGCAGCTCCTGCGATCCGCTGCTCTTCTCATTCGGTACGCTTTTCGTCCGCTTTTGTGCCGAAGTTGTAGCAAGCTGGTCCTATATCAAGTACAAGCATGTTCATAATGTCCAAAACGCCTGTTGGCCGTCTTTGAAATTACATGCTGCTACATTGGCCACGATGTCGACTACTTTTTCCCGCTGTGAGTGGTTTTTCGGAGACACTTTTTCACAAGTTGCCTTGAAACTCGATAACGGAGTTTCTAGCGAACTTGGGATGAACCTTACAATAAAGCAGATATTCGAGAAAGCATTTTAAGGAAAATAAAAATCGATTTTTTGAAGTTTTCAAAGAGGACTGCCTTTTTAACGTGTAAGACTGTCAGTATTTTAAATTTTTAAATGCAATTAATAATTACGTGGAATACTGACAATTAAACTGTTCTTGCCCCGGAAGCTGCTAGATAGGCAACCTGTACATGGTAAGATGCTGCATGAGCCGAGTTAGCCCTTTAATAGTACACATTTTTAGTAGTTTTCATGAAGGCAAGCGTTCAGGGACGTGTTCTCTTAAGAATTACTGTGGGAAAGTCTCTCGGTGAGTCCAGTGTGGATGCGATGCTGGATGCTGGTACTCGGACTTACGAGTGGAGATGTAAACCTACCGTAGGCTACCGTACGCTATCATATGTAAGCGCAGACTACGGTAGCTTGCCTAGAGCCTTCGTCACTTAAGACCGTAACCGCGTTACCTGCATGTTAGGTGTGTTGCATTTCTATCGGACATTACCTCATTTCGGTCTGTTTGCGTGTGCGATCAGTGTCCTACAAGACTGAACTACAAACTGGAGGCGGTGAACCGTCTAGGAACTGAACGAGGATTTATAAATGGCTCTGAGCACTATGGGACTTAACTTC
The DNA here is from genome assembly GCF_021461395.2 of Schistocerca americana. Classification (NCBI taxonomy): domain Eukaryota; kingdom Metazoa; phylum Arthropoda; class Insecta; order Orthoptera; family Acrididae; genus Schistocerca; species Schistocerca americana. The sequence goes on along the minus strand of NC_060125.1, from coordinate 440,668,784 downwards.
TGAGGTCATCAGTCCCCTAGAACTTAGACCTACTTAAACCTGACTAACCTAAGGACATCCCACACATCCATTCCCGAGGCAGGATTCGAACCTGCGACCGTAGCTGTCACGCGGTTCCAGATAGTAGCGCCTAGAACCGCTCGGCCACACTGGCCGGCGAGGATTTATAAAGGACCATGTAACCTGCAGAATATTTTTGTTCTATTTAATTATTCTCCCGCCTGTGTCCTAAATTTTCAATGCTTAATTCGGAAATTGTTGATTTGTAACGTGAAACTGAGGGATGTTGTACTAAAACTAAAAGAAAACTATGTAGAGTTATCATACGGCGCTACAAAAAGGGATTTCTCCCAAAAAAGAAAAAGTTAAAAATAATAAAAATAAAAAATATCGGAAATCATTTCAATACTTCGTCGAGCTTACATAAAACATGATTCTGTTATTCCTAAACAGCTTTCGCATTTATCAGTAATAAATAACAAGATACTCTTGCCTTTTATCTTAAAGAAGAGTACAAAATAAAACAATAATTGTATAGATTTTTTCATATTTGTGAATGTAAACTATACTTGCGTCAAAAGCAAAAGTTACGCTATCAAGTAATATTTATTATTCACAAAATGCAGTTTATATTCTGTGAGAATACAAAATATAAAATTACGTGCACAACAAACAACCAAACAAACATTAAAAACAACGAGATGTCGTCGGCTGCCTGTTCCCCTCTCATAAGCCCATTTACCATTCTTTCTCCACCGACGTTACCAATCCTACCCGTAATTCTACCATTTACCACGTCATTCATGTGCTGTACCAAAATTAACGAACAGTAGTTTTGTTAGACTGCAAATTTACTTATGAGGTACTCTGAGGCTGTGGTACTACCGATGTGATACGAGAAAAACTATCACATCAGAGAAAGAAATCACGTTTTTATTTTGAATATTTTGCTCAGGACTGGATAATGTAACACGGAACAGAAATTCAGCAGCTGTTTCATTGTAGTAATGTAGTGTGTACCCGTAGTGTGTGAAAAGTGGCTGTATCGTCCTCAATCTTGCACCATCTGAAACCGTACTGTGTTTGCGTTCTATTGCCTAGCAACAGACGATTGTCACTGCACATATAGCTTTATCTCCGTCTTTTTGCCTTGCTACGGATGTCTCTCCCGATTTATCAGATGTTCAAACGTGTGTGAATTCCTAAGGGACCAAACTGCGGAGATCATCGGTCTCTAGACTTACACAATACTTAAACTAACTTATGCTGAGAACAACTCGCACACCCATGCCCGAGGGAGAACTGGAACCTCTGGCGGGAGGGGCCGCGCAATCCGTGACATTGCGCCTCAAACCGCACGGCCATTCCGCGCGGCCCCGATTTATCGTTGCGAACTTCATTGCATACTTTGTTAGAACTAAGAGAGCGAAACACTTTGGTAGAATTTCTTTCTTTTCTCTGCCTGGGGCGCTGAATAGAAAACGTTTACCTGTGTTGCAGTCAGCACCACGTGATTGCAGGATTTGTAATCTTCATCATTCGGCTTCATTTACGTAATTTTTTGAAGATAGTTCAATTCAATTTTCACTTGGGTTAAATGATTTCGTCTGTCACAATCTGATTGCAACTTACGTTTTTTCATTTTGTTGGTTCCTCTAATGCAGTACTTTTGGGGAAGTGCAGCTTGAAAGTAGTAAATTTTCGTTCAGAGCTGTAGCCTATATTCAATATTTAAAAGTGTATGTTTGTATGATATTCAATTAGCAATAATTAGAATTAATGTCCTTTCTGAAAAGGCTGTGATATCCATTATTTGTGTCTGTACGGTTCTTTCTATGATTACTGCGTTATTCTGAAAATTGTCGAAAAACGCCGAGTTTAAAGTTCCTTGGATTCGTTGTATTCTTTGCGGTCATGATGTTACGAACTACCTAATCGTAGTGAGATGCCTGTTGTGTAAGGCTTAGAGCGATTTTGCGTGAAAGGTCAGGTGATGCAAGAAGCCTTTCTCAAATTGTTATGAACCTCATTTGTATATGCTTTTCATTACACAAGTTATACTTGTTTCATGCCTTTGTGGAATCCTATACAACAACCTTCAACCAGCTTAGTTGACGAAAATGCCCGTGTTGATTGTGAACCGTCAACTACATATTACACATACTGGAATTTTATCGTATCTACGTATTAATCCGAAAATCCAATTTACTATGGAGACGGAAAGGAATGGGCAATTGAATTCCCTGGATGTGTCTGTGATTAAACGACGGGACGGAACGTTGGGCCGTAAGGTGTATAGAGAGGCCACACATACTGATCGTTATCTGCATAAAGATTCAAACCAACACCCCATACAAAAAAGAGGTGTAATGAAAATCTTGGTAGGGAGGGCGTACGAAATTTGTGAACCTGTTTATTTAAAAGATGAGATTGAACATCTACGCTCAACTTTCGTGAAGAATGACTATTCTAGCAAGGATATAGATCAAGCACTTCGCTCTAGGCAGATAATCAGGAGCAACGACGAACAACAATCGCCCAAGGGCAAAGTTTTTCTTCTGTTCATTAGTAAGGTCACAGATCGCATTGGGAAAGTTTTAAGCAAGTATGGGATGGAAACTATTGTCAGACCAACCAGAAAAATAAAAGAATATTTAAGATCGGCAAAAGATGCACGACACCCTTTGGCTACAGCGGGGTTATATAAAATTCCTTGTGGTTGTGGACAGGTTTATATCGGTACCACAAAGAGAAGTTGTAAGACGTGTATATTTCTATTGTTTATTGTCAAATCACAATTTATGAAAGATGTTTATATTTTATTAATAGGATTAAGTAGGAATAATTAATATTTGTCATGTTGGAAATAATTGTGGTAGCAGGGAATGTCTGCACCAAAGTATTGTTGACAAGAGAGACCGCAAATTGATATAATTTTAGAAAGGGCGGGAGAGACCGCGTACGGATACATTTTAAGAAAAGAGCGGGAAAGACCGCGCATTGATACATTTTGTAATGGTAGCAGGGATTGTCTGCACCAGAAAGCATTGTTGGCAGGAGAGATCGCACTTTAGCGTTCGTAGGAAGTCAGTAGTAAGCGAGAAGTGAACCGAGTCGGTAACAGGTATGAAGCGAGAAGTTGAGAGGAAAGGTGTGCCTGCCAGCCACCAGCTACGATTTACAAGAGATTATAAACGCATGTACAGAGACATCAGCTAACTATTATCATAAGAGGAACTAATATTATTGAATTATTTTCTTTCCGAAACTGAAGACTACTGAAGGTATATTTGCGCAATGTTAGTTGTAAGATTATTGTAAAAAGTAAGTCCCATTCATTACCGGCAGTAAATATTTGAAGAAACGTTTTCAGAATATAATTAATTTTTGCCAGCAATGTTGCATTGCTGATTATAATCCATCCCAAAAACCATCAACGTAAAACTTTGCAAAAATTTTATTGTTGTCAAGAAAAAGTGTAACTATGAATTACGTAACTTCAGTCAAATTAATTAAAGAATAACGTCAGCTTTGCTATTAAAGAATAACGTCAGCTTTGGTAATAAATACAGCCACTTATTATGAAAGCCCACCAGCAGCTAATAGAGTATAGCAAAACAGAGTAAGTATATTCATGTCGCAGTTTGATGTAGCAGTCAGATGGCGATCCAGTAACAGTAAAAAAGGTAAGGAACTGTTTTGGGTTATTGCAGATAACGACTGAGGGCCACGACGACGACACATTCTATGTTTCGTCGAAATAATCAGAAAATCACTTTTAATAAGCAGGAATTAAATTTGTATGCGAAGATAGAGAAAGAGAATAAATTTCAAAGGGAAGATTTCATTTGTTATTATTAAGCAAGAGGTAGAAATCCTAAGGGAAGGTTTCATAGTTTATTGTAAAAGGGAATGTTATATTAACAAAAGAGATGTAGAAGAGACGACGGGAAGGTTTCAAAGTGTGAACACCCGTCTTGTTGAACATAAGAGGAATTGCCGTCTGGGTCACACGGATAAATCGGCCTTAGCGGAACATGTTTACTAGGAAGGTGATCATGAAATAAAATTCAACGAGACGAGCGTCGTATCAAAAACCTCGCATTATTATGCACGCATGTATAGAGAGGCTATCGAGATTAATAAACACCGTAATAATTTTAACAGGAAAGACGAAGGTGTTAAACTGGATAAAATTTGGAAGTCGGCGTTGCACCTAACCTGGTTTACATGTCGTATTGCATGACAAACTAAATCTACTCTAGAATGGTAGGACACTTTAGAGGCTGAAACCGATGCGTATGACATTACGTATTCAAGTATCTGATGACTGAGGACGACAACTCATTCGAATGTAGCATTCCCTCAAATATCACTGTCAGGGACATACTCAGGTAATGAACGCCGAGAAGTGGATGCAGGAAATCCGCCTTACCGTCTTGGTCAAGGTGCTTGTGGAAATGGTTTGATGTTGCCCTCTTCAGATCCGTTAAGAAGTATGAGGTGTGTGTCTATGTGGAATGGATGTCCGTGCTGACCCCCTTTATACGTGCACTAACATGTCACGTTTGTGTTATGGATGAAGGGAAGGGAGAGAGGGAAACTCGATGCATCGTACAGCTGCTGATCTCGAGTAGCGCCAAGGGACCACAGAGGTTAAATCCCCAACCGACAGGTGGATGATCGATTCCTTCCGCGGGCATTCTTGTTCTACCCCGTGCGTCGACCACTGCTGGGCTCTCTCTCGGCATGATACTATCGTGAATCCTTATTTATAACGATTACTTTGAGATACTCTCCCAATAACTGATAACTCTCCACAGCTCCGTGGTGTTTTCAAAAATCAAACGACTGTTGCTCATTGAGGCTATGACATACCAGTGTTGATTTCTATTTTTGTCCCAAACACAAACATCTGCCATGATTGACGCAGCACTGTGAGACAAGCGCTGAACTAACCGTATGCAGTGGTGGTCACATCCGTATTGGACACGATATATTCCTGGTAGAGGGAGCAAAAATAACTTGGCCCTTGTCTGTGCAGACGGCGCGGTATGAAAAATTTGGAAATTTGTGGTAAGGTTCTATGGGACCAAACCGCTGAGGTCATCGGTCCCTAGGCTTACACAATAATTATACGTGCACTAACATGTCACGTTTGTGTTATGGATGAAAGGAAGGGAAACTAACTTACGCTAAGGGCAGCACGCGCTCACCCATGCCCGAGGGAGGACTCGAACCTCGGGGGAAGGCGCCACGCGAACCGTGACAAGGTGCGGCTACCCTGTGCCGCTCGGCAGGGCACGGGACACGGGTAGGGGCGGAGGCTCCATTGTGAACGGCCACTGCGTGCTAGGGGAGGTGCAGCTCGACAGCTAAAGCTTATGCATGAACGGAAGTCTGATATAACTTCTAAGATACAGGTAGCGAGTCTACTACGTCAGTACGAATCACAGTGTTCAGTCACATGTATGTGACCACCTGTGAAAACCATAAATAGCCACCTTTTACGGTGTGGACTACAGCGAGATGTGTAGAAAGAGAGCCAGTGAGGTACAGGAAGATACCGACAGGGATGTGGATCCATGCCGGCTCAAGTGGCCAAACCAGTTGCGCTACGTTTCTTGGTTGAGGATCCGTGGTGTGAACAGCCCGATTGAGGTGATCCCACACATTGTCGACTGGGATTTAATTTGGGGAGTTTGGTGGTCAGTGAAGTATTGCAAATTCATCCTGGTGCTCTTCTAAGAACGCACACTCACTGTGAGCTGTGTGACATTCTGCAGTGTCCAGCTGCTCTATGTCATCGTGCTAAGGAAAAGCAATCTGCATATAGGGGTGGGCATGGCCTCCGAGGACAGATGCAACCCGTGTTGACCCATTGTGCTTCCCTTCCAAAACGACGATACCACCCAGGCAATGCGACGACCACATAACCCAGATCATAACACTCCCTCCTCCGACCTGGACTCTTACACGGTGTTTGCTTTCAGACGTTTTACGTCTATGGAGCATAAAACGTGATTCATCTGAAAAGGCCACCTGTCCCCACTCAGAGGAGTCCAGTTGCAGCTCTGTCTTCGTTGCCGAAAAATGCTCAAATGTGTGTGAATTCCTAAGGGACCAAACTGCTGAGGTCATCGGTCCCAAGACTTACACGCTACTTACACTAACTTATGTTAAGAACAACATACACACCCATGCCCGAGGGAGGACTCGAACCTTCGGTGGAAGTGGCCGCACAATCTGTGACATGGCGCCTCAAACTACACGGCCACTCCGCGCTTCGTTGCCGATGAATAGCAATCAGCATGTGTCCATGTGAAAAGTTACTAGTCATCTGCCTAGCCTCCTTCCATTTATATAATAAATCCATCAGCCCCCTGACACGAATAGCTGTAGGCAGGGCATTTTACTATCATCATGCTAAAGCTTTCTTAACATTATTTAATGCTGCGGAATCTATTTCATAAAACTGAAGTGGTCGTCGCTTGAGACTTGTAGTTCCATTCTAAGAACGCCCGCATCTCGTGGTCGTGCGGTAGCGTTCTCGCTTCCCACGCCCGGGTTCCCGGGTTCGATTCCCGGCGGGGTCAGGGATTTTCTCTGCCTCGTGATGGCTGGGTGTTGTGTGCTGTCCTTAGGTTAGTTAGGTTTACGTAGTTCTAAGTTCTAGGGGACTGATGACCATAGCTGTTAAGTCCCATAGTGCTCAGAGCCATTCTAAGAACGTGTGAAACAGTTTTCACAGAACTCACGTAGTGCCAGAGGAGACCACACAGCATTCAGAGGCTTTGTTCTAAGGATCCACCTGACAGAACTGACCTGTCAATCAAGCTAAGACGGGGTTCGCGTTATTCGGCACGGTTCGGCTCTGTAGAAGGCTGGCGGTGGTAGTTTCAGCTGCTGGCTGTCACCTAATAATTTATGGAAAGAAAACACAAGTCTTGGAATATCTGAGCCTGCGCAGTGGGAAGAGAACCCTCGCGGATTTCAAGTCACGTTGGTCAGGTTCAAGAAATTCAGAAGCTTGTGAACAACATTCTGATCTGCCCATCACCTACTGACGTCAGATGCGAATTTCTAGAGCAAACTGGCGAGGAAGATGTGCTGTAACTGACCCACGTCTGGAGCCATTCTGCGGTGGGAATTTATTAAACATGGCAGTTTTCACGCTATTGGCAGAAACAGCAAGGCAGAACGGTGCAATCAAAAGAGTCAGGGGCAGGAACACGTGAAAACAGACATTCTTGATTTGGATGTGGAAGGTGAAAGGTCGCTGGTTTTAGACGTTGAGGACTCTGATTTCAGACGGTGGGTGGAACTTCATGGTAGCCGAGTCATGATGAGCGAGATTCTGGTTCTTCACATGCGAGCACACACACGGCCGTCTTACCGGACTGCATATTGGTGGGAATATACATCAGCACCGACGATAGGTGGCCGTTGATCTTTGCAAAGGGAGTGACTAAAACATTTGGTGGCCTGCATTCGTATTATGTGATTGAATGGGCAGCTAGGGATGGCAGTGCCTTCCTCTCAACCTCCTCCCCCCCCCCCCCCCCCCACCAAATGCTTATACCGTTACTGCAATCATCTTTTCTAATAGTCGTAATAGTCATATGACTGATTCCTAGTCCGCCCCTGGTAGCTGAGTGGTCAGCGCGACAGAATGTCTTACCTAACGGCCCGGGTTCGATTCCCGTCTGGCTCGGAGATTTTAACCTCCCAAGGACTGGGTGTTGAGTTGTCCTTATCATCATCATTTCATCCCCATCGACACGCTAGTCGCCGAAGTGGCGTTAACTCGAAAGACTTGCACTAGGCGAACGGCCTACCCGACGGGAGGCCCTAGCCGCAAGGTATTTCCATTTCCATTGATTCCTATTCTACTCCATTGCCTTTAACATAATAAAATATCAATTTAATGTTATCTGTATTTCATTTAAAGTGGGTTGCAGTTTTCGTCAACCCATTATTATTGTTATCACTGTTATTATTATTTATAGAGGAAAAATAATCATTCAGTAGAATTTTATAACAATTCCCCACCTTAGGATCATTTTTGAGATAGCGGTTCACTTGGAAAATTAAAATTTAACGGGTCTTTAGGGGTGCGTGACGGAGTCTTGGCAGTTCTATCATTCTCGTCCGATTTCACATCCGTACAGAGGGGTTTTGCATAAATTAGCGAACCCTGCTCAATCTTCGTTCTTTGAGAGATTCTGTGGGCGGACTGACTCTTTGTCTTATGATATATCACCTAGTTAATTAGCGGACCAAGCGCAGTTCGTTTCGTTATTTCTATTTTGCAGCCAACTGTGGCAACTTTTATTAGATCTATGCTAGTACTAAATTAGTCTGCTGGCTCCTATCTTTCATTTAATTGTGTCTGCTGAGTATATTGCTTCTGTGGGTTTTGCCCCATATCTCTATATCGATTGCCGCGGTAATACCGGTGTTGTGATTTGGAGGGATATTGTGGTCGTCCTCTATTGATTTATGATATCTAGGCAAATCTGTTGTGTCATGCAGCGAATTTTGTAATCGTGTTTATTAGCATTGAGAGCATATGTTCGTGCATTAGGGCCCAAGGACAGAAAGCATTAGTGATAGTTGACGCAATTGTGAATATGAAGTACACTGAGGCCGACAGCTTTGCGAACACGGGGGAGGGTCAGATGGTCATTCCTGCAGTACAGCCAGTCTCAAACGAAGGGGTCAATCATGCGATTCATTGGGATCACATCCAAGGTGACGCTGATATCCACCACTGTTATGATAGCATAGACGAGGAAATTGAAGAGGTCACAAAGTGAGAATGATCTGAAAGACACACCTGACAGCGAGGCCCAGAACAAAGCAAGTATCTGCACAATCTGAAGATCATATTCACACACATTCCCACGAAACAATAGGATTGAAACCAAACAGAGTTGGTTCGATCTGTTAACATTCTTGAGGAAAATGGAAGAAAAGGTAGTACACAGGAAACTACAATTCAAGGAAATACCAAAAAAGGAAACAGAAAGAAGAGCAACACAGAGGATATAGGAAGTGGAAGAAAGGGCAACACACAGAGGAAAAGGAAGTGGGGGAAGGGTAACACAGATGGAAAAGGAAGTAGAGGGAAGGGCAACACAGAGGGCACAAGCAGTGATCGAAAAAAATAGAGTAGAAGTGAAAGAAGTAGGCAAAAGGACCCGAACACTAGCTTTACATGCACTGAAGGAAGCACAGGAGGCTAAACTGTTAGTAATAACAGCGAACAGAGAGGCAAAGGAGACTCACATGGAGATGAAGCTAAGAGAGCAGGGTTGAAAGGTGTCACATCAAGAAATAAATGAAGCGAGCTTGAAATACATCTTCCTTTGTGGCGAAGTTGCAAATGATTTGACAGAATTATGGGAGCACGTGCCCGCCTCCTTAGCTGAGTGGTAACGTGTTTGCCTACCATGCAGTGCGCCCGGGTTTGATTCCTGGCCGGGTTGGAGATTTTCTCCGCTCATGGACTGGGAGTTGCGTTGTCCTCATCATCATTTCATCATCACCGACACGCAAGTCGCCCAATGTGGCGTCATCAGAAATAAGCCTTGGAACTCGGCTGCCGAACTTCCCCATATGGAGCTTCCCAGGCATCAATGCTACACAATCATTTAATTTCATGGGAGCACGTACAATAGACATCGTGAGACGAACGAATGACAACACCGCATCCCAGTATACAGAACTGATGAGCAAGTGAACAATGTGAAGAGTCCCATAGAAAGTGACGCCAATATTGTGATAACAGAACCACCACCAGAGAGCCTTTCAGGAGAGACATTATAAGGACGAACGGACGACACGTTCGACTTCAAACACTGTGACCACCAGAAAATTTCAGAATTACAAAGATGACTGGAACACCTTGCGCCCAAAGACCTTCATCTCACAATTTGCCTTCTCGCTACCTGCAGTGGCCACTGGAGTGTTAATTAGATTTTGTCGTTGGGCACCTCAAGGACAGTGTCACAGAAAGAGTGTGTACAATCGCTCCAACATGCCCATTGGACAAAGAATGCAGGGCTGCGTTCTTGGCCATCTATTGGTCGACCATGATGCAGGAATGCATCAAACACGATATCTTCTTTTGCAAGAACCTGGTAGCCCCAGGATTTAAGAGTCATCTCAAATTCTTCGAGGCTCTGGTCAAAAAGAACCAGTTTCTTGATGATCTGTGTAGTGATGCCAAAATAATCTGCTTGTGCCATATGAAGCTCTCACCATACCACCAACAAATACTGATTGGGAAATGTTGTAATGATACTGAATCCTTTAAAGATACCCTGCGAGGATCAGGACTCATGCTGGATGAACAGAGAGTAAGGGAAAGAAGTCATGGGCCTGATAATTAAGACAACACCTGGCAGAAGAAAAAACATTTACGAATAAGGGCACACAAACGGAGAGAGAACTGCAAGTGACAATGAATACAACAGTAATCACCCCCGCAAAACAGGAAGCTGGAACAACCTGCACTACCGCCAAAACGGTAACAGGAAACAGTTCAGGCACAATGGGTGTGCTCCAGTGCAAGGTAGAAAGCAAGTAGAGGTCGTTGAACGTCGCCCATCTAACCTCAATAACAATCAGCAGGGCAATCTGTGGGGATACACCACATAAGCCACCTGAAACCCTTCATTCAGCAGCATGCTATTAGATCCAAAATTGGTTCAAATGGCTCTAAGCACTATGGAACTTAACATCTGACATCAGTCCCCTAGACATAGAACTACTTAAACCTAACCAACCTAAGGACATCACACACATCCATGCCCGACGCAGGATTCGAACCTGCGATCGAGGTAGCAGCAGCGCGTTTCCAGAATGAAGTCCCATAATGCTTGGAGCCATTTCATTTGAGCGAGCTAAGAATGCAATGAATAATTAGTGTTACGATGTTACCTCTCCTTTCCAAGGGATAGTAAACGACTCGCGACGAGCTCCAGAAAGAGGTCAGCTTACACTAATGACAAAATTTAACATGGGAGAAGAAAGCGCACAAAAGTAGCAGAAAGTGCCTGAAAATGTAAGTAGGTCTGACTCACACTGCTTTTAAAATTGAAAAGCACACCAGCTAATTTTCCCCTTAATCTTCACGTGAAAAGGAAGCAAGTTACACGACAGAGCGGCCCCCGCAGGGCCTCTTAGTTTCACTGTTTAAAATGCACAAACACAACAGTAAAATCAATATCCACAGCACTGATGTCTTACATCAGCAATGTTAATACGACCAGGACACGCAGGATAATGGCCACGTAGGCATGAGCATTATGAGCTATCACACACAGAATACCTCAGAGTGAACCGCTAACCCGGTAACACTTACAATACAGGCAGACTGAGCAGAACCACTCAACAGAACTTGGTCAAATATCGGATACTGACAACACAACTAGCGAGCGGTATGATTCTGGCAGGAACCGCTACTGCGGAGCCAATGAACAAGACGTAGAATTAACCTGCACCGACCACCAGTTACGTGCAGCACAGAAGCGGATTCCTAGTCGGCGTTAAAGGCAGCTAATCTGGGTGGCGGCGGCGGGAAGTTCAGTAGACGCAATTCCAACAGGTCACATCTCCAACAACCGATCCTAAGGCAGAAAGACCAGACCCTTCACTCTGCTCCGTACCAACCAGACGTCCCAGCCAACGCCACATTCTCCACGCCCCGCGTCTTGTGTGACCATCATGTCTTCTATCGGATCCAGAAGTCTCGTAAGCCAGAAGGCCACAGGTTAGCACCGCGTCGCTTCAGTCCGCAACCACCACTCAGCTTCCTCCGCCTCTCACCATGCCGTACTGTCAAATCCCCCACTCGCGCGGCCTCTCGCTGACCCGTTACGCGCACCAGAATCTTTGTCTCAAAGACGTGCTACGATTTATCGCAGGTCGTGGCGCTGCTCACATCTGTTTCCTGTAGATACTACTGATGAAGCTTTCGTGTCTACAGAGAGCAGAAGTTTCCTAAATCGTAGGTTTTCGTTTTGTTGTTTGTTGTGGGCGTTCACGAATTTAGAGCGGTCTCAGGACGTTCAATTCTGATTTGGAACGACTCCACGCCACTGCTGCATGGACCCCCATCTGGTGAGCGGGAATATTACTTTGTTATGTGTAGTATCGTTTGAGTCGTTTGCGTAAAAGTAGTCATTCAGTAGTATTGTACAGCAATTTCCCACATGAAGATTACATGTTAGGGTCATTTTTGAGATAGTGCTTCCATTGAGAAATTAAAATTTAACATGTTTTCTTGCAATTCCATCACTCCGGTTCGATTTCACACCCACACATCATGGGTTTTTGCGCAAGAAACAGGGGCGTGGTGTCGAGGCCTATTCGCAACAACGTTCGCTAAATGGTAGTTGAGGAGACATTGTTGGTAGTCCCTTGCTTGATCTGGGCTGTAGTTGCTCAACAGTGCACGTACTTTCATCCGCACACATCTCCACAGCAGTCGTTCACCTCTGCCATCTGTGGCCCGTGGTGTACCAAAGTCGCCACAGTGCCAGTTCTGGATAGTGCCATATTGCCAGCCACAGTATATTTTAACCACCCCGTACCTAACATTTCGGAAATGCATCCGACCTTGTCTCTACAGCCAGCGATCATGCTCTTTTGGACGTCGGATAAACTGCTATTTTTATGTGTTATGACTGCAGCTGCAGTGCTGTCTGCGTCCCCTAGACATATTTTGTATACCACCCACTGCTAGTGCTGCCGTCTGCCTTCTGTGAGTGGTTAATGCACGTTGATATAAGCATTGATCAAATTTAATATGACTCCGCCGTGTATAATTTACCAAATTCTGACGTTCAAACTCAGTAACTTCCCACAAGAGTAACAGAAATAGACACACAGACAAAAGATCAACCAAAGCAAAACAAGTCTGACAATGCGCTGCCAGAAGGAAATCTCGTAAAACAATAATGGGATAAAGATCTAATGTAGTGGACACTGCCACTCGTTATCACGCAAAACTAAGAACTCTTCTCATGTGAGTATTATGTGTCAGTCCCATTGACAACCTTTTTGTCAATATTACCCAAAAATAATATTTCCTTCTCCTCCCTCTGCATCTTTTCAAAGTAGTTAAGCCATGATAATACTCGTAGTTTTATTTTCCCTCTCCTCCTCTACTCTCTTCATTGTGCTACTGGAATAGCTGGCAGTTTCTACAAACCCACTCCAGCTTCCTCATTTGCCTCTTACAACAAAAGTTTAATAGAATGTGGTAGAAGAACTTCCCCAGCATCTACAGTTCGGAAAGATTGTACTATGAGTAGTAAAGAGATAATAAAAACAACGCTCGAAGTGTGCAGGTCGGCAGCCGACAGTCAACTGAGGGAAGCAATCAGTCGGCGGTCACAACGAGATTGCGTTCCTGCATCAGAGCCATGTTATTAAGCATGAACTATATGTACAGTTTCAGTGAATCGTTTATATGTAGAAAAGTGTAACCTTCGTCTTCGGTAGTGCTCAGAAGACGATTTTCTAGATCGACATGCATCTTGCATTTTTCGATCAACCTCGCTACCTTGAGGAATAAAAACGAGTGTCATGTCGTCTTCCTTTTCAACATGATTGTATCCGTCACGTTTGCCAGCCAAATACTGGATGCGAAAATTTCTTCCACCATCATTATTCGAACTGATTACCTCCGGCTCTAGCACCACCATACGACATCTACATGTATACTCGACAAAAGAACTTACGGAATCTGGCCGACAGTTCTTCTTGTACCACAGTCAAAACTGCCAATTCCATCTGTGCCTGGCCCAGTCGCAAATGATGTGTCTGTGTGTGTGGGAGGGGGGGGGGGGGCACTATTGATAATACTCGGTATGAAACAGAATCTTTCTAATTTTACCATCATGGCCTTTTTCCATCATACGTGGTCGAGGAAGTAATACAACTGCTGAGTCTTAACAGCAAACACCACAGTACCATCCGCCACTGAAGTACGAGCATTTACAATAGCTGATCACACGTATCCAGATGACATTATGTAATGCGGAATCTGCCACTAGAAGTCAGGAGGGCTGAACCCTTCAGTATAAAAGGAGGAGGGGAGTGTTCTGTTGTCACCAGAAAAATAGAAACAGCAGAAGGCGTCGGTCAGGAGAACTCAGTGACTTCGAATGGGGGCTACTCTTTGGATGTCACCTGAGTAAGAAATCCATCAGGAACATTTTGACACTTCTAAGGATGATAAAGTTGACAGGTGGTGATGAAATTATGAACTAAAACCGCGAAGGAAATTTTTTTTGTTAAGCTATCTTCTTTGTGGGTGGATTCTTCCAGTCAAAGTCTTGCAGCCAACTTTCCTATTATTAGATCCGTGTTTTCATTACATTTTAAATCACTCTCTACGCATATTCCAACATATTTAGTGGACGTGACTATTGCCAGTGACTGTAAAGACAAGATGGCCGCCGAGTAAGTGACGCCAGAAAACATTTCCAGAAAGTTAAGTGATTTAGACAGGAATATAATTTAGTTTAACGCCGACAACAAATTAAATACGTGCATTAGTGTATCGTTTAGTCTTGCCGTTAAAGGTTTGACTTTTATTTGCGTATTTTTTCAGAAAACACGAAAAGATCGTAACTTCGCAAAGTCGCGCTTAGGCTTAAATTTTGTAAACGTGTTTGTTTCTTGTTTCACGGTAATTTAACTAGTTTCTCGGTAACAAATAAGTAAACTACCGTAAATAGCGTATAACTTCATTGTTTTAATACAGATTTCAGAAAAACAGCGTAACTTTATATCAGAAACTTGCCTATATACATTTGTTTATAAGCCTAATTCTCGTAACGTTTTTGGAGAATCAAAGTTAAAGTATCTCGTTTAATTGTCCTTTTTTTCATTCCATCGAGTGAAATATATAATAAATAGCGTATACCTTCGTTGTTTTAATACAGATCTCAGAAAAACAGCGGAATTTTAAATCAGAAACTTGCTTATATACATTTGTGAATAGGCTTAATTCTTGTAACGTCTTTTTTGATTTTCGGTAATTTAATTGATTTATTCTAGCTAAAGTATTATTTCTGCCATGAGTGAGAAGTGCCTGACTTGCCGTAGAATTGTTAGTTCCGGGGTTTGGTGTGATGGATGCAGTAGTTTTTTTCACTGGGGGGACTGCAGTGGCGTGGGTGTTGGGAAAGTGAATCAGGCTCATCAGTGGTTATGTAGGATTTGCAGCAGAGATAGGAAGATAGTGGAACAGGAGGGGAAAATTGCTGCCCTTCAGGCTGAGCTAGATCAGGCTAGGGAAGATCTGGACAGGTTAAGGAGGGAGAAGGGCAAAGAGAGGTGGGAAGTGGCAACAGGTAGCAGAAGGAACAGGCCTAGAACTAAGTCTGACAGTTTTGTGGTGAATGTCAAAAATAAGTTTGACCTGTTGCTTCAGTTAGAAACTGATGAGCCTCAAGCAGAGGTAGGTGTAGACAGGACACAACAAACTTTCAATAGGAAATTGAATAAGAATGTAGGAAAGTCATCAAAAAGGAAGAAAGTTTTGTTGTTAGGCAGTTCTCATGCCAGAGGTGTAGGCCAAATTCTGCAGGAGGAATTAGGACCAGAATACCAGGTCACAAATTTTTTCAAACCAAGTGCTAGTCTGGATCAGGTGACAGAGGATTTAGGTTCACTCTGTAAAGGATTTACCAGGGAAGACACCGTGGTTATTGTGGGAGGGCCAGGGAACAGCATCGACAGAGATCCTGGGTACAGTATAGAGTGTGACCTGGTAAAGATTGCGTCGGCATCGAGACACACCAATGTTGAATTTGTATCTGTCCTGAGACGCCATGACCGGCCTCATTTGAACTCTTCTGTTGGGAGAGTTAATTTGGAGTTGGAACGGCTGCTTGGGTCGGGTGCGGGGGCTCATATTGGTGTGGTTCCTGTTGATTATCTCAGTAGGTGGGACTATACCAGGCACGGCCTACATCTCAACAGGAAAGGGAAGGGGAAACTGGCTGGGGTAATAGCAGGAAATTTAAGGGGGGAAGGCACTGCCATGAATGGTAAAATACCAGTGGTTACAGGTGTTGGAGCAGCACCTTTTTTAGGATAGGTAAGACAGAAAGATGTCAAGTTCTACGAGAGGTCAGGATTGAAACAAATCTTCAGTTTAGGAAAGAAATTAAACAGCACAATTCTAGCACATTGGATCACCAATCACAGCTGTCAATTATAAATTTTCACCAATCACCAGAAATTTTATCTCCACCAAGTTGTATCTCAGTCCTAGGTAATTGCACTGATGAATTAAAGTCACCCAACCCAGTTGACATAATCTGCCTCTCTGAACACAATGTGACCACTGGTATAGGAACTAGGCCTAAGCACAATGAGAAACTCAGACAGGAGAGTACTGCAAATGTTAGAATAAGGAAAGGTTCTCATAAAAGTATAATTAAAAATAATGTAAGTATATTTCATCAAAATATTGGGAGTTTAAAGAATAAAGTAGATGAGCTTCTGGTTTGTTTAGAAGATTTAGAAGCTGAGAATGAAATAGATATACTATGCCTGTCTGAGCATCACATTGTTACTGATATGGATAAGGTAAATGTAAGTGGTTATAAGCTCTCTGCACATGTAATGAGAGAAAATATGGAGAAAGGAGGAGTTGCCATATATGTCAAAAGTTATCATTGTGCAAAAAGTATAGAAACAAAAAAGTTTTGTGTAGCGAAACATATAGAAGCATGTGCCTGTGAGCTTAAATTAAATAAAGGCACATTTATAATTGTAACTGTATATAGGTCCCCATCAGGAAATTTTCATCTATTTCTGAAAAATTTGGACTCCTTGTTGTGCTATCTGTCAGACAGGGGGAAGCAAATTATTATTTGTGGGGACTTCAATGTAGATTCTCTGAAAGAGGGTAATAGGAAAAATGACCTTGAAGTATTACTCGGTTCTTTCAATTTGACACCCGTTATTGATTTTCCTACTCGGGTGGTAAAGGATAGCAGCTCACTGATAGATAACTTCTTTATAGACCAAGATAAGTTTAACCAGATAAATGCTCAGCCTGTTGAGAATGGTCTTTCTGATCATGGTGCACAGCTAGTTACAATATATGACATAGCTCCATTCAGCAATACTAAACAGTCCTCCAAAGTAGTACGTTCAGTCAACGATTTAACAATTGCAAATTTCAGGGAAAGCCTACAGCAGTTAGACTGGGATGAGGTGTACCGTGAACCTGATGCCAATTTGAAATATAATTTATTTCATGACATTTTTGTAAATGCATTTGAAAACTGCTTCCCCAAGAAAATAGTTAAATATACTCGTAAGAAACCTTGTAACAAACCATGGCTTACTAAGGGTATAAAAATATCTTGTAACCGGAAAAGGGAAATGTATCTGACAGCAAGAAACAGTAGTGACCCAGAAACTATCAAAAATTATAAAAACTACTGTGTTATATTAAGAAAAGTTATTAAAAAATCCAGGAGTATGTGTATCATGTCTGAAATCAGCAACTCTGATAATAAAATTAAAACAATTTGGAATATTATTAAAAGAGAAACAGGTCAACCAAGAGCAGAGGAAGACAGTATTACCATCAAATTGAATGAAAGCTCTACGAACAAAAAGTCAGAAGTTGAAAATATTTTTAATAATCATTTTCTAAATGTTGTGGATATAGTAGGATCCAGGTGTTCATTAGAAGATGCTAGGCTGTTAATGGAAGAGGCCATACCTATGCAATTTGATACAATTGAAATCTCACCCACTTCTCCCTCTGAAATTAGGAAAATAATAAACTTGCTTAAAAGCAAAAACTCACATGGAATTGATGGCATTTCCAGCAAAATACTAAAAGCTTGTTCTCAACAGATAAGTAAGATTCTCAGCCACCTGTGTAATAGCTCTCTAGACCAGGGCATTTTCCCTGATAGACTGAAATATGCTATTGTTATACCTTTGCATAAAAAGGGGGATAGATCTGATGTCAACAATTACCGTCCAATCTCCCTTCTAACAGCTTTATCCAAAATTTTTGAGAAAGTAATGTATTCAAGAGTAGCTTCACATATCTGTAAAAATGAAGTACTAACAAAATGTCAGTTTGGTTTCCAGAAAGGTTTTTCAACAGAAAATGCTATATATGCTTTCACCAGTCAAATTTTGAATGATCTGAATAACCGAACACCACCCATTGGGATTTTTTGTGATCTCTCAAAGGCTTTTGATTGTGTAAATCATGAAATTCTGCTAGACAAGCTCAAGTATTGTGGCATGAGTGGGACAGTGCACAAATGGTTTAATTCGTACCTAACTGGAAGAGTGCAGAAAGTTGAAATAAGTAGTTCTCGTAACATGCAAAAATCAGCACATTCCGCAAACTGGGGAACTATCAGGAATGGGGTTCCACAAGGGTCAGTCTTGGGTCCTTTGTTGTTCTTATTATATATTAATGACTTGCCATTCTATATTCATGAAGAGGCAAAGTTAGTTCTCTTTGCTGATGATACAAGTATAGTAATCACACCTGAGAAACAAGAATTAACTGATGAAATTGTCAATACTGTCTTTCAGAAAATTACTAAGTGGTTCCTTGTAAATGGACTCTCACTGAATTTTGATAAGACACAGTACATACAGTTCCGTACAGTGAATGGTATGACGCCATTAATAAATATAGACCTTAATCAGAAGCATATAGCTAAGGTAGAATATTCCAAATTTTTAGGTATGTCCATTGATGAGAGATTAAATTGGAAGAAACACATTGATGATCTGCTGAAACGTTTGAGTTCAGCTACTTATGCAATAAGGGTCATTGCAAATTTTGGTGATAAACATCTTAGTAAATTAGCTTACTACGCCTATTTTCACTCATTGCTTTCATATGGCATCATATTTTGGGGTAATTCATCACTGAGGAATAAAGTATTTATTGCACAAAAGCGTGTAATCAGAATAATAGCTGGAGTCCACCCAAGATCATCCTGCAGACATTTATTTAAGGATCTAGGGATATTCACAGTAGCTTCTGAGTATATATACTCTCTTATGAAATTTGTTATTAACAACCAAACCCAATTCAAAAGTAATAGCAGTGTGCATAACTACAATACTAGGAGAAAGGACGATCTTCACTATTCAAGATTAAATCTAACTTTGGCACAGAAAGGGGTGAATTATACTGGCGCTAAAGTCTTTGGTCACTTACCAAATAGTATCAAAAGTCTGACAGATAACCAACAAGTATTTAAGAAGAAATTAAAAGAATTTCTGAATGACAACTCCTTCTACTCCATAGAGGAATTTTTAGATATAAATTAAGAAAAAAAAGAAAAATAAAAAAAAATTAAAAAAAAAAAATAAAGAAAAACAAAAAACACAAAAAATAAAGTTGTTATATTAACTTAAGTATGTTGTTAAATTAACCTAACTATGTCATGTATTGGAAAATTCGACTCGTTCCACATCATTACGAAATATCGTATTCATGATCCATGGAACTAGTATTAATCTAATCTAATCTAATCTAATCTAATCTAGTGATTGTATCGTATATCCCTATACCATATCGTACATTCCTCGAACAAGAAACAGCATCCAGTACCTGGAAGAAAGCAAAGGTCACACTGCAGTCTACAGGAGAATAATAGAAGCGACCCACTGGACCACTGTCTAATATCCTTGACATCCATTGTCTGGAGGATCTAAGAACTTACTCTGGGCTCAAATATAATGAGATACCTCAAACAGAGCGACAGAACGACCTCCTCCGTGCCAAACAGCGTGGATTTCGAAAACGTCGATAATATGAACCAATTATCACTTCTCTCACATGATATCCTGAAAGCCGTGAATCAAGGTAGCATTTCTGAATTTCCGAAAAATACTATATCTACGCTTATTACCAAAAGTACAAGCATATGGGGTATCAGGCGACATTTGTGATTGAGAATTTCTTGGTAAGTGAGGACACAGCGTGCTATTTTGGATGGAGAGTCGTAGACGGTTGTAGAATTAGCTTCGGGTTTACCCGAGGGAAGTGTGTGGGGTCCCTTGCTGTTCGTGTTTTATATTAATGATATTGTGGATAATTTTAATAATAACCTCAGACTTTTCGCAGTCGTTGCATCTATCTACAGCAAAGCACAGTCTGAACGAAGCTAACGAAAAAACATAGTATCACGTGACTATAACATCAACGAGTCACTGCTGGATTCTTTCAACTCGTACAAATACCTGGGGTAGCACATGACAGTGATATGAAATGGAATGATCACGTAGACTCAGTCGTGGATAAAGCAGATGGCAGACCCCGCTTTATTAACAGAATACTAGGGAACTGCAGCCTACAACGGAGACTGCTTACAAATCACTCCTGCTACCTATCTTAGAATATTGCTCTAGTGTGTGTGTGTGATCCGTGCCAGATAGGACTAATATAGGATAATGAAAGCATATAGAGAAGAGGAGCATCAATAGTCAGAGGTTTATTTTCACACAAAGGACGGTGTCACGGATCTGCTGAAAGAACTGAACTGGGAGACTCTTGTAGATAGACGGAAAGTATCTTGAGACAAGCGAGGTTTCCAGAACCAGCTTTAAATAATGGTTCTAGGAATATACTGCAACCCCCGACATATCACTCCTACAGAGATTGTGAGGACAACATAAGATTAATTAGGGCACACACAGGGGTATTTAAACAATCATTCCTCACGCGCTCCATACGCGATTCTAACGGGAGGAAACACTAATAACTGCCACAGTGGAACGTACCCTCTGCCAGTGCTTAATTTCGAAAATTTTAGGTGCCGGAACGCATCTCTTCAACCATGTAACCAACTCACCGCTCCCGCCCCATTCAGACTCCTCCCCCACCCCCAACCAGCCACTAGCACCCATAAAAATTATAAGTTTCAATATTTGAATACTTGTGATGAAGCTTAAAATGAGAAATCACTTTAAAAAAATACTTCAAGTTTTTAAAACATAATTTCTTATAATCAAACAAGAAAAACCACAAAATTTAATATATGTGTGGGTGCTACCGTCTGTCCCTGTAGCAATGTCACTTGGCTTCCTAGCTCAGCGCAATACGTATCGGCACTAGTCTGTAGTCTTTGTTACCATGAGGTCATGTTTTCAACTACTGCCAACCGCAATGTTCAAACAATTGCATTGTAGTAGCCCCGTAAATGTGTGTCTAGTATTAATTAATAAACCATTTAGCGATGAATTAAGATGAAGATATTCCTGGTTCATCTGTATCACGTGCAATTCCAACTTCATGAAGAGTTAGGAAAATCAAAACACGAAGGGACATGAGGCACTGGATTAGATGTTTAATAAATGCTTTAGATGTCATTTGTCTTCCGCTCACTGACACGCATTACACGAGACATTTCCATGCTGCTTGATTGGCGAGGTTGCTAGCAGTCGTAAACAAAAGATGATATGTCCCGATCTCAATTTCGGAACGAAGCTCAACTTCTCTTTGGAGTAATGTGGAGACACACACCCACCCACCTACCCATACACCCACCCACCCACCCACACACACACACACACACACACACACACACACACACACAGAGAGAGAGAGAGTACCTCGCCCCACCCCTATCGACATCTTCACTGGTGCCGGCGCAGCGGCTAATTGCAGTTACATTGCTGTTTAAAAAACTTGTATAGTGCCGACTTGTTTCAGTGCGTTCTGGCCGAAATTAAGCCTTCCCTCCGTCATGCACTTCACACTCATTTGCAGAATATAAATATAGATGAACCGTATTTTACAGACTATAAGACGCACTTTTTTCTTCGAAAAATTGCCTCCAAAATTCAGGTGCGTCTTATACTAGAAATCAATATGAAAACGTCCAGTATTTGACTTAAAATTCCCGCCTGTCTTAAAAATGCCCGTATATTCGACAGCGCGGGAAACCTATCTCTATCTGCCAAAACTGGTTCAACTTGCAACAGCAGTGCGCCGATGCAACGTACGTGAGTTGCGGGGATTCACAGCCTTGGTAACACTACCTCCCTCCCGCTGCGCCATCACAAACCCAGAACACTGTCTAGCCTATGATGCGTCATTGTACAATATTTATGTTAGAAGCTAGTTTCGTAATGGAAAAAAATAAAAGGTATTCACATGATGCAGGCTATAAATTGAAAGTGATAGCATATGCAGAAGAACATGGAAACAGAGCAGCTGGGTGGCATTTCCGCCCTCCACTAACAGAAAAAAAACCATTCGCGACTGGCGGACTAATAAAGAAGATCTGAAAAAAATGAGGAAGACCAAATGCGCAAATAGACGAATGAATGGAAAATGGCCAAAACTAGAAGATGACGTACTGAAATTGATTCGAGGACTCCGTCAAAGTGGCGTAGGAATTAACACATAAACTATTCGTATACGCGCTAGTAAGCTAGAGCGGCAGTGGAATTTAACAGACTTTAGGGGTGGTGTTGGTTGGTGCAACAGGTTTATTTAGTGCCATGAACTTAGCATGAGAAGTAAAACCTAAATATTTCAAAAAATTGACGCAAGAGTATGAAGAGAAAATATTATGTTTCCATTGCTTTGTCACTAACATCGAAAGAAAACCAGTGTGAACTAAAATCAATAGGGAATATAGACGAAACTCCTCTGACATTTGAATTGCCGAGTAACAGAACCGTTGCCATGAAAGACGCTAAAACTACACTCCTGGAAATTGAAATAAGAACACCGTGAATTCATTGTCCCAGGAAGGGGAAACTTTATTGACACATTCCTGGGGTCAGATACATCACATGATCACACTGACAGAACCACAGGCACATAGACACAGGCAACAGAGCATGCACAATGTCGGCACTAGTACAGTGTATATCCACCTTTCGCAGCAATGCAGGCTGCTATTCTCCCATGGAGACGATCGTAGAGATGCTGGATGTAGTCCTGTGGAACGGCTTGCCATGCCATTTCCACCTGGCGCCTCAGTTGGACCAGCGTTCGTGCTGGACGTGCAGACCGCGTGAGACGACGCTTCATCCAGTCCCAAACATGCTCAATGGGGGACAGATCCGGAGATCTTGCTGGCCAGGGTAGTTGACTTACACCTTCTAGAGCACGTTGGGTGGCACGGGATACATGCGGACGTGCATTGTCCTGTTGGAACAGCAAGTTCCCTTGCCGGTCTAGGAATGGTAGAACGATGGGTTCGATGACGGTTTGGATGTACCGTGCACTATTCAGTGTCCCCTCGACGATCACCAGTGGTGTACGGCCAGTGTAGGAGATCGCTCCCCACACCATGATGCCGGGTGTTGGCCCTGTGTGCCTCGGTCGTATGCAGTCCTGATTGTGGCGCTCACCTGCACGGCGCCAAACACGCATACGACCATCATTGGCACCAAGGCAGAAGCGACTCTCATCGCTGAAGACGACACGTCTCCATTCGTCCCTCCATTCACGCCTGTCGCGACACCACTGGAGGCGGGCTGCACGATGTTGGGGCGTGAGCGGAAGACTGCCTAACGGTGTGCGGGACCGTAGCCCAGCTTCATGGAGACGGTTGCGAATGGTCCTCGCCGATACCCCAGGAGCAACAGTGTCCCTAATTTGCTGGGAAGTGGCGGTGCGGTCCCCAACGGCACTGCGTAGGATCCTACGGTCTTGGCGTGCATCCGTGCGTCGCTGCGGTCCGGTCCCAGGTCGACGGGCACGTGCACCTTCCGCCGACCACTGGCGACAACATCGATGTACTGTGGTGACCTCACGCCCCACGTGTTGAGCAATTCGGCGGTACGTCCACCCGGCCTCCCGCATGCCCACTATACGCCCTCGCTCAAAGTCCGTCAACTGCACATACGGTTCACGTCCACGCTGTCGCGGCATGCTACCAGTGTTAAAGACTGCGATGGAGCTCCGTATGCCACGGCAAACTGGCTGACACTGACGGCGGCGGTGCACAAATGCTGCGCAGCTAGCGCCATTCGACGGCCAACACCGCGGTTCCTGGTGTGTCCACTGTGCCGTGCGTGTGATCATTGCTTGTACAGCCCTCTCGCAGTGTCCGGAGCAAGTATGGTGGGTCTGACACACCGGTGTTAATGTGTTCTTTTTCCATTTCCAGGAGTGTATAACCATAAAAACAAGTGGACTTGAGAAAATGCACTACTCTGTTGTCCTTTCATGTCGTGCTGATGGAACTGGACTTACTCCAGTGATCATTTTCAAGCGCAAAACAAATACCACCAGGCGTCATTGTACGCTTACATGACAAGGGTTGGACGGACGAAGCTTGTATGAAACTATGGATTAACGGAGTTAGGGAGAGAAGGAATGGTGCTTTATTGAGGAAGAGCTCGCTTCTTGTGTCAGAACAGTTTAGTAGTCATTTGAGAAATTCTGTGAAAGAGAAATTGAGACACGCAAGTACAGAGCTTGCTGTCATTCTGGGAGGACATACTTCACAACTGCAACCCCTTGATGTCTCGTTAAATAAACCATTTAAAGTGTGTATGAAAGGGGAATGGAACAAAGGTATGTTGGATGAAACCTAACACGAATTCACGCCGAAGAGAGCTTTAAAATGACCTACACTCAAACGAGTTTGTTAGTGGATAAAGCAGTTGAGGTCTAGAGTAAGAGAGGACATTACTGTCAAACCTTCCAAGAAGTGCGTCATAAATAACGCTCTCCATGGCAGAGAAGACCATCGTATATCGAAGCGCGAAAGAAACTGGTATAGGCATGAGTATTAAAAGACAGAGATATGTAAACAGGCAGGATTCGGCACTGCGGACAGCAACGCCTATAAAAGACAACAAGTGTCTGGCGCAGTTGTTAGATCGGTTACTGCTGCCACAGTGGCAGGTTATCAAGATTTAAGTGAGTTCGAACATGGTGTTATAGTCGGCGCACGAGCGATGGGACACAACATCACCGACGTACCGACGAAGTGGGGATTTTCCCGTACGACCATTTCACGAGTGCACCGTGAATATCAGCAATCCGGTAAAACATCGCATCTCCGACATCGTTGCGGCCAGAAAAAGATTCTGCAAGTACGGGACCAACGACGACTGAAAAGAATAGTTCAACATAAAAGAAGTGCAACCCTTCCACAAACTGCTGCAGATTTCAATGCTGCGGCATCGACAAGCATCAGCGTGTGAACCATTCGTCGAAACATCATCGATATGGGCTTTCGGAGTCCCGCTCGTGTACCCTTGATGACCGCTCGACGCAAAACTTCACGCTTCGCATGGGCCCCTCAATACCGACATGGAACTGTTGATGGCTGGAAACATATTACCTGGTCGGACGAATCTCGTTTCAAACTGTATTCAACGGATGGATATGTACGGGTATGGAGACAACCTCATGAATCCATGGACCCTGCACGTCAGCAGGGGAATGTTCAACCCGGCGGTGGTTCTGTAATGGTGTGGGGTATGTGCAGTTGGAGTGATATGGGTCCCCTGATATATCTAGATACGGCTATGACAGGCGACACGTACTTAAGCATCCTGTCTGATTACCTGCATCCATTCACGTCCATTGCGCATTTCGACGGACTTGGGCGATTCCATAAGGACAATGAGACACCCATCACGCCTAGAATTTGTACAGGGTGGCTCAGGAACATCAGCTGGCCATCCAACTCCCCAGACATGAACATTATTGAGCATATCTGGGATACCTTTGCAACGTGCTGTTCAGAAGAGATCTCCATTCCCTCGTACTCTTACGCATTTATAAACAGCCCTGCAGGATTCGTGGCGTCATTTCCCTCCAGCACTACTTCAGACATAGTCGAGTCCATGCCATGTCGTGTTGTGGCACTTCTGCGTGCTCGCGGGGGTCCTGCAAGATATTAAGACACGTATACCAGTTTCTTTGGCTCTTCAGTGTGTATATGAAGAGGACAACATTGACGACGCGGCGGAAGAAGAAGAAGCAGAAGCAGGCGAAGAAGGAGTAGGAAGTTCGGATGACAATTTTCAGGGATTTTAAAGGTCAGTTCGGTTTTATAAACTAAGAATTTTTTGAAGTCTGGCTTTGCAATCTAATAATAAAAATGGTAAAAATCCTATTTAAAAAATGCTTATAATATATCTTATCGACAGTAGCGCCTTACAGTCCGCAAAATATGTAGATCGTTTGGCACTCGGGAAATCAAACAAACGATTTTTCTACCTATTTACGCGCACAAGCGTTCGTTAGCGACCTGATGTGCAAAACATACTATTTCCCTCGAATGCAAAGTCATGCCGACATGACGCTGACAAATAAGATTAGTCCCTGCTGGACGCGGCCTTGAGAGTACTGGAGAGGAACAACAATAGGAGCGGGGTCGCGTCTCCCGCTGCCCAAAGTCAAACCGCGGCTGC
Organism: Schistocerca americana; assembly: GCF_021461395.2. Classification (NCBI taxonomy): domain Eukaryota; kingdom Metazoa; phylum Arthropoda; class Insecta; order Orthoptera; family Acrididae; genus Schistocerca; species Schistocerca americana. The sequence continues at coordinate 440,642,363 of NC_060125.1, read as the reverse complement.
AGCTCGGGTCGCTATTTCAGCTCGGCCTCTGACGTGTATGTGGGGCACATCCTGCCTTTGTTGCCGCCGTGACGCGCTCGCGCCACGCACCTTTGTCTCTGGCACCGGCTTCCGCCGCGGAGGTCAACGCGGCCGGTGTTTGCGCGGTGCCAAACAGCTGCCCGGCGCACCCACCGACCGCTGTTATTCCGACGGCCCGGAAAAATACGACGGTCGCGGTTTTTCAAAATAAGTCGCAACCGCGCGAGTAAACAACGGAGGATCCCCGGAGGGCGTGCGCGTGCGTATCTAATCTAGGAGCCGGCAGCTGCCGCCGCTATTTTGGCTGCCGTATCGCCGAGGAGGGTCGGCTCCGACGTTATTAGCGTCGGACGCTCACACGCCCTGACGCCGACGGGAAGTGCGCGACACTTATTACACGGCAGTAGCGTCTGCTTACTGCGCAGCGAGCTGATGATGCGTTTTGCTGTTGCCGTACACCACTTACGAGGAGAACACGGCAAGTGCCATCACCCGTTTACCCAGGAACTTCTTTCAACGTAAGAGGAGTCAAAATAAGGGAATGCGTGTCTCTGCTTATCCACAGACACTCCATTGTTTCTGAAAAAACGATGGTCAAAGTTTTCGAAATTTTTCCAGGTCCTCCATGTGCCTTTTCCCGCAGAGTTTACTGAGACGAAATGGTAGCTCAGCAGTCAACGTCTTCTTAGCTTTGCGCCTGCTGTTCAAAACCCAATTACAGTTTTCCTTTATTTTACTTTCATTGATTTCATTTACCTACCAATGTCCGTAGAAGGTTACTACACGAATGTTTCATTCCATATTAGACGATACAAGGGCATTACACTCACTGTAAAATTACAACAGGATTTGACAAAAAGTTTCATACATTTATATATTATAATATATGCGTCTATGGTATGCTGAGGGGTTACAATCTTTTTAAATTCTCGTAATATGACACTTCATTCTCATATCCATTATTATATTAATCCTTATATTTTATTCATATGTTTATTCTTCAGGTAGATTCGGTGCATTGCCTTCGATGATACCGATCTTAGAAACATTCGAAACATATGTACTCCGAACACCACACGGATCGCATGAAGCGAGATTTGTCACATGACATTCGACAAAGAAACCTCATTAAAATTGCTAAGGATTTCGCCCGTTGCCAATAAGTTCGCTGTAGACCATGCATAACGCATCACGTTTCCGAAAACTGGTTCATATGGTTCAAATGGTTCAAATGGCTCTGAGCACTATGGGATTTAACATCTGAGGTCATCAGTCCCCTAGAACTTAGAACTACTTAAACCAAACTAACCTAAGGACATCACACACATCCATGCCCGAGTCAGGATTCAAACCTGCGACCGTAGCCGTCGCGCGGTTCCAGACTGAAGCGCCTAGAACCGCTCGGCCACAACGGCCGGCCGAAAACTGGCGCTTGCAGTTAATTATGAATCAACATACGCTACAGGAATTTCACCGAAAACTACACTCAAGAGCCAAAGAAACTGGTACACATGCCTTATATCGTGTAGGGCCCCGCGAGCACGCAGAAGTGCCGAAACACGACGTGGCGTGGATTCGACTAATGTCTGAAGTAGTGCTAGAGGGAATTGACACCATGAACCCTGCAGGGCTGTCCATTAATCCGTAACAGTTCAAGGGGGTGGAGATCTCTTCTGAACAGCACGTTGCAAAGCATCCCAGATATGCTAAAAAAAAAGAAAAAAATGGCTCCGAGCACTATGGGACTCAACTTCTGAGGTCATTAGTCCCCTAGAACTTAGAACTAGCTAAACCTAACTAACCTAAGGACATCACACAAATCCATGCCCGAGGCAGGATTCGAACCCGCGACCGTAGCGGTTTCGGGGTTCCAGACTGCAGCGCCTAGAACCGCACGGCCACTTCGACCGGCAGATATACTCAATAATGAAACTTCCTGGAAGATTAAAACTGTGTGCCGGACCGAGACTCGGACTCGGGAAGTTTGCCTTTCGCGGGCAAGTGCTCTGCCAACTGAGCTACCCAAGCACGACTTACGACCCGTCCTCACAGCTTCAGTTCTGCCAGTACCTCGTCTCCTGTCTTCCAAACTTCACAGAAGCTCTCCTGCGAAACTTGCAGAACTTAAGTTCTTAGGACCCGTATTGTGCAGTCGAGTGATCAGTGGCGTGTCTTCTGTCACGTGGACAGTTTTCAACACCTCAAACAAACTACTAAATTTTGTCTAAATACATTATTCAAATTACTTCAACAAAAGTTCACTGCTGATGTACACAGCTAAACGTGAAACAAAACTCAGAATACGAAAAGTCTTCACCCACGAATATATCACACTGTTCACTAATGTACTTTTTATTCCCTTTGTCAGAAAAGTTCCAGGACAGGATTAAAACAAAAAAGCAGAAAATTCCACTTATCAAGTAGTAGTTCTAGTTCCTATCGAAGTAATCCCCTTGCCTATTCCATTCACAATTACCAACATTTCTTAAGGTGTAGAAATCAAGCAGGGAAATTTTGGAGCGCGATGCTTGTAAGCTCATTTGTCAAAGCCCGTTGGGTTTCTGCGATATCCTGATCGGGCACTCCTTTCAGTTGCCTTTTTACTCGGGGAAACAAGAAAAAAATCGAAGGGCGAGAGGTTGGACGATAATGGCTGATGTGGGTTGGAAATAACAGAATGTCTCGCAAGATGCATATAGCAATATGGGATCTTGCATTGCCACGCAGTAAGAACCAGTCCTGAGAATGCCACAAATAATCAGGGCGGCGACGTCGAATTTCTTGTCGCAAACGTTTCAAGACTTCGACGTAAGGTGTTTGTTTCACTGTCTCACGTGGAGAAACATACTCATGGTGAACTGAGGAATACGATCAACATTGTCTTTGTTCTCAAGGGATGTCTTTTGACTGTTTTAGAGTTTGACACCTCGTGTAAGGGTCATACTGGTAGCACTATGTTTCATCCCCAGCAACAATCTTTGACAGATATGTGGGAACACGTCTGGCTCTATTCAATAGTTCAGCAGAAATTCTCCGCCTTTCCTCTTTCTGTTCGTCTGCTAGCGTGTGAGGGACGAGTTTTGCATTAAGTTTCCATTTCTCTAAATCATCGTGTAACATCTTATGACACACATAACGGTTCAAATTAAATTCTTCTGATATCGCACGCACAGTTACAAGACGGTGTTCTTGCAATAACTGTCTTACAGCCTCCACGATTGCAGCGGGATGTGCTGTAGACGGTCGACCAGCCCAATCTCTGTCTACACGAAACCTTTTGTGCCACTCGGAAACAGGATTTCTTGAAAGTACCTCGCCTGAATATGCTTGGTTAATCATTTTTCAGGTTTCTCTCTGTGTTCTCCCGATTTTAATGGAGAAATTAATGTTCACTCTTTGCTCACAGTCAGCATCCATTGTGTCACTTTAGTTAATGCGCCAAGAAACTGAACAGTGTGGTGCTAAGCACAGTCATGCCACTTAGTGAATTTGCGCGTAAATATGACCAAGGTTATATCAAGGACGTGCACATGCCAGGTAACATAAAAACAATATTTATTCCTTTTTAGTACTGCAAACTCAGAAAGAAAAAAAACTGTCCTGCAACTTTTTTGACAAAGAGAGTATGACAAAAAATAACTTCCAAACTGAAAGTAAGCTGTCTGACGTAAACACTGATTAACTGTCTAATTACATTTTTCTATATGTATAGCGTAACTGTGTGACTATAGCCCTGAACTATTCTTGCTCTTACCTCGATACAGTAAAACTTTTCTCTCGAAAGTGGAGCACAGCAAGTAGCGCCACAGCAAAGCTCAAGTAAAATGGTAAGCTAAAAATGATATTCAAAAGCGTGTGTAATGCGACGTGCGATGCCGACACGAGCAACATAGATTTTCTTTCACGGAAATAATTTTGCGTACATATATTCTACAAACGATTTTTGTAAAACAATTTTACAGGGAAGAATTGCTTTATAACTTCCCTTTCACGATCTTGAACAATATTGACTTAACACAATAATGACTGGTTTTAGAAGCATTTGTGTTTCATTACAAAAAAAAATACTTTACACAAAAGAGCAATCCACCCCATTTTTTTCTTTCTTTGCAAAATGTGTGTGCGGAGAAGAAGAACTAATTTCTCGAGATGTGAGCAATCCGTGAGATAAATTGTAACACCCCACCCGTCACTTATCTGGCTTTGGCGTGTGTTCACCCCAGCTAATTGACTAACAGATCAGCAGAGAGTGCAAAACTGCCGCAATATCGGATAAAGCAAAGAAAGTAATAAGGCCCTGTGACTCCTGATTGAACTGCGGTGGCAGTGTTGACATTAATTGTTTCAGAATTGATCACTTTTAATTAAAAAGGGGTGCACATTGATGTTATATGCAGCTATCGAACACCAGATGCAAATGTTGAACATAAAATTAATTAAGAAAGTGACTTAGGATTTCAACTACTTGATTGAAAACAGCTGCAGTCGATTAGCACATATTTATTTTAACTCCCGACCTTCAATCATCACATTACATGACTCTCCTACCAGGCAGTGGTAATAAATTGCGATTGCGTGGAGTAAAGTGCGATAACTCAAAAGTAATTCCTATCGACTGACCCAGGCGTAATGCAAAGTGCGAGAAGAAGTCTACAATACATGGCCCATGAAACCTCGTGGAAACTTTGTCGACGTGATCCAACAAATTAACCAGTGGCCAGAGCAGGCGCAATATCACCGAATACAGCGTGGCGGAGTGGGGTCGTTGTTTTTTTTTTTTTTTTTGTGGTTTTAGGGCGCAAACTTCTATGGTCATTAGCGCCCAATGTGGGGTCGTTGTGCGGACGTTGGCCGACCTCGTGGTGCTGCAAGGCTGCGCTCATCTATTCACTCCTAGCTATCTTGCTCAGTACATAGCTGAACCAAAACTTCCTATCTCCAAGCTCAATCGTTCCATTTGCTAAGTCCTAAACTGCAGAGATGCTCACTCTTTCTCAAGCAAGCTGAGTAAAGAACGCCACGTCCGCACTCTATGCAAGCTGGGAACGGAAGACCTCTACAGAGATTTCTCACAGTCCGCTCTTCGCCTCGGTTTCCCCTCCAGCAAAATCACTTACGCCAATTGCAGCGCAAGTTGCGTTAATTATGCATCGCTTCCCAGCGCCGACCAATGCCTGCTCTGGGAAGTGAACAAATTCCCACAAAATTTCCCTTTCTCTCAACTTCTGTTATTTAGCTCCTCCCAGGTCACCCATCGAGGTCAGAGTCTGCACAACACCAAGTTTTCCGGAATTCTGACTCCCAGGAGAGTACTTCAAATTGCTTGGTCCTATGTTCCCATCGGAGGCAGGCGTATTTCATTCTGTCGCTCTTCACCTGATTTACTTCAGACTCTGCAGACCGTGAATTCAGCGTGAAGTTGCTATAGTCATGAACACGCATATTTTGACCTCTGTTGACCGCTCCACCGTAGCTTTGCGCGGCTTTCTCAAATGTTTCCCTGAAAACGGGACAACGGACATTTATCAACAGGCGTACAAGTTCTCTGTCTGCTTCTCGGTACACCAGCATGGGGTCAGGGTCAACCACCCATGCTGTCACTCACCTTAAGGCAGCTGGAGGCCGCGCCGCGTTACCGCTTTCTCAGAGCTTGAGGTGCCCTAAGCTGCCTATTGTCGCTTCCCTTTGCCGTTCCCCAGCTGGCCACGGTCAACTCTAAATACTTCCCAGGGGTAAACTAGCGTCCAGTAAATCGACTTGTTTCCACAAAGTTTTCATGTCGTGTGAATTACTTTAAAGCCATCACCCGACATCAATTATCCCAATATGTCCATACTATACCCTCTACAAGAAGCATTACGCCTTGTCAGTCATTTTGTTCAGCCCTACTGTTCGCTCAACGTGAGTTAGGTGATCTTTAATGACTTCATGTAAGGGCCATAGTTCTTGCCATCTTGCAAAATGCTTCAATAAAATCGGTACGACATCAATTTTATTACAACAGAGTGTTAACTATGCGCAAGTATAGAAAGCTGCAGATTTACTTTGAATCTTAACTCTTCACAAAACTCTTTTCAAAATTCGTAAATATTCTGATCGTCACCTTATACAATCATTTCTTGCAAATCTGTATTCATTATTCAGCAGCTCAATTCCAGATGACAATTTCCTGACCTTTCGATTCTACGTGTGCTTCCCCACACACCTCGACTAATTATAACGCTGTCTCTGTGAGCGCCCTCAGGCAGAGACTGGTGTAACAACACAACCAAAGATCGCGGATCGATGTGGCTTGCTCTCAGATATGTGCATATCGATATATGAAAGTAAAAAAACTGAAATTGTGTAAAGATCAAGATGAAATGCACACCTAAGAAAGTAGTAGGGTCAAACCTCACACGTCTGCTTTTATGCCCTGGACCGGCCACGGAGTGCACTCGGCTCTGGGCCCTCCAGGTAGTATCCAGCAACAGAAGCAGATTCATCTCCTACCAATTCTAGCTGGCCGAATAACTCGCCTACGTAAGTGTAGCTATATAAAGCTTATTAAGGGAACCATACCCTAACCACGAAAAACACCCCCACCCCGCTCATACCCAAACACCGCCTTCTCCATACGCACCATACGCACCATACGCAACTGTTGGCACTATGCATGATGGCAGGTAACGTTCTCCCGGCATTCGCCAAAGTCAGACCCTTCCATAGGTCTGTCACAGGGTATAAAGTGATTCACCAACTTAAATCATTCGTTTACAGTCATCCAGCCCAGTGGCATCGCTGTTTACACAACATCAAATGCAGCCTACCATTCGTTACAGAAATCTGTGGCTTACACTGCTCGACGATTCTATTCCATTCTTATAACTCTCTAAGCGCGCCACTGTACTAGCTGGCCTGCTGGTAGTCCTCTGGAACTCAGGGGCTATCCCTTCCGCTGATTCCATGGGTTTCTTTACAACCACCCTGCACAGTGCGCTACGGCCCCTTTTCGTCAGTCCATGAAGCCTGTCTGGTCTTTGTTTTGCCGTGACTGTTCCTTCTCGTTTCCACTTAACAATCACATCACCAACAGTCGACTTGGGCAGCTGTAGAAGGGCTAAAACGTCCTGATGGGATTTACACAGCTTGCACGTACCGTCATGTCTTCTTTAGTCTGCTTCACCAAGCCTGTGTAGGCTGAACATTCGGTTTTCATGTTACTGCCCTATTAAAGTAAATGAGATCTATAAATATTTCTTTACCAACTAACTCCATCTTATGAAATCTTCCGTTTGCTCCAGTTTTTAATTTTCTGGATTATATCTAGATAATCCATAAGGGCTGCCCATCAAACTTCGTGTCACACTGAGCCTTGATAGAGATAACACCGTTTTTAGGAGATTAGCACAATATACCACCGCCTCTCTTACATCCATCAGATCATTGTCTCGACTTCCCACGTGACTTGTTATCCTGCTTCTTCCGCCTCTGACAGTGGAAGAGGTTGTCATCGGTAGTCTGGACTGTTTTCTAAGCTGAGTACGTGCACTGAATGGATTGGAGTGCACTCGGGAAATCGGAGCGTATCAGACAGTTGTCTGATCGGATAAAAGTCATCTGTCCTCGGGTCTTGGAGCTCAGTTTTATCTTTACAGCGTTAACAGAGAAATCCGTTTTGTGTGCATATTTCAAGGCCAGAAGAGAGGCAAATCGCAAAAAAGCAGCGTTCGTACCCCTACTGATTAAAACCGCCAGTGAATACTGGCTTGTGGAACCGTTGTCGTGATTTACCCACAGTTCACGTAAGGATATAATTCGGATTACTGCCTTATGCTCCAGCAAACCGAAAACAGTTTCTCACCTCTGTAGCATCCAAGGTGAACTGCGATCCACAGCTGAAAGAAGGCCGGCACTCGCAACTGCATTTCTGTTTAATATAACTTTTTTTTTTCAACCAGCGAAATCTAACTACACTTGCTCACACGTTATATAACGAAAACGACCAATATTACCGGTAACGGTTATCATCTCTTCTGTGCAGTATATTTCTCCTTAAAAGGTCAGATTCATAGCTGTATAGTGAAAAAAAAATAATAATGTGAGTTCTCAATCAGTTCGATGAAGCTGAAAAACAAATGTAAACAGGTTTTGCTATTTGAAGAAGTTTAACCGTATGCATTAGGGCAAAGAGGGCGTCTCGAAGTGTTCGAGGGTTAAGACTCTTATAAAATATACTATTTCCTGTGAATATCATTTTAAAATAAATTTGATTGGCTGTTTTTCATGTAATGCAAGTACGTAGTTCACATACCCGCTTTCAAATTCTGCACGGTGATAGTTTAATAAGCATTTTAGGTACTCCTTTCAGTTTAAACACTATTGTATTGGTCCCTGTATCTAGTGCGTATATCATTATGGAAGATTTTCCTGTAAGATATTTGTTCTATATATGGTATATAGCAAGGGTGGTGACATTAAGAGTGTAATGGGAACTCCACTTCGAAACGCAGAAGAGTAGATAGATGGAAGGAGAACACTGAAGGCCTCTATGAGGGGAAGGACTTGTCTGATTACGTAATAGAAGACATTGTAATCGATGTGGAAGAGATAGAGGATCCAGGTTTGGTGAGAATTTAGACAGCTCTGGAAGACTTGAGATCAACTAAGACAGAAGGGATAGAGAACATCCCTTCAGAATTTCTAAAGTCATTGAGGGAAGGGGCAACCAAACATTTATTCAGATTGGTGTGCTGAACCTATGAGATGGCGATATGCCCTCAGAGTTTCGGAAAAATATCATCCACGCAATACCGAAGATAGCAAGGGCGGATAAGTGTGAGAACTATCGCACAATCAGCTTTACAGCTCCTGCATCCAAGCTGCTAACAAGAAAAATATACAGAAAAAAATGGAAAAGAAAGTTGAGGATCTGTCAGATGATGATCAGTTTGGTTTTAGGAAAGGTAAAGACACCGAAAGGCAGTAGTGACGTTGCGCTTGATAATGGAAGCATGGCTGAAAAAAAAAATCAAGACACGCTCATAGCATTAATCGACCATGAAAACGCGTTCGACTGTGTAAAACAGTGCAAGATGTTCGATATTATGAGAAAAACAGGAGTAAGCTGTAGGGAAAGGCTGGTAATATACAATATGCACAAGAACCAAGAGGGAACGATAAATTTGGAAGACGAAGAACTAAGTGTTCGGAATATAATGAGAGTACGACAGGGATACTACTACTCCCCCCCACCCCCACCCTGCTGTTCAATTTATACATCGAAGAAGCAATGACGGAAATAAAAGAAAAGTTCAAGAGCGAATTAAAATTCAGAGTGAATGATAAGATTCGCTGATGATATTACTGTCCTCAGTGAAAGTGAAGAGGAATTATAGATTTTGTTCAATGGAATGAACAATCTAATGAGTAAAGAAAATGGAATGAGAATGAACAAGAGAAAGAAAAAACTAACGAGATGTAGCAGAAATGAGAATAGCAAAAGGCTTAACATCAGAGTTGGTGATCACGAAATAGACGAAGGTAAGGAATTGTGATACCTGGGAAGGAAAATTACGCACGACGGACAAAGCAAAGATGACATAAAAGCAGACTAGCACAGGCAAAGAGGGTATTCCTTGCAAAGAGAGAACTACTATTATCAAACAAAGGTCTTAAATTGAGAAACAAATTTCTGAGGATGTACGTTTGGAGCAAGAATCGTATGGTAGTGAATCATGGACGATGGCGAAGCCGGAACAGAAAAGAATCCAAGTGTCTGAAATGTGGTGCTACAGAGGACTGTTGAGAATTAGGTGGAGTGATAAAATAAAGACTTAGGAGAGATTCTTCCCGGAATCAGCGAAGAAAGGAACATATGGAAAACACTGACAAGAAGACGGGGCTGGATGTGTTAGGACATCAGTGAATAGCCTCCAGGGTACTGGAGATGGTGTACAGGGTAAAAATTGTAAGGCTGACAGAGATTTGTTGAATACATCCAACAAATAACTGAGGATGTAGGGAGCAAATGCTACTCTGATATGAAGAGGTTAGCGCCGAAGAGGAATTCGTGGTGAGCCACATGCAAGTTAGCAGCTCGGACAGAAAACTGTCATGGACAGTCTCGCCTGAGCATTCTGTGAGCCACATTGCTCGCGAGTGCGTAGTTACTTCTGAGCACACACCATGTGCGACTTCACCGAACTGGGCGACACTTCACGCTCGCATGATAAACCGACAGCAGGTGGTCCGCGCCGAGCGACCCACTAGCTGCATGTGGGCAACGTACATACTTGCAAGCAACGTGTTCGCGAATGGTTCATGGTCGCTCAGCTCGCAGATGTATATGCATCTTATCACAAAACCTTCCTGGTGGCGGTCATCCCCATATGTGAACGTGTAAAACTTTCAGAGTTTGGAATTAATGCCTGTTTTCAGATGATGACGCCGTTCAACGTCTCTTGCAGTCATCAAGATCAAAGCGAGCTACAAACTGCTGTATCATACACAAATCTGCAAGGCGCAAGAAGCGGAAATAAATCCTGCAAAATAAACGGTGTGAGACACACCACGTGAGTACCATAGAAAATCTGTTAAATATCGGTTACAGCATAAGTCACACAAATTTGAAACTAACCCATTCATCTAAACACCTAGAAATTAAAATCAAAAACAATTTAAACTGGAACCCAGACATAGAAAATGTTGTACGTAAGGCGAACCAAAGACTGTTTCATTGGTAGAACACTTAGAACGTGCAACGAATCTGCGACTTTGTCGAAATCTGACATGAAAATACAGATTAATTCTGACAACAAAATAAAAAAGCAACCAGAAAATGTTAGTAATGCTTGACAATGTGATCAAACGTATCCGGACACCTGGCTGAAAATGACTTAAAAGTTCGTGGCGCCCTCCATCGGTAAGGCTGGAATTCAATATGGTTTTGGCCCACCCTTAGCCTTGATGACAGCTTCAACTCTCGCAGGCATACTATCAGTCAGGTGCTGGAATGTTTGTTGGGGAATGGCAGCCCTTTCTTCATGAAGTGCTGCTCTGAGGAGAGGTATCGATGTCGGTCAGTGAGGCCTGACACGAAGTCGGCGTTCCAAAACATCCCAAAGGTATTCTGCAGGATTCAGGTCAGGACTCTGTGCAGGCCAGTCCATTACAGCGATGTTATTGTCGTGTAATCACTCCGTCACAGGCCGTGCATTATGAACAGGTGCTCGATCGTGTTGAAAGATGCAATCGCCATCCCCGAATTGCTCTTCAACAGTGGGAAGCAAGAAGGTGTTTAAAACACCAATGTAGGCCTGTTCTGTGATAGTGCCACGCAAAACAAGAAGGGGTGCTAGCCCCCTCCATGAAAAACACGACCACACCATAACATCACCGCCATCGAATTTTACTGTTGGCACTACACACGACAGCAGATGACGTTAACCGGGCATTCGCCATACTCATACCCTGCCATCGGATCGCCACATTGTATACCGTGATTCGTCACTCCACACAACGTTTATCCACTGTTCAATCGTCCAATGTTTACGCTCCTTACACCAAGCGAGGTGTAGTTTGGCATTTACCGGCGTGATGTGTGGCTTATGAGCAGCCGCCCGACCATGAAATCCAAGTTTTCTCGTCTCCAGCCTAACTGTCATAGTACTTTCAGTGGATCCTGATGCAGTTTGGAATTCCTATGTGATGGTCTGGATAGATGTCTGCATATTACACATTACGACCCTCTTCAACTATCGGCAATCTCTGTACGTGTCCCTTCACGTTTCCAATTCACTATCACATCGGAAACAGTGGACCTAGGGATGTTTAGGTGTGTGGAAATCCACAGACGTATGACACAAGTGACACCCAATCGCCTGACTACGTACGAAGTCCTTGAATTCCGCGGAGCGCCACATTCTGCTCTCTCATGATGTCTAGTGGCCACTGAGGTAGCTGATATGGAATACCTGGCAGTAGGTGGCAGCACAATGCACCTAATATAAAAAACGTATGTTTTTGGGGGTGTCCGAATATTTTTGATCACATAGTGTATTTATTAGGAACAAATCGTACCGTTACCGCTTTCAAATCGACAGATTCACCTTCAGAACACATATTTCCATAACATTTTTTGATGAACTTCCTGTATCTGTTCATTTTAGTTACAATAAATGCTAATTCGACATAGATTGCATTTAGTGTATCATCTACGGCCCGCGAATTTCCTGGCGCAACGTCTATGTCCACATTGTAACCTCTCTGACTGACACTGCCATGGTGCAGTTTTCTCTTTGCATATAAGCATCCGTGTGGCCCAAATACCAAGACGTGTGTGTATGTGTGTGTTGGTCTACATTGTCTGCGCTTCCAAATTTCAGGAAATTATTACCCAGCAATTGGCTAAATATGCACTGCTTCGAAAGCAGTCATCGCTGCAAGGAAAAAGACGAAGTATTTTCTGTGTCAGTAACACAAAAATAATTGATTTCATAGCTCAGAAAGTTGTTTACGGTATCTTATTTCATTTTTACGTTCCATTCTAATAAAACAGTTTTTTTGTTCCTTTGTTCTTTCCTGTAAGGCACCACCATCCCAAGGAACCTTCGCTATAATCAACGAACATCACATGCACTGCATGATGTAATTTGGAATACGTACAACAATCTGAAGACAAAATTGTCAGAATCCAATAACGGCGCTATTTGTTGCTAATGTATGGAATTATTAACAGTGGCCAGTTGCTGTTCTTACTTTACTGTAAGACTTGACGTAAACATACACTACGCTTGTCCGTCCTCATCTGGAGCATTGCTGCGCGGTATGGCATCCTTACCAGTAGAAGTGACGGAAGTCCTCGCAACAGTTCAAAGAAGGGCATCTTGTTTTGTAATAACGTCAAATATGGGAGACAGTCATTAAAGCGAAAAGCAATACCGCTGGGACGAAATTTCGACCGCCAATTTTCTCCTCTTGGTGAAAAAATATTTTGTTGGTCATCGAAGTAAAATAAAAGAAATCAGAGTTCACGTGGAAAGATTTAAAGAGTTCATTTCTTCCTCCTGCTTTTTGGAAGTGGTAGAGAAGAGAAATAGTCAAAATGGTTTTTTATGCGCCTGCCATATACTTAAGCTTAGTTGCAGAGTAATGAAGTCGATGTTTATAAAAGTTAATGTGCGTTTCACGTAAATAAAACAGGAGTCTTAGAGGCAATTGTCGCCCTTTTCTTTGGACGCTATGATGACAGAGAGATTTCTTAACGTTAAATTTCAAAACGGGTACAGTGAAACCGAAAGATGCAGGAAAGTCCTCTAATTGCTTCTGTTCAGCACATATGCTGTTTAGCATCTGTATTGCAGACCTGCCGGAAACACAATCAAGATAGTTCTGGTACGCTGACGATTGGGCCCTCGCTACAAGATGTAGCACAATTGAAGCATCTGAGGATATCCTAACGAAAGACCTGAAGATAATGGGTGAATATTTCCGTAAGTGGAGACTTCAACCAAATGCTTCCAAAACAGAGGTTAGTTGCTTCCATCTCAACAACAAACTAGCAGGAAAGGAACTCAACATTCGATTCGAAAACACCGTTCTCAGGCATAATAAAACTTCGAAGTACTTGAGCATGACGCTGGACAGAACACTATCTTTTAAAGAGCACCTAAGAAAGACGGCCGAAAAATTAAAGACAAGAAACAATATTATTCAAAAGCTCTGTGGTACTACCTGGGGAGCAACGGCCTCCACTGTCCGCACCTCTGCTTTAGCAATTGTATTCTCGGCTGCCGAATACTGTGCTCCGATTTGGCTAAACAGCCCACATGTAAAAAAGGTGGATGCCCAGTTACACAACATTCTAAGGATGATTTCTGGAGTAATTAAACCCACTCCAACGCAATGGCTTCCAATATTAAGCCACATCCCGCCGCCACACCTGCGACGTACTGACGCCCTTGTACGTGAATACAAAAACATCGTGGGAAGTCAAAGCCTGCCAATCTACCAAGACATTGAGGCTGCAAACACTAATAGGCTTCAATCTATGAACCCGCCAACAAGAACAGCAAGGAACTGTGTACAAGAAGGTTTCAGTATCACAAACGCATGGTCTGAAAAATGGAACGCATGGCAAAATCATAACATTTCTTGCATCACACAAAAGCCACCTGGTTTTGACCTACCACGCAAAACGTGGTCCACTCTAAATAGGATTAGAACTCGTCATGGCAGATGTGGTTACTCCCTGTATAAATGGGGTAAAATACTATCGCCTCAGTGTGACTGCGGAGAAAGTCAGACCATCATTGTTGAAGAGTGTTCCAGAAGAGCCTATAAAGGGAGCCCCGACGACTTCCTGCTCGCAACTCCAGAGTCGATAGATTATATTAATAGACTTGATGTTTGTTTGTAATCCTTAAACTTTGTTATATTAGTAATGTTTGTTTGCAATTATGAACGTTTGTTATATTAGTGACTTGTCTGTTTCTTTCTTATGCGTCTGTATTGCCATTCGATAAATAAAATAATAAATTAACGGTTCTGTGGAACCCACTGACGCCCTTTAATGTTAAAAGAACGGTCAGCGTAGCATTTGGCTGGAAGTTGGGCCGCGCGTGGGAGACGGGGAGTCAACGACATTAGCGACGCTGGACGAGACGGGGTGGGGCGGCTCGGGTCGGGCACTGCCGCCTTTGGCGACCTCTGGAACCAGAGACCAGAGATATTGATTGCCACAGCGGCCGCTGGGCGTTGGCGGACGCTGGGCTCCTGTTCGCGGCGCGATCTTAATTTTCGTGACGCGATCTTGATTTTCGCGACGATCCATTTCGCCAGTTCAAGTACATGAAGTCTAGGACAAAAAAAAAAAAAGAAAAGAATGTGTCGTCACACTGTGGAATGACCTACTCGTATTTCCTAATGCAATCACCTGGCTGTGTGCTGCAAAACGGAAAGCGATGACAACAACGACGGCATATGCTCTACATCTGTATCACTACTCTCAGTTCACATTCAAGTGCATGGAAAAGGATTTACTGAATCACTTTCACACTATTTTTCTACAGTTCCATTCTCGAACGGCGCACAGGAAAAACAAACACCTAAAACTTTCCGTTACTCTTATTTTATTACAATCATCATTTCTCCCTATGTAGATGGGTGTCACCAAAATACTTTCGCATTCGCAGGAGAACATTACAGGTTAACACTGCGGGAAAAGATCTTGCCGGGTTGAAAAACGTCTTTGTTTAACGGGGGGGGGGGGGGGGGGGGGGTAGGACGTCAAACGGGCCGACTTGGAGCAGGAGAGGCATCACAGGATATTTTAATTTCCACTGTCTATACTTTTACAAATAAATTCATAAAACTTTGTCAGCATGACCTGGAAGGATTCAGGATTCACACTCATTGCAGTGGAAGTTCGAAAACATAACAAAATATTTTTTTTACGTGTGAAATTTCATCATTTTTTCACTTTCTAATGGCTGCAGTTGTTGCTATAGGTACACTTTTCTTCATAAGTTAGAGAGATTCTTCGATGAATTTTGCACAGCATACATACCATACTTACAGGTGTACAAAACTCTAGAATTTATTTACTTTATGAAAAAACGAATGGTGTGTTGTATTTTAAACTTCATGTTTAGAAAGAACACAAATGTTGTCGTTAATTAGCTCAATTTTTACCACAGTTTTTAATGGATTTGAAAAATTCTAGAGTTTCATACACCTTTAAGTATGGTTTGTATGTTGTGCAAAATTCATCGAAGAATCTCTCTAACTTACGAAGAAAAGTGTACCTATAGCAACAAATGCTGCCATAAGTAAGTGAAAAAAGTGATGAAATTTCACATGTAAAAAAAAAAAAAATTATTTCGTTATGTTTTAGAACTTCCACCGCTAAGAGTGTGAATTCTGAATCATTCTTGGTCACGCTGACAAAGGTTTATGAATTTATTTGTAAAAGTATAGACAGTGGAAATTAAAATGTCCTGTGGTGCCTCTCCTGCTCCAAGTCGGCCCGTTTGACGTCCTACCCCCCTTAATGCTTCCCATCCCAATTCGCGTATTATATCTATGACGCTCTCTCTCCTCCGCGATAATACCAAACGAGATGTCCTCCTCTGAACTTTTTCGATGTCCTCCGCCAATCAATTTGATAAGGATTCCATATTGCATAGCAATACACTGCCAGAGGACGGACAAGCATAATGTAGAAAGTCTCTCCAGTGGACCAGTTGGACGTTGTAAGCGTTCTGCTAATAAAACGCAGTTCTTAGTTTGCCTTCCCCGCAACATTATCTATGTGATTGCTCCAGAATAAGTTGCTCATAATTCTAATTCCTAGATATTTAATTGAATTGACAGCCTTTAGACTTGTGTGATTTATTGTGTAACCGAAATTTAACGGTTTACTATGTCATGTGGATGTAAACACACTGTACTTTGTTTAGAGTCAACGCCACTTTTTGCGCAATACAAATAAAGAGTCTAAGTCATTTTGCAATTGGGTTTGATCTTCTGACGACTTTACTAGAAACTTAATGACAGCATTATCTGCAAACAATCTAAAGGGGTGCTCAAACTGTCTCCTAAATCATTTAGATAGATTAAGGCAGCAGAGGGCCTGCAACACGTCCTTGGGGTGAAATTTGCGACATAAGCTATTTAAGAAAAAGGACGAAAAGTTTTATCACCCGAAAAAATAAACTAACGTAATCTTTTCTTTTTGAGCAGGTACTTACCTACAGTCCTGGGACACATTGAAATACTCGTAATCGCGCCACAGTACCGAAACGCGTAAGGGAGACAAAACAGAATGACGGATGCATGCTGCCGTCCTATGACGCGATTATTTCTATGCGGACTAAAAGTGCAGATATGTATCTGCATACAAACAAAACATTGATTCTGTTACTTTATTTTTTTCGAGGTGGTAATTAAAACTTTAAAGACTATCCCATGTATTTCCTTAAAACGGGTATACACGATGGTGCACATGAAGAATGTAGGAATTATAAACATGAAAGGAATGTTACTTCACCATCGTGCACTTCAGCTGCACTGCAACACTCTGAAAACGGGTAACTCTGGAAGAAGTCTGATGAGGCATCGAAAATCGTATATGTCGAAGGAAATTGATTCTTTTGTTTCAACGTTTAATGAAATTTGCTACACAAAATTTATCAGTTAACACGACTCTATTTCTTTTTATTTTCGATATGTAATTCTACCCTACCTTGTAATCGTTAATAGCATTCCATGTAGGCTTTCATGGCCGGCGTCTTTGTCAGTAAACTCTTCCGGGCTAAGTTGCCGTGGTCGATCTGTAGAACTTCTTCTCCCTGACGTTTCGTTCTCAACTACGGAGAACATCGACGACTCACCTCGGAAGATGTTCTCCGTAGTTGAGAACGAAACGTCAGGGAGAAGAAGTTCTACAGATCGACCACGGCAACTTAGCCCGGAAGAGTTTACCGTTAATAACATTTCTCTCTTATCTTTTTTTCTCTACGTGGTCGGTGTTGTATACCGAGTTTGGCAGTGTTAGTGGCATTTGGTGGGCAGATGCAGTCGCCGTCGCCCCCCACCCTGGAAGGATTCTGTGTATCGTATTTGTCTGCGTCTATCGTAAATACCATGTTCAAGCGTGACGAAGGAAAAAATTGAAACTTGTGTTCCGGTAAATTATTACGAATGTAACCTTTCTGACAGGAAATCACAAATTCAGTCGCACAACTGAGACTACACCCCACAGCAGCACAATTTGATTAGAAACCTCTTGAGATGAACGGTACCGAAACCATTTTGGAAATCTATAAATACGCAATCAATTTGAGTTCCCCATCGATAGCACCCATTACTTCTTGAGAATAAACAGATAGATGTGTTTCACAAGAAAATATTTTCGGAATCCGTGCGACTGTGTGTCAACAGGTGTTTTCCTCGAGATAATTCAGATGTTCGAACACATATATGTTCAAAATTCCTACTACAAATCGACGGCAGTGATATGGGTCTGTGATTGATCGGATTACTCCTACTTCCTTTCTTGAGCATTCGTGTGGCCTGTGCCACTTTCCAGTCTTTAGGTACAGATCTTCCGTCAAGCGAGCGGTTGTTTAGGGTTGCTGAGTATGGTGCTATTGAGACAGCATAATCTGAAAGGAATCTAATTGGTATACAGTCTGGAGCAGAGGACTTGCCTTTTTTAAAGTGATTTACCCTGCTTAGCTACATTTAAGTTACTCATCTCGGAAGCAGTTCTTGATTGAATTCTGGAATATTTACTTCATTTTCTTTGGTGAAGGAAACCGTATTTAGTAACTCCGCTTTAGTAGCACTGTCGTTGGTAAGATTACCATGGCTACCGTGCAGTGAAGGTGTTGATTGTCTCTTGACACTGGTGTACTACACATACGACCAGAATCTCTCTGGATGCTCTGCCAGATTTCGAGACAGAGTTTCATTGTGGAAACTATTAAAAGCATCTCGCATTAAAGATCGCGCTGAATTTTGAGCTTCTGTGACACTCTGTTTTTTTTTTTAAATTTGGCATGCTTTATCATTGCTTCTGGCAACTTTCTAACACCTATTTTGCGCCAGCCCCTATTAGCCACATTGCAATATCGGTAAACTCTTTTCACTACAGAACGGAATTTACTGTTCCCATAGGACAATCAAGGGGTGGTGAAAAATAAGTGGTAGAAAGTGTTCGTCCAGTTTAGTTTAATAGTATGCCGTAAATGATTCTCCTTGTGATATTGCTGTATTTTAGCTCTGAAAATTCTATAATCACGCACTGATGTCTCAATTCACATTTCAGAACGGAAGCACTAACAGTGGAACAGCAGTAATGTGAACCTACACGTTCAAGCGGCTTCTCCACTTCATCCACAAAAAGTCACTGTTTGGTTCACAATCTTTGCATTATTGGACCCATTTTTATTGAGAAACATGTCACAGAAGACAGCTACAGACTAGTCCTGGAACATGAATTTGTGCCGGCTGCACGACGGTGCCGAATGCTCTGAAACTACTAGTCTATGCAGGATGGAGCACTCCCATACCGTACTGAAAACGTATTCCGTTCTTTCTTTTTTTTACTGCAAGTCACGTAAAGTCTTAGAAGGAAGCACTTAAGAATTCACGGCATCCAGAAACTTATGTCCCGATTACGCCAATATCGATTATTTTTTAGAGGTACATATGGGACCTGAAGGTAGCATAATGAATTGTCGAAAGTGGTAGCGAAAATAAAATAAAAGAATTTCTCAGTTTCCATGGCTGTTTGGAGAATTTCTTTGTTGTATCGTCGTAAGGCTCCAGGACGGAGGAGGAAGCATTGTGGTCTGGAGAATGCGTTCGTGGCATTCTCTGGGTTATCTCGTCATTATGGGAGGCACAACGGATCAACACAAGTATACATCTATATTTGGGGACCAAGGGGACCAAGTCCACCCCGAAATTCAGTCTGTTTTCCCTTGTTACAGTGTCATCTACCAGAAGGACAACGCACACAACTCACAATGTACGTGCGTGGTTCGAAGAGCGCCAAGCATGAGTTTACCGCACTCCCCTGGCCACAAAACCCCGTGCATTGAAACCCAATCAAGAATGTACGAGACCATCTCGATGGGTCTATCGGCGGCATGGGTTCTCAACCAAGGAACCTAGCGAAACCGGCCACGGCCCTGGAGTTGGCAAGGCTCCACATTCCAGTCGGTACCTCCCAGTGCCACACCGACTTTCTTCCTCCACGTCTCTCAGTGGTCCGCACTGCAAAAGTGGTTATTCAGCCTTTTGACTGGTGGCCACAGTAATGTGACTGGGAAGTGTAGACGGCACAGTTGTTTCCATTCCTAATACTAAGCTGTTTCAGGTTAGCTACTGTGGGATTTCTTGCACCTTGTATTTGGTGATGGACTCCAGTACCGAGACCTATGTGGTGGTGCTGTTCTCTCTGGAAACATCCGAGATCCAGCCAAGGGAAGTTTCGTTCCTAATGATTGTATTTAGTGAAATTATTACCTAATTTTTCTTAATCGGTTGAGTCTACACAAAATGGACGACTCAGTGCTGTTCCGTATTTGCTGAGTCAGTTTGTATCATATGTGATAAAACTAAACACGGTGCTAATCTTTAGTTAAATTTTTCTTAGGTATATGCCACTTTGTCGAAAACTGACATCCTGTGCCCGTGGCTATACACAAAATGTAGGTTGACTCTTGCAGAGAAGATAACAGCAACTCGTGAGTGGGAAGTACTTTGAATCACATACACCGATGCTCCAAAGAAACTGGTAGAGGTATGCGTATTCAAACACAGAGATATGTAAACAGGCAGAATACGGCGCTGCGGTCACCAACACCTATATAAGGCAGTAAGTGTATGGCGCAGTTGTTAGATCGGTTACTGCTGCCACAATAGCGGGTATCGAGATTTAAATGAGTTTGAAATTGGTGTTATAGTTGGCACACAAGAGATGGGATACAGCATCTCCGACGTAGCCAGGAAGTGGGGTTTTTTGGTACGAACATTTCACGAGTGTGCCGAGAGTATTAGGAATCCGGTAAACATCAAATCTTCTTGCACTAGATCAGTTTAATAGTCATTGGAGAAATTCTGTGAAAGAGAAACTGAGACATGCAAATACAGAGCTAGACGTTATTCCTTGAGGACTGACTTCACAACCGAAACCTCTTGATGTCTCGAACAAATAAACCATTTAAAGTGTATATAAGAGAGGAATGGAACAAATGGATGATAGATGAAACCCAACTTGAATTCACGCCGAAGGGAGCTTTAAAACGACCTGCAATCAAACAAGTGTGTTGATAGAATGAGATTTTCACTCTGCTGCGGAGTGTGCGCAGGTTCGCAGGAGAGCTTCTGTTAAGTTTGGAAGGTAGGACACGAGGTACTGACAGAAGTAAAGCTGGGAGCACGGGTGTGAGTCGTGCTTGGGTAGCTCAGATGGTAGAGCACTTGCCCGCGAAAGGCACAGGTCCCGAGTTCGAGTCTCGGTCCTGCACACAGTTTTAACCTGCCAGGAAGTTTCAAGTGTGTTGATAGATAAAACAGATGTGCTCTACTGTGAGAGAGGACATCGCTGTTGAACCTTTCAAGAAGTGGGGCATAAGTAACGCTCTCGATGGCAGTGAAAACCATCTTACACTGAAGCGCAAAAGAAACTGGTGTAGTCATGAGTAATCAAAGACAAAGATATGTAAACAGGCAGACTACAGCGCTGCAGTCGGCAACGCCTATGTAAGACAACAAGTGTCTAGGTGTCTGGCGCAGTTGTTAGTTCGGTTACTGCTGCTACAATGGCAGGTTATCAAGATTAAGCGAGGTTGTACGTGGTGTTACAGTCGCCGTGCCAGCGATGGGACACAGAATCTCTGAAGTAGCAATGAAGTGGGGATTTTAATGTACTACCATTTCAAAAGTGTATTGTGAATATCAGTAATCCGATAAAACACGAAATCGCCGAGACTGCTGCGGCTGGAAAAAAATTCTGCAAGAACGGGACCAACGACGACTGAAGAGAATCGTTCAACAAGGGAAAAGTGCAACCATTTCACAAATTGCTGCAGATTTCAATCCTGGGCCATCAACAAATGTCAGCGTGCGAACCATTCAACGAAACATTATTGATATGGGATTTCGGAACCGAAGGCCCACTCGAGTATACTTGATGACTGCACGACACAAAGTTTAACGCCTCGCCTGGGCCCTTCAACACCGACATTGGACTGTTGATGACTCTAAACATGTTGACGGTCGGACAAGTCTCGTTTCAAATTGTATATATGGGTATGGAGACAACCTCATGAATCCATGGTCCCTGCATGCCAGAAGGGGACTATTCAAGCTGGTGGAGGCTCTGTAATGGTGTGGGGCGTGTGCAGTTGGAGTGATATGGGTCCCTGATACGTCTAGATACGACTCTGACAGGTGACACGTACGTAAGCATCCTATCTAATCACCTGCATCCATTCATGTCCATTATGCGCTCCGACAGACTTGGGCAATTCCAGAAAGACAATACGACACCCCACACATCTAGAATTGTGGCTCCAGAAACACTCTTCTTAGTTTAAACACTTCCACTGGCCACCAAACTCCCCAGACTTGAACATTATTGAGTATATCTGGGATGCCTCGCACCGTGCTGTCCGGAAGAGATCTCCACCCTCTCGTACTCTTACGGATTTATGGAGAGCCCTGCAGGATTTATGGTGTTAATCCCCACCAGCACTACTTCAGACATTAGTCGAGTTCATGCCACATCGTGTTGCGGCAGTTCTGCGTGCTGGCACGGTATTAGACAGGTGTACCAGTTTGTTTGGCTCTTCAGTGTATATAAAGAAAATGCTTCATACGGTCTTCATTGCCGCATGAACACAAGGAACATAATGGCGCGGATTTTTCAACGTAAGTAACCACTTTAATAATTTATTTACCTCGTTTAAAATCGTTGGAAGGCACAATTACACTTAACAGACATTCTCTCAGATCTTGTTTTGGTTGTAGGTCACCACTACCCCAAGGAAATTTCATCATTTTGGAGAACAAAAAGTGAAATCTAATATAAGTGTATCTTAAGGTGAACAAGCCGTCTGTTGATAAACCTGTCGGTTCGAAGCCGGTAAAGGTGTTATTTAAAAGACTAAATAGCATTATACAGCTGGTTGTTGTTATCTTCTCTTGAAGAGTCAACTTGTATTTTCTTAAGTGTCTTGTTATGTTGTAATGTTGGAGTAATATTATTCATGAATTTCAGTGTTTGTTGGACCACTATGTTGTTTTATGCTACGATACTGGACACTTTTATAGAATTTAATAGTAATATTCTATTCCTGTCGTTTTCATTTTTGAAAGTATTGTATTTATGAAATGAATGAATGTAAATTATTGTTGAAATCAAATTAAAATTGTAGTGTTTCCAGTAGAATGTATAATTGTTGTACTGTTAATTCAGTCGTTTCCACTCTTTTATTCCTCCTGGACCTACTTGCATTCCACAGTACGTTTCACCAGATCCTTCACACTGTTTTGTACGGTATGTATATAGATTGATATGTTGATGTAGATTCTAATTCCCCATATCGACGTCTGGACTGAGCAAATATTTTCTGTTTCTCTCTTGTGTCCTCAACGTTGGCGAACAGTTAATAGCAAATATTTTTTAAAGCGAATGAAGGGCATCTGTGTGGAATCATGTGTTATCCACAAGGTGAGATATTATCGTGGTCGAACAGGATATCAGTTTAGCGGAGATGCAAAGACTTTCATTAACCATGAATTTCAGTACACAATCCAATGTTACCTTGGTGAGCAACTTTCAAGAATCTCAGGTGATGGCAACTAGAGATGACTGAAGCACTTACGTTGTAATGTACTGGTAACTTCCTAGCTATGACCGTTATATACCGTTAATCCGTTTCTGTTTTGCAGAATTTGATAATTCGCCCTTATCTGCATTTTATTTATTTGCTGTTTGAATCGACATCGCCTGGGACCTCGCATACTTCTCGAATATAAAAACATTGTTCTGCCGTTTAGTGGCTAAACTAGTGAGTGCTGATAATATGCAGAGTTTATCTGATGGCAACAAACATGTGCATCATTCCAACGACACAAACTATGGAAAACTACGTGGCCAATAGGCGAAGGTCGTACGAAGCATGACGGCCTAAAAGTCAAGATAAATATCTGACATTGTCGGCTGGAGACCGATCTATCAATTCAGTTAAAGAAAGCTTCTGATATGAAGTTTTTTATTGACTTGATCCCACCATCTTCAGATCCACAGAGAACGGGTTATGAAATCATTCTGTGCGATAAACCGTACGAAACGGACTCACAATAAAAAGAGGGTAGAGGATTAAAAAATATAGTTGTGCCTTCGTGGCAAAACAGGGTCTTACAAATGTGGCACATTAAGAAGGACTGCATGCGTCTGGGATGCCTGCCCGCTGGGTGAGTGAAATGAAATGATCGTAAGGTATTGTTGGCCGGGAGACTCCATGCGGGGTGTTCGGTCGCCGGAATTGCAAGTCCTTTTTAGCTGACGCCACTTCGGCGACTTGCGAGCCAATGATGATGAAATGATGATGAAACACACACAATACCCAGTCATCTCGAGGCAGATGAAATCCCTGTCCCCGCCGGGATTTGCACCTTTTTTTTTATAACGTATATAGACTTTTATTTACAAAATAACAATTTTCGTTTTACAAATACAGTTTGCATTTTACTTGTAGAGACGAGACAATTCATTCTTTGCTTTTATTTTTCTTTTACTGTCCAGGTAATTATTTCAGTTGGCGCTTTTTTTCTAATTATTTTTTCGAGAGTCTGTCAGTCTGAGTTCGTTAGTGGGTTCTCACACTGTTTATTGTTGCAGTTTAGCTTTTTCTGAGTCTTTGTACACTACATTTGTACGTGTGACAGAAGGAATTTGGAATAAGCATTGATTGTACGATCTAGTTATTTACACAGAATAATGAATAAATAAGGTTATTTTATGGAAATTTTACTTATTACTAGTTGTGTTATTATTATTATTATTATTATTGTTATTATTTTTATATATATTTTGAGTTGTGGATGTGCTCTATTCATTTTAAAATAATATTGAATTATTACTATCTTCTTATTAAATCTTGTGATAGAAAAACAAAGGGGGAGGCATTTTGCGTTGGGTCTTGAAGACGAGACCTTAGTGTCCCGGGGCCCCGTGCGCGGGAAGCGAGAACGCTACCGCAAGACCACGAGCTGCTGACTGAGTACATAGCCGGGAGCGAACCCAGACACATGCGGCACTTCTTGATTTTACATGAATGTGTGGTGTCTGTTCGTTTGGACTTTCGCCTAAACGGGCAATGGATCCACCTTCTTCATTGTGGATGCACGTGTACGTCCGATCTCCTTTGGGAATCGGAGAGTAGGAGCATGGAAAATATGGACAGGGAGTGTGGATAGGTGGCGCTCGTTGGGAGTGTGGGTCGACCGTGAGACGTGCCGAGATAGTCCGCGCAGTTGCGGTAACACTGTGTCCCCGATGGCGCACTAACACATCTGCCAAGTAAGCACGAGATCCCGCATTCAAATCGATTCCGCATAATGTCCCGATGCAGCTGACATCAGTAATCCCTCCCCTGTCCTTTCCTTTCCTTTCTCCCCTCTCCCCACACCTCCTTCAATTTAGATATAACTTCTTGATCTGCCTCACTTGCACGACTGTTTTGCCACGAAGACACAGGTATATTTTTTTAATGTTCTGCCCTCTTTTATTACGAGCCCGGTTCGATGAACCGAAAACAGACCTGAGGTTTATCGCACACCATGATCTCATTACCTGTACTTTGTGGACTGAATATAATTGTGATCGCTTCTCAGTTTTGGTTATTGATAACTTGATACCAGTGTCTGAGTTTAATTTGTACACCACAGCACTGAAGATGATCACTATGTGATCGAACATCGATTCTGCTAGCAATAAAACATCAATATTACGGCCAACGCTGACCTTCCTTTTAATTTAACATATATGGTCGTTGTGCTCACAGCACTCCATGGAGTCGCCAATCAATAAAGTAGGTGTTGCTCAAATATTCCACATATCCTAACAAAACAAATAACTAGAAGACTTACAGGCATCAAGAAATAGTAAATGAAACAAGTTTATTCGTTACATTAACTGACGAGGCCACATAACATCTCATTCCTTTCGGAGAAGCTGAATATCAACAAAGTACAGTACAAGAACCATCCTTATCTACGTGGTACTAACGGAAGATGCCTATTGAAGATATGTCAGCTGTTTGTTTGCAACGCTGTCTACCGAGACGTGATCAAGGACGGAACAATAAACATCTCAATGACATCTCTGCTATCTGTTCCGTCGAGAGCACTGGAGACAGACAAAGAAAATATTCTTCTCATGTCGACAAGACACTGATGTCAACAGTCTGTGTTACGGTGAGATCTTTGATGTTAAATCGAAGGAAAACTACGTTACCTCGTTTGGTCATAAACAATACACGCTTATCAAGCGACAGCAAGCAGTTGATTCTTTACAAAGTCTTCTGTATGCCCTGACGTTCGCGACCTATTTTTTTTCTTTTATTTTACTTTGTTGGTTTGTCAACCTGTCACATTTAACGACTTTACGTTGGACAATTTGTTTTTTGAAACATGAGTCTTCAGATTGGTTTATACGGCCCGGCACCAATTCCTCTCCTGTGTTAACTTCTTCATTTCAGAGTGACACTTGTAGCCTATGTCCTCAATTATTTGCTAGCTGTATTGCAATCCCTGTCTTCCTCTACAGTTCCCTCTAGTCCATGGAGGTCTCTTAAATGACAGGGAGACTACGTCGAAAAATGATACACTTGTGTTCCACTTTTCTTCAATAAAGAAATTTAAAAAAAAAATGTTTCAGGTTTTCATTTGACTCCCCATCGTGGCAAGGAGAGTAGCGACTTGCTTAACATCAAATCTGAGAATCCCTCAGCTGTGGCAAAATTGAAAGACTTCTCGTACAAAGTAAGCATGATTTCACAGCATCGCTGAAGCAAGGAAGATATCAAAAGTAGATTAGGATAGGTGAAGAAAGAATTTCTTCAACAAAAGATCGTTATGGTAGCCAGACGTTGCAATGGTAGTACGAATATATTACTGGAGCCAGGGCCGCACCGAGGGGGCTGGCAAGGTGGGCCCCACCAAGGACGCAGGCGCATGCACACAGAGGCAGCGCAGTAAATAAACTACTGTTTAAGAAAGTCCGCCAGTTCTCCTAACCGACTTAATCCTACATTCTGCCTAGGAGGAGAAGCATTTCCGTCTGCCTGCAAAGCTAAACGCACGCTGTTCGCCACAATGGCGTTTACACAGTGTCATTTCGTCCAAGTAGCATCATAAAGAAACAATTGCTACCGAACAGACGTCTATAGCTAACATTGTTTGTATGGCAACATAGCGCCTGGTACAGGGAGCTGTCGCTAATGTTCAACAATGCAGATCTTGTTTCTATTGCTCTCGAGTGTGCAGCCGGTTGTATTGTCAGACGATACCTGTTGCGTCTAGTATCAATACCGGCCAAGCCAATGAAAGCATATTTTTCAGTATGGATGATAAACCGCTAGAGACAGAACAATGATGGTCACAAACGTTTTTCTTTCTTAGTTATATTCATAACGGTTTAATATTTAAGTTCTATAGTCTTTTCAAATCTGATTCATAATGAACCGTTTGTTTGTTTATTTAAATTTGACATGGCTGTTTTTGTCGCCATTTTATATAAGTTTACCCTTTTTTTTTATAAAACTTTACTGTTTTTTAATTTCAAAACCTTGTGAGGAAACCAGTTAATTTAAAACAAATTGACAATGTAATTCTTTTTCTTTATAACAAAAAAAATATTTAAACATAAATTGAGTAATAACACATCAAGAAGAACATCGTAAAACAGATCAGATTACCAAATGGGCGTCCCCTCTCCCTAAGAGTTTATAGTTCACTTATATCTTGAACACAATAAACAGAAAATTATCTGCAAATAATCAGAAATGTTAACAGAATTATCATTATGATAGACGCCGTTCACACATACTAAGTACGAGAATAACCGCAAAAGTAAGGTCTCCTATTTTTTTTTTGTAAGTACATAGACCTGTTTATTTCTACAATGGTTTACATCAGTTTACAGCTTGAACATTTAGCTATTTTTCGACATAATCACCATTCAATCGTATTATTGCTGTTTAAAGTCTTCAATTAGCTCTCATTTAGATTACAATAATGGACAACTAGCGTAAAGCATTGACTCAAACTTTGGTGACTGTTTTTCAACTCTCATTACAAATGCAAGCTTTTTCACTGGGCAATATTATTGTTTTATAAGATTGCGGCCGGCCGAAGTGGCCGTGCGGTTCTGGGCTCTGCAGTCCGGAACCGCGAGACCGCTACGGTCGCAGGCTCGAATCCTGCCTCGGGCATGGATGTGTGTGATGTCCTTAGGTTAGTTACGTTTATCTGGTTCTAAGTTCTAGGGGACTAATGACCTAAGCAGTTGAGTCCCATAGTGCTCAGAGCCATTTTTTATAAGATTGAGATGACTGAAGGTCTCCCATGTTGGGCCAATGTGTTCCTGCAGGAGACTTCTTTAAATGGCTTTTGTTTTTGAGGCAGAAAGAGTAATGATTTTCATTACTGTGTCAGGTGTCATTTGAGCCAGCGATTTTTCCTCTTTTACACTGACTCTGGTACTTCTTAATATCATTATTGTAAAATACCTCACCTTTTCACAGACAGAGTTTTGTGCCTTCTTTGTTTTCTTCATAATCATTCTTTTGGTTTTAGCTAATGGAGAATGCCATTGAGAAGCAAGCTTTAATACATCAGCAACCTGTGATTTCCATTCATTCAGCTTCCAAGCCACATCCAGGTGAAAAACAGTTCCATGATTAGATAACGTATGTTCATATCCATCAGATGGTCTGTAAGGACGTCATGCCTCCTTAGCTCTTCTTTTTTAATTCTCCCAAGTAAAGGTCTGGAGGTAGAAATGAGTGGCATATAATTGAGAACAGTAATGGTATGCTTGTGACCGAGTCAGGAACATTAGTTAGCAACCTGTCCGAGATTATTCCTACAATAGCGCTGTTTTTATTTTGACCAGCATATCCGTATGCTACCAGTCGAAGAGTGTTAATTCCGTTGAAATCAGTATCGTTCACATGATGATGTAAATCTGATGCAGTGACATAGGAATTTCGTGTACAGTCTTTTTCATTCCAGGAATAAACAAATATATTGTCCTTAGCCGTTGATGCCCTTGAAAGGCCATGAAAAGTTGTGAAATTGTACACTAACAACTGTCTGCTGTAACATACAGCTTAATCCGGAATACGGGGCAAAGATGCTGCGACATTAAGATTGTTGCTCGTTACTTGACTTGCGTGGTTATGAATTCACTGCTTGCAAGACGTGGACCCGTCTCTTGCACGACCAAGAATTCAGTGCACTGTGACACGAACACATGAAGAATTTTCAAGCATGTTGTGTTAGTGATATACGTACTTCTACATTGAACTGATAACTTGAACTCATTTTCGTAATTTTTTTTCACTTGGAGGGTTCGATATTAGGGGCCTCACTTGTAGAATGAGAGTCTTTGCTATTGCGCCCCCCTTCGCCGCATGGCTCAGCTTTATCACGTCGGAATGGCTCTGTTAGGGGAACGGCATTGTGCCATTGTATCAAATAATAAGAGAAACACTTCAAGCATAGCGGTGAATAAAAAAAATTAAAATTAAATGGACTGATAAA
The DNA here is from genome assembly GCF_021461395.2 of Schistocerca americana. Classification (NCBI taxonomy): domain Eukaryota; kingdom Metazoa; phylum Arthropoda; class Insecta; order Orthoptera; family Acrididae; genus Schistocerca; species Schistocerca americana. The sequence goes on along the minus strand of NC_060125.1, from coordinate 440,613,014 downwards.
GTGTGAAATGAAGACATACCAAAGAAGAATGGACGAAAAGGAAGTTTATGCATGGTCAGTACCAAAATGAGGAACAGGTTCGTCGGACATCTGCTACGACTTTCAAGAAAAGTTATTGGCCCCGGAAGTTTAATAATAGTAAGGGCACTAAAAATTAGAAAATACTTGATAGATCATAGAGGAAGTTGGGTGTAGCAGCTACAAGCAGTTGTAAAGATTAGCACAGTGTAGGAAAAGATGGTTGGCACCTTTAAACCCCCTGAAACACTGATGACTGGAAGCTACAAATTAAGTATGTAATAATAAAAATCATTACGTAAACACTCAAAGTGATTTATCATGACAAGCGACCAGAGCTTATTTTCTATAAGTTATATACGATACAAGTTACTGCATAAAAGTGTTCATTCATGCCACATGGTGCAAAGCTTTGAATCCGAGAAAAGCACTTTAATTTCTACACAGCGACCCTACATTTAGACTACAACGCCAGTTGGACGTCACATGGTGACGTCAGGGGCATACACAAATGATAACGTACCAGTGGCGGGGACTGCAGGCAAAACGAGCAGCTATTCGCGTCAGTCCTTTAATTCTTCATGAGGGTCGCCGGTATCGATCACGAGGGCATTAGAGGGCACTCGAGGAGCCAGGGGCCACCGTGCCATCGATATTCCAGCCGTGCGTGGGCACTCGGGAAGTGCTTTTAGCTCCATCTCTCCTTACCGCCACCAGCAAGAGATACACTGACCAATAAAACAACCAAGAAGTGAAGAGAGAATGAAATGAAGCTTTAAAGGTTGGGAGAGTACTGATGTTATTCCAGTGTTTACAGCATCGATTAAAACTTACAAAGAACTAGGCCCAGGGACTACTGTTTCCAAATAATTAACACTTACTTCCACTGAAGCAGATTCAATTTTTCCCAACTGTTACAAACTGCACTCTCATTTTCAACACCATAACACATTTACTCGCTTAGGTTGCCTAGTCGATTCTGATTCATTATTTAACACAGATGCCAAATCAAGACGATTTTCCTCTGCATTCAAAATACTATCACATCTTCCATTAAAAAGAAGCTCAGTATTAATTTATCCCCCTTGATCCCTTGTTTCTCTCCAAAAATTTTTCTTAAGAGCATTTCTATTACCATGACGCTTAAAACAGCCTCCAAATAATTTATCATTTTCCATTACTGCCTTCATTCCACATATTCTCTCTTCCCTTACTTCTCTGCTACTATTACTGTTACTACTACTACTACTATTACTACTACTACTATTATTATTTATGTTGTTTCTCAGACGTTATATCTGGTTAAAAATGGAAAGTGACGTGGACCTTGATCAAGCGTGACTTCCTTTTAACTGTACGGTATATGTTACATTGCATTTAGGAACTTTTGGGTAATTGAACATGTATCAATAATTACAGATTTCTGTAGTTGTATATATACCTTTGGATGTAGCTGTATTGCGTTGATGTACTGGTGGATATTGTGTGGTATGACTCCTGTAGTTCATAGTATAATTGGTATAATGTCAACTTTATCCTGATGCCACATGTCCTTGACTTCCTCAGCCAGTTGGATGTATGTTTCAATTTTTTCTCCTCTCTTCTTCTGTATATTTGTTGTATTGGGTACGGATACTTCGATTAGTTGTGTTAATTTCTTCTTTTTATTGGTGAGTATGATGCCAGGTTTGTTATGTGGTGTTGTTTTATCTGTTATAATGGTTCTGTTCCAGTATAATTTGTATTCATCATTCTCCAGTACATTTTGTGGTGCATACTTGTATGTGGGAGCGTGTTGTTTTATTAGTTTATGTTGTATGGCAAGTTGTTGATGTATTATTTTTGCTACATTGTCATGTCTTCTGGTGTATTCTGTATTTGATAGTATTGTACATCCGCTTGTGATGTGATCTACTGTTTCTATTTGTTGTTTGTAAAGTCTCCATTTATCTGTTGTGGTATTGTATCTTTAATAATATGCTCGCTGTAATATCTGGTGTTTATTGTTTGATCCCGTATTGCAATCATGGATCCTTGCGTCTCACTGTATATATTGCCTTTTCTTAGCCATGTGTTGGATGCGTCTTGATCAATGTGTGGTTGTGTTAGACGATACGGGTGCTTGCCATGTAGTGTTTTCTTTTCCCAATTTACTTTCTTTGTATCTGTTGATGTTATGTGATCTAAAGGGTTGTAGAAGTGGTAATGAAATTGCAGTGGTGTAGCCGATGTATTTATATGATTGATTGCTTTGTGTATTTTGCTAGTTTCTGCTCGTTCTATAAAGAATTTTCTTAAATTGTCTACCTGTCCATAATGTAGGTTTTTATGTCGATAAATCCCATTCCTCCTTCCTTTCTGCTTAATGTGAATCTTTCTGTTGCTGAATGTATGTAATGTATTCTTTATTTGTGGCATTGTGATCGTGTAAATGTATTGAGTGCTTCTAGATCTGTGTTACTCCATTTCACTACTCCAAATGAGTAGGTCAAAATTGGTATAGCACAAGTATTTGTAGCTTTTGTCTTGTTTCTTGCTGTCAATTCTGTTTTCAGTATTTTTGTTAGTCGCTGTCTATATTTTTCTTTTAGTTCTTCTTTAATATTTGTATTATCTATTCCAATTTTTTGTCTGTATCCTAGATATTTATAGGCATCTGTTTTTTTCCATCGCTTCTATGCAGTCGCTGTGGTTATGCAATATGTAATCTTCTTGTTCAGTGTGTTTTCCCTTGACTATGCTATTTGTCTTACATTTGTCTGTTTCAAAAGCCATTTTTATATCATTGCTGAATACTTCTGTTATTTTAGTAATTGGTTGAGTTGTTGATTTGTTGTTGCCAGTAGTTTTAGATTATCCATGTATAGCAAATGTGTGATTTTGTGTTGGTATGTTCCAGTAATATTATATCCATAATTTGTATTATTTAGGATGTTAGGGTAGTGGGTTCAGAGCAAGGCAGAACCAGAAATGACTTTATGAGTCTCCTTGGTGTATTCCACACTTAATCTGTATTGGCTGTGATGTGATATTATTTGAATTTGTTTGAATATTAAGTGTGGTTTTTCAATTTTTCATTATTATGTTTAGTAACTGTATCAATTTAGGATCTATTTTGGATATTTCCAATATTTGTAGTAACCATGAGTGGGGTTCACTATGAAAAGCGTTTTGGTAATCAATGTACACGTAGTGTACTGACCTTTGTTTAGTTTTAGCTTGATATGTCACCTCTGCATCTATTATCAGTTGCTCTTTACATCCTCATGCTCCTTTGCAGCAGCCTTTTTGTTCTTCATTTGTAATTTTGTTCTGTGTTGTATGTGTCATTAATTTCTGTGTAATGACTGAAGTTAATATTTTGTATATTGTTGGTAGGCATCTTATGGGGCGATATTTTGCTGGGTTTGCTGTGTCTACTTGATCTTTAGGTTTCAGATAAGTTATTCCTTGTGTAAGTGTATCAGGGACTGGGTATGGGTCTGCAGTGTAACTGTTAAATCATTTAGTTAGATGTGAATGTGTTGAGGTGAACTTTTTTAGCCAGAAATTTGTTATTTTATCTTTTCCAGGATCTTTCCAATTGTGCATAGAATTAATTGCTCGGGTGACTTCATGTTGCAAAATTATCACTTCAGGCATTTGTGGTATAATCTTGTATGTATCTGTTTCTACTTGTGTCCACCGTGCATGTCTGTTATGTTGTACCAGGCTTGACCATATGTTGCTCCAGAAGTGTTCCATGTCTGTTATGTTTGGCGGATTGTCTATTTTAATGTGTATGTTATCTATTGTCTGGTGAAGTTTCTTTTGGTTTGTGTTGAATGTTTGGTTTTTTTTCCTTCTATTTTCACTTTTTTTTGTATCTTCTAAGTCGCTTGGCCATGCTTGTAATTTCTGCTTCTTTTCATCTACTTGCTCTATCGCTTCTTGTTGTGACATTTTACCTAACCTTTTTCGTTTTTTGTCCGATATTTCATTTCTTATAAATTGTGTTATCTGTCCGGTGTCTTTTCTCTGTTTTTATATTCTGATCTGTAGCCTGTGTTGTCATGCTGGTTTTGGGTTTCTTCTGTGTGTTCGTTGGTTCTGATCTCTGCCTAGTGTGTATATTTAGTGTAGTGAGTGCTTCTATATAAACCAGTAGTTGTAACTCTTCCATAGTTGTATTTTCATTTATTTTGTTGTGTATGATTATGTTGATAGTTGTTATTGTTGTTTCGACTTGTGGGTTATTTGGGGGTCTATGCAAGAATGGTCTAATGTCTGTATTTGTGTCTTTGTATTATATATATGTCAGCTGAAATTTTTCTTCTATATCTAGCATCTGTGTCATCTGTTCTATTTGTGCTTGTTCTGGTGGCTGTCTTAAGATTTCGTTTTCCTCTGATTGTTTAACTGATGCATGTTGTTCTTTGTTTGTATGTTCTGGGATTTTGAGTCCATTACTGTATTTTCTTCTCCTTCTGATTGCACATTATTTTGTTCCAGTATTTGTTGTACTTTTTGTTTGATGTTTTCTAATTCTGACTGGGGTATCCTGTTATTTTTGATTATTACACGGATCTGATCAGCTAGTCGTTGTTCTGTTAAAAATTTTAATTCTGATTCTCTGGTAATAAATGTTGTGTATACTTCTGATCTGTATCCAGTTGTATAGGTTCCTAAGTTTGTTGCATGGTAATAACAGAACATGAGGTGTCAGTTAACTTCATCCGACCGTCTCATCATCTGTCTTTGTTTTCCTTCTAGAGTGGTTGCAGGAAGCATAGCCTGCAAAACACCTCTATTTGGATTTAAATCATTTTCCGTGTGGCTAGCAGTGTCGTTACCATTGAGGATGGGCATAGGGTTCAAGCGTCGTCCCCAACCATGACAGCGCTTGTCCGAGGCTTCATTAGTTCTGTCCTGAACCAACCAATCACACTAAAAGGGGGGTTAGCCCTATTAGAGGTTTGTACTTTTCGTCGCCTTTTCCGACTGGCAGAACATATCGGAGGCTTATTCTTTTCCCAGGCCTCCACGGGGTTTATTATTATTATTATTATTATTGCTATTACTATTAGCACTATTAGGCTTTTTCCTTTGGCTTCATCAGCATATGCATTTGACACGCCTCCTCCTGCCCCTCTCTGTGTACATCTCTTCCCCCTCTGTCTGTCCATCTCATCCTCCCACCTCCATCACCTCCTCCTCCTCTCTTTCTCCTTTTCCTCCACCGTCTGTCTCTGATCATACCTTCGTCCTCTCTCCTCCTGACCATGCCCCCCTTCTCCTCTCCCTTGCCATCTCTACATTCCCTTTTTCTTCCTGTCCCCAGCCAGTCTCATCGCTATATGTAGCCCCTGAAATACAGTTCAGTTAAGCAGGCTGATACTGCTTCCACAACACAAGGAAGACTATGTGTCAGGTGACCATGCAAAGCAGGTCAAAAGTGCATGCACATACTACTACAAAACAACATGCATGTCATGCAGGGCAACGTACATATCAGGGCCCAGAAAACCTTTCCTTGTCCCTGACATGTAGGCTACCCTGCAAAGCATTTTGCTTTGGTAGGCCAATACTGTTGCCAAACAACATACCTGTCGTACAAGGATGCCTAGACGCCAGGGCTGGAAACACACGTTTCTCCCATATCGCCCATATCTCCCATATCTTCTCTGCTCCTGTCCATGCTAGGAGATTATATTCGTCAGACCTCTTGTTTCTGTGCCGAATTTGGTTATAATCGATCCAAGGGTTTGGAAGAAAATCTCAGACATACATACATGCATGCACTCTGCATATATAAGGCTCTCTGCATATACTGGACTTAGCAGCATCAGCTTACTTATCAGTTTCATGTTGCACCCACTCTGGCCTGGATGCACACACTAATTCAGTTGGGAAGGGTGTCAGGGCCGTTGTATCTTCTCTTGACTCAAGCTGGCCTACATCACTGGTGCTCGATATGCCAGAAGCCACACTGGAATGGACATGACATCCAAACTGGTCCCACATATGTTCTGTCAGGGACATATCTGGGTAATTGCTGGCCATAGGAGTGCCTCCGCACCACGCAGTCAGTTCATACAAGTATGTACCATATGTGAATAACCTTTTTGTGTTGAAAATTGGCACAAAAATACTGTCATATAAGGAGTAACACATGACGATGCAGAATATCTGTGATGGATCATTGTGCCGCCAGAGTTCTCTCTGTCACAACCAGCTGTGACTTGAAGTCAAACCCGATGGCTACCCCCCTCCCCTGCAATAATGCCACGCATTGTATCACTGCCTGCAATGCAATGCCAGACTGCCATAGATCAGCGATCGCTGCTCCCAGTCACTGCAGCACTCCAAAAGCAGTCATTTATGTTGTAGAGTTACTGGCAGCCTGTGCGTGGGACTGTAATTCCCTAGTCTGGCTACTACTAATCTCT